>NC_045978.1:26226773-26826773 GCF_010909765.2 Amblyraja radiata | reverse complement strand
GGCAAATATTTGTTTCTATCAAATTCTGGGTCTAGAAATAAGGTCGCAACGGGCAACAGACTGAGTGAGAAAACAACCTGCAGAATCTGCAGAGGGAAATGGACAGACAAGATTTTGGGTTGGGACATTTCTTCAAGACTGAGTTTAGAACTTGTCGACTAACAAGACGGAACGTTTTCATTTATGTAATGCTTTCAGGATCTTAGTTTATCCCCAAATGCTGAACGGCACTAACTGCCCCACGTCCATACTTTTCATATGGGTAGAGTGCAGAAAATTACCGATGTCAGTTTTCAAAGGACACATATCTGTGTCATATTCAGCCAATGAAACATTGTTGTGTAGAGGGTGTAGGACAGTAGCAAATGTAACAACTAATCTAGCAAGGTTCACGAACCGCAATGTGATAATGACCAGATTGCCTTGTTCAGCATAGACACAAAGTACTGGCGTAACTCAGCACGTCAGGCAGTATCCCTGGAGAAAAAGGACAGGTGACGTTTTGGGTCGGGACCCTTCTTCAGATCAATTTCGCAGTGGAGCAAGCCAAAATGTAGAAACAAAGAACGATTTTGCAGTGGACCAAACCAAAACATCTGAAGAAGGGTCCCAACCTGAAACGTCAACTATCCATTTTCTCCAGTGATGCTGAGTTACTCTGCTATTTTGTGTCCATCTTTGGTATGAACCAGCATCTGCAGTTCTTTGTTTCTTCATCTTATTCGAGGCTGTGTGAAGCCGCCCAGGAAATTGGGAGAACCTCCCTTACTTTTCCTGTAGTGAAGTGAGATCTAGGACCCTGGCTTAAACTCTTAACCTAGAAACAGCACCTTCAACAGTGCAGCACTTCCTCAGTACTGTACTGAAGTTCCAGACAGGTTCACATGCTCGCTTCATCTCAGCGTAACTTCCAATCTAACTCCCATTCCCAGGATTGAGCGGATTAAGCCTCAGCTGCTGACTAGACTACCTTCAAAGTACATCTCAGGCACAAGGTTTTTAAAGTGTATGTTGTTAAACTCTGAAGCCAAATTTATGCTCACAGTGCATCTGGGATATTTTGTTATTTGTTCAATTTATTAAAAACTATAAATCATTATTAATAATATATAATAATAAAAATAGCCCTCTTGGCGTGCAGAGTGAAATGAGGGAATCCAGCAGTCTCCTGTTTTTATTTTCTACTCAGCCCTGTATCAAATGTAGGACGAGACAGTCTTGTATTTCTACATGAAACCACTATCCCCAAATTACTGTAATTCCTGGGATGTGCACGCAAGCTGCAGTGGGCTGGGATGAGCAATCGGAAACATCTGTTTTTCCGATGATTCCGGCAAAGCTCACTGCTTCTGTTATCCATATGGTGCAAGGCACTTCGAGTCAACTGGGAGCAGAATTTATCATTTGTTTAGTTTTTAGAGATACAGCATGGAAACAGGCCCTTCGGCCCACTGAGTCCACGCCGACCAATGATCACCCATACACTAGTTTTATCCTACACACTAGATACAATTCACTGAAGCCAATGAACCTACAAACCTGCACGAATTTGGGGTGTGGGAGGAAGCGGAGCACCCAGGAACACCCAGGCAATCACCAGGAAGAGGTGCAAACACAACACTGTGGTCAGGATCGAACCCGGGACTCTGACGCTGTATGGCAGCAATTCTACTGCTGTATCACCTTCTAATCATTGATACTGTAGAAATCTGGTTGCTATCAAACACCAAATGTATGAATATTTAATGACGGAAAATTGCCATAGGAGCCCTATGAATGTTGAAGGTGCAGACGTGCAGTTTACATATTGTCTGCTTCAGGTGGCACACCTGGGCACATGCACTTTGAAGGTGGTTTGGGGTTGATCTTGGGACCATTTCTTCACCACCTTTCCTAATACAGAGTATCTCCCATGCATTGTTTGCTATCTTCATATTCATGCAGCCTATTTAACACTCTGCTCTCCATTCAATAGTCAAGACACTTAAACTAAACAGCACTGTGTGCCTTCATTCTTAATTTTGTCTGATTTTCCACCCACTTGCTTGATCTGAGCCAACAATCCATGACCTCAATTTAAGACCAAACTGAACTTCAAACTAGGCACATGATTCATTTCACAGAAACGTCGGTAAATCGGGAATTGGAAGGGAGGGATGAACTTGGGGTGAGCAAATTGTTGGAACTGTAGGCTGACAAGTGTGTGACACAGCTGGTAGAGCTGCTGTCCCACACGCCAGAGACCCCGGTTCGATCCTGACCTCATGTGCCTGTGTGGAAATTGAACCTTCTCCCTGTGACCGTGTTGGTTTCCTCCAAGTGCCATGGTTTCCTCTCACATCCAAAGACATGCGGCTTTGTAGGTTAATTGACCTCTATAAATTGTCCCTAGTGTGTAGGGAGTGGTTGTCAAAGTGGGATACATAGTATGAACTGGTATGAACGGGTGATAGAGGGTCAGAGTGGATCCAGTAGGCCGAAGGGCCTTTTTCCATGTTACAATCGATCATTAATTCAATCAATCAATTCAATTCAAATCAAATCAATAAAGTTGAGGGTGAGGGGTCTGATGTATTACATTCTGAGATCTGATAAGCGGGTAGGGATTTTAGGTTTAGGTTTACTTTACTGAGGTATAGTGAAAAGTTTTGTTTTGCCTGCTGGTTCAAATAGTACCACACATGAATACAATTGAGCCAAATTCAAGTATGATAGGTAGAGTGAAGAGAAAGATAGATTACAGAATGTAGTTCTCAGCATTGTTGTTTAACAGTTCCAGAGAAAAAAGTCCAAGGTCTGCAACTAAGTGTATTGGTTTCATTTACCAAAATTCTCTTGATTCAGGGAAGGTTTCCATTAGACTGGAAAGTTGACATTGAATGGATTTTTTGCTTCAGAAATTGCGATAGAAAACTGGGAACCACAGGTAGATTAGCTTAACATCTATCATGGCAAAAATGTTGGAAGCTTTTTTTAAAGACTTTATAGCAGGAAACCTAAAAATAATCAAGTCAACGGAAAGGTAAGTTATATTTGACCCATTTATTGTAGTTATTGCGCTGTGGATGAAGGGGAAGTAGATGCATCATACTTAGAATCGCATTAGGCAGTTGATATGATGCCACATCAAAGACTACTGGAAAAAATAAAACATGGAGTATGAGGTAAGATATTGGCATTGGGAAAGGCTTGGCTGACTAACAGGAAACAGGGAGTAGTTATAAATAGGTATTTTTTGGGTTGGCCAAATATAACAAGTGTCACAGGGGTTGGTGTTGGGGATATAATCGTTTATGTAAAAAATGCCTAAAAAACATTTGGACAGGTACATGGATAGGATAGGTTTAGAGGGATAGAGGGACCAAACACAGACAGGTGTGACTAATGTAGATGGGACATGTTGGTCGGCGTGGGCAAATTGGGCTCAAGGGCCTACTTCCACGCTGTTTGACTCTATGGCTCTGTAAATAATTTGGATCAAGGTATCGAGAATCCTATGGTGACAAAAAGATAGATATGAACGTGAAGAACAGCTGAGGAGGCTACAGAGCTAAACATGACCACTTTCATTTACATGACATTGCTGTGTTCCAAACATTATGGTACCCTGAAATGGGCAACCTACGAGAACCTGCGACCTCCTGGTGACCCACTATATAGACTATATAGTGGAGGAAGAAGATTCTTTGAATATTTAATGCTTAGCTATAGCTAAGATACAGCATAGAAACAGGTAGATTTAGCTTAATTTTGTTTAGTTTAGAGATAAAGTGTGGAAACCGACCTCTTACATTTGATCTCCCGAAGTGTAACACCTCATACACACTCAGATTAAAATACATAGGTAATTTCTCTGTCGTTTACTGCAGCTCATCTAATCCTGTAGTATACTTTGACAGTCCTCCTCACTATCAGCAACTCCACCAATGTTGGTGTTGTCTGAAAACTTAGTAAACATCCCATCTACAGTTACATCCAAGTTACATAAAAATTACAAACAACAGAGGTCCCAACCCAGATCTCTACTGGTCATAGACCTCCAGTCAGAATAATACCCACCCACCACAACCCCCTGCCTTCGGTAATTGAACCAGTTCTGAATCCAGTCGATTAAGGCACTTGGATCTCAGGCACCTTAATCTTCTGGATTATCTTATCATGTGGGACTTGATCAAATTACTAACATCCATGTCAACAATATCCACAGTCCTATTCTCATTAATCGCCTTTGTCACCTCCTCAAAACTTTCTGTTGTATTTCTAACGGTGCTTCAAATGTAAATCATTGGCTACACAGTGACTGAAGTCAAATCAGCTGGTTTTAAGTGAAAGTATCGACATTTCTTTTGCAATGGTGGAAGTATGTACGTATTTTTATTCATCTTAGATAAAGGGTGCCAAATATAAATGTGTTTTAATTACGTCACATCACAACATTTAAAAATCATTTGGACAGGGACATGGATAGTCTAGGCTTAGAGGAATATGGGCCCAACACAGGCAGGTGAGACTAGTGTAGATGTGGCATGTTGGTCAGCTTGCGCAAGTTGGGCCGAAGGGCCTGTTTCCACGCTCTTGATTCATGCCACCACCTTCCACAGGACTTGGTCATAGAGTAATTGAGTCGTACAGCATGGAAACAGGTCCTTCAGCCCACCAAGTCCACGCTGACCATTGCTCACCCGTTCACACACCCGGCAGTTCTATGTTATCCCACGTTCCACATTAAGGGCAATTTATAGAGGCCGATTAACCTTCAAACCTGCACACCTTTGGGTGCAAATACATAATACAGTGCAACAATTGGTTAAGCTTTAAAACACTCTTAAAGCACTGTAAGGTGCTTCAAAGGGTTTGCCTCTCACTTGTAACCCACTAAATTGTTTTCCTAAAATATTAACATGAACAGCATGGGTTTGTTTAAACTTGTTCTGTTTTTATGACACAAGGTGTATCTGTTGACTGAGTAATTTAAGACATCTGCTCCCTATATTGTGTAAAATAGAAGATGGATTTGTGGTTGCAGAGAGCTTTGGTTTCTTTCAAATGCAAAACTGTGATGTGTACTTCATGTTTCTTTGTGGTAACTTACTCTTTCAACCTCACAAACTATTGAATAACATTTTAATTGGAACTTGAAGCTCAGAGAATTTTGAGAGTATTCCAAGATTCCTCTCCCATGATTATGTTGATATGTTCCATGCATGGGCACTTATTGACAAGGGTTCTGAAACTTTACATCCAATTTTCTCCATTCCTCTCCAAGAGAGCTTGATACTTGGTGGGAAATAGTTTTGTGATGCCATGCTCATTCCAGTAACCTGACCCCAATTCTCTTTCTATCTCATGTTAACAGAAAGATACTCCCATTCATTTTGCACCTTCAGATCCCTTTCACAGCCAAATAAATGCCTTGATTTGCTGTCACTTTAATGATGTGGGGATTGTTGTGGTGGATTTGTGCTAGCTACCTTCCACAAACTATGAAATGATCTTAACAGGCAAACTATTTTACAGTGCTAAAAACAAGCTGCTGGACAAACTCAAAGAGCTGAGCAACATTAGTAGGCAAAAAAAATGTTGTCATTTTGGGTTGAGACCTTGCATCAAGACTTCTAGTTTGAGGAAGGATATTCTTGCTATTGAGGGAGTGAGGTGGCTCACCAGCTTAATTCCCAGGATGGCAGGACTGACATATGATGAAATAATGGATCGACTGGGCTTATTTATATTCCCTGGAATTTAGAAGGATGAGAGGTGATCTTATAGATACATGTAAAATTAATAAGGGATTGGACAGGCTAGATGCGGGAAAAATGTTCCTATTGTTGGGGGAGTCCAGAACCAGGGCTCACAGTTTAAAAATAAGGGGTAGGCCATTTAGGACTGATATGAGGAAAATCTTTTTCACCCAGAGAGTTGTAAATCTGTGGAATTCTCTGCCACAGAAGGCAATGGAGGCCAATTCACTGGATGTATTCAAGAGAGAGTTGGATATAGCTCTTTAGGCTAATGGACTCAAGGGATATGGGGAGAAAGCAGGAACGGGGTACTGATTCTGGATTCTTAGGCCCACTTCAGTCATGGTTGACCATGGGTGTCTCCAGAGTGCTATTCCCTATATGGAGTACACCTGTGCGTGACTTTGTTTAACATGGGGAGACAGCCACCCCATGATCCTTGACAGATCTGGGTCACGATCCAGTGGCATGGAGTCCAAGATGACCGGAGATCCTTTTCTGCTGCAGCCTTCATCCGCCTTCCCTGCCGTTGTGACGCTCCACTAAGGTCAGCCATCGTCCTCCACCTGTTCCACCATTGAGGTCTTGGTTGGATTGCTCTTTGTCAGACTGCCATGGGTGGCATAGCTCCAGATGGCATCGCTCTCAGGATCTCAGGTTCACACAAGCTTCTCTACCACGACAAGGTGACAATCCACGGAGAAGTTGATTCTGGATAATCAGCCATGATTATATTGAATGGCGGTGCTGGCTCGAAGGGCCAAATGGCCTACTCCTGCACCTAATTTCTATGTTTCTATGTTTCTATGACTCAGGAGTGATCCCGGCTTCACTCTAACAGAAGTACTTTAATTTGGATACATACAGAGACCATCGAGATGAATACTGTAGGCTCCGAATCGTAAGTTAAATCTAAAACGCAACATGGTTGCCCGCGTGCAGGAAGTGGCGGTGATGTGGGAAACCTGATATGGATTATGGATCAGGTCATCAGCAGCAAAACCAGACACAGATCAAATCAGCAATACTGTTTGATCTACACATTCAACTCAGATTCCAACACTTGTAGACTACTGTGTCTCTATTTTATAATGTTGTTGATTGAATGATAAATATTGGCCAGGATGGAGATAACTTGCTTGAACTTTCTCACTAAAAGTGCCATGGGATCTTGTGATTCCACCTGAGGCAGATGAAGTACCTGGTAGCACAGTGGCACAGTGGTAGAGCTGCTGCCTCACAGCTACAGAAATCTGGGTTCGATCCTGGCTCCAGATGCTATCTGTACAGAGTTTGTACCTTCTCCCTGTTGGGAAAAGGGGAAGTACAACGGGATCTGGGGGTCCTTGTACATCAGCCTATGAAAGTAAGCTTTCTGTAGATACAGCAGGCAGTGAAGAAAGCGAGTGGCATGTTGGCATTTATAACAAGAGGAATCGAATATTGGAGCAAAGAGGTCCTTCTGCAGTTGTACAGAGCCCTAGTGAGACCACACCTGGAGTATTGTGTACAGTTTTGGTCCCCTAATTTGAGGAAGGACATTCTTGCTATTGAGGGAGTGCAGCGTAGGTTTACAAGGTTAATTCCCGGGATGGCGGGACTGTCATATGCTGAGAGAATGGAGCAGTTGGGCTTGTACACTCTGGAGTTTAGAAGGATGAGAGGGAATCTCATTGAAACATATATGATTGTTAAGGGTTTGGACACGCTAGAGGCAGGAAACATGTTCCCGATGTTGGGGGATTCCAGAACCAGGGGGCACAGTTTAAGAATAAGGAGTAAGCCATTTAGAACGGAGACGAGGAAACACTTTTTCTCACAGAGAGTGGTGAGTGTGGAATTCTCTCTCAGAGGGCGTTGGAGGCGGCTTCTCTGGATGCTTTCAAGAGAGAGTTAGTTAGGCTCTTAAAAATAGCGGAGTCAGGGGATATGGGGAGAAGGCAGGAACGGAGTACTGATTGTGGATAATCAGACATGATCACATTGAATGGCGGTGCTGGCTCGAAGGGCCGAATGACCTACTCCTGCACCTATTGTCTATTGTCTATTATCTATTGTCTATTGACCATGTCGGTTTACTTGGGATGTTCTGGTTTCCTCCCACATTCCAATGGTATGCAGGTATGGTATTTAACTGGCTTCTGTAAATTGGCCCGAGTGTGTACGATGTGAAAGTGGGATAACGTAGAAGTAGTGTACGGGTGATCAATTGGAGATATAGATTTGATGGGCCGAAGGGCCTGTTTCTATGCTGTATTTCTAAACTAAAAGGTATCTGCGTAACTGAGTGGGGAAGAGCCGATTCTGGACTTACCTGGACTTGTACCTTGTCCTTTTACCATCTGGACACCCGCAGCAACGGCTGCGGATGGTTGAGGTCCCGACCATGGGGGAAAATGGAGGAGGATTGGCCAATGTTGTGCCTTCCACCACAATGATGAATGCTGTGGTGGATGTTTGTGTTACATTTTTATTGTGTTTTTGTGTGTGTTCTTTATCATTGTACCGCTGCTGACAAATTCATTGCACTTGCACTTTATGTGCAATGTGACAAATAAAACCGTATTGTATTGTATTGTATTGTATAACTTCTTATCTCAAAATGCATAGTTCTGATCGTACTGTGCTCCTTCAGTATTGCAGTGGAGAAATCTCTGAAATAGGATGTAAACCTAACTTGTAATGTGGAAACATGGCACTGCAGATGCTGGTGGATACCAAAGAAAACACAAAGTGCTGGAGTAACTCAGCAGATGAGGCAGCAACTCTGGAGAAAGAGAGTGTGACATTTTGGGTCGGGACCCTTCTTCAGACTGGTTCCTCTGATCATCCACAGTGGCGTAGGTGTGTTGCGGAATCAGAACCTTTCGTTTTGGTAAAGTACTGTTGGAAAAAAAAATCACTGACATTATGATTGGGGTCATCATTAATCCACCGCAGATCTGACATTTTATTTAATATATATTTCAAAATCAAAATTAAATACAAAAATATTGTAACTATGTATGGAAAATATGAATATCTGTAAATTTACTATGAGACGTGTCCCACAATTGGCAGAAACCACAACCATTTCAAGAGAAAATTAAAGCCGCAATGTATCATAGCAGTGCATTATATTGTTAGACTATATTTGCAATATCCTTATTTCATCTATTAACATGATATTTTGATTCTGGAAGAGAGGAAACCGATGAGCAGTGTATTCCCACTCCTTGACCATTTAGTTTAGTTTAGTTTAGAGATAACGTGCAGAAACAGGCCCTTCGGCCCACCAAGTCCATGCCGCCCACCAATCTCCGTTACACCACCACACACTGCACACACTAGGGACAATTTACAATTTTTACCGCAGCCAATTAACCTATAAACCTGCACGTCTTTGGAATGTGGGAGGAAACTGCGTTACAGGGTTCCATCCCAGAAGAAGATAAAATGGTGGCACTCAATCAGTACTCCTCTGAATGTGGTCAAGCCACATCGCTGGGCCAAGTTAATGAGTAAATTTCACACATGCGCCAGAAATAAGCCTGTTTGTTCCCAGGTTCATCGGATGATTTAGAAGCTAAAGCAAGGATCGATAGGTAACGGGAATCCTCCCTGGCTTTTCCTCTTCTCGGTTAGAGGATGTCCAAACCAGAATCCCCATCAACATTCATTGACTTGAACTCAACATTAAATTCAACCCAGTAATGGTTTACTCAAGAGCAGGGCCAAAACAAAATGGGTGTTAACTTTAATTACAATGACAAACAAGATCCAGCCACATTGGCTTTAAATAAACTTCTTTAGTTCCCCTGATGAAAATTAAGCCTTTCTATTTGATAATACTTCCATTGCACTGATGTAGAAGGTGGCAGGTGAGTCTATTTCATGGTGCTGGTAATATGAGTTCAGTTCAGTTTAGTTTAGTTTATTGTCACATGTACCGAGGGTACAGTAAAAAGCTTTTGTTGCGTGCTAACCACTCCACAGAAAGACAATACATGATTACAATCGATCCCGAATGATCTAGAATAATCCCTCAAGGTCATCAACGACTTCATAACATTTATGTATAATTTATTGTAGAGCAGCTACAACTAACATATATGTTCACATCATACATACTGTCATGCCAGTACATCACAGGCACGTGTGATTCACTTACCAATACATCACATCCATCGTCTATTACAATTTGAGAGTTTCTATAAATGTTCGTGACATGGGTTCAAATTCCACTTGGCCTTTTTCATCATTCTCATTATCTTTACCTATATAATATCACCCATTGATTCCCATCTGCTTTGTTCTGTAAATATGCATAACTAGATAATGTATCATTGTGCTAATATGCAGGAACCACTTATCTTCATTATACTCAATCCCTTACTTCTTTAGCTATAGCTTCACCAATATGATGGGTGTAGGGAGGAAAGGACACTCTACCAACCCAGCCCACTAAGAAGAGTTACAGAGAAGGCCATACAATATAATACAATATGACTTGCATTCATTCAGCTCCCTTGATATCCTTTCAGGACATCAGAAAGTGCTTTGTAGCCAATGTTAAAATACAATGGGATGGCGTAAAAGAAACAAAGCACAGTTTATTTCATATAAGCAGTAATCTAATTTATTCTTCACTGTAAAGATACAGCTCGGAAACAGACCCTTCAGCCCACCTTCAGCGTCAACCAGTGATCACCCCATCCACTCGCACTATCCTACACACTAGGGACAACTTACAATTTTATCAAAGCTAATTAACCTACAAACATGTACGTCTTTGGAGTGTGGGAGGAAACCAGAGCATCCGGAAAAAACCCATGTGGTCATAGGAAGAATGTACAAACTCTGTACAGACAGCATCCATAAGGTCATAAGGTCAGAAGTGATAGGAATATAATTAAGTCATTTGGCCCATCAAGTCTACTCCGCCTTTCAATCATGACTGATCTATCTTTCCCTGCTAATCCCATTCTCTTGCCTTCTCCCCATAGTCTCTGTCACCTGTACTAATCAAAAATCTATCTGACTATGTCTTAAAAAAACCCTGCCATCTGTGGCCACCTGTAATCAGGATCGAACCCGGGTCTCTGGAGCTGTGACGCAGCAACTCTACCTTTGGCATTGGGACCCTTCTACAGACTGATTGTTGGGGTTGACTGCAGGGAGTGAGGGAAGAGCTGGAAGGGACGAGAGACAGAACAAAATGTTGCAGGTAACGTGGACACAGGCAAAGGGTCTTTTCATAGGCAGATGGTTGGAATAAAGGCCAGAGATTAAAGCAAGAAGGTGTGGCACACAACCCTTCTGCAGTTCCTTGTATCTAAAAATGCATATTCTTAACTTGGCCATGAAGGCCATTTGTCCTGATGGGTAGCACTGAGTCGGAGTTGCAAAGTTGGTAGTGTGTGCAATGACATATGGCTTCTGCAAAAATGATTATAAAGGAAAGGCGTTGCTTATATTTCACTTTTCCCAATCCACAAAAACATAGTAATGGACGTTAATGCATTTTGTGTTTGACTAATGGTCTCAGTGTTTCTTTAACACCTCAGTGTGTCAGAGATGGCATGCAGGCACAATCAAACTCCAGGTTGCTAACTTTCTAATCAATCCAGCCTTCCTGTTCCCCAGTCATTTACTTTCTGCATGCATTAAATGGACTGCCAAACAGTGATCCACTTACAAACTGACATATTCAAAATTACTCGTGGCTGAAAGTGTTCCATTAAAAATAGGAGAAGCAGAACAATAAATAATTCATTGAAAGCGGAGAAAAAAAGCACAGTTTCTCAGAATGGCATTAAAACTTGGAAGGACCGGTGCACTGAATCGCGGGGCAGCATATCCGTGATTCAAAATGTACGCTCGCCGTGAGGACCTTCTTATCCTTATGATTATGAGGCAGGCAAACAAAATGAGAGAATGCGTTTATACTTAATTAAACTGACAGCCGCTCAGAACAAAAGGGTACAGAACCCCTACAGGAAGGTTGTCTGTGGAAACTGTGCACAGCGCCACTGAAAGTAGAAGGCTGTCTCCACTCCAGGAATGGTAGATGCAAGCAAGACAGTAGGGAAATTCTACCACAAAGCCTTCACTTGCACCCGGCTAATTAATGCATATTTTTGTGGAAAAATAACCCTGTCATTAGTTATATTATTAAACCTTGGTTACCTGACAATAGGAACAGTCCAGAGGGGCAAGAGGTGCGTCTAAACACAATGGAATGTGCAGGAAAAAACTAATAAACTTTATGTTATGGACTTACAATCTCTCAAATCTCCAACCGGGCGACCCCTGATCCCAATTCATCAGACAAACCGAGGGGGTAAGTGAATCTGGCGATGGTGTATTGAAGGAAGGTGGTGATAACAGCTCCTGGAAATGGGGTTTCGCCAGAATGGCAAGTTAAAACTGTGTCAATGTCTGCAATCCAATGCAGACTCATTCTCTAAGTTGTGGCTCTGACAGCGTGTTGTGGATTTTAATCAGCTTCCACCACACTTCAAAGGCGAAAAGGGGACAAAAAAAAAGGAATCAAATTTTAAAATTTCTCCTGAAAAAGTTCTAAGATGAGTTCTAAAACACTGGCAGCTCCCAAGGACTACATCCCAACCTCACTGCATGACATCCCACACTGAACTGCTCAGTGTTTCAAATTACACAGGCTGACAGTCTCCTTGGTGATCATGAAAGAAACGATGCACTCTTCCCTTTATCCCTCAGATCAAGCATAAAAGGTAGAGAACTGCCTGTTTAAATGTGCTTTCATCTTTGTCGACATAAGCCCAGGAATTGTACTCTGCAGTGCTGTTTTACGAAGCCACTGTCGTGCGATTGAAAATCAATTCTACCTGCAGTTAGCCGCACTTGTGATCACTCCCAGGTGTAATTGTGCCAATGCTAACATTGATCTGGATACTCCAGTTATGAGCTAATGCCCGCAACATTTTTCCCCGTGTCAGGCGTTTACAGATTGTAGTACGAGTTTCAACTTTTATCAACGTTAAGCAGAGTTCACAGTCACGGGAGAATCAGAAACACGATGCATTCCTTTTTTGCTTCAGTTGAAGTTTATAGGAACACTGTGCTGATAGTAGGAAATCTGGCTGGGCATCTTTGAATGTGATCTCAGGCTCCTCCGATAGTTTGTAGAGTCATAGAATCCTACAGCACAGAAACAGGCCCTTCGGCCCAACATGCCCATCCACACTAGTTCCACCTTTCCCACATTTGGTTCATATCCCTCTAAACCTTTCCTATCATTGTACCTGTAAAATTGCCTTTTAAATGTTGTTATAGTATCTGCCTCGACTACCTCCTCTGGCAGCTCGTTCCATACACTCACCACCCTCTGTGTGAAAAAGAAGTGCCCCTTTAGAGACACCAGATGTCGTGAATAAACGGTTTCTATATTCAGGCATTATAGGTTAGATATACATGGACGTTTAGTCCTCTAACACAAAGGTCATTGTTGCTGCTGCGAGACTGTGGCCTCATGGGCTCGAGCTGAGCTCTTGCTGAGGTGGCAGGACACTCACGTGAAGAGAGAAGAGAAAGAGAGAGGGAGGGTTGACCCGGGGTTCGTTAGATACTAGGGCACACCCCTATACCCATTGACAACGCCTTCCCGCCATTGCCCAATCACGTGACCCTGCCCACGACTGCCGAGGGTTCGTATAGCAAGTAGCCTACCCATTGAGTGCCGCCCCACCCCTCAGGTTCCTATTAAATCTTTCCCCTCTCACCTTAAACCTATATCCTCTGGTTTTTGATTCCCCTTCTCTGGGTAAAAGACTCGGTACATTCACCCTGTCTATTCCTCTTTCCCCTTCCCTGACTCTCAGTCTGAGGAAGGGTCTTGATCCGAAACGTCACCTATTCCTTTTCTCCAGAGATGCTGTCTGACCTGCTCAGTTATTCCAGCTTTTTGTGTCTACATTCCCCTCATGATCTCATACACCACTATAAGATCGCCCCTCGACCTCCTGCACTCCCAAGGAATAATTCTCTATAGAATGTGCTGAGTGCCTTTTCTCTGGTGTTCAGCTGCGGAGCTGTTCGGCCAGTAGCTGCCTCACCGGTAACACAGCTGGCAGAGATCTATTACCTGAGATCACAGGAGAGTTATGGACTGCAAAGCACGGAGAGCTCGGGGCTTTGAGGCACCGCTTTAAGCTGAGAGGGCCAAAGTTTAAAAGAGATGTGCAGGGCAAGGTTTTTACACAGAGGGTGGTGGGCACCTGGAACACACTGCCGGAGGTGGTGGTGGAAGCAGAAATGACAGGCTTTTAGGCAGGCACATGGACATGCAGGGAATGGATGGATATGCATGCAGACATATGAGATTAGTTCAGCTCATAGAGGTCTATCATGTTCGACATGGACACAGTGGGCCGAAGAGCCTGTCTATGTGCTGTATTGTTCCTTGGCTAGACATGAAAAGCTGGAGGAACTCAGCAGGACAGGCAGCACCTCTGGAGAGAAGGAATGGGTGAAGTTTCGGGTCAAGACCCTGCACGTGTATAGACTTCAATGTCGAGAGTTGCATCCTGTATAACCCCATTAACTGCTGACAGAAACCTGACCTTGCTTGACATTGTTGTGTTCATCTCCCAGCTATGTGATGGAGAGTGGCATTGTCCAGATAAGCAATAGTGACTCCTTACTCGAGAGGCTTCTACCAAGTGTGGCCCCAATGCAAACTAAATGACCCATCACAGCCATCACCAACATTGTACAATAATCAGGGCAGAGAGCTAAGATGATCATTAATACTTACCTGAGCTCCCACAACAGATCAGCATTGTTTGTAACACAGTGCAGAGTCATAGAGTCGTACAGCATGGAAGCTGGCCGTTCTCGCCTTCTCTCATTCAATTTCTTAAATAGCTTAACATTAACTCTGTGCATTTCCCAATGAGTGGAAATATGCTTGCAGCAGCACCCAGCTCCACACTAAATTCAGTTTCCACTGAAGATCGCCACTTTGCAGGTGGAAATATTGCTTGAGAGCTAAAATGCTATTTCAAATTTGATGGTGACTATTCCTGATGGCAGCCAACGCAGCCGAGAATACCACACATCACAACCTGTTAATCAACTTGCCAGGCATTGATGGGAGCGATGCTCTGAAGGGCAGACATTTCAAGGCAATGAGGTCCATGCACATTCAACCATGAAGAATTACCCATGGAACTGCAGATGTGATTTTTTTAAGCCTATTGACTATTTCAATGTACACATTGGGGCAGAAACAATGATGATTTAGTGCAAGAAGCTCCCGGCACCAGCCTGTTCGAAACATTTGTTGCAATTTTATTTTTTCTCAGGATCTGAGTCTTGGCAGCAAGGCCAACATTTATTACCCGTCAATAATTGCCGTCAAGAGGTGAACAGCGTTCATGAAGACCAGCAGTGTTTCTGGTGCAGATTTTCCACACTGTTGGACAAACCTGGGCAATTAACTGCAGTAGATGTTGTAGATAGTCGATGTTATGGTCTCTGTACACCATTATGATTCAATGATACTTTATTGTCACAAGTACACAGACACCGTGCAATTCTTTGTTTTTGCATACAATACACAAAGTACGCCAAGAGTCGCCACGTTTCTGATGCCAACAAAGTAACAAAAGTATTCAAGAAGGAACTGCAGATGCTGGAAGATCGAAGGTACACAAGAATGCTGGAGAAACTCAGCGGGCGCAGCAGCATCTATGGAGCTAAGGAAATAGGCGACGTTTCGGGCCGAAACCCTTCTTCAATTAACAAAAGTAATTGCTAGAGTCCCGATGGCCCCTGTTTGTTCTCGGCGACCTACCTCGCTGTGTTGCTCTTTGTTCTCAGAGGCCTGACTGCCTCTCCCCACACACGGTTCATCAGCGAGCCAACCCTCTCCTCTCCAGTCCTTCAGCCTTTGTGTCCCGGGGGCGCCTCCCGCAGCAGAGCCTCGAAGGTGCAGGAGGTTAGACTCCCTGGTTCTCCTCCTACTTCTCTCCTCCTTCTCCACCTCCTCTGCCTCCTTTGTCCATCGTCTGCTGGTCGGATCCTTTCCTCCTTCCGTTTCCTGGTCTTCGGGGGCGAGCGGGAGATGAGCCTCGGACACACTCCAGCAAGGTTCCGTGCCCGTCGATGCCGGTGGCTCAGGGCCGAGCTCAGAGGTAGCTCACCCCACAGGCCCCCCCCCAGCCTGTCGGGGCTCCCAGGCTAGGCTCCCAGAATGGGCCCACATTTGTCAGAGTCATACAATGTAGTGGTGCAGCTGGTAGAGTTGCTGCCTCACAGCGCTGGAGATCCAGGTTTGCTGCTGACCATGGGTGCTGTCTGTGTGTAGTTTGCATGTTCTCCCAGTAACCACATTGGTTTCCTCCATGTTCTATGGCTTGGTGATTCAACTGCTCATTTACACACTTCTTAAACATTATGAGATTCTTCTTCCGCCACTTCCTTAAAGTTCGAGTGATATATACACACCAATAATTGTATATAATTGCACATAATATACGGAGCAATCTAACTTCTGGCTTAAATAAAAGTTACTGTGTGTAGATCTGCTTTGATTAGTTCAACCGTGAAGAGAAGTTGCATCCTGGAGCAACCTCATCCATGTTTTTAGGGGAATATAAGTTTGGAATGAAGTATTTGGATCTACATAGTCTCAGGAGGAAGAATTTTAGCACTCGTAACATATTTCTCTCCACATCCGCTATCTCACTTAAAAATATATTGTCATTTTGCAAATAGTCTTTATAAACCAAGGAATAGGTAACACTGTTCAGTGACTGTTTTATTTTAATATCAAATATTTATAAAAGGGAAATCAAAAGCTCTCTTAAAACTTCAAACCTCAGCTAGAGAATATCTGATCTATACCAACAAAATAGAAAGGCATTGAATTTAAAATCACTGGTGCATCTGCCAGAAATCTCTCAAAGCATTTGGATATAATGAGTCACTCTGACTGTAGTTACTGGAAATGTGGTTGCAATTTTTGGTACAGCAAGGTTCCACAAATACAACAAGGTGATAATTCATTTCAATAGCTAAGAACATGGCTAAGAATATCGATTGGCCAACCATTGTATGATCACCTATTCAAACCATCTACTGCCATCCCTTCTCATGGTGGCATCGATTACATAATCTACCTGACCATGAAGTGACTCTGGATATATTTTGCAAGTTCATAAGTTATAGGAGCAGAATAGGCCAGTCAGCCCATGAAATATACTTAGCCATTCAACCATGGCTGATCTATCTCTCCCTCTCAACCCCATTCTCCTGACTTCTCCCCATAACCCCTGACACCCGCATTAATCAGGAATCTATCAATCTCTGCCTCAAAAATATCAATTGACTTGGCCTCCACAACCATCTGTGGCAATGAATTCCACAGATTCACCACCCTCTGACTAAAGAAATTCCTCCCATCTCCTTTCTAAAGGTACGTCCTTTTATGTTGAGGCTGTGGCCTCTGGTCCTAGACTCTCCCACTAGTGGAAACATCCTTTCCACATCCACTCTATTCGGGCTTCCAGGAAGAAGGAATATGTGTCAATTGAAGTGAGGGAAAAGACTGACCAAAGGTCCCGACCCGAAACGTCACCTATCCATGTTCTCCAGAGTTGCTGTCTGATCCACGAAGCTACTCCAGCCCTTTGTGTCCAGCACTTCTGCAGTTCCTTGTTTCTGCATGAGGAAAAAGTTCCACGTGACTAACCTTGCAGGGAACATCGGGTTGAGTTAGGTCACAAGCAACATATTGGAACAGGCTAAGATATTTGCACAGTTAATCATCATATCAGGAACCCATGTGTTACCAGTTTTGCAGCTAGACGTGGTGAGATTTTGTGGTGAGATAGAGACAATGTTTGAGGGTGTGGACGATTTTTCTAATCAGGAAACTCAGGAGCAGTCCAACGACACAGAGCCGAGTATAATTGAGACGTTGCTCATGGACTCCAGAGTTGCATTAAATAAAGGCAGTTACTTTTCTAGTGGTAGTTGGGGGAGGAAATTAATCACATACTCTGGGGTAGATTTCTCTGTCATGTTAACATGAATCTGAGTCACCCAAAGGGGACTTCGACACAAACCTTGGCACCTCTAATAATGCAGTAATGTCTCTTCTGCTTGAAGACTTAACAAACACTTGGTGAGAATTGACTGAACTAGAGTGACTACTGGGGAATGTGTCAGGCTTGAACAACAGCCGAGGTTGGATTAACTGATCTCAACCTAGACTGGGCCACAGCACTTTTGAAATTCTCTATATCTGGCGATATACGTGACCTGCGACAGTCACAAAAAGATGGAGTAACTCAGCAGGTCAGGCAGCATCTCTGGAGAAAAGGAATAGGTGACGTTTCGGCTTGAGACCCTTCCTCAGACTGAGAGTCAGGAAGTGGGAAAGTAGAGGTATGGAAAGGTGCAAAACTGCTGTGTATAAATAGGCGGGTAGTGGTGGGGGGAGAGGAGCAAGTGCGAGTGGAGAAATCTGGTGAAGGATGTAAAGGAAGGGGGTCCTATTGAGTAGGTACCTTCTGACTAACACTGTTGCCCCTTCTGCTCTTGCACTAATTATTAGAGTACATAGAATGTGGAAAATAGAACAGTACCGCACAGAAACAGGCCCTTCAGCCCACAATGTCTGTACCGGACATGATGCTAAATTAAACTAATCCTCTCTGCCTGCACATATCCATATTGCTCCATTTCCTGCAGACCCACGTGGATATCTGAAAGCCTCTTAAACACCACTATCACACCTGCCTACATCATCAACCCCTGGCATGCATTCCAGCCACCGCCACTGTGTAAACAATTGCCCTGTACATCTCCTTTAAGCTTTGCTCCTTTCACTTGAAAACTATGCCCTCTAGCCTTTGACATTTCCACCCCAGAGAAGAAGGTTCTGACTATCTACCCTATCTGTCTCTCATAACTTTATATACTTATGTTACATTTCTCCCGAGTGTCTGAGGCTCCAGCGAAAACAAATTTGTCCAATCTCTCCTTATAGCTAAGCATCATAAAGTGCTCGAGTAACGCAGTGGGTCTGGTGGCATCTCTGGTTCCAGGGATGTTGTCTCATCTGCTGAGTTACTCCAACACTTTGTGTTTATTGCATAAGATTACAATATCTGCAGTTCATTATGTCTATTCGCTATTCGCTAATACCTTCTATACCAGACAGCATTCTGGTAAATGAGTTGATGTGGAAACATGCCTGGCTCAAGCAACAGCAAGGCATCAGTCCCAGATGAGCTCAATGTGGTCTATGCACATTTTGACAGGGAGAACTCTGATGTGCCTTCCCAGGCCCTCATAGCCTCTGATGGTATTACAATCTCAGACACAGACACAATGTCAGAAGATCCTTCAGGAGGATGAATCCTCGGAAAGTATCTGGAACTGATGTTAAACCTGGCCATGTTCTTGAAACCTGTGCAGACAAACTCGCTGGAGATTTTTCGGACATTATCGACATTTCAATACTGGGGTCTGAGGTTCCCTTCTCCTTTAAAAAGCATAAAAAATATCAGTGCCCAAGAAGAGTAAAGTGACGTGCATAATGAACATAAACTTCCACGATGTTGAAGTGCTTTGAGAGGTAGTTATAGTGTATATCAACTCTTACTTCAACAAGAACTTGGATACATTCCAATTTGTCCACCACCACAACAGGTCAATGAAGGTTGCAATCTCACTGGCTCTCCACTCTGCACTGGACCACTTGAGCAATTAAGACACATAAGTCAGGCTGTTGTTCATAGACTATCGCTTGGCATTCAAGGCCATCATCCCTTTCAAACTGTTTACCAAGCTCATTGAACTGGGTCTCTGTGCATTCCTCTGCAACTGGATCCTCAACTTTCTCATCAACATAACACAATCAGTACAAATTGGCAGTGACACTTCCACCTCAATAACCATTAGCACAGGGGCACATCAAGACTGCGTGCTGTCCCTGCTCGACTCACTCTATACCCATGATTGTGCAACCGGACACAGTTCCAACTCCATCTTCAAATTCGCCAATGGCACCAACGTAGTTG
Source organism: Amblyraja radiata (assembly GCF_010909765.2). Classification (NCBI taxonomy): domain Eukaryota; kingdom Metazoa; phylum Chordata; class Chondrichthyes; order Rajiformes; family Rajidae; genus Amblyraja; species Amblyraja radiata. The sequence continues at coordinate 26,806,978 of NC_045978.1, read as the reverse complement.
GATGAATAACGGATGATGATGAATCAGAATATAGGAGGGACATCGCTCGACTAACCGAATGGTGCCAGAAATACAACCTTGCTCTCAACATCAGTAAAATCAAGGAACTGATTGTAGACATTAGAAGAGGAAGGCCGAGGATCCACAAACATGTCAACATCAATGGCATGGTGGTGGAGAGAATCAAAAACGTCACATTGCTGGGCATGCGTATCTTAGAAGATATGTCCTGGACCCAGCACACTGATGCAATCATAAACAAAGTCCGTCAACGCCTCTACTTCCTATGAACATTTGAGGAGATCCTGTATGTCGACCTATACTCCCTTGAACTTCTGTAGGTGTATTTTAGAGAGCATATTGATTGGATGCATCACAGCCTGGTTCAGCATCACAGCCTGGTTCAGCATCAAGGAATGGAGGCAATTGCAAATTAAGTGGTGAACACTGCTCAGTCTATCACTGGTACTGACCCCACCATTGAAGGGATCTACAGGAGTCGCTGCCTCAAAAAGGCAGCAAACACCATCACAGACCCACTCTCATTTCACTCCTGCCAACAAGGAACAGATTCAGTTGATGAAAAACCATCAGGTTATTAAACACTACAACCTCCGTATGAGCTCTGAACTGCGTAGACCTGAGGGGCATTGTTTTTGTCTTTGCACTATTATTGTTATATATATAAATATAACTCAATGTCTCATCTTGACCACTTCCTGTCGGTGCTGTATATTGATTTTTAGAAAAAAACGCTACCATATATCGCTATGATGTTTGGCCATCTTACTCACAATCCTCCTTCGCTGAAGCTGCCCTGAGGATTTTTCCGATCGATGAAAAATAAAAAAGTTATGAGTGTATAAAATATCTTGAGATCAGCTGATTGGTCCTCTCGCCTGTCAATCACCACGATGAAGGTAACGCCCCATCCGGGGGGGGTGCAGGACTATAAAACCCCGGATGCCTGGACCTGAGTCAGTCACTCTGGAAGACAGCGAGGGAGAGTCCACAACTGTGAATCTAAGCTGTGAATCAACTGAACTGTGAGTCTGCAATGTACTTGCAATAAATGACTTGTTAGCCCTTAATGACAATGCAATGAGTTGTTTGGCAATTTGGTGTTCTGCACTCTGCCTGAAATGCTATGGAATTGAATTTGGTGGCCTGCACTCTGCTTGAAATGCTATGAAATTGAATGTGGTGATCTGCAATCTGCGGGAAATGCTATGAAATTGAACGTGGCGGCCTGCACTCTGCTTGAAATGCTATAAAATTGAATGTGGTGGCCTGCACTCTGCATGAAATGCTCTGAAATTGAATGTGGTATCCTGCACTTTGCTTTAAATGCTATGAAATTGAATGTGGTGGCCTGAACTCTGTTTGAAATGCTGTGAAATTGAATATGGTCGTCTGCACTCTGCTTGAAATGCTGTGAAATTGAATGTGGTTGCCTGCACTCTGCTTGAAATGCTATGAAATTGAATGTGATGGTGTGCACTATGCTTGAAATGCTATGAAGTTGAATGTGGTGGCCTGAACTATGCTTGAAATGCTATGAAATTGAATTTGGTGGCCTGCACTCTGCTTGAAATGGAAATTTAAGGAATAGCCGTGAGTGAACTGCCAGCCCACCAGCCCTGAGAGACTGATCTGCCAGCCCACCAGCTCTGAGTAACTGAGCTGCCAGCCCACCAGCTCTGAGTGACTGAGCTGCCAGCCCACCAGCCCTGAGTGACTGAGCTGCCAGTCCACAAGGCCCGAGTGACTGAGCTGCCAGCCTACCAGGCCTAGGTGACTGAGCTGCCAGCCCAATAATCCATTCGGCCCACAATATCCATACTAGCCCTCTGGAAACCAGTCCCTTTGGCCCATAACACCCCTAATAGTGCTCCAGCAAGCTGACACCCTGGCCAGTCCGCCACTGTGTGTATGTGTGTGTGTGTGTGTGCTGAACTTTTTTGATACTATGGTGTTTACACAGTACTATGCTTACATATCTGTTGTGCTGCTGTAAGTAGGAATTTCATTGTGCCATTTCAGGACACATCACAATAAAACACTCTTGACTCTTAACCCTTCTGACTCTTCAAATTTCCTTCCTGTCACCATAGATTTCCAGTTAATGGAAACCTGTTAAATATCTATAATATATCCTAATCCAAGAGAATGGATCAATTGTACTTTATTGTCACATGTGCCTAGATACAGTGATTTTTTTTAATGCAGCGCATATAATTCAGTAAAATCTTAGTATACATAAGCACAATCATACCTAAGAACAAACGTGCAATGATTGCGTGTAAGAATAGTAGATTGCACTGAGGCAGTACACAAAGAGTTGCCACATTTCTAGCACCCACTTGCATCCTGCAAGTTTCAAAGTTATTAAAAATATGGAGCCTTCTCTTGGCTTTAAAAGGCTCATTGTCCTGGTGGCGGCACTGGGTCAGTGTTGCAGGGGTAGGCAATAGATGTCAGTTTGCTAAAACCCCACCCCTTGAGTTGCATGTACTATGTACATGATAAAGAAACATCATATTACATTGAAGGTAGACACAAAATGCTGGAGTAACATGGGTCAGGCAGCATCTATGAATAATAGGAAAAGGTGACGTTTCAGGTCGAGATCCTTCTTCGGACTGAGAGTCAGACTCGACCAGAAACATCACCTATTCATTTTCTCCACCAATGCTGCCTGATCTGCGGAATTACTCCAGCATTTTGTGTCTACCTTCAGTATAAAGCAGCATCTGTAGTTCCTACCTACACATTACATTGATAGGTGATGTTTCAGGTCAAGACTTTTATATGCATATTGCAAACCAATTCTGAAATTCGTCTCCACTCAAATTAAAGGAAAAATATATTCCATGCAAATACACTACTGTATAGTATGTGGTGACCATGTATGTCTGAGGAGGGATTTCTATGTGTAGATTCATTATTTCTTTATGGGAATGGATATATGTCCCTAGTCTGAGACAGGCAGTGTGTGCCTTCCCAACTATGGCCATAGCCTAACTAAGAATTAAAATAAAAGGAAACTGGAGTATCATTTAGTGCAGTTGCTTATTGCTCCATCATATCCCTGGGTAGAAATTCTATGAAACAAATCGGACAAGAAAAGATCACTCAGTTATGGAATTGCCTTTCTTCTGTTTTTCCTGTTTCCTCGACAGAAGTAATGACATGTCTCAACGAGAACACGAGGTTCATCTCCAATATTGATCACATCTGACAGATGCTGATACCCAGCCCCCTTCTGAAACATGTTCAACATTCATCATTACTGTTGTTTAAAATAGACAATGATTCAGAGTGTAGAGGATTGCGATCTTCATGATCACAAGGAAGAAGCCAAAAAAAGCGAAGCAAAACAATGAGACAGAACTGCAGGGGACATGAAGACATGTGTAAGATTCTTCTATGAAGACACGCAAAGCGGAAAAGAACCCAGATCTCGTTCTACACATGCTGCCTGACATGCTGAGTATTTCCAACATTTTCTGATTTTGTTAAATTTCAAGCATTTCTGCAGTTTTTATTTTGGTTTTCACCTACCTGAATATAGTTTAGAACATAGAACATGGACAAAGTGCAGCAAAGGAAAAGGCCCTTCAGTCCACAATGTCAAAGCCAAGATGAACTACTCTCACCTGTCTACACATAATTCATATCCCAGTCTGAAAAAGGTTTCTGACCCGAAATGTCACTAACTTCCTTTTCTCCAGAGATGCCGCCTGGCCCGCTGGGTTGCTCCAGCACTTTCTGTATTTCTTCATATCTCTCCATTCCCTGCACATCCAAGTGCTTAGCTAAAAGCCCCCTAAAGGCTGCTCTTGTAACTACCTCAACCACCTTCCCTGGCAGCATGTTCCAGTCAACCGCCACTCTCTCTGCGTAAAAATACTTGCGCCCCACATCTACCTGAATCTCATTTAAAAAAGAAGCCCACCAGCCCTTGACAATTCCCCCCCCCCGAATTCTCACTGTGTGCTCTATCCTTATAAGGTTCTATCAGGTCTGACCTCAGCTCCCAGTGCTCGAGAGAAAACAATCCAAGGTGGCTTCCAGGCACCCACCACCATCTGTTAAAAATCTTGCCCCACACATCTCCTTTACACTTTGCCCCTTTCACTTTAAACCTATGCCCACTGGTGTTTGACGTTTCCACCCTGCTCTTTGAAAGTCGTTGGTATGGTTCTGGGCATTCAGGAAATTCTGGATTTCTTGGTAAGCCCAACAAAAGTGATTCGCTCCAGGAAGGGAGCATTCTTTTTCTTCCGAGAAATAAGAACATTTTTAGAACGGATGAATACCGAAAGTAAAAGGAGTCTGAAAAGGATACACCCCAAGAGTAAGGGCGGTGCATATGTAGAGTTGCTGCCTTACAGCCCTTGCAACGCCGGAGACCCAGGTTCAATCCTGACTACGGGAGGTGCCTGTACGGAGTTTGTTTGTTCTCCCCGTGACCACATGGGTTTTCTCCAAGATCTTTGGTTTCTTCCCACATTTCAAAAACATACAGGTTTGTAGGTTAATTGGCTTGGTATAAGTGTAAATTGTCCCTAGTGTGTGTAGGATAGTGTAAATGTGCAGGGGTTGCTGGTCGGTTCGGACTCGGTGGGTCGAAGGGCCTGTTTCCGTGCTGTAACTCTAAACTAAACTAATCTAAACTAAAATAAACAAAGCCATGTGACATGCATACAAGAATGTTGTTGCAAACTCCTGCCAAAATTGAGTACATTTCCTGCAGGGATCTTTAGACAGTGCTGGGAAATACGGCAAGTGAAGATGGTATGCAACACTTCTTTATAATGCAAGTGAGAGTCACGAGTGTTCCATTGTCAAACGTGCCATCATCAACAGGTCAATGAAATTCTGACAGGCCTGTAAATGCAATATGCCTAGATAATATATAACAAACAGAACAATTTAGTTAATTAATAACAATACTATTGCAAAAATCCCCCAAACTTCTTAGTGCAATCAAAGACAGTCCATACAAGTTCATAATTGGAGGTTAGTGTTGTGTGATGTTTAAGAGCCTGATGTTTGGTGGGAAGACGAAATATCCTGAACCTGATGTTCACGGATTTCAGACTCCCTTGCCTTCTTCTTGAAGATAGTCGTAAAATGAAAGTGTGGCTAGGATGCTGTGTATGTTTGATGATATTGGCTGCCTTTTTTAGCGAGTGCCTCCTATAAAAAGCACAATATCTTAGAAATTACAGGCTATTAAAAATGGCAAAATATTAGATTGTACTGAAGATGTATACCTCAAAAATAGCTAAAGAAATAGTAAATCAGTATAGTCTGAAGAAGGGTCTCGACCCATTCCTTCTCCAGAGATGCTCTAGTAGAGATGTTACTCCAGCATTTTGTGTCTATCTTTAGTTTTCTTTGAAAGTCTTCTAGTTTTTAATTTTAGTTTGGAGATACACACATAAAACATTGTGATTTTTACAGTGATTCAGCATCAACATAAAACAGTGCATAACCTGTTTTCTATATAGAAGCAATTACAAATCTGATTTCACACTTGCTTCTCCAAAGACAAATTGACTTCAATGATGACAACATGTTACCTGAACAATTAGACTGACAGAGATTCAAGTGTCAGATAAATCCATTCAGTTTTATTAATACTCATAAGATGAACTAGCTGAAAGACACAGCCTACATTAACTAGACACTTGTAAATGAATTTCTACCACAGTTGCAGCACCATATACAAAAAACGATCATTGACTGTAATACATACCATCCATTTTAACACAATATTCATTATAACTGATTGTAATTCATGCAACCCATTATAACACAATATATATTGTAACATTGATCACAATGCACAGCATACATCTAACACAAAGTGTTACACCTTCTGTGCTGTATTATTCACAGTTAAATAATAAGCTTTTTAACACATTGTGCATTGGGCTGGTTTGTGCTGATCCAGGATCATGTTCCGTGGCTGTTACCTGCATTAGCCCGGTTACTTCACTAAATGTTTGGGAGGGAGGGAGTCTCAGCGCACTGCTGGCACTGTCAACATAGACCAAGGACAAATATTGGGAGCTCAGGTCCCAACTACAGATAAAACCCGTGTCTGTTTAGCAGCTCAATTTGTCACAAGGCATTTTTCCTGCTTCTGATATACAGGATTTGTGGACAAAGTTGAAAAGGAAGGTTATAAAAAAGGAACAATTTAAAAAATGTATTTTACAGCATAACTTTTATATTAATTAATGGTATAGCTATATATATATGCAGGAAGTAACTGCAGATGATGGCTTACACCCAAAGATAGACACAAAATACTGGAGTAATTCAGCGGGCCAGGCAGCATCTCTGGTAAAAAGGAATAGGTAATGTTTCGGGTCAAGACCCTTCTTCAAACTAATCTTTGAAGACTTCAGCCAGAAATGATAGTGTTCTGCAGAAACTGCACTAACATTCAATGACTACAAAGATAGACACCTCTATTATAGAAGAAGATTGCAAATAATTAGAGCTGTGCAAGAAGCTCTCAACACAATTTGATGTTTGGTGCTCCCAATGCATTCTGTTGGAGATTGTGAGGCAAGCTGTATCATTATGTTTTACCAAGACTACCTTGCCAAAAAAATCGCAGCTTGACAAGATAGGCAGCACAGTTCTGTTGGAAACAGCAATGGTAACAAAACACAGTGCTTTTATTCTATATCAATGAGAAGCCTATTTACAATGTGTTCTGTCTTTGAAAGATGTCCTTTCGTTCCTGTGACCTTTGGAATTTGAAATCTGCTATCAGAAATAGATTCCTTATCTTAATTCAGCAACAATCGAAGGTGATGACTTGGAACAGAAGCTTTCACAATTCCATATAAATATTTATAGCTCTCCAATTTAATCATGAAATCTATGAACTCCTAAGAAACATGTTCTCTGCTTAATTGTTAGACAAATTAAAAGTCTGTTAGTGGGCTGGAGAAGCAACAGTGAAAGAGCTGCCTATTGAGAGGAACGGTAGCATTGTGGTTGTTACTGGTCCAGTAAACTAGGCAGGAGATTAATGGATATCTCAGGTCATGAGTTCAAATCCCACTGAGTCAGTTAATTAAATAAATCTGAGTTGTGACTGAAGCTACCAGATTGTTATATCAGCACACGTGGTTCCCCCTGTCATTAGGTAGCCTTGGTAGTATTTAACTCCAGGCCCACAGCAATGAGGTTGACTCAGAAATAGTCCAGCCAGCCTCTCAGTTTAAGGTGAAGGATACGACTTTTGTTGATGGTGCTACACCAAAATGAAAAACAAGTAAGGAAGTATTAGAGAGGCACAGTGGCACAGCACCAGAGACCCATGTTTGATCCTGACTACTCGTGCTGTCTGTACAGAATTTGTATGTTCTCCCAGTGACTGCATGGGTTTTCTCTGGGTGCTCCGGTTTCCTCCCACACTCCATAGGCATACAGGCTTGTAGGTTAACTGGTTTTGGTAAAACTGTAGACGTTGCAGCAACCAGTTGTGCAGAAGGAGCTCCCTCAATAGGAAAAAGGATGTTTACAGCAATGTGGTGGGCGATTTGATGAAGCAATATAACTAAGCTAGGAAATAAAACCACAATTAACATCAGGGAAGAATGAAACAGAGATATTTCCTGTAACAACTCCTCCAATCATACCCCCCCCCCCCCCCCCCCCCCCCCCCCCCCCCCCTCTCCCCCAAAACCATATCCTGCAAAAACTATGAGACTGTATCTCCCTGCAATGAAAGACTTCCAAAAGCTTTCATTTTCATTTAGATTTCACTTATTCAGCTCATAGACCTCCTGCCTGCTGCCATAGTGCTATCCGGCCACTTGAAAGTATAAGGGCAGTTTGCTAATATTTTTGTGTAATAAGGTTATCAAAGTATATGGAGCAAGGACAGGAACGTATGTTGAAGTGAAGATCAGCCTTGGTGGACAGGTTCGATTGGAACTAATTGGTTCTATTGATCTCAGCCCATGGCTTATCCCTGACAATGCAAACATTGGAGAGAAGAATTGGAAACTGGAATAGTAGTTTCTATAATGAATGAAACCAGTTGAACAAAACCGAAGAACAAAAAAAAACCAGACTGCCTGAGGAACTCAGCTGATCAGACAGCATTTTGGAGTGGAATAAACGCACTCAACTTTTCAGGTCTAGACCCTTCATCTATATTGAAAGAGTGGAGGGGAGAGGGGAGTGGAGAAGTCACGTTTATTGTTGATACATGGGCAATGGAAATGAAATGTTTGAGAGAGGGTGAAAGACAGGGAGTTGGGGGTGTCCATGAAGTAGAGAAGTGTTGGCGACACGGGCAGCAAGTAACGCTACTGCCTTATAACGCCAGAGACCCGGGTTCGATCCTGACTATTGATGCTGTCTGTATGGAGTTTGTACGTTCTCCCCATGACCTGCGTGAGTTTTCTCTAGGTGCTCCGGTTTCCCCCCACACTCAAAAGACATGCAAGTTTGTAGGTTAATTGGCTTTGGTAAAATTATAAAATGTCTCTAGTGTATGTAGGATAGTGTTAGTGTGTTGGGAATTCTGGTCGGCACGGACTCGGTGGGCTACAGGGCCTGTTTCCACGCTGTATCTAAACTAAACTAAACAAAATTGAACAGAATCATCGGTGGGGTGGCAAGACTGAATCCACACTTAAACATTCAAGAACAGGTTCTTACCAATTAGGCTCTTATGCCCCTGTCCCACTTAGGAAACCTGAACGGAAACCTCTGGAGACTTTGTGCCCCACCCAAGGTTTCCGTGTGGTTCCCGGAGCTTCCCGGAGGTTTTTGTCAGCCTCCCTACCTGCTTCCACTATCTGCAACCTCCGGCAACCACCTGCTATCTCCGGGAACCGCACGGAAACCTTGGGTGGGGCGCAAAGTCTCCAGAGGTTTCCGTTCAGGTTTCCTAAGTGGGACAGGGGCATTAAACACTGCATAATGCTAACCATTACCTCAGCAACTTTAAGCTTTTGTGGGGTGTATTTTTGGTTGCACTATAGACTTCAGTTTTGCAGTATTATGGTAATGCAGTATTACTGTTATTAGTTTAATGTATTATTGAGTATTAGTTATGTATTTGCATGTTATTGAATTCATGGGCCTGTCAATCTGCAGCAAGTAAGCATTTCATGTTCCATTGTTGGTACATATGACAATTAAATACTCTTGACTCTCAGATTTGGTACTAACTTGCCCAGTCATCTCACTTACATTGAAATAGTACAGATTGTGAGATTTACCGTCACCATCAAATCTCCTTCCGAAACTTTGTCCCTCAGAGGGAAGTGAAACTGTTTTAGCCACAGTGTCCTATAACATTAGTTTGCCAACTTTAAGCACCCAAGAAGCAGTGACAGTAATGTCAGACTTCTGATAACCAGCATGGAGGAGAAATGTTCAAAAACTGAGTGCAAATGGGTGTAGCAGAGAGTTAACCTTACTCTGTTCAGAAATGGCTATTATTTAACAAATTAATTTTAAATAAAAATAAATCATGCAGTATGTTATTTGGTACCAGACAAGGCCTTGGTAATTCTGTAGATCTGACTATATCATTTAATGAAGGATCACCATTAGAACAAGTATTGAACTTCAAATATCTTGGTGTTTGGCTCGACCCAACGCTTTCATTTACGCAGCATAGTGAGACGATTACTAAAAAACTCAGCTGTAATCTAGCTATTCTTTACCGCCATATAAATTGTTTCACCTTTCAGATGAGAAAAATAATTGTCTCTCAACTACTACTACCAACACTGGATTATGCTGATATTATCTATCAGAATACATTTGATACACATCTTCAACCCCTCAATGTAGTTTATAATAGTCTTTGCAGATTTATTTTAAGGTGTCCATATATAACTCACCACTGCTCTATGTATGAAACTCTAAACTGGTTATCCCCCCACGCTAGATGATGCTACCACTGGTTCCAGTTCATCTTTAAATGCATCCATCTCAATTACCCTTCTTATTTAAAACAAGACCTATTACCATACACACCCTCATATTCACTAAGACATATTCAGCAACCCTTCTTTTTCATTCCAAGAACTAACAAAGAAATTGGGAGACGTGCATTTAAATTCAAAGCTCCTTCTGACTGGAACACTCTGCCTAGTACCATAAGAACTATTAGCTCATTTCGTCTATTTAAAAATACACTTTTACCCTTCCTTATAAAACCATGTACCTGTTTCTAGTATTAGAGTCTTCGAGCTCCTTTATCTAGCTTGCTCTGTGTGTGATCATTTGGCATAACTATTGTATATGCATGGCCATTACACTATGTATTATTGTATTGCATAGTGTAACAAGGTCTTATATTGTATTATGTCACAATATCATGAAATAATATATCATGTAATAATGTTGATAGTATGTATTAACGTACGATGTATGATAGGTGGTATATGGTATTATGCATCAACATTATGCTGTAACACATAACTATTATTATTATTGGATATGTAAAGCCAATTAACAATTGTTATAAACTATAACAAGTGGGGATGGAGGGGTTTTGGGATTGGTGTGTGGGTAGGTGGGTCAATGAGAGCCTCTATGTATGTTATGTCTTGTGCTGTATGTTCTATGTTGGACCCCCTCGAAAACGAGATGACTGTCCATCTCAAGGGGTTAACCATGAATAAACTTGTTTCAAACCTGATTTTAAATTATAGTTTTGTTTCATGTTATGCCCAATTTCTGCATAGTCACTGCGAATAATATGTCGAGTCAATGTCAATTAATTACCACTTCTGGTAAATGAATACAAATCAAAGATCCACATCTGACAATAGGTTGGATGGGTATTTTATTCATTACTTCTGCCGCATCATTCTTTGCAAAACAAGATTGCTTTTACAATTATACGATCACCACTCCCCAATGTAATTGTTGGACATAAACTTCTCACTAAAAGATATGATAGCGCATGACATACATGTGAATTACTTTATGGAATAATAAAAAAATGATTTGCAATATTTCTTCCGCGTTCACCACAGGTTATGTGGCATACAGCTATCACCCAATCTGCCAGGAGAATTATCTTATTTATTTAAAATAAAACTTTGACCTAATATCATTAAAATAACATTTCTAGGCTATAGTCCACTGAAGTAATGACCTTGGGCAAGTTTCCAACCCAGTGCATCACGATGAGAGATAAAAGCCTCCTTCACTGTTGGTAAACAAGTTCAACATAATTCAACACAATGCATGGGCCGATGAATGGTTATCCAGATTTTCTGCTTTCCTTTCTGTTTTCCAAAACTCAAACTGTTTCCCTTTTTTTTGTGCAGCTGGTAGATCTGCTGCCTCACGGTGCCAGAGACCCAGGTTTGACCCAGGTCTTGGATCCACCACCACTCCTGGTGCACGTAAATCTCTGTATAAAAAAAACCTGCCCCGCACATCTCGTTAAACTTTGCCTCTTTCATCTAAAAGCTATGCCCTCCTGTCCTGACATTTCCACTCTTTGAAAAAGGTTCTGACTGTCTACCTTATCTATGCCCCTCATAATTTTATATACATCTTTCAGACGTCCCATCAATCTCCAATGATCCAACCTCTCCTTAGAGCTAATACCCTCTAATCCATGGTAATACCCTCTAATACCCTCTAATCCATACTCTTCTGTACCCTCACCAAAACCTCCACACCTTCCTATAATTGGACTTCCAGAACTGTACACAATAATCGTTGCTTTGATCCAGGCCTTGGAAGTTTGCATGTTTCCCAGTTACATAATTGCAAACTAAATCCTCACACAAATACAAACAGCTTTATTTATTCCCAATAAGTCAGGAAATTCAAATTTTAATCTTAAAACTTTTTTTGAGAGTTAAGGCTGTACTTTTGAGACTTGCTGTCATTTCACAAAGGGTCTAGTCTAAAAGATGACACAGCTTCCTTCAAACTAGTTCTCAAACCTTCGCTGTACATTTCCACACAATGTGATAGAAATAATTCTGTGTCACATGCTTCCAAAGCTTAATACAGAACTGCACACAAGCTACTTTCAGTTTCTGAAATCCAGCTCCTCCGAATTCTAGGTGACCAAGTTTTGGAAGAAGTGTACAGGATTTTGGAAGAAGCATACATCAGATTAAGGTCAAATTTCTACTTCAGACTTAAGGTTGGGGTAAAAATCTTGCACAAACTTATTTTATCCCTTGCCTCTGAGCCATAGAGTAGCATCAACATAACATATCCTAACAATTGCAACTGTAATCTTCATATAGTCTTCAGAGTGAGCTTATAGTTTCTCAAAATGCATGTGGAATCAACTAGGGAACAAACTATTTTAGATGTGCTTCTACGTGATGAGATAGAATCAATAGAGAAAGGCCTGGATAGAGTGGATGTGGAGATGAGGTGTTCACTAGTGGGAGAGTCTAGAACCAGAGGTTATAGCCTCAGAATAAAAGGATGTATCTTTTAGAAAGGAGATGAGGAGGAATTTCTTTAGACAGAGGGTGGTGAATCTGTGGAATTCATTGCGACAGACAGTTGTGAAGGCCAAGTCAGTGGGTATTTTAAGGTGGAGTTTGACAGATACTTCATTGGTAAGGGGGAGAAGGCAGGAGAATAGGGTTGAGAGGGAAAGATAGATCAGCCATGATTGAATGGCGGTGTAAACTTGATGGGCCAAATGTCCTAATTTTGCTCCAATTACTTATGGACTGATGAACTAATTAATAAAGACACAATAAAGGATTCTTTGAGGAGATGCGATTATAACATGATAGGTAGACACAAATTGCTGGAGTAACTCAGTGGGTGAGGCAGCATCTATGGAGAGAAGGAATTGGTGACGTTTCGGGTTGGATTCAATATGAGAATATGCACAACTTTGGTTTGAACCTGTTGTCTTAAACTAAAATGAAGACAATTTCAAAAGTATGAAGGCAGATTTGGCTGAAGTGGAAGAAGGAAGTAAATTACAAGTTAAGATGGCCGATACGTTCATAGGTGTAAATATTATCAACTTAACCTGGTCCATCCCTATGGATGCTATGGCCCAGGAAGCACACAAACTATTTTACTTCCTCAGCAGGCTAAATACATTTGGCATGCCTCCAAAAATTCTTACCAAAATTCGACAGGTACAACATAGAAAGCATCCTATCGGGATGTATCACAGCTTGGTAGGGCAAACACTCTCCACAAGACGACAAAAAATGACAGAGCACACACTGTACACTGCCCAGTCCATTACGCACATCACCCACTCGCACATCGACTACATCTACACCATGCTGCCTCACAATAGCAGTTAACATAATCAAGAGCCTGAACTCACACCCTGACCATGATCTCTCCTCCTCTCTCCAGTCGGGCAGACGATACTGAAGCTTGAAAGTAATGACCACTTAGCTTCTTCTGCTGTTTAGTTTAGAGATACAGTGTGGAAACAACCCCTTTGGACCACCGAGTCTGCACCGACCAGCGATCTCCCGTACACTAGTTCTGTCCCACAGATAAAGGACAATTTTTACAGGAACCAATTAACCTGCAAATCTGCATCCCTTGGAAAGTGGGAGGAAACTAGAGCATCCAGAGAAAACCCACGCATTCACTGGTATCACGTACAAACAGCAGCACCCATAGTCAGGATCGGGCCTGGATCTCTGGCACTGTAAGGCACCAAATCTACCACTGCACCACCGTGCCACTGTTATCAGACACTTGAAAGGATTTCTTATATGCCAAGGATGCATTTCCGATCTCCCAATCCACCTCGATGCAGCCCTTGCACTTTTTTTTGTCCTGTAACATTATATTCCATACTGTTCCTATATTTTTCTTGTTGCACTAGTCTGGTACGATTGGTCTCATGCATGGTGCGTTTTGTCAAGATAACACGCAAATAATGCCCTTCACTGTATCTTGATACATGTGGCAATAATAAACCAATACCAAGCAGAGGCAGACTTTGAAGGAGTTACTTAGTTTAGTTAGTTTAGTTTAGAGATACAGTGCCGAAACAGGCCCATCGGCCCACTGAGTCTGCACTGACCAGCGATCCCCGCACATTAAGACTACCCTACACACACTAGGGACAATTTACACATACACAAAGCCAATTAACCTACAAACCTGTACGTCTCTGGAGTGTGGGAGGAAACCAAAGATCTCAGAGAAACCCCACCCACACGGTCACGGGGAGAACATACAAGCTCCGTACAAAGAGCACTCGTAGTCGGGATCGACGCTGGCGCTGCAAGCAATGTAAGGCAGCAACTCTACCACTGTGCCACCGTGGCCGCCCAATTCCCATCAAATATGGGATATAATTCCCACAAATATGTATATTCCAGTAAGGAATAAAGGCTATGCCAAAAGGCTAAACTCCCCATGGTTATTGAAGGGAATTAAAAATTGTATCATGATCACAGGGCAGTGGTAGGCCAGAAGTTTGTGAACAGTTTAGAAACCAGCAAAGGATGACTAAAAGAAAATAGATTTTGGGAGAAAGCTACCAAAACAAACACAAAACCAGTCAGGAGGAGCAGCTACAAGTATATGCAAAGGAAAAGAGTAGCCAGAGTAATTATTGGTCCCTTAGCGGATGACACTATAGAATTCATGATGGGAAAGAAGGAAATGGTAGACCTTAAACAAATATTTTTATATTTGGCATCTGCCTTTATGGTTAAGGGCATCAAACGTACCTCATCAATGGTAGAAAACCAGAAAGCAAAGAAGGGGATGGGGATTAAAACAATTATAGCCACCAGAGAAAATGCAAGCTAATGGATTTTTTGGTTAATTTCTCCTCTGAGCTTGATGGCTTGCATCATAACATGTTAGAAAAATCTATTACCCAGTGTATGGAAATCACGTATCAGAGGACATAGGTTTAAGGTGAGAGGGGAATGATTTAATAGGAATCTGAGGGGCCAATTTTGCACACAACCTATGTGGAGCGAGCTGGCGGAGGAGGTATGGTTTAGAGATACAGTGGTACAGCATGGAAACAGCCCCTTCAGCCCATCAAGACCGCACCAACCAATGATCACCATTACACTAGTTCTATCCTATTCAATAGAGACAATTTACAGAAGCCATTTAACCTAAAAAACCTGCATGTCTTTGGAATGTGGGAGGAAACCAGAGCACCCGAAGAAAATTCACGTGGTCACAGGGAGATTGTACAAACTCCATACAGACAGCACCCATAGTCAGGATTGCACCTGGGTCTCTGGTGTTGTAAGGTAGCAACTGTACGCTGCACCACTGTGCTGCTATAGTCGAGGCAGGTACTATGACAACATTTAAAAGACATTTGGACAGGTGCATGGATAGCAATAGTTTAGAGGGTTAAAGACCAAATGCAAGCAGGTGGGACCAGTGGAGATGGCACATTCAGTCAGCAAGGGCTAGTTGGGCCAAAGGGAATGTTTCCGTGCTGTAAGACTCTATGACTCTAAGTGACTGCAATGTTGGAGGATTAATTTGTTGTGGTTTAGAGGAAGATTCATTCGGTTTTATAAAGATCCTAACAGAATGAAAAACCACAAATGTAACATCCCTATTCAGAATATGGGGAGTAATGAAAGGAACCAGTAGTTCTGGTGCATTTGGAATTCCAAAGACACTTAATAAAGTGACAATTAAAACATCACCATAGAGTTCAACGTATTGGAGGTGATACATTAATATTTGTGGAGGATTAGCTCACTAACCGGAACCAGAAAGGAGGGTTAAATGGGTTATTTATTTAGATTGGCAGGTTTACTGGTGAGGTGACACAGGGATCAGCTCTGTGGCCCGAGTTATTTACAACCTACATAAATGACGTAAATGAAAGCACCAATTTAGGCCAGATTTGTTGAAGATTAAAATAAGTGGTAAAGCAAATTGAGGAGCGAGAAAGGGAAACAGAGAGGTCATAGAAACATAGAAACATAGAAAATAGGTTATTGGAAACATAGAAACATAGAAAATAAGCCATTCGGCCCTTGGAGCCAGCACCGCCATTCAATATGATCATGGCTGATCATCCAGAATCAGTACTCTGTTCCTGCTTTTCCCCCATGTCTCTTGATTCCATTAGCCCTAAGAGCTATATTTAGCTATATTGAAAGCATCCAATGAATTGGCTTCCACTGCCTTCTGTCAGGTGAGTGTGGAGAAGTTTGGCAAATGGAATCAAATATGGGGAAATGGGGACCCGGTGGGGGAGCATAGAGAACGAAGGGGGACGCGACGGGGGGGCGCCTGCTGCCATGTGTTGAGGCAGGCAGAAGGTGGGACTGTTCGGTGAACTTTTGTAACTGTGTCAGCGCCAGAAACGTGGTGACTCTTGTATACTGCCTTGTATACTGCTGTATATAAAAACAAAGCGTTTCACCATATCTAGGTTTCACGGGACAATAAAGTATCATTGAAGATAAAGTCCAGTAAAGTCCGATTAAAGATAGTCCGAGGGTCTCCAATGGGATAGATGGTAGGTCAGGATCGCTCTCTTGTTGGTGATCTACCCCTCAGTGTTTTGATCTTGATGACACTGGCCTTTCTGGGTCTCTTTCATGTGAACATTGAGTTCACTCTGAGGACTCTCTCACACTGCAGATCAGGAAATGAGAAAGCATTTTAACAGCTGCATGGCCATGACACAGCAAGAGCCACAAGTTGGTGAAAATCATGAAATTAGAAATGTCCAGGAAAGGAAGTGCGGATGTTGATTTACTGTATACCGAAGATAGACGGACACAGAGTATTGGAGTAACACAGCAGACCAGGCAGGACCTCTGTCGTAAAAGGATGGGTGGCGTTTCGGGTCAGAACCCTTCTTCAGACTGACAAGCTGTGTAGGAAGGAACTTCACATGTTGGTTATACTGAAGATAGAGAAAGTGCTGGAGTAACTCAGCAGGTCAGGCAGCATCTCTGGAGAAAAAGGATGGGTGACATTTAGGGTTGGGACCCTTCTTCAGTTTCACTTTGTTGGCAGTGATTTTGTTGCTTACATGCGGAGAGAGAACCCACTATTGCAGATATTAATAAGAAATACACATTTATATCGGAGCTTTCAAGTTTTCCAAAAATGTTTGGAGACCACTGATGTATTTTGAAGTGTAGTCACTTTGGTATTGCAAAAAATCTAACAGTCAATTTTCTTATACCAGACTCCCACCAGCAGCAAAGTGTTAATAATATGTGTGGGAGATGGTGAATTCGGGATAAATATGGTCCAGGATCCAAGGGATGACTTCTTTCTTCAACACAACCAAGAAGCAAGGGTGTTTAATTGTCAAATATACCAACAATGGAACAATAAAATCCTTACTGCAGTAGTATAACAGGCCTGTAAACATAAAGTTCATTGATAATATATAATAAACAAAAATGTCAATAAATTAATAACCCTAATATTAGTGCAATAAAGCCCAAAATCCTTAGTGCATCCAAGGACAGTCTATAGAAAAAAATTGTTTATTTTATAAACCAGCATCTGCAGGTCTTTAAAAGAACACAAGTAGCTGGCGTAACACAGCGGGTCAAGTAGAATCTCTGGAGAACATGTATAGGTAACGTAACTCAGCAGGACGTGCTGCATCTCTGGAGAGAAAGAATGGGTGATGTTTCAGGTCAAGGCCCTCTTCAAACTCGGGTCCAGACCCGAAGCGTCACCCATTTATTTTCTCCAGTGATGCTGCCTGTCCTGCTGAGTAACTACAGCTTTTGGTGTCTATCTTCAGTTTAAATCAGCATCTGCAGTTTCCTCTTACACATGCATTGGTGACGTGTTGGGTCGGGATCCTCTGATCAGTCTGAAGAAGGGTCCCGACCCGAAACATCACCTATCCATGGTCTTCAGAGATGCTGCCTGGCCCGCTCAGTTACTCCAGCTCCTTGTCCTTTTTTTTGTAATCCAGCATCTGCAGTTCCTTGTTTCTGCAGTTCCTAGTGTCCCCATGGTTCATACTTGAGTTACTGTTTAGTGTTCAAGAGTTTGATGATTGTTGGGAAGGATCTATTCTTGTAGCTTGTGGTCACGGACCCTTGGGGTCTTTTATATCTACAGTATCTAAGTGGACAATAGATTTATGATTTAACCAATCATTCTAAACAGTTTAGATTAATGTTAAGCCTTGGCACGGGATGGGGCTCCATTGCAGAGTTTGATTGAACAAGAAAAAAAACTAAAAAATACTGTACATGGTGCAGTAGTGCAATTCAGCAAAATGTGTTCAACTCTCAATAATTAATCTAGAGATTGATGAATCTGCAGTGTTGTGCAGAAATAAAACAGTAGGCCTAATATTTTGGTACACACAGGAGTTTAAATGTTCAGCTTTTCTGCTGATTGATATTTTAAAAATGTGCAAAAAAAAAGACTCAATCACAATCTTCTCCTACATTTCCTGATGACAGGATTGTCAGCAGCATTACCGCTAGATAATAGAACCAATTAATTAGTTTAGATATTTAGTTTAGAAATACAGCGCGGAAACAGGCCCATTGGCCCACTGAGTCCGCGCCGACCAGCAATCCCGGCACATTAACGCTACCCGACACACACTAGGACAATTTACACTTATACCAAGTCAATTAACATACAAACCTATACATTTTTGGAGTGTGGGAGGAAACCGAAAATCTCGGAGAAAACCCACGCAGTCATGGGGAGAACGTACAAACTCTGTACAGACAGCACCCGTAGTCGGGATCAAAGCGGGGTCTCCGGCGCTGCAAGCGCTGTAAGGCAGCAACTCTACCGCTGCTGCACCTTGCCGCCCATTGATTGATCGAAAGATACAGCATGGAAACAGGGTCCTCAGCCCACTCAGTCCAAACCGATCATCAATCATTTCATCACATTTAAAAATTACGAGGTTGAGAAATTTATGATCTTTAACTTGGGGTGTCACAGAAGCGCAGTGGTAGAGTTGCTGCCTTACAGCATCAGAGACCTGGGTTCGATCCTGACTATGGGTGCTATCAGGACAGAGTTTGTATGTTCTCCCCGTGACTGTGTGTGTTTTCCTCGGGTGCTCCGGTTTCCTCCCACACTCCAAAGGCATACAGGTTTGTAGGTTAATTGGCTTTGGTAAAAATTGTAAATGGTCCTTAGTGTGTAGAATAGTTTAATGTACAGGGATCAATGGTCGGCGCGGGCTCGGTGGGCCGAAGGGCCTGTTTCAGCACTGTTTCTCTAAATAAACTAAACTAAACTGATGTTGGGGGAGTGCAGAACCAGGGGCCACAGTTTAAGAATAAGGGGTAGGCCATTTAGAATGGAGATGAGGAAAAACCTTTTCACCCAGAGGGTTGTGAATCTGTGGAATTCCCTGCCTCAGAAGGCAGTGGTGGCCGATTCTCGGGATGCTTTCAAGAAAGAGTTAGATAGAGCTCTTAAAGATAGTGGGGTCAAGGGATATGGGGAGAAGGCAGAAACGGGGTACTGATTGTGAATGATCTGCCGTGATCACAGTGAATGGTGGTGCTGGCTTGAAGGGCCGGATGGCCTACTCCTGCACCTATTGTCTATTGTCTAAACTAAACTAAACTGAACTCATAACTTCACAGACGGAGAGTTGAGAATAGATAAAGGTCCGAACAGCTTAATCAAGAAGCATAGAGGAAATGGACCAAATTACCCCCACCCCACCCATCCGAGTCTATGATTCTACAACTGCTAATGGTACGGGAGGAAATATTCAATGAACAGGGTGGAGAGGGACAATCAGAGAAAATAACCCCTTAAAGAAAAGCCAAATGACACACATCAATGGAAAATCTGAAAGCATTTCATTGTACCACAGATTTGCAAATAGGCTGATAATAGCAAATCCTAGAAAAGGGATAAAGGCGAATTTTTGGAGCATTGATGAACAGATGTTTCCCTTACTTAGTCCTCTATCAAATATCCCAGAAAAAATGTTCTAATATTGTTTGGAATCCTATAATTTTAGAATTATAGATTTTTCTAAGCAGTTTAAGAGGGAATTTGTACGGACCATGTTACTGTACTATTGAAGTCCAGAATCAGAAACATATTCAGAAAATTATTGTTCAGATGATGAAAGCCTTGTGCCTTATTATTATTATATATTAAAGTATACATTGGTTTGGTCTCTTGGCCAAGTAGTAAGCTGTTTTAAATCAATAGATCAGAGCATTTGGCCAAGCAGGGACCTGAAGAGAAAAGGTATGAACAATGAGGGAAGGGATGGTGAATGGAGAAAGCAAGGTGATTGGTCAGCATTTGGGAATAATGAAATCCACGAGACAGCGCTGGTCCTTAACTAAATAGGAGAGAAATCTTTTAAGGGGTTTGTGACGCCTTCACACGCACGTTGGTTTTGCATACAGCCTGTGACTGCTGGCAACTCAGCAGCAGGCTCACGAGAAGGTCCAGCCACAAGAACTCAATAACAACAACAAGGTCAGATGCAATAATTAGCCTTATCTATATATGGGTTATGATTGGTGAGAATGTAGGTAAAAGGGGCTGGAATAAACGTGACACAAGTTGTCTAGCTCAACTAAGTGTCATTTGTTCATTGATTTCTGTCGTGGGATTCAGTAGATCCTACATCTTCATGTCCGGGTGGCACGGTAGTAAAGCTACTGCCTTACATCGCCAGAGACCCGGGTTCGATCCTGACTACAGGTGCTTGTCTGTACGGAGTTTATACGTTCTCCCCGTGACCCGCGTGGGTTTTCTCTGAGATCTTCGGTTTCCTCCCACAATCTAAAGACGTGCAGGTTTGTAGGTTAATTGGCTTGGTGCAAATGTACAATTGTCCCTAGTGTGTGTAGGGTATTGTTAATGTGTGGGGATCGTTGGTCGGGCCGAAGGGCCTGTTTCCACGCTGTACCTCAGACAGGGGGACGACAGATGGCACAATGGGCTAAGTGTTCGGCTGGCGACCGGAAGGTAGCCGGTTCGAATCCCGCTTGGAGTGCATACTGTCGTTGTGTCCTTGGGCAAGACACTTCACCTACCTTTGCCTGTGTGTGAATGTGTGTGAGTGTGTGTGAGTGATTGGTGGTGGTCGGAGGGGCCGTAGGCGCAGATTGGCAGCCACGCTTCCGTCAGTCTGCCCCAGGGCAGCTGTGGCTACAGAAGTAGCTTACCACCACCGAATATGACTGAGGAGTGAATGAATAATGCGATGTAAAGCGCCTTGAGTATTAGAAAGGCGCTATATAAATCCCAATCCCATCCATTATTATTACCTCGACACTGAACTAAATCTCTCCTGGTGCAACTTGAGTGTGGAACTGTTGGAGCCACCAATTCACTCCATCTGCAGCAAGAGGCCTAGCGCGCGGACCAGACTCAGCATGTAATGGCACAGAGGTGGAGCAGTGGTGGACGACGCCGAACACTTTGCTTGTCCAGTCCCAAGGATTCTGATGGCAAAGCCATGCAATAGGTGAGGTGTTGAAACTGCAAACATCGCTCACATCATTTGTTCTTCCCCTTTGATGTAATATGTTATTAAACATTGAGAGCAGAGTTTGGATTGAACTCCATAGTAAGTAGCAGCAAAAAGAAATTAATAACAAAATGTAACTCCCCCCCTTTACCTCTCCCCAACAACCTCACTGTCAGGATGGAACCTGGTAGATTTTTAAGGCTATTTTAAATTAACAAGATTAGCACACTGCACGTGCAACACACAATAGTTGTACAGTTCCAAGCTGTCTCATTATGTAGTATTTATAAAGAGATTTACTTGCTTAATGAAGGTCTTGTACACATTACTTAAATGAGGATTGACTGGAATTTATACTTCCTTCTGGTTGTTGGAAGAGATTTTTATAGTTAGGTGGGATTTGTGCCTGGGAGGTCTGCCGTGCACAGTTCACTGGAGTTACTGAAGGAAATCAGGGTTTGCAGGAACAATGTCAAATCCCAAGGAACAAGACAGGAAACTAGCCAGTGCCTGTATGACATGAGTGCAGGAAGGAGCGGAGATGCCGTGATGAAGACAGCACAGGAGAAATCCCTCCTTCCTTGTTCCCGGGAAGAATTCCTCTTCAGCCTGCAGTCATCGAGTCATAGGAACATAGAAACATAGAAAATAGGTGCAGGAGTAGGCCATTCGGCCCTTCGAGCCTGCACTGCCATTCAATATGATCATGGCTGATCATCCAACTCAGTATCCTGTACCTGCCTTCTCTCCATATCCCCTGATCCCTTTAGCCACAAGGGCCACATCTAACTCCCTCTTAAATATAGTCAATTAACTGGCCTCAACCACCTTCTGTGGCAGAGAATTCCAGAGATTCACCACTCTCTGTGTGAAAAATGTTTTTCTCATCTCGGTCCTAAAAGATTTCCCCCTTATCCTTAAACTGTGACCCCTTGTTCTGGACTTCCCCAACATCGGGAACAATCTTCCTGCGTCTAGCCTGTCCAATCCCTTAAGAATCTTGTAAGTTTCTATAAGATCCCCCCTCAATCTTCTAAATTCTAGCGAGTAAAAGCCGAGTCTATCCAGTCTTTCTTCATATGAAAGTCCTGACATCCCAGGAATCAGTCTGGTGAACCTTCTCTGTACTCCCTCTATGGCAAGAATGTCTTTCCTCAGATTAGGCATAGAGGCATAGAGTCATATAATGTTGGCCCTTTGGCCCAACCTGCCCACACCAACCTACATATCCCACACAGTCTAGGCCCACCTGCCTGTGTTTGGCCCCCATCCCTCTAAACTTGACCTAAGTCCTCTGGTTCTTGATTCCCCTACACTGGGCAAGAGACCCTGTGCATCTACCTGATCTATTCCTCTCATGGATTTGTATACCTCCATAAGATTACCCCTCAATCTCCTGCGCTCCAAGGAATAAACCCCTAGCCTGCTTGACGCTCCCTATAGCTCAGGCCCTGGAGTCCTGGCAACACCCTCGTGAATCTTCTCCGCAGCCTTTCCAGCTTGACAACGTGTTTCCTATAACATGGTGCAAGAACTGAACACAATACTCTAAATGCGGCCTCACCAACATCTTATATAATTGCAACATGACCTCTCAGTTTCTTTATTCCGTACATGTGTCACCACATCCACAATACACCCACCAAAAAACATTTGGATAATCATATGTAGGGAGTAGATCGACATAGATTATGTACAGGTAGTCAAGAGTTGGTCTGGGCATCATTTGCGGCACAGACATTGTGGGCCAAAGGGCCAGTTCTTGTGCTGTGCTGTTCTATGTTAAAAAAAAAGTAATCAATGAAGTCATGGCGTGATGACTTATTAGATATAATTAGGGCTCTGAAGCAGATGGTGGGAACTTCTGCCTGCCATTAAACTGGAAAGAGTGCAGACAAGATTGACGAGGATGTTGCCAGGACTCGAGGGCCTGAACTAGGGCCTGACCAGACACCCCACCACTGACTCCATCTACACTTCACGCTGCTTCAGAAAAGCTGAAAACATAATCAAAGACTTGCCCCGACCCGGCCATTGGAAGTGTGCACCACCAGACTCAGGAACTGCTTCTTCCCCTCTGACCGTAGGCCTCTGAATGGTCCTTCTTCAAGCTAGAGAACTGTCCAATTCACCTGTACTCCATTGCGGATGTTGGACTTTGCCAATGAACTGATGTGCTACAGTATTGAGAATATATTCTGCACTCTGTATCTTCCCCTTTGCTCCACCTATTGCATTTATATTTGACTTGATTACGCTCATGTATAGTAACATCTGATCCGACTGGATAACATGCAAAACAAAGCTTTTCATTGTACCTCAGTGTATGTGACAATAAAAAACCTACACCTATAGGGAAAGATTAGGCAGGCTAGGATTTTATTGCTTGGAGCACAGGTGTCTGAGGGGTGACCTTATGGAGGTGCATTAAATCATGAGGGGAATAGACAGGGTGAATGCAAAGAGTCTTTTATCCAGAGTAGGGGATTCAAGAACCAGGGAACATAGATTTAAGACGAGAGGCTCAAGATTTAATGAAAACCTAAGGGGCAACCTTTTCACTCTGAGGGTGGTGGGTATATGGAATGAGCTGCCAGAAGATGGAGTTGAGGCAGATAGTATAAGGAACATTTAAAAGACACTTAGACAGGTACATGGATAGGAAAATGATTTACACAAAAAGCTGGAGTAACTCACCGGGACCTGCAGCAACCCTGGAGAGAAGGATTGGGTGATGTTTCGGGTCGAGACGTTTCGGGTCTGAAGAAGGGTCTCGACCCGAAACATCACCCAATCCTTCAGTCCAGATGTCCTGCCTGTCCCGCTGAGTTACTTCATATTTTTGTGTCTATCTTCGGTTTAAACCAGCATCTGCAGTTCCTTCCTACACAGGAAAAAGATTTAGAGGCATATGGGCCAAAAGGGGACAAATGAGACTAGCTTTGATGGGGCATCTTGGTCAGCATGGACAAGTTGGGCCGAAGGTTCTGTTTCTGTGCGGTATGACTCTATGACTCTATAAACTATGTGGCGATAAATTGACCATTTATTGGCGATGAATAGCATCGGGAGGAGAATTGGTGACTTCAGGCCAGTATCTGGATTCTGGCAACTGTAACTCACGTTACACTTGTTCGTCACTGCTGAGAGAATGGTTAAATAACAACACTTCCAGTAGCAGGGAGGCTGTACTCAGCTGTACTCAGCATGAAATGTAGAAAACAGAGGACCAAGCAAAAACCTTTAAACACTTCTGTTTCCTGTCTCTATTTCTAGCGTCAATGTTGCTTCTAGCCAATAAATATAAAGTAAATTAATAGGGCTCCAAGAACAACCAGCAGCCAAAAGGAAAATGAACGTACCCAATAAACATCCGTAGATTGTCAGTGTTTGTTCCAGCCCTTCAAGAGCCGTTAAAATTACAATTTTAAGTTAAAGGTCCATCACTTACCGAAAACAAATAGTAGGAAATTTACAAGCAAAATGCTGCAGATGCTAGAAATCTGAAATAATAAATTGCTGGAAAGAGTCAGCAGGTCAGGCAGCATCTCCGGAAAGAGAATCGAAGGGCCTGTTTCCACATTGTGTATCTAATGCTAAAACTAAAAAAGATTTTTCTGAATTTTCTGTTTTTCCTCTGCACCCTCTTATAGGCCTCTTATAATTCTGTACATCTCAATTGAAACTGTCCTCAATGTCCTTTCTTCTGAGAAAAAGTAGCAAGTTAGCCAATTTTTCCTCACAACTAAAGTTTTCCAACCCTGGCACATTCCTTCTAAATGTCTTTGGCATTCTTTCCAATGTTACCACATCCTTCCTGTAATGTCCATACTATTTTGCTTTGACCTATCTTATGCTCCATGTATTCTGGACATGGCCAACGTAAGGAAAAATGCAGTGCGCCACATTCTGCTTGTGCTACTCCCTTCAAAACTTCATCTGAAACAGATCACATCTCTTTCAGCTTGTTCCTTTGACTCAATGTAAAATGGGTGCCACAGTCACCCAGCGAGATGTCCCAGTAGCTACACACAGAGGGAGATGGGAAGATGGCATTGGTAGTGGATGGGGTAAAGGAACAGTGGCGGTGAACGGGCTGGGGGCTCACTTTCACACAGCCTGTGAGGGTCTCCAGGGCATGGAGGCTGTGCGGTGGCCAAAGAAGTCAAGGGATGACATCTTTGCGGGTTTATGTGTTGGTGGAGTGGGCCGCTGGAGACTCTGCAGCAGCCTGGGGCTCGATTGGGTGGGTGGTTCCCCATCAGTGAGAGCTCGTGGATATTGTATTGTATTGTATTGTATTGTATTCAAATTTATTGTCATTGTCTCAATTAGAGACAACTAAATGAATTTTCCTTACAGGCAGTATCATAAAAATAAATAAATAATAAATAATAAAACATATTAAAAATAAAATTGAATTAAAAAAATTGAATTAAAAAAAGAAAAGCACAAACACAGAAAGTCCACGACACAACATAACACAGTGGCCCCAAGGTGAGGAATGCACCATAGTCCAGCCAGCCTCCCCTGCGGACTTCCCAGATGTTCATCCGTGGTCTGGGCCTTCCGAGCACCCGCAGTCGCCGCACCGGGCGGCCCGATGTTCAAGCCCTCACGCCGGGCTGGTGGAACGCCGACGCCGATCCCCGACGGTGAACATCCTCCTCCTCAGCGGCCCGGACCTCCTGATCAGCCGCCTCCCGCAGCCGGAGTCCGCAGCTCCCGAGTCCGCAGGCCGAGCCGGGCGGAGTCGCAGGACCCCGCGTTGTTGATCAGCGCCGCCCGCGTTGGGAGCTCCGCAACCGCAGCTCCATGATGTCGGTGCAGCAGGTCCAGCACTCCGGGCTCCAGACGGCGACACCCGGTAAGACATCGCCAGCCCCGCGATGTTACAGCGCTGTCCCGCCGCTGCTGGAGCTCTGGTCGATCCCGGCAGGAAAGGCCGCGCCAATCCAGTAGGTAGGCCGCTGGGGGGGTGAGGACGCGACTCGAATAATAGTCGCGTCCTCTC
Source organism: Amblyraja radiata (assembly GCF_010909765.2). Lineage (NCBI taxonomy): Eukaryota > Metazoa > Chordata > Chondrichthyes > Rajiformes > Rajidae > Amblyraja > Amblyraja radiata. Next base: position 26,780,528 of record NC_045978.1, on the reverse strand, counting down.
CAGGAAGCGACCGAAGGACGGTATCCCCCTTACCGTGCCCTCTTCCCCCACATAAAGACATTTACAAAAACATAAAAAACACACTTTAACATAACTAAAAACGGGCTGCAGCGTTGGAGGACATCAACAACATCTCTTGTTCAGTCCAACCCCTGCAACTCTCCAAACCTGCAACGCTGCCAGGAAAACGGGGCTTCATTGCCAAGTGAAGGTTCTACATTTTTAACAAATTTGTACCTGAAGGCTACAAGATAGTGTTGGAAATGTGACGACACTTGTGTACTGCCTCAGTGTAATCTATATTACTTACACTCTTGTACTTAAGTATGATTGTGCCTATATCTAGTAAGATTTTTACTGAACTGTATGGAGGAAATAAATTTCACAGTACATGTGAGAACCATTGAACCATTCAGTTGAAATGCAATCGATTGCATGTGATGTACTTTCAGGTATTTCTTGGAGGCATGCTCAATTCCATAATAAAATCCATTGTTTGTTTTCCTTCCCCATTGAATATGTAGAGACAGTATCTGAACAAACCATAGAGACAGCAACATAGTTCCCCTGTAATCACAGGTGTGGTGTGCATTGCATAAGAGGGAATTACATGGGGAAAGTGCCATTTTGGAGAAGTGATATTACTCGAGACATAAGGAATTGGAAATGCTGGAATCCTGTAAAAAGCACAAAGTGCTGGAGGAACTTGATGGTTCAGGAAGCATCTGTTGGTGGGAATGGACAGACGAAGTTTCGGCTTGGGACCCTTCTACAGACTGAAAAAACATTGCTGATCTAAAATGTCACTGGGAGATATTGCTAAATTGTACATTCAACTATATAATGGTTATGTGGTTAAAAGCTGTTTTTATTCATCTGAAACGTAAATAACTATCAACGTTGTGACTTTTTCGTCTCTGATGCTCCACAAACACTTTTAGATTAGTTTAGGGATATAACGAGGAAACAGGGCCTTCGGCCCACCGAGTCTGTGCTGACCAGTGATTACCCTCTACACTAGCACTAACCTACCACTATCTAGGGACAATTTACAATTTATTGAAGCTAATTAACCAACAAACCTGCGCATCTTTGGAGAGTGGGAGGAAACCGGAGCATCCGGGGAAAACCCACATGGTCACGGGGAGAACATGCATACCGTAGTCAGTGTGGAACCTGGGTATCAGGTGCCGTAAGGCAGCAACTCTACCGCAAGCCAATGTACTGTTGCCAGAATTCTATTACTAAATGATACCCCCATTCACTTGGTGAATCAAGATTGCTTCATTGGTAATTCACGTGCATGTCCCAACCAATTTCCATCCATTTTTGCAGAAAATTGATAGGGCATGCATTCAAATTCCCAGAGTATATCCTTGGCAGGCAAAGCCTTATGCCAGCAGAGCAATTTCCTAAATATATCCCAACAGCCCCGAATTTTGTTACATCTCTGAAGTAATATCTTTAAACTGTGTTCTAGCCGCTAGATCTTAATCTTTAGCAGGTCACTAATGCAAATTCTGGAATTGGAATTGCCCTGTGAAATATTAGCCATGATCCCATTGACATATTCATGCGAAATTCCTTTCTCTGCTATTTTAACCAAGCCATTTATTATAATGGAATAATGTCATGCCAGTACAGTAAGACCTAGATTACTAATACAGCACATCTTCAATTCAACCCTCATGTTTCCTTTCAATGAATTGGATTGTGCTCAAAAAATATCAACAACAGCCTGTTTTGGTGATGCAATCTGGCACATTTTACTGCGCTGTAAAACATTGTAAGATGCCCTACATTACTTCTCTAAGGTAACAAAGGAAAAGGGAGGATAATAGATTTGAAAGGCAGACTTGCTTTCATATAACCACTTGCAGGAACTCAGGTGGTTTTGAAATCTAGTTACAACAAACGATGTGCTTTGAAGTATAGTGTACCATAGGAAATGTTGCAGCTTGTGGCCTGTATAATGCTGAGCAACTCCCACAGGCAGCGCCAGGATAATAACTAGATAACTTGTATGTTGGTTGGCTGAGGGTTAAATGTTAGCCATGACCCTGCTTATCACTACACTGTTGTCTTGAAAGTAGTAACATGGAGTAATTTGCATCTACGCTGGGCAGCAGAGGAGTCCCCAGTTTAACATCACAGCCTGAATCTCCAGTAGACCTGCTCAAACCCCCGGTTGCTAACCATTTCAACTCCCCTTACCATTCCCACACTGACCTTTCTGCCCTGAGCCTCCTCCATTGCCAGAGTGAGGCCACATGCAAATTGTAGGAACAGCACCTCATATTTTGCTTGGGTACTGTACAACCCAGCGGTTTGAACGTTGAATTCTCTAATTTTCAGTAAACTTTACCTACACTCCCATCCACTCCCCCCACCTCCCTTGCCGCCTTCCTCCACCCTAGTCATTTTACCAGTTGCACAGTTCACCACCATCTTGACATCACACCTTCCCAATCCAACAATGGGCCTACCACCATGCCTCAGGTCATTTGTGGCCGACCCTGGTTTGTCCTGGTATTTTCTCGACTTGAGTTCAGGGTCCCAACCTGAAAGGTCACATATCCTTTTTCTCCAGAGATGCTGCCTGACCCGCTGAGTTACTCACCACATTGTGTCTATCTTTGTTCAATGCATGTGTTTGTCAGTAGTCTGCTTAGTTAAACTTGTTCTACCCTTGACTAGGTTTTCTGGCCCATAATTCCCCCAGTGATCTGCCTTAAACTGGCGAGCAAGGCCCTGTACAATGTAGGAGCCTTCTGATTGCAAACGGAAGGCCCATTACAGATTTGCTTTTTACTGTTGGTTGAGGCAGGCTCCAACTAGGTTTCATGATTGTAAGACTGTCACAGAGATTGGATATTCAGGAAGGAACTGCAGATGCTGGTTTATACCAAAGATTGGACAAAAGTTGCTGGAATAACTCTACGGGTCAGGTAGCATCTCTGGAGAAAAACGGGCAGAGAAATTAATGACAAATTCTTGATTAGAACGGGTGTCAAGTGTTATGGGGAGAAGGCAGGCAAATGGGATTAGGAGGCAGAGATCAGCAATGATTGCATAGCAGTCAACTCGATGGGCCAAATGGCCTCATTCTATTCCTATAACTTGTGAACTTGTGAAAAAGAATAGGGGATGATTCGGGTCCAAACCCTTCTTCAGACTGAAAGTTGGGGGCAGGGGGCGAGGAACAACCAGAGGCGATAGAACGCCAGAACAAACCAGGGCCGGCAACAGATGATGTCAGGAAGGGTGTCGTTTGGATGCTTGTGAATGTGTCTGACATTCAAAAATATTTTGTAGCCATTAAAAAATGTAACTTGCATATAGATATCATGAAATCCCTCAGAAGGTTTTTACACAATTAGAAATCATAATGGCGACACAGTGGAACAGCTTGTAGAGCTGCTGCCTAACAGCACCAGAGACCCGGCTTTGACTTGACCTTGGATGCTCTGCCGATTTGCACGTTCTCCCAGTGACCGTATGGGTTTCCCACCTGTACTCCAATTTCCTACCACATCTCAAAGACATGCAGATTTATAGGCTAATTGGCCTCTGGGAATTGGCCCCAGTGTAGGGTAAGTGGATGCAAAAGTGAGACAACAGATGGATTCTTGATTGGCACGGGTGTTGGAGATTATGGGGAGATGGCAGGAGAATGGCTAGGTTGCCATGATTGAATGGTGGAGTAGACCTAATGGGTTGAATGGCCTAATTCTACTCCCATCACTTATTACCTGATGACCTTATCTAGTGTGAACGGGTGATCGATGATCGCAGTGGACTCGATGAAAGGATTTTTCAAACGCCATATCTCAAACTGTAACGACACAAAGCACGAGAAAATGCTTAAAAGTAGTGAAATATTTTAAAATTAAGCACCTGTAGGAAACCCACGCGGTCACACAGGAGAACGTGCAAACTCCACTCAGACAGTACCCGAGGTCTCTGGCGCTGTGTGACAGCAGCTCAACCAGCTCTGCCACTGTGCCGCCATAATACGTGACGATTAAGATAAATAAAACAACTTTTAAAAGTGCAATGTTGCGTTGTTCAAACCTGGATACTGGAGAAGTTAGAAGCACTAATGGAGAATTGTCCTGTCGCAGAATGAGGCTTCAAATCCAGGAATGAAATGGCAATAGATTTGAAGTCAAGCTATAACCTGAGTTCCCGGCCTTTTGTTTATTTGTTGGGTTTGATTGGGGCCCTGGGAGTGTTTGAAACAGCAGTTATGGCAAGGAAATGATGAAGTGAACAGAATAATGGTGTACAGCTCTGGGTCAGTGCCTGGAAATGTGAGCAAAATGTGCTCTTGCTAATGACTTTCAGGTGTGCACGGGATCTGTCAGGCTTGGTGTGAATAACTGCGAAGGTACTGCCAGCAAATATCAGCCCGTTGGTCCCTGCATGGTCCTGAACAGTTGTAAATAAAGCTTTACCTCTCTTCATTTCTCCATCAGAATCATAAACACTTGCAGGACATCCAGAACCCTACTTCATCTCAACTCAGCCAGAACTATTTATAATCAGCCGCTACTGCAATTAGAATCTTAATCCAGTCACTGGAATTCAAAGATAGACACAAGGAACGATGGCACGGTGACACAGGGGGTAGTGTTGCTGCCTTACAGCACTGGAAACCCAGGTTCGATCCTGACTACAGGTGCTATCTGCACGGAGTTTGCACATTCTCCCCGTGACCTGCGTGGGTTTCTTCCGGGAGCTCTGATTTTCTACAATACTCCTAAAACGTTCAGGTTTGCAGGTTGTAAAATTGTAAAATTGTCCCTAGTGTGTGTAGGATAGTGCTAGTGTGCGGGGATCGCTGGTTGTCAAGGACTCGGTGAGTCGAAGGGTCTGTTTCCCTGCTGTACCTCTAAACTAACACAAAACTGCAGATGCTTGTTAATTGACATCTTAAATTGCCCCTGGTGTGTAGGGAGAGGATGTGAAGGTGAGATAACATGGGACTAGTGTGAATGGGTGTCATCAATGGTCTGAGTGAACATGGTGAGCCAAAGGTCCTCTTTTCGCGCTTGAATCTTGAGCAAAATACAAAGTGCTGGAGGAACTCAATGTGTTAGGCAGCATCTGTAGAGGGAATGGACAATAGAATAGACAGTAGATGCAGGAATAGGCCATTCGACCCATCGAGCCAGCACTGTCATTCGATGTGATCGAGGCTGATCATCCACAATCAGTACCCCGTTCCTGCCTTCTCCCCATATCCCCTGACTCCGCTATCTTTAAGAGCCCTATCTAGCTCTCTCTTGAAAGTATCCAGAGAACCGGCCTCCAATGGACAAACCTCTACTAAAATCAGCCTGAAGAAGGGTCCTGACCCAAAACAACGCCTGTCCCTTCCTTCCACACATCCTCCTGACCTGCTGAGTTCCTCCAGCACTTTGTGTTTTTGTCACTGGAACTCAATTAGTGTTTGTTTCTTCTCTATTATAAGGAGCACTGAAAACAAAAGTGATTTTAGATCTACTGCAGGAAACATCAGAGCCTTTTGATTTAAGGATTGGGGGGTAACTGAAATTCCAAATGTGTGTCTTTTGAAAACAAAAATATTTTATAGTGTAGAAACAGGCCATTTGCCCAATCGAGTGTATGGTGACCAGCGATCACCACATACACCAGCACCATCCTACACGCTAGGGACAATTTACAATATACAGAAGCCGATTAATGTGCAAACCTCTATGTCTTTGGAGTGAGGGATGAAACCAGAGTAGCCAGAGAAAACCCATGCAGTCACAGGGAGAACATAAAAACTCCGTAGTCGGGATCGAACCCGGCTCTCTGGCACTGTAAGGCAGCAACTCTACCGCTGCGCCACCGTGCCGCCCGGTGTTAAGTCAGTGTTGTATTATTTAAACTCCAGGATATGATCACGTCTTTTAAAGTATCAAACACGCCCAAAAATAACTCACGCACAAATATCTGATGTGCGCAGTTAGTTCCCTGTCCTCTACTTTAATTCAAGCAGATTTAGCCTTATTTATCTGTCTCCTTTTGTCTCTCAGTACAATGAGCCTGTCAGACCAAGCATTTCAGACGGGAGTGAACAGTGGTTTGACTTTATCTTTCAGAGTAAGAACACAAGTAGAATGTTTGGCTTTGGCCGTTAGGTCAGTGATTTACTGGAGTATTTACCTCTGACGAGAAATATACCATGGCAGACTTTTACTTAATGAAAACAAATAAGCTAAACAATCCAAGAATGCGGTTTTACTGCTCATTTGGGTGAAGGAGCATGAGGCTAAGAAGAGAAAGGCATTCTCACAAATAACACCAAACACATTCATGCACTCAGCCATGACCTCAGAAGCCTAATCCCATCTACCATTAGAGCCAATAAGACATTTATTTCCCACACTTATTTTCTCTCTGATAAACCAACGATGATAAATTAAGCTGTGCATTTATAAATCCTGGGCTGTTTTAAAATCCAAAACTCTGTCTATAAGGATTTAACAGAAATTTATCAGACTCCAACGGCAATAAAAGTTTTTTTTTCCCATTGAAAGATACAGCGTGGAAACAGGCCCTTCAGCCCACTTAGTCCATGCCGTCCATTGATCACCCATTAACATAGCACTATGTTATCCCACTTTTGCACCCATTCCCTACAGACTCGGGGCTATTTACAGAGGTAAATTAACCTACAAACCCGCACGTCTTTATTTTCAACCTGAAACATTAGCTCTGCTTCACTTGCCACAGATGATGCCTGATCTGCTGAGCCTTTATGAATTGTCTATCAAAGTTTATCCATTGATTAATAAAATGAAAATCAATCAGCTGGTGGAGTTTTCAGCACCTTGGTGTGACAGCATAGCTTTCTGTAGAACCTACAAATTACTTATGGAGTTTAATACAGTGAAGTGTGAGGTGTTGAATTTTTGGGAAGTATAACCAGAGCAGGATCTGCACTGTGAATGAGAGGGTCAGGGTAGCATTGTAGAGCAGAATAATCTAGGAATGCAAGTATGTAGTTCCATGAAAGTGGCATCACAGGTAGATATTGTACGGTGGTCAAGAAGGCTTTTAGCACAGTTGGGAGGTCATGTTACAGTTGTACTAGACATTGGTGAGGCCACATTTAGATTATTGCGTTCAGTATTGGTCACCCTTTTATAGGAAAGATGTTGTTGAGCTGAAAAGATTGCAGAGAAGATTTACGAGGATGTTGCCAGGACTTGAGGGCCTGAGCTATTGGGAGATGTTGAGCAGGCTAGGGCTATTCCTTGGAGTGTAGGAGAATGAGAGATGATCTTATAGAGTAGGTGAACGAAGAACCAAAAAAATGGGGAAAAGATTTAATAGGAACCTTTTTACACAAATCCCACTTTTGTATCCTGCACATGAGAGGCAATTTACAGAGACCAATTAACATACAAACCACTATGACTTTGGGATGTGGGAAGAAACCAGAGCACCTGGAGAAAACCCATGCGGACACAGGGAGAATGTTCTAACTCTATGCAGACAGCACCAGTAGTCAGGATCGAACCCGTGTCTCTGGCGCTCAGAGGTTATATATTGCTGAACTTACTATTAACTTGTCGTTCCATTGGGAAAGGCAGACACATTCTTATATTTCTTATATATTTTGACGAGTGAAATTTTAACTGCATGCCATCTGCCCAAATTGGAGAGTTAACATTCAAATCACATGCTTAAAGCAATTTAATGCAAAGAAGTGTGGTGAAGCATTCTTGGAGGGAAGATTGAGAGAAAGCAGTATAAATTAAATGGAACGCAGAGATCAAGGATATGATCACAAACCTGTGAAGGTGGCACGACAAGTTGCGAAGGCCATTAACAAAAAGCAATTCTGTTTCCTGTTTATACATCTAGAGGCAAGGGTTCTAATTGTAAGGAGCTTAGGCCAAAACACTGGGTTATACTCAATTAAATTGCTGTATTTAGTTTTACTCACCGCACTTTAGAAAAAGGAATCAAGGCCTTGTAGTGGTTTAAATGAATGGTATGAAGGAGTTCAATAATTCAGCTACTTGAGCGATTGTTTTCCGAGCGACAGAGAAGATTAAGAGGAGATTTAGTAAAATAGATCCACTTGCATCTTCATTCATTTTCATTTAATTGGGGCAGCACAGCGGCGCATCAGCAGAGCTGCTGCCTTATGTGCCAGAGACCCAAGTATCACCATAACTACGGATGCTGTCTGCATGGAGTTGATACATTCTCCGCGTGACGGTGTGGGTTTTCTCCAGGTGCCCCTGTTTCCTCTGAAACTCGAAAGGTATACAGGTTTGTAGGTTAATTGGCTTCGGTAAAAAAATTGTAAATTGTCCCTAGTGTGTAGGATAGTGCTAGTGTACGGGGTGATCGTTGGTAAGAGGGTGGACTGAAGGGCCTGTTTCCGCGCTGTATCTCTAAGGGCTAAAGTCTAAGGTTTCCACCCAATTGGGGACATTCCCTTTACTCTTTCCACCCATTCTGCATCTTCTCTGCATTGTAGCCATATTTAACCTGTGAAGGTCTGTCTTGGGCCCAGCACATCGATGCAATCACAAAGAGAGCTCATCAACGCCTCTACTTCTATAAAATTGGATTTGGTATGTTGACGAACACGCTATCAAACTTCTACAGGTGTGCAGTTGAGAACAAAATGACTGGTTGCATCACGGCCTGGTTCAATAATAATAATATCTTTTATTGTCATTGCACATAGGTGCAACGAGATTTGGTATGCAGCTTCCATCCGATGTCATAACTTAAACAACTAATAAAATTTAGATTTAGATACCCCGAGAACATGGTTTATAAAAAGAACAGTAAAACAGTAAAACAGTCCAAAGTGCAAATGTGTCTGTGCGACGTGACCATCCGAGGGAGACAGTCCATGGGGGTGGGGGGCACTCAGCAGGGCCCCCCACCCCCATTCAGCAATAGAAATGCCCAGGAACGAAGGAGATTACAGAGAGTGCGAGACATTGCCCAGTCCGTTACAGGGGTTTATTACCTCAGAAAAGTAGCCATTATCAACAAAGATTTGCACCAACCTATTCACACTATCATTTCATTCCTACCATCTGAAAACTGTGACCACCAGGTTCAAGAACAGCATCTTCCCAGCGACCATCAGCCTGTTGAATACTACACAACACTACCTCAACAATTAAAATCTTCTGTAGACTGTGTCTTTGGCTGCACTACAGACCGGTTTTGATCACTTAGTATTATTAAAGTTATTAAGTAATTGTATAATTAATTATTATATATCTATCAGTGTTTTACTGCGTTTGTGAGCCTGTTAAGCTACAGTGAGTAAGATTCTCATTGTTCCGTTGCTGGCTCATATGATGATTAAATGCTTGTGACTTTTGACTAACAGCTCCACAAGAATTTAGTTTAGCTTGGTTTAGAAACAGGCCCTTCGGCCCACTGAGTCCGCGCTGACCATCGATCAAATGTCCCCTAATTCTATCCTACCCAATAGGAACAATTTACAGAAGCCAATAAACCTACAAATGGCTTAAGAAGGAACTGCAGATGCTGGAAAATCGAAGGTAGACAAAAATGCTGGTAAACCTAAAAATAGCATGTCTTTGGAGTGTGGGAGGATACTGGAACACCCAGAGAAAACTCATGCAGCCACAGGGAGAAGGTCGCTGAATCTGGGTCGCTAGCGCAGTAAGGCAGCAACTCTACCTGCTGCTCATATGTTACATAATTTTCCAATTGAAAAGATCTTTCTCTTATTAGAGCAGGGTTACAGTTACCCACATGGCCACTGTGCCACCCTAAGTACCTTCACCATTTAGACTGCAGCAGGCAGCACACCACCGCAGAGATGGGCATTAAATACATACTTTGCCCTACATTCACTAAATAATTAAAGTTTAATTAACTGCTGCACTTAATGGAATATATTTCAATTGTGCTACGTTAATACCTAGGCTGAATAAAAGCAGGAGCTTTAAACGGCTCTAGATACAGACTCTATAGCTCTCCCTTTTCACGTGGAACCCTGTGCAGAGCCACACAAGTGAGCTGAGGGGACTATGTTCTACAGAGGACATAAAGGAACCAATTAGACTTTTACAACAATCCAGCAGTTTTCACAATCATATTGTTCAGGGGCTGGTCGACAGATTGCCAGATTTATTGAATTCAATTTCACAATTTGACTCGAACTTCCAACCTTGAAATTTCTTGTCTTGCTCCATAACTATTACAGACTGACTTGGGCCATCCTTGTAATTTCTTCAACTGTGAAAACTGGCTGACATATACTCAATGCCACACTCTGGGGTGTGTTATCTGGCAGAGTTAAATAGAGCATAGCACATAGAACAGTCCAGCACCAGAACGGGCCCTTCGGCCCACAATGTATGTGCCGAACATAATGCCATCTTAAACTGATCTCATCTGCCTGCACATGATCCAAATCTCTCTATCCCTATATTTCCATGTGCCTATCTCTTAAACACCACAATTGCAACTGCTTCCACTACCACCCCCAGCAATGCTTTCCAAGCCCCCACCACTTATCTCTGCGCATAAGACCTGCCCCACACATCTCCTTTAAACTTTCCCCCTCTCACCTTATATCTATGCCCTCTCATGTTGGACATTCTCACCCTGGGAAAAAGGTGCTGACTGTCTACCCTATCTATGCCTCTCATAATTATATATACTTCTACCATGCAAAATAATTTCACTGCATTGTGCATGCGTGACAATAAAGAACCATTGAACCATGTCTTCCTTCAGCATCTGGCGTTTGAGAGAAAACAATCCAAGTTTATCCAACCTCTCCTTGCAGCTCAAACCCTCCTATGCAGCCAGCATTCTGGTAAACCTCCTCCGCACCCTCTCCAAAGCCTCCATATCTTTCCTGTAATGTGGCGACCAGAACTGCACGTAATACTCCAAATGTGGCCTAAGCAAAGTCTTATAGAGCTGTATCATGACTTCCTGACATAAACTCAATGCCCTTAGCAATGAAGGCAAGCATACCATATGCTGTTTTTTAAGTACCCTATCTACTTGTGCTGCCACCTTCAGTGAGCAATGAACTTGGTCTCCATTAACTGAAAATCCCTCATCTCATCTCATGTAAGTATCGTCTGCATTGGAAGTATTCATAGAGGTGCAGCAGGTAGAGCTGCTGTCTCACTGTGCCAGAGATTGCCGGATTTGATCCTGACCTCAGGTGCCGTCTATATGAGGTTTGCACCTTCTCCATGTGACTGCATGGATTTCCTTGGGTGCTCCTGTTTTTTTCCACATCACAAAGATGTACTGGTTTGTAAGTTAATTTCTCTAGTGTGCAGGGAATGGATGCGAAAGTGGTTTAACAGAAAACTAGTGAGAACCGGTGATCAATTGTAAGCATGGACAAGGTGGGTTGAAAGGCCTTTTCCCACGCTGTATCGTTCAATCAATTAATCCAACAGAGATTGGCATTGAGTGCGTGCATGTTCTGAAGGACTCTTTTCACACTGGAATAAGCAGATGGAATCTCAACAGAATAACAAAATAAACAGACTCTGCTGCAAAATCAAGCTAAATAAATAAATGAAGGCCATTCATCCATTAAAGTCCAAACATTATAATCCTCCAAGACCTCATACAATTATGTTCTAATGAGTCCAGTGCTGTGTGCTACATTTAGATTGTTAAATGTAGAAACAAGGAGCAGCTGATGCTGGTCTGAAGAAGGGTCCCAACCCGAAACGTTACCTATCCATATTCTCCAGGAATGCTGCCTGACCCGCTGAGATACATTTTGTGTCGTTCCTTGGTTTGTTAGATAATTAGTTCAGTTTAGTTTAGAGATACAGCATGAAAACAGGCCCCTCAGCCTACCGAGTCCGCGCCGACCAGCAATCGCCCATACACTAGTTCCATCCTATACATTAGGAACTAGTTACAGAAGACAATTAACCTACAAACCCTCACATCTTTGGAATGTGGGTGGAAACTGGAGCACCGGAAGAAAACACACGTGGTTTACGGATAGAACGTACAAACTCCGTACAGATAGCACCAATAGATAGGATTGAACCAGAGTCTCTGGCGCTGTAAGACAACAACTCTACCGCTGTGCCACCTTGCCACAGATAATAGTTCAGGAGAAAAGTCACTTTGTTCTAGTTCATTTAAAAAAATGGATCTAAAGTACCCTCTCTTCTCCAACATAACCAATATTCCCAACCCCAATCTTCATCCACTTCAACCACTCCACTCCCTCCTCGTACAGCACAGCACCGTCTAATTGGTTCTTAACGGATACATTCCCTCCTGTACGAGTCTTTCGAGGAGACCAGATTGAATATTAATTACTCTTTATATCACAAGAAGCACGCAGTTCTGGAATTTCATTTTATTAGTTTGAAAATGCAGCCACGTAATTTGATCTTTCAATTTGACCAGAAATAGTAAACCAGATGTGATGTTTTGACACCATTTATATGCAGCACAGTGGCACAGTGTAGAGTTGCTGCTTCGAGCACCACTGCGTGAGTTTCCTCTGGGTGCTCCGGTTTCCTCCGATATCCCAAAGACATGTGGGTTTGTAGGTCAATTGACCTCTGTCAATTACCCCAAGTGGATTATATGGAACTCGTGCGCATGTTGATCAATGGCGGGCGTGGATTTTGCCACTGGGATTTTGAGCATTCTCCATGTGACCGTGTGGGTTTTCTCTGGGTGCTCTGGTTTCCTTCCAAATCCCGAAGACATGCAGATTTGTAGGTTAATTGGCCTCTGGAAAATTGCCCCTAATGTGCAGAGAGTGGACGAGAAAGTGGGATAACATAGAACTAGCACGATTGATGGTCGGCTTGGACTTGGTGGGCTGAAGGGCCCATTTCCATACTGTATCCCCAACTAAACCAACCAACTAAGCACTTTCTAATCCACTCCCGACACATCAGAGGCAATTTGGTGGAGGCTAATTAACCTACAACCTTGCACTGGACAGATGGGTTATATCATGATTTTAATGGGCAAGTTTCGAAAGGTGAAGGAAACAATATGATGGAGGCAGCAGATGTGATTCAGAGCAAGAGAGTTTACTCAGGGATACACTGCTGGAGGTAATTGTAGAGATTAAGTAAAAGGAGTAATGGAGGAGTTTTAAAGATGGGAGCAAAGGTTTGAAATGTAATGTTCAGATCTCTGTCAGCCAACATGACAAGTAGGAATAAAAATGAAGGGGGAGTCAGATTTTGTGTAGGCTGGAATTTATAGTGGCATGCCAACAAAAAATGTATTGGTTAAGCAAAGCAAATGATTATGAAAATGTTCCCTGGCACTAATCTCTGTACAAGAAATATGCGTTTGGAAACAAAGAACTGCAGATACTGATTAATACACAAAAGGACACAAAGTGCTGGAGAAACTCAGGAGGTCAGGCAACATCTCCGGATAACATGGATAGGCGACATTTTGGGTCGAGAACCTTCTTCAGCTTTTTCGGGTCGAGACCCTTCTTCAGACTTCTTCATTCTGACCCAATACATCACCCATCCATGTTCTCCAGAGATGTTGCCCGACCTGCTGAGATACTCCAGCACTTTGTGCCCTTTTGAATATGTGTTCATCATTTGTTAGCCTGAACTAGGGGCAATATCCAAGGCATGGTCTAATCAAAGTATAAGCATGTTTCCCTCCGACATATACTCTATAGAGACTTTTCAAGACTGCAGATGATAGAAACTTGGAGCAAAACATTAAATTGCTGGAGGATCACATTGGGTCAAACAGCATCTGTGGAAGGAAATGACGAGACAATGCTTTGGAGCAGGACCCTTCATCTGGACTGCTAAAGATAGAGGGGGAGAAAATCAGTGTACAAAGGGGATGGGGTGGAGCAACACCTGTTGCATCCAGGTAGGTGCACAGGTGGATCCAGGTGAGAGGGGGTGGATGAGTTAGGTGGAGGCAAAAAATGGTGGAGGTGACAACTGTGGTAGGGACGTGTAAAATGGAGGCAGCGAGGGATTGCAGGTGACGGAATCTGATGGGAATGAAAGTTGTAGTATGGGACAAAATTAGGGAGGTTGGCGGGCAGATGGGAAAGGGGAAGGAGTCGACCTGATGGGAGGAGGGTGTGGATGATGAGGGAGTGGGAAAATTAAGCATCCTGAAAGCTCATTCCTTTGTTTGTCAACTGTTAATTGGCGTAGGTAAGATAGGTAATCAGAACCTTTTTCCCCAAGGTGGAAATGTAGCTGGAGCGCAAAGGCGAGAGTGGCAAAGTTTAAAGGAGATGTGCGAGACAATATTTTTTTGGAATGAAATACATGCATCTGGAACACAGTCAGGGGTGATGGTGTACCTAGATAAGATAGTGGCAAATAAGAGGCTTTCCGATGGGCACATAGATCAGCAGGGAATGGGGGATATGGAATATGTGCTGGCAGAGGAAATACCTTTAACTTGACATCATGATCAATATGGACATTGATAAATGAAATAAAATACTTCTGATAGATTTCAGTGATTGTGTCTATTGGCATTGACTTTATACCACATAGCAAACCTAGTGATGTAACCAGCCACACACTGCTGAATCATAGTTATCAACTGAAAAAAAATGAGAAAGGTATTTTGATCCATATATGTGTGTGTGTGTGTATATATATATATATATAATGGTGTGGATGAGACTCCCACTTTAAGTTTGTGATTTGGCTGAGATCCAGTCATCCTTGTGCAACCTCATAGCTCGTTACAGAAGTGATCTTGCGCTGTCGCCAGCAGTTTCTCAGATGCACGTGTCGGATATTTTTGGAAGTGGAGGAGCAAGAGAAAGGCTGCTCGGAGTTTCTGTGGGATGAAGACAAACCAGTGGCAATGTGACGGCCGGAAAGGAACACCACAAACAGCGAAAGAGAAGTTCAGGAGCTGTGAGTTCCCCCCTAAAGAAAAATGGACAGCAGAGCAAAAAAAATATTCACACAATATAGCAGCTGCATGTTATAAATAGCCCTTGGAAGATATCCAGTTTATAACATTTTAGCCACCACTAGCAGCCAGTCAATTGACTTCTCCCAAACTTCACGAGATAATATAGAAAATCGGCTGATTCTTTTTCCCCCTCAAAAGTCAGCAGGTCCTTAAAAGCATTTATATTGAAATGTGAGCACAATATTTCACATGGGCACTAACTGTACCCTGCAAGCACAGTATATAAATCTATTTGAGGTGGAGAATGTCATAAATCCATACATGAATATTTGCACGTCAATCATGTTGACTTCGAGGGCAATTTTTCCTTAGCTTGGGCTGCAGACGAACAGGATGCCAACCTTAAAAATATTTAGCATGGGCAAGTGGGGTATACTTTAACATGTTTGGCCAAGCGTTTATGAGAAATCTAAGATGATGCGAAAAAAAAACCCTGTGCGCAGCATAGTGCAATAGTCCAGTAATTGAGCGGTCTGGAACTGGGAGAGGTTTAGAGAAGAAAGCTCTGATTTAAGCAGTATGCAGAGTTATGTCTATCTCAGCGATGATTTATTATCTTCAAAATCAGTTAGTTCTTGTCCCCTGGGACACAAGATACTGTCTTGCATCGGGTACATTCTGCACAGAGAGATCTCTGACCTTCAACGCTCACACTCGGCAGCCCACATAGTAAGATTACTTCTGTGCCGTTGACAGGATGCGTTGATCACTGAATCCCTTTCAAATTAACGTTAGCAATTTGGACACCGTTCCTATAATGCTGAACATTATGTGCATCCCAGACATGCTGGTTTTGGGGTGTAACAACTTGCTTTTGCTTCTTAGTCGCTGCCGAACAGTTTATCGTGGATGGGTTTCGAATGTGCAGCATTTATAAACCAAAACGGCATGGTGGTGCTGTCTGGCTGCGCCACAGACCCAGGTTAGATCGTGACTACGACTACGGAATAGCTACTTCCCCTCAGCCATCAGGCTATTAAACCTGGCTCGGACAAAACTCTGATTATTAGCAACCACTTTCTGTTATTTGCACTACCAGTTTATTTATTCATGTGTGTATATATTTATACCATGGTATATGGACACATTTATCTGTTTTGTAGTAAATGCCTACTATTTTCTGTGTGCTTAAGCAAAGCAAGAATTTCATTGTCCTATACAGGGACACATGACAAGAAACTCACTTGAACTTGAACTTGAACTTGAACTTGTCTGTATGGTGTGTACACTCACACTGTGACCGCGTGGGTTTTCTCCGGGTGCTCCGGTTTCCTCCCACCTTCCAAAGAAGTGCGGGTTTGCTGGTTAATTGGCTTGTGTAAATTGTCCCTAATGTAGGATAGAACTCGTGTACTGGTGATCGCTGGTCAGTGGGCTGAAGGGCCTGTTTCCATGCTGTACCTCCAAACTAAACTAAAGTAATATATAAGGTACTTGCAAAGTTGAGTATTAGACAAAATAACCAGTAAAACCAAACACACAGAGAACAGAAGTTAGATGTAAATCATAGAAGGAGCCAGTTGCGTAGATTTTTAGTCAGTTTTATCACTGGTTTTATTAGCTCTGCTTTTGCCTGAGTTGATTGAAAAGAATTGGCCTGCTGAAATCAAGCAAAAACACTGTAGTGCCATGATCCAACCTTCATAACAGCACGGTAAAAGTCCCTATAAAAGCAAAGTGCTGAACACTGAGTCAACATCTCTGATGGAGAGCTGCATACCGAAGTGCATAAATAAATCAAAGTTCTACTGAGAAGTGGTAGAGAGAGGAAAAGTGTGAGTGTTGGGCACTGGGCTTTTGTTTCAGTCGGTCTAGATTCCCATTCAGTATTTTACCCAAACACTATTACAGCACGGTGGCACAGCGGTAGAGTGGCTGCCTTACCGTGCCAGAGACCCGGGCTCGAACCTGACTACGGTTGCTCTCTGTACGGGGTTTGTACGTTCTCCCCGTGACCGCCTGGATTTTCTCCTGGTGCTCCGTCTGGTTTCCTCCCACACTCCAAAGACGCACAGGTTTGTAGGTTTATTGGCTTTGGTAAAAGTTGTAAATGGCTCTAGTGTGTGTAGGATCGTGTTAGTGTGCAGAGACCGCTGATCAGCACAGACCCGGTGGGCCAAAGGGCTCGTTTCCTTGATGTATCTCTAAACTAAACTAAACTAAAGTAAACTAAACTATACACAATTCACTCATGGAATTCTTGGTCAGAATGTCTTGCAACGAACAGTTGAGGCATCGAGGACAACGCCAGATTCGGCAGCGATCACACCGACACTCGAAGTAGGGTGAACCCATGTGATATATTTTATTTACAGTGGTAATAAAGT
Source organism: Amblyraja radiata (assembly GCF_010909765.2). Classification (NCBI taxonomy): domain Eukaryota; kingdom Metazoa; phylum Chordata; class Chondrichthyes; order Rajiformes; family Rajidae; genus Amblyraja; species Amblyraja radiata. The sequence goes on along the minus strand of NC_045978.1, from coordinate 26,763,228 downwards.
CCAGGACCACATGGGGGCACTGTCCCTCATCATCAAGGTACATGTGAGGTGACGCTGATGATCTTGGGTTTGTCCCGGCAGCTCAGTCCTGGTCTCGAAGAAGGAGGCGCTGGTGGTCTGAGCCTTGTTATGGCAGCTCAGCTTTTGGGACTGAAGAGGCTGCGCTAATGGTCTCTGGCTTATCCTGGCTGCTCAGTTCTGCTCTGCGTGTGAGCAATCCCTCATTGTCTGTAGGCAGAAAGATGTACTGATGGTAGACACAAAATGCTATAGTAACTCAGTGGGACAGGCAGCATCTCTGGAGAGAAGGAATGGGTGAAGTCACCCATTCCTTCTCTCCAGAGATGCTGCCTGTCCCGCTGAGTTACTCCAGCATTTTTTGTCTACCTTCGGTTTAAACCAGCATCCGCAGTTCTTTCCTACACAAGGGGTACTGATGGTCAGGCTTTCCCCATCCACTCAGTCTTAGCATTAATAGAGGCACTGGCTGTCCAGGGTTTCTTCCCGGCAGCTTATTCTTGATCACACTGTGGCGCTGGTGGTCTCGGGCTTGTCCCATTGGCTCAGTCTCCTTTGAACCTGTGACAGGAGAGCACAGCTAGCAGGGAGATATGTCACTTTATCCCCTTACCTCTCTCTCTTGCTTCCTATCTATCTTCTTCTCCTCCAATGGCTGGAATGTCAGAAGAGGCTGCTGAGGTTTAGGTGGGCCATTCTAATGTGACCTGATTGGACTCAGCTGTTATTTATTTAGCAGTGGCTTCAGCACAACTGTGCTAAGGCTTGCCCTCTCCTGGCCTGTCTGGCAGTGATAGGGATCAGAGTGGCATCGGAGCGAGAGGGGTGCTGTCACACAGTCCACAAACTAATTAGTGCAAAGCGTACCTGCAGTTATTCCCACCTCCTCGCTAGTCGGAGGGTCATAAGTATAGAGTGTTGACTACAAGTGGCCAAATCCAAACGGTGGCTATTGGTACTCGTGTCTCAGGATACTCTCACCATTGATTTAAATGAAGGAGTTGGCCATTTATTTTAGCAAGGCCTTTGACAAGTTCCTGCATGGTAGGTGAAGCTGGAGTCCAAGGTGAGCTGGGCAATTGGATTCAAAATTGACTTGGAGGAAGAAATCAAAAGGTTCACTTTAGTTGAGTTTTGGCCGATCAAGACAAAGACGGTTGGTTCAAATCAAATTTATTCTTAATCCGATTTACCGATCGACGTCTAGAACAAGCCACAGAAAAACAACTGTCCACAACGGTGGTCTCACAAGGACTGAAGGGCAGAGCCCTGAAAACCGCACAAAAACACGACCCCTCCCAGAGTCACGTGCGCGCGGATTCCGACCGCAGGGTTCGATACTAGCGAGCACCAGCAGGTGCCACTACTGAGTATAGTTTAAAGATACAGGACGGAAACAGGCCTTCCGGCCCACCGAGTCCTCATCGACCAGCGATCCCCGCACATTAACACTATCCTACACACACTAGGGACAATTTATATTTATACCAAGCCAATTAACCGACAAACCTGTACGTCTTTGGAGTGTTGGAAGAAACCATAGATCTCGGAGAAAACCCACGCGGTCACGGGGAGAGCGTACAAACTCCATACAGACAGAACCCGTAGTTGAGATCGAACCGGTGTCTCCGGCTGCGAACGCTGTAAGGCAGCACCTCTACCGCCACTCCACCATGCCGCCCCAAATTAAGAGATAGACACAAAAAGCTGGAGTAACTCAGTGGGTCAGGCAGCATCTCTGGAGAAAAGGAACAGGTGACGTTTCGGGTTGAGACCAACTGGAGAGTTGTTTTTACTCTTTGGACCAGAAGTGCTGTCTTTAATCACATTGCATTTGATTGATTTTAAATTGCATTGTCTACTATGAAAATGCAACTCCTTTCTCCCACCCCTTTTCTCTCCCACCCACCTTTTCTAGTCACCCATGGTCTCATCTGTAACATCTGGCTAAAAAAAGAACTAACTTTTAAAAATTAAAAATAGGGAACCCAATACAACCACGGACTATGATATCATTAACAGCAATGTCTAAATTAAACTGAAAACAGGTTATAGCTTTTTAACTACTGAAGTAATCTTAATGGAGTGGGTGGCATGTTTGGTTAGAACATTGTTTTTCTTAACTTCTGAGAATTAGATTTCCATTGCATGCAGACGGATGTGATTAAAGTCTCATGTTGAATAAAAACACACTGGCCCAAACTCAATCCAATGAGAATGCCTTCACAGCATAAAATAACTGGTTATCCAAAAACCATGAGAAGGTTGATGAATAAGTGAATCCACTGACCTGATCCTTTGGGCCCTGTTTGATGTACATGGTAAAAGTGACCAGTTAACTCGGTTCAGAGGGGACAGTATCAGTGTAACTCCAGTAGCCAACTAGTTGAAGGTCAAACTACACACACTGCATGCAATTGTGCGTCCATGTTATTAAAGTCCCATTTGATTACAGTCCCATTTGAGTGCTGGAGTAACTCAACAAGCCAGGCAGCATCTCAGGAAACATAGACATAGAAACATAGAAGATAGGTGCAGGAGGAGGCCATTCGGCCCTTCGAGCCAGCACCACCATTTTGTTGTGATCATGGCTGATCGTCCCAAATCAATAACCCGTGCCCGCCTTCTCCCTATATACCTTGATTCTACTAGCCCCTAGAGCTCCATCTAACTCTCTCTTAAATCCATCCAGTGATTTGGCCTCCACTGCCCTCTGTGGAAGGGAATTCCACAAATTCATAACTCTCTGGGTGAAAAAGTTTTTTCTCACCTCAGTCTTAAATGACCTCCCCTTTATTCTAAGACTGTGGCCCCGGTTCTAGACTCGCCCAACATTGGGAACATTTTTCCTGCATCTAGCTTGTCCAGTCCTTTTATAATTTTATATGTTTCTATAAGACCCCCCCGTCATCCTTCTAAACTCCAGTGAATACAAACCTAGTCTTTTCAATCTTTCCTCATATGACAGTCCCGACATCCCAGGGATCAATCTCGTGAACCTACGCTGCACTGCCTGAATCATAAGGAGGAGACCAAAACTGTACACAATACTCCAGATGTGGTTTTACCAGAGCCCTATACAACTGGGAAGAACCTCTTTACTCCTATACTGAAATCCTCTTGTTATGAAGGCCAACATTCCATTAGCTTTCTTCACTGCCTGCTGTACCTGCACGCCAACTTTCAGTGACTGGTGTACAAGGACACCCAGGTCTCGCTGCATCTCCCCCTTACCTAACCTAACCCCATAATAATCTGATGGTGCAGTGACACATGGATAGGTGACATTTCGTGTTAGGACCTTTTTTCATCTGAGAACGGTCCCGATCCAAAATGTTGCCATTCCATGTTCTCCAGAGATGCTGCCTGACCCACTGAGTTACTCCAACACTCTGTGTGTCGTTTTGTAAACCAGCATCTGCAGTTCCTTGTTTCTACAGGGAAATATACCTGTTGCCCCATCGTGTACCATCAAATATCAAATATCCATTTCAACTAATCCTACACTACATTTTATTCTGCCCACAATCCCATCAATATAGTTTACTTTAATTTACTTTACAGATAATAATATAATAATAATAAATTTTATTTAATGGGCGCCTTTCAGACATCTCAAGGACACCTTACATAGTAATCGGAATAACATATAATCGGAATATAACAAGTAATAAAGACATCACAGAGACACAAATTAAAAACAGAATTCAATCCAAAAACAGAAAATCAAAAACACAGTGTGAAGAGAGAGCAGCGGCAGCCAAAGCGCGCCAGCGTCCACTCTCTCTTCACGGCAGCCATCTTGGACACAGACCTACAGGACTACAATTAGACAAAAAAATCATCCCCCCTCAGATACAGCGTGGATACAGAACCATTGGCCCACCGAGTCCGTGCCAACCAACGATCCCCGCATACTAATACTGTCCTACATACACACTAGGGACAATTTCCAATTTTTACCAAAGCCAATTAACCTACAAACCTGCACATGATTATCGTGTTGGTGGAAACCGGAGCACCTGGAGAAAACCCACGTGGTCACACCATGTTGTTTCCTCCCACACTCCAAAGATGTACAGGTTTGTAGGTTAATTTGACTTTGGTAAAGATTGTAAATTGTCTCTAGTGGGCAGGATCGTGTTAGTGCACGGGGACCACTGGTCGCCATAGACGCGGTGGGCCAAAGGGCCTGTTTCCATGCTGTATCTCTGAACGAAACTAAAAAACTAAACTCACCGCTGAGTGAGGAGATCATGACATAAAGCAACACCTGAGCCATTTTAGTGCAAGTACTCAGTAGATTTTGCCTTCTTGGACGTGAAATTCTACAGATGTGTCATTAAATTGAGATCCAATTTCTGTACTAAAGGTCACAAAATGCTGGAGTAATAGTAAGATTAAATGAGAACTTACCAGTTTGAAGTTTGATCTTTATTTTATGAGGAGGAACGTTGAGGGAATACGTGAAGAACCCCGCCAGGACGCATGCGTGTCATTCTTCAAAGCAGCGGTGTGAAATCACAGATAACTGTAATGACTAAACATAGTAAGATTAGACAACAGATACCAGTTCAGACTATGATCAAGGGTGGGAGCGGAGGGTGGGAGCTGGCCGTTCTCGCCTTCTCTCATTCAATTTCTTAAATAGCTTAACATTAACTCTGTGCATTTCCCAATGAGTGGAAATATGCTTGCAGCAGCACCCAGCTCCACACTAAATTCAGTTTCCACTGAAGATCGCCACTTTGCAGGTGGAAATATTGCTTGAGAGCTAAAATGCTATTTCAAATTTGATGGTGACTATTCCTGATGGCAGCCAATGCAGCTGAGAATACCACACATCACAACCTGTTAATCAACTTGCCAGGCATTGATGGGAGCGATGCTCTGAAGGGCAGACATTTCAAGGCAATGAGGTCCATGCACATTCAACCATGAAGAATAGTAAGATTAAACGAGAACTTACCAGTTTGAAGTTTGATCTGTATTTTATGAGGAGTTACGATGAGGGAATACGTGAAGAACCCCGCCAGGACGCATGCGTGTCATTCTTCAAAGCAGCGGTGTGAAATCACAGAAAACTGTAATGACTAAACATAATAAGATTAGAGAAGAGATACCAGTTAAGTATATGATCAGGGTGGGGGCGGAGGGCACGTAATCCCTCATCGTAACGCCTCATAAAATACAGATCAAACTTCAAACTGGTAAGTTCTCGTTTAATCTTACTATTTTACTTCGGAGTCACGTGAGTGACTACGTGAAGATTTTAAAGCTCTGTGATTTCATGCCATGGAAACGAGTCCATGCATCACGTCTGCCTTGACTGTGGGAGGAATTGTGTTAACATAATTTGGACATGAATTCGACATTTAAATCATAAAATTTGTTAACACAAATTTATAACCCCTTTTTATGGGTTTAAATTAATTTACAGTACTTAAAATTGTTTCTGCAAACGTTCCAGGTTTCATTACTGGTTTATTATAAAATAATTGGAATGTTTTCCCCTCCAGACCATCCTGCTGCCTTGAGGATTTGGTCCATTGGTACATCCAACTGTATCGCTGCCGATGTAGCTGCAGCCCTGGTGGAAAGAGATTTTTAAAATATTAGCATCCACCCTAGCCTGTGTTAGCACCTGTTTCAGCCATCTTGAGATGGTCTGGACCGTCACTCTTGGTGTGGTTGCTAGTGGCTGACCAAAATGTGCCTTTTCATTGCCTCTTAGGATATTCGTTTTCTCCATGTATAACGACAGATGTCTTACTATACACAGACGGTCATCTGTTGGGTATGACCTAATTGTATATTGAGGCCTGCTGATCCCTTTCTGTTCTGCTTACTAACTCATAAATATGAAACGTAATATTTTCTGTTGAGGAAGTCATGTTGTCCAGTCTAGTTTTTGCAGTGACTGTATCCTCTGTGCCGTAGCCAATACCATAGCATGACTGTTTTAATGTCAGTCTGTGTAGGGACAGAACTATTGCTGGAGACCAATTCCTGAGCATCTTCAGGATTATTCTTACATCCCATATTTGGGAATATCTGGTTCTTGGGGATAGTATTAAAATTCCCCTCATAAGTTTTGTACCAGTGGGTGAGTCCCAACAGTGTAATGCTCTGTCCCCTGCCATAGGTAAGTCGATAGGGCACTTCTGGCGCAGTTGATGGCACTGTAACTGAGCCCCTCATCATAGTGGAGGCCTGCCAGATATTCCAGAACAGACGGGATGTTCATGTCTCTGATACCATGTTTGATACCACTGGGAACCATGGTTGTGTAGGCCAATCGGGTACTACCAATACCAGATGCAGAGTCTTGTTGTATTTCCTTAATACCCGACTGATGAGGCAGGAAAAGAAGGGAATGCGTAAATAAACAATTCCCCCCCCCCCCCCCAATGCAGCGAAAATGCATCTGTCGCCGCTGCCCCAGGGTCTGGTTCCCATGAAACATAATTTGATAACTGGTGGTTAAGTCTGGATGCGAATAAATCGATATCTGGTGTTCCATATTTGCTGTGATATCAGCAAATACTATTTTATTCAACATCCATTTGGTGTTTTCATTAAATTTGCCTGACCTGGTGTCTGCCACTGAATTTAGTCTTCCTGGTAGGTAAGTGGCTGATATCCAAATATCTCTCTGGATACACCATTGCCAAATTGTATAGCCAGATTGTCACATGATGTCGATTTGTTTCCACCCTGTGGTCAATGTATGCTACCACGGTGGTATTGGTATTGGTGGCTCCCCACCCAAGTGCACTGGCATCAGTTTGTAGTACCATGGAAGGGTTACTGACAATTATTGGATTGGAACAAAGCCAGATGTTATCTATCCACCATTTTAGTTCCAATTTAGCTTGATTGGTAGTTTCACAGATCGGTCAAAGTGACCTGCATAATTTAGAGTGCTTGTATTTTGCTCTCTGTAAGTTTTGGTAATGTAGAGGTCCAAATTGTGTGGCTGGAAAGGCAGCCATCATTATGCCAATTACTTTTGCTACCAATCTGATGGATGGTTTGCTGATGTCAGTGAGGTTATTGCAAGCCTCTATTAAATCTCTAGCCTTTCCCTTAGGGAGAGTCACCGACATGAGAACTGAGTCAATGGTGAAACCCCAGATAGTCCATAGTAGTGGAAGGCGTTAGTTTAGATTTAACTGGATGAAAAATGAATCCCAGTTTTCCAAATAACTTTTTTGTGGCTGTGACAGTTTGTTTGGCCAATTCCAAAGTTTTGCCCACAATGAGTATGTCATCTAAATATGCCATGACCATGTGTGTACGTTTCCGTAGAAACGCTAGGGCTGGTTTCAAAATTTTTGTGAAACAGCCTGGGGCTGATGAGAACCCATTTGGCAGTGCTTTATACTGTCAGAGTTGTCCCATCCAGTTGAATTTTAAGTAACATCTGTTGTCACCTCGTATAGGCACTGAATGGTGAGCATCTTTTAAATCGATGCTGGCCATTGAAGTAACCTTTGGAAATGAATTGTTAAGCAGTAACAAAGGTATCTATTTTGTCAGATCTATGATAATGCGATAACCATCATCTTTTTTGTTTTTGATAAATATATTGAACACGAATTCTAATGGTTCGTGTGGAATTTTCTCAATTACACCTTTTATGTAAAGCCGCTTCAGTTCAGCTTGCGCTTTTGATTTTCCTTTATCAGAAGGCACGAACATTCGGTTCAGTATATGTTGAACTGGAGGGCTGTACTTGTGTATAAACTCTATTGTATATCCCTGGATACTGCTTTAGATGTAAGTATCGGTTGTTATCATGCTCCATGCATTCAGAAAAGAGTGTAATCACCACCCAATCTCCGTGCTCCCTGTATATTGTAGGGAACCAGACCCACCTACCTCCATAGTTACCAGTGGCAGGTTTACTTTTTGTAGGTTCTTCGCTGCTGTTGTCGCGCTGGGTCTGGACTTTCGGTTTGGTTGGCGTTGGAGGTCCCCGCAGGTTCTCTTGTTCCTGCACCCCCTGCACACTTGTCTTTCCTTCTGCGGACCCCTCTTCCAGGTCAGCCCTGAACTGACCCGCAGTGCTCCCCTCTGATGAGGTAGAAGCACTGTGCAGCCCTTCAAGAGGTACTGCTGTGGGTTTATCATAGGGCCCACAGTGACCCGACTCCATCTCCCGGAGTCTGTCACGTTGGAGCAAATGCTCCATACACCGCTCCATCCGGCTCCAGCGCTCTCGGGCGCTGGCCGCCCGCGGTTGTTCAAAGTCGGACTCCTCTGAGTCCACGATCTTGTTTGTTTTGTGTCTAGCCTTTCTGCCCGGCCGCGTGGATCTGGCCGGTGCGGAGGTGACATCGGGCACAGCTGATCCCACTATCGGTGATCCGAGTGCCCCTCCCGTGGAGTGGATATGGCCGGTGTGGAGGCGACATCGGGCACAGCTGATCCCATCTAGCCCACCAGCTTTGTCGCAGCCCGTTGGTTTCTCCACCTGCAATCAGCATGGTAAAAACATAAAAAGACCGCAGCTCTTACCTGCAGGTCCAGGTTAAAATTGTCGCTACGGGTGAACGTCGTTCCACCCCGTCTGTTGCCGTTATTGACTTCCCGCCGTCAATACCTTGAGCACATTTTGGATTTTGAGATCAGTATTGCGGATACCTGTCCCCATATGTCTCCAGATACACTGGTTAACACTAGGCACTTGCAATGCCTTGCAGTTACCTTGGGGGTAAATGCCGTGCAATGGTGTCAGACATAGCCTGTGTCTGTAGTTTGTTACTAGACAAATAGTCCACACTGGCTGCAATTTTGGGCTCCAGGTCTTCCCCGGTTAGGTCTGGCTGGAAGAATTGGTTCACCATATCCAGCATGCCTTATTTCACCCCAGGGCTACTGGGGGTATGTGGTTCTGTGACCCGTTCAGAGTCTACCCAGAACAGATCCTCCGTGTTCTCCTCTGACGAGGAGGAGACACTATGCAGCCCCGCAAGGGGTACCGCTGTGGGGCTTATTGGGTGCCCACTGTGGCTAGCCTCCCTCTCCCGGAGTCTGCCACTTTGGAGGATCTCCTGGAGCAACCGCTCTAACCGGCCCCCGTGCTCACGGGCACTGGCCGCTCGCGGCTCCTCAAAGTCCGACTCATCTGAGTCCGGCATTCGTGGGGTCTTTCTCTTCGCTTTCCCGCCCGGCCGAGAAGTGGATTTCGCCGTAGCGGGAGCGAAAGTCAGGCACAGCTGTTCCCATTACCGGAGATTAGCGTGCCTTTGGTTGCTGCCGGCTGCCCGCAACTCCGCGGTCCTCCCCAGCCAGCTTCACTAGCAGCACTTGTGGACACTACTTTGTCCAGCTTCCCCTCCTGTGAAAAAACCCGCGCGGGGAACATTAGTTTTGCTTCCCTCTCCCGCCCGGCCCGGTGCGGGAGTGAGTCGGGAGCGAAAGTCGGGCAAAGCTGTTCCCATTACGGGAGATTAGCGTGCTTTTGGCTGCTGCTGCCGGCTGCCCGCAACTCCGCGGTTCTCCCCCGCCAGCTCTCCCGCAGCCTTCATGGATCCGGTCCATGCCTCCACCTAAAAGGTAAGTGGAAGGAACGCAGAGTCTTCTTACCTGCTGTTCCCGACTTTCAAATTCTGGAACGCAGAGTCTCCTTCCCTGCTGTACCTGGCTTTCAAATTTTGTCGCTAGGGGAACGTCGTTCCCCCTTGCTGTGACTTGTTGCAATGCGTGTAGCGATATGGCACGCATGCGTCCTGGCGGGGTTCTTCACGTAGTCACTCACGTGACTCCGAAGTAAAATTCAGCAGGCCAGGCAAAATCTCTTGATAACATGGATCAGAGACATTTCAATCAAGCCCCTTCTTCAGACTGCTTGTAGGGAGGGAGGATAAAGCTGGAAAAGGGGAGATGCAGTAGAGTTTAGTTTATTGTCACGTGTTCCAAGGTAGTGAGAAGCTTTTGTTGCTTGCTAACCAGTCAGCTGAATGACTACACATGATTACAAATTGACTGTAAAGAGCCTGTCCCACTTACGTGTCCTTGGCACGCAAATTACGCGACCTTGTGGTCACGTTGAGGCGCATGGGCATCGTATGGCCGCGCGGGGTCGGTCCCACTGAGAAGCACGGAGGGGTATGGAGTTGTGAGCGACATCGCACGGGGCTCTGAAATTTTTGTAGCGAACAAAATCTTTGCGCGCCAACGGCCTGTCGCGTAACTGACGGCCAAAGTGGGACAGGCCCAAGACCCTGGCGCGATGCAACGTCTGACCTGCAACAGCAGCAGAAGCAGGCAAACGATCGTCAAACTCGGCCTGGGGCTCACGGCCGTTGTAGTCCGGATCCGCCCCCACTTCAGGAAATTAAGGATAGACACAAAATGCTGGAGTAACTCAGCGAGACCTGCAGCATCTATGGAGAGAAGCAATGGGTGATGTTTCGGGTCAACACCCTCCTTTCAGACTGAAGAAGAGTCTCAACACGAAACATCACCCATTGCTTCTCTCCAGCGATGCTGCCGGTCCCGCTGAGTTACTTCGGCATTTTGTGTCCATCTTCAAATGACGTCACGCGCTCCAGACGGCTGTGCGGTCGAATGAAATTGCTCGCGACCTTTGCGGGATCGTCGCGGCTCAACGCGACAACGAGTTCGCGTAATTTGCATGCCAAGGACACGTAAGTGGGACAGGCCCTTAAGCTTCCCCATAATATCGCAGAAACACATTTGAAAAGCATGTTTTTCTCTGCAAAGTACTTTGAACATCTTCAGCTTGTGAAAACCAAATGGAAATGCAATTAATTTGTTTATTAATCTTGTTTTCTGCAGTTTTATGATTATTATTACTGGTTTCAACACTTTGAGTTTTGTGTAAAATATAATTTATTAGAACATTATGTTGGCCTATTGTTTTTCCCAGAGGAAACTTGGCCACAACCTACAAAAAACCTTTTACCTTTCCACGCCAGGATATTTGTCATTACCACACAAAAGTCACTCAGATTCCAAAAAAAAAGTAATCTTTCAAAATGGTCTACAATAAACCTTTCATGTGCTTCTATAAATAATTCCAATGCCCATGAGTCATTTACTTAAAACAGATCGTCGTTGGTTCAAATTGTTGAACTCTTTTCTTCCCACAACAGGAGTTTCCATGTTGCTCTTCCCACTGCAACCCATGAATGCTGATTGTTAAAACATGGATGGATTGGCTTAAAGTCAGAGGGGAAGTTCATTAATAATCCAAAATTGGACCTCCATTCTCCACACCCCATCCCACACCTTCTGCCAAGATGGTTGATCTGAACTCTTCATCTGTCCATAAGACATAGGAGGAGAATTAGGCCATTGAGTCCATTGAGTCTACTCAGTTCAGTTTAGTTTATTGTCATGTGTACCGAGGTACTGTGAAAAGCTTTTGTTGCGAGCTAACCAGTCAGCAGAAAGACAACAACATGATTACAAGCGATCCATTTACAGTGTATAGATATATGATAAGGGAATAACATTTAGTGCAAGGTAAAGCCAGCAAAGTCCGATCAAGGTACACAAAAATGCTGGAGAAACTCAGCGGTTGCAGCAGCATATATGGAGCGAAGGAAATAGGCAACGTTCTCCAGCATTTTTGTGTACCTTCGATTTTCCAGCATCTGCAGTTCCTTCTTAAACACAAAGTCCGATCAAGGATAGTCTGAGTGTCATCAAAGAGATAGATAGTAGTTCAGCACTGCTCTCTACTGCGCCATTCCCTAACCATGGCTTATCTATTTTTCCCTCTCAACCTCATTCTCCTGCTTTCTACCCATAATATTGGATGCCCTTACTAATCAAGAGCCTATCAATCCTCACTGTAAAAATGTGCTATTACTTGGCTCCCACCATTGTTCAACGGAATTCATGGATTACGAAATTCCGAAATTCCGTTGCTTTCTTTACAGATTTTACCTGACCTGTTGAATACTTCCAGCACTGCTTAGGTCTTTTTGTTTAGCAGTATTATTTTACCTTGGTTAATTTTTATCTGATCATCTTACAGTTGTGTGGTCACGTAAAGTAGTGGCAACCTACCAACCTTAAGAAAATATATTCCATAGCGGCTGAGAGATATCCACCATAGCGGTTGATGTGTGGTTGGGGTTTGAGAGAGAGATGAGTACAGATAATATGCGGAGCAATTTATTACCCAGTGGAACCTGGGTGGTAAAGCTTTGTTTTTAAATGAAGAAATTTAGCACCAATTTACATCAAGCCAAACCATTGTGTTTACAGTACGTTGATGAGGTTTAGTGACTGGTGCCTGAAAATTGGTTATGTGTGCATAATCTTGTGCATCATGCAATTCAATTGCAAAGCAATCTAAAATAGTCATGGAGTCTAACAGGCCCTTCAGAATTTACACAGATTGGCGGCACAGTGGTGCAGCTGGTAGAACAGCTGGTAGAACTGCTGCCCCACTGCACCAGAGACTCTGGGTTGATCCTGACCTCGGGTGCTGTCTGTGTGAAGTTTACACATTCTCCTTGTGACCGACCGCATGAGTTTCCTCCCATATCCCAAAGACATGCGGGACAAAAGTGCTGGAGAAACTCAGTGGGTGCAGCAGCATCTATGGAGCGAAGGAAATAGGCAACGTTTTGGGCCAAAACCCTTCTTCAGATTGATGTAGGGTGGAGGAGGGGGGGGGGGGGGGGGGGGCGGTCGGAAAGAAGAAATGAAGAGGAGGAGCCGGAGAGTTGAGGGAGAGCTGAGAAGGGGTTGAGACAGTGAGAACTGCCTGAAATTGGAGGTCAATGTTCATACCACTGGGGTATAAACTGCCCAAACGAAATATGAGGTGTTGCTTCTCCAATTTCCAATGATCCTCACTCTGGCCATGGAGGAGGCCCAGGACAGAAAGGTCGGATTCGGAATGGGAGGGGGAGTTTAAGTGTTGAGCCACCGGGAGATCAGGTTGGTTATTGCGGACCGAACGGAGGTGTTCGGCGAAGCGATCGCCAAACCTACGCTTGGTCTCACCGATGTGGGTTAATTGGTCTCTGTAAAATTGCCACTAATAGGTAGGGAGGAGATGAGAAAGCGGGGTGACACAAGAATTAGTGTGATCCGGTAATTGATGGTCGGCGTTGACCCAGTGGGCTGGAGCCATTAGTTTAGAGATGCAGTATGTCTCCATGCTATATCTCTAAACAAAACTAAACATCAAACATCATTGACAGTAAGCAGACTTTATTTTCCCCACATTCCCATCAACTTCCCCCAACTACCACCCACTTTACACACTAGTAGAATTTAATGTGGCTGATTAACCTACCAATATGGATGTGGGTGGAAAATGAAGCACTCATGGAACATATGCATCACACGGAGAACATATAAACACCATGCAGGCAGCACCAGTGGTCAGGATTGAATCCAACTTGCTGGAACTGTAAGGAAACAACTGTAAAGGAGTTACCACTTTTCCAGGGACATACTTCCAGTTGTACAAAGTCTGTCATCTTTTCCTGAGTTTTCTATGTGTATGATGATTAGTTTAATTTACGTTAGAGATACAGTGTTGAAACGGGCCCTTCAGCCCACCGAGTCCACTCCAACCAATGATCACCTATATGTTAGTTCTATGGCATCCCAGTTTCACACCCTACACACCAGAGGCAATTTACAGAAGCCAATTAACCAACAAACTTGCACGTCTTTGGAATGTGGGAGGAATCCAGACAATTCCGAGGAAAACTGAAGAGGTTACAGGGAAAATGTACAAACTCCATTCAGTCAGCACCCGTAGTCATGATTGAACCTGGGCCCCTGGAGCTGTAAGGCAGCAACTATACATCTGCGCCACTGTGCTGCTCCAATGCCACTGTGCTAATGAATGAAGAAACAGGGATGTGGAGTTGTGTTTGAGGACATATAATGCAGAGCAGAGTATCATTTCAACAATTTATACCTGTTCATGATCGAATGGCAGAGCAGACTAGATGAGCCGAATGGCCTAATTCTGCTTTTATGTCTTAAGGAATAATGGTATTTTACAACAATAGTAAATTGATAGTTAAAAAATAAACTGCATCCAAATGTCCTTCTTTGTATGAAGAGTCTAGACTTCAGATCTACAGTAATGTAACAGTTCAGCGTTTTGAGTGGCCAGATATTAATAATACAGATCCCCATTTAGTTGTCTTGGAATCCAATCTGGTTGTCCAACATTCTTCAAGGAATATATCTGGCATTTTTACCTAATCTGGCGAGCAAAGTAGTTGATTCCTTGTGTAGGAAGGAACTGCAGATGCTGGTTATACATTAAAGATAGAAACAAAAATGCTGGAGTAGCATCTCTGGAGAAAGGGAATAGGTGGCGTTTCTGGTCGAGACCCTTCTTCAGACTGAGAGTCAGAGAAGAGGGTTGATTGATTCCTTAATGACTTTGTAAACCACTCATTTTAAGACCACTTAGAGATGCAGACCTTGCCAGTAATGCCACATCATGTAAATAACTAAATTAAAGCAGGGGGCGCTGTTTTGAATGAAAAGCTATGTGCTGGGGTGGTAAGGAAATACAATTTAAGTGGACAGAAACCAGTGTGATTGGACGATAAACAAATACCCTAAGTCCACAATTTCTCATTGCAAGGACATGAGGAGGCTCAGTGATTCAACTAGTAGAGCCGCCGCCTCGCCGTTCTGGCAAACCAGTACAATTCTGATGCTGTCTACGTGGAGTTTGCCCTTTTTCAGTGCAATGGGATCAGCAGAGGATCAGTGTAAATAGTTGCTTGATGGTCGACACACAGTCAATGGTCCAAGTGATCTGTTCCCATGGTTTATGACTCAAAAACAGCATGATTGGTCACCCCTTCAACTACATTACATCACAACCCTGAGTTAGAAACCTAAAAAATAAAAGGAAGGGTGACAGGAGATGAATCAAGAGGAGAATAAAGGAAAAAGAAGCTGAAATACAAAAAATAAAACTGACTATAAAACAAAAATTGCTGGGAGCACGCAGCAGGCCGGTAATTTCTGGCACTGTCCTGAACGCATAATGTTAACTGTTCATCTTGCCACAAAAGCTGCCTGTCTTGCTGATCATTTCCAGTATCTTCCATTTTTGTTTTGGTCTCTTGCGCCACTCGAACAAAACCCAATGTAAATGCAAGAAACAGTTCCCAAAAAACAAAACTGCTGGAGGAACTCAATGGGTCAGGCAGCATCTGTGGAGGGAAATTGACAGATTTTGGGTTTGACCTGAAACATTGTTTGTCCATTCCTTCCACCAATGCTGCCTGACACACTGAGTTTGGATTTGATTTTTTTGCTCAGGATTCCAACTTCTGCAGTCTCTTATGTCTTCTTCTTATCTTCCCACTTGGCCCATTCCAATCCCCAGGGCATAATGTGGAAATATCAACTTCAGATAACCAGCCTTTCCAGTTTGGTTAGTTCTGATACAAGATCATCAATCTTTCTGATCTTCCCTCCATCAGTCAGATGAAGGGTCCTGAGCCGAAACGTCCCTTCTTCAAGTTCCCCGGAGATGCTGCCTGACCCGTTGAGTTGCTCAGGCACTTTGTGTCTTTTTTTCCCACAATCTCTAATGCTAACTCTATTTTCTCTCTCTGTGACCTGCCTGACCTGTTAATTGTCATCCTTTAGATTTGAGTAACTGTTAACTATATTCAAACTTAACTAGATGTTGCACACATATCCAGCAAGTCAGAGTGTACAGGTGTCTGGTTGCGGTTGGACTCCTCCCACCCCCCCAGTCTCTCAATTAACAGAAAAACAGATGTGACTCGGCTTGTAATGTTTGTATAGCTTCAGGCTGTGTTGTGCAGGTGGTTTATTAACTCCACAAGGCTGCTTTGTCTCCCCTTCCATTTTACCTGACAGTTTTGTTTTTAGCACCTACTTTCCAGATTGTTGACATTGTTGGAAAGAATAGCGTTTATTGCCTATCTCCAGTTGCCCTTGTGGAGATGGTGGTGAGCTGCCCTCTTGGGCTACGAGAATCTTTCTGGTGCAGATATTCTCACAACAGGGGTGGTGGGGTGGCGGGCGTAAGGGGGCATCGGTTGAAGAATTTTGATCTGTGGAAATATATAATACTATGTTGGGATAGTGTGGTTTAGGAAGAAACTTGTCTCTGTGTGCCTATCGCCCTTGGAATTCTTGGCGGTGGAAGTCAGAGATCTGGGATTTGTCATAGCAGCCTTGGTGAGTAACTGCAGTCTGCTGTAGATCATAAGGTCATGAGTTCCAGGTGCAGAATTAGGCCATTCGGCCCATCAAGCCTACTCCACCATTCAATCAAGGCTGATCTATCACTCCCTCCTAACCCCATTCTCCTGCCTTCTCTCCGTACTTATCAAGAATCTATCTTTCTCTGCTTTAAAAATATCCATTCACTTGGCCTCCACAGCCTTGACACAGATGGTACATATTGCAGCCACAGGACAATGATTATATAAGGAATAAGTGTTCAGGATTAAGAATCAGGAAAAGCTGGTCTGCCCTGGATGTAACCAAGCTTCCTGAGTTTTAGTTTTAGTTGTACATTTAGAGATACAGCGCGGAAACAGGCCCTCCGGCCCACCGGGTCCGCTCCGACTAGCCATCCCCGCATATAAACGCTATCCTACGCACACTGGGAACAATCTTTATATTTATCAAGCCACTTAATCTATAAACCTGTACGTCTTTGGAGTGTGGGAGTAAACCAAAGATCTCGGAGAAAACCCACGCAGGTCACGGGGACAACGTACAAACTCCGTACAGACAGCACCCGTAGTGCTCCGTACAGACAGAACCCGGCTCTCCGGTGCTGCAAACGGTGTAAGGCAGCAACTCTACCGCTGCACCACCCTACCCTAGAGAGAAAAAAAAGACACAAAGTGCTGGAGTAACTCTGATGGACAGGCAGCATCTGTGGAAGATATGGATAGATGACATTTCAGATCGGGACCCTTCTTCAGACTGATTGTAGTAAGAGGGAGAAAGCTGGAAAAGAGAGGTGGGGGTTGTATGCTATCCAGTCAACCAGAAGACTATATTGATTACAATCAAGCTATCCACAGTGTACAGATACAGGATATTAATGGCATATTGTTTGGTGCAAGGTAAAGTCCGATAAAGTCCGATTAGAGATAGGTCAAAGGTCTCCTGTGGTAGGTCAGGTCTTCATTAAAACATACGAGATCCTGACTGATCTTCACAGGTTAGGTACGGAAAGATGCCTCCTCTATCATATCTACTTTCACCACCATCCTTGGTAGCACAATAAAAACTAGAGACATCTGCTTAAAAGCTTTGCTGTACTTGCTAATGCTTTTGGGGAACTTGAAAGAGACATGACGTGTGTCGGTCTACCAGTGAAGGGGCATGTCCTGGAACTCACAATCCCAAACCCCAACTGTGACTAAGTAACCACATTGTCTTGTATGTTCCTCAGCGGAGAGGAAGGCTAAAGGGCCTGTCCCACTTACGCAACTTTTTCGGCGACTGCCGGCTCCGGTCATAGGTCGTTACAGGTCGCCGAAAATTTTCATCATGTTGAAAATTCTGGCGGCGACCAGATCAAGGTACGACTCATTGGGCGACTACTCACGACCATTTAGGCTTCACCCGGCAACATGTCGCCATGGTGTCGCCTGTATGGTCGTGAGTAGTCTCCTCAGTCGCCCAATGAGTTGTAGCGTCTTTCTGGTCGCCACTGAATTTTCAACATGTTGAAACTTTTCGCCGACCTGCAATGACCTATGACGGGTGTCGGCAGTTGCCGAAAAAGTCGCGTAAGTGGGACAGGCCCTTAAGGGAGTAAACTGGCAAACAAATCCAAAGTGGCATCCAAAGGTGAACTGGTATCTAACAAGGACATCTTTCTGGCTATTCCTATTCCTATCCCAGGAATGATTGGCTTGACATATGATGAGCTTTTGACTGTGCTGGAGTTTAGAAGAATGAGGTAGGACCTCATTGAAACTCACCAAATAGTGAAAGGCCTGGATAGAGTGGATGTGGAGAGGATGTTTCCATGTGGGAGAGTCTAGGACTAGAGCCCATAGCCTCAGAATAAAAGGACGTACCTTTAGAAATGAGATGAGGAGGAATTTCTTTAGCCAGAGGTTTGTGAATCTGTGGAATTCATTGCCACGGGTAGCTGTGGAGCCAAGTCAATGGATATTTTGTAGGCAGAGATTGACAGATTCTTGATTAGTATGGGTGTCAGGGGTTATGGGGAGAAGGCAGGAGAATGGGGTTGAGAAGGAAAGATAAATCAGGCATTATTGAATGTGTGCTGGATAGTGTTAGTGTATGGGGATCGCTGATCAGCGTGGACTCGGTGGGCCAAATAACCTGTTTCTGTGCTGTATCGCTAAACTAAACTGAACTAAACGGAACTAAACTAACACAATTCACTCATGGAATTCTTAGTCAGAATATCTTGCAACAAACAGTGGTGGAATCGGGGATGATGTCAAAATAATTCCTAGCTGTAGGATAGTGTTAGTGTACGGGGTGATTGGTGGTCGGAGCGGACTCAGTGGGCCAAAGGCCCTGTTTCCACGCTGTATCTCCAGAGTCTAAAAGTCTAAAGGTGTTATTCAGGAGGAAGGTGTGCTTACTCACATTTGACTGGATGTCATTGATATCTGATGGAGTCTGATATGATCTTGAGGACTCCCAAGGCTACTTCTCTCCATCTGCCAACCACTGTGCCACACCTCTGGTGGGTCAGGCCAGTCACCAAGGCATGATGTGCAAAGGGACTAAGATAAAAGAGACAGGAATGTGGTCTGTCGGCTATGATTCTGTTTGTATGACTCTGCCAGGTTGGTACTTGACTGCTCTGCAATAAGCGCCTGCAATATGAAGTTTAAACCAAGCGAGTGTGAGGTGTTGCACTTTGAGAGGTCAAATGGAAAGTAAAAGTATTCAAGTTAATGGCAAGACACTTGACCTCATTGATGTACAGAGGGACCTCGGAGTCCAAGTCCACAGCTCCCTGAATGTGGCAACACAAGCAGATAGGTTTGTAAAGAAGGCATATGGTATGCTTGCCTTCAGCATTTGGGGTATTGAATATAAGTGTCAGCAAGTTCAGTTGCAGCTTTACAATACTGGTTGGGCTGCATTTGGAGTAATGTGTGCAGTTCAGGTTGCCCCGTTACAGTAAGGATGTGGAGCCTTTGGTGATGGTGCAGAAGAGGTTAACAAAATGCAACATGCTTCCTGGATTAGAGGCTATTAGATATAAGGAGAAGTTGTGGAAGCTTGGATTGTTTTCTTTGGAGAGACCTGCTCGAAGTATATACAATTGTGAGCGGCATAGATAGGGTAGACATTCAGAACCTTTATCTCAGGGTGGAAATGTCAAACACTGAAGAGTATAACTTTTAGGTGAGAGAGGCAATGTTTAAAAGAGATGTGCGGGGCATGTATATTTTACACAGAGAGTGCTGGGTGCCTGGAACGTGCAGCCAGGGGTGGTGGTGTAAGCAGATATGACAGAGCTGTTTAAGAGCCTTTTAGAAAAGGTACACGGATATGCAGGGAATTAATGCATATACAGTAGATCACAAGCCAACAGAGATAGGTTTAACTTGCCATTGTGATCAGCATAGATGTTGTTGGGCAAAGGACTTGGCCCTGTACTGTTCTATGTTCTGTGTTGTATAATCTAAGCTCTCCAATTTAGACAAGTCCCCAGGTGTCTGTGATGTGGTCAACTTGCCACATCTGGATTTGTTACCCAGGTTTTTGCCTTATCATCCATCTCTTTTACCCTTGTTCTATATTTTCAACAAGCAGTAGCAAATGTGGTGTAATTGAGACCTGAACTGAGCCATTTATTTCAGAGGGCAGTTGAAGAGTTAACCAAACTGCGACTGGGAAGAGCTCAATGGATTTCTGCCCACGGCTCAAAATGCCTCATCCGGTCCATGCCCCTGTGCTCAAGACAGTTGCATCGGGCAGACACATACTGGGGTTGGTGCATTGCCAACACAGGATAAGAACCTGAAACTTAACTGGCAATCTTAAAGGCCTGGGGCAGTTTCAGTGTCTCATTTCCCTTTTGCATTGCATCAGCATAGTGTTGTGTTGGAGATGTATTGTGACCAGAATCATTACTGGCAGCAGGGCAGACAGTGGATTATACACGTTTGAAGAGGAGACCGCAGAATTAATGACCTTTTCAAGTGAAAATCATTGTTTGCCAGTCAGACAGGTGGGGAAATCAGGGTGGAGGCTCTCAACGAGTTTGGCAGCAGTTGACAGGTGCATCAATATCCGCCATGCTCAGTGGAAGACCATAATGCAGTGTTTTGACAATTGAACTAACCTGTCAGATACATATAACTTGGTGGTGCGGCATACTTTATTCAACAGAAGCAAGCTCAGCACCAGCAATGGAAGCGCAGCAAAAATGGGGCAAGAGCCAGCAAGGGATAGATGGATTCAAGTGAGGATGTGGCTTATTCACAGGTAAGAGCCAACAGGTGGGAGGAAAGGTGGACATAGAGCTAGGGGCTGATAGGTGATAGGTAGTGAACAAAAGGCTTCCGATTCAGGCAGCATGTGTCATAGAGTCATTGAGTCATACAGGACAAAAACAGACCCTTTGACTCAACTGTGTGGGGAAAGAATCTGCAGATGCCGGTTTAGACGCAAAGTGCTGGAGTAACTTAGCAGGTCAAGCAGCATCACTGGAGGAAAAGGATTGGTGACGCTTGGTGTGGGGACCTTTCTTTAGAGTCTGAAGGCATCATTGCAAGGTTAGCATTCAATGCACATTCCTGATTGCCCTTAAAGATACAAAGTGTTGAAATAGCCCAGCGGTTCAGGCGGCATCTCTTGAGAAAAAGGACAGGTGAAGCTTCAGGTCGGGACCCTTCCTCAGGGTCTGTCGAAGAGTCCCAACCTGTAATGCCACCTGTCCTTTTTCTTCAGAGATGCTGCTTGACCCGCTGAGTTACTCAAGCACTTCGTGTCTATCTTTGGTATAAACCAGCATCTGCAGTTCTTTGTTACTGCCCTTAAAGATATATATGGTGACCCTCCTGAAATGACTGTAAAGTTGTCCATTTTGGGTTTATTCATGTTCTGATGTGCTTTTATTTTTACAGAAAAAGAGTCTTATTGGGCTAACGTAGGAGAAACACAAAGTCGCTGTGATGGTAGAATAACATAAATAGGATATTTTCGCTGTCATTCCCAGTTGGAAGAAAGACCTTCAAGTTAGAACATCTCGGCATCGGCCTGGCACATGACTCATGAAGCTAGATATGTGACTGCACACTTGTTGCAGCCATGTGGTTACTTCTCAGTGGAGGAGCATTGATTGTGCAATCTGGAAAAGGGGAAGGCACGAACTCCACCCTATTTACAGCTCCTCGTCTCCCTGGCGACAAAAGTACAAAGTAGACCACTTTACACAACTAGCCCTTGTCCCAGCAAAGAGACTGTAGTTTGGATTTGCCACCTGGTAGACTGATTGGCCAACCAACATGGATAACATCACGGCCAATAAGTCCAACTTGCATGCCATGAATTCCGTGCATGCACCCACAGTGAATGCTATAGGGCTATCCCTTCTGCCATGCATTGCTGCATTTAGGAAATTGAATGGAAACAGATTTTGCATTTGTGTCGCACCGGCCATGACCCCTAAATGTCCCAGATTTCTATTTTTGGAGTATTGGTGCTCATTGCAATGTAAGAAGCAAAAACAGCTATTTGCACAAACAGCAAGCACCCACAAACAGTTATAAGATAATGTGAAGATGCAAGGGAACTGCAGATGCTGGTTTACCAAAAAAGATGCAAAGTGCTGGAGTAACTCAATGGGCCAGGCAACATCTCTGGAAAATGTGGATAGGTGACATTTTGGATCAGGACCCTTCTTTAAATTGGAACTTCTCCAGTCTGAAGAAGGGCCACGCCCGAAGGGTTACCGATCCATGTTCTCCATTGATGCTGCTTGACCTGTTGAGTTACTCGAGCACTTTGCAACAGTTTTAGTAAGATAAAATGATATTGACTAAGGGAAGAATTATTAACCAAAGCCCCAGGATAGCTTCTTCAACACTCCTCTTAACTTATTATCATGGTATCAATTATATTCAGGGAGGGATAGTAGGGTTGAATACTCTGTCCAGAAAAACACACTCAACATCAGAACACCCCCCTCAGTTTAATACTGGATCACTAACCCAGACATTTGGCCTTAAGTGTTTAGAGCTGAACAGAAATTAATAGCTTCCTGATGCAGAAGTGGGAATGATGCCAAATGAGTCACAAATTACATGTTAGTGAGATACTGAAGCCTTGTTCTACTGTACACCTTATATTGATGTAACACTTCTTAATAATGTAAAATTAATTGGATTTTGTACGGCTAAAAATAATTTGATACGGAGCAGGATGCAAGTTTGCTACTAATTGACAAACGTCTTGCAAATTCACTCTTTTCATTCTGAATATAACTCATTGCTTAATTACAACATTGATTTGGTGCTTATGCTTTCCAAGAAATAGTTAAAAATTAATGCAGAATTTCACCCGTCCATACACACATCAGCAGGAGGTTCCATCTGCAGAAGTAGTAGGGGCTAGAGTTGTAACTCTTTGTGACATGGCTTGCATGTGCATGTATATTTTGAGCACCTACCAGGAATCTTGTGGTGAACCTAAATCAAAGAGAGCGTAGCATCAGAGTGCATAAGGGTTTATAATCTCTGCCAGAACATAATGCAAGTCAGTGCAGGCTTCCTTGGAAAGGCACAATTCATCTGAGGTAATGCGATATGGCACAACCCAGGACAGGGAAAGAGAGAATAAAACAGGCTCCTCTGAAATATAGTTAAAGATATTTCGGCGCAATTTCTAAATCATAGCATGGATCTTTTTTTCAGAGATACATTGTGGAAACAGGCCCATCAGCTCACCGAATCCACGCCGACCAACGATCACCCGTACACTAGCTCTATGAAATCCCAGTTCTGTATTTTGCACACTAGGGGCAATTTATAGAAGTCAATTAACTTACAATGTGGGAGGAAACTGGAGCACCCAGAGAAAGCCCACATGGTCACAGAGGGAATGTACAATCTTTGTACAGCGCCCACAGTCAGGATCAAACCCAGGTCTATGGTGTCATAAGGCAGCAATTGCTACTGTGCCAGATTATTTAATTCAAAGATACAACATGGAAATATGCTCTTCGGCCCACCGAGTTCGCACCAACCATCGATCACCCATTCACACCTGCTCTGTTACCCCACTTTCTGATCCACTCCTTACACTAGGGTCCATTTTACAATCAATCAATCAATCAATCAATCAATCAATCAACCTTTATTGTCATCTTGCAAAGCAACAGCTGTACAGTGCAAAATGATAAAAAGGTTTCCCAGGGAATACCAGAGCATCGCACATGAAACTTAAAACATTTCACACATAATAACAATAAAACAATCCAGTCCCTGATGAAACAGTATAAATAGTTAAAAGCAGGTACAAAGGCCAATCAACCTAGAATGCCACAAGTCTTTGGAATGTGGGTTAGGAAACCGGAGCACCCGGAGGAAACCCACAAGGTCACAGGGAGGATGTGTAAATTCCACACATTCAGCACCTGAGGTCAGGATCGAACCTGGGTCTCTGATGCTGTGAAGTAACAGCTCTACCAGCTGCGCCATTAATTGGATGCATTGATGCAGAGAATTAGAAAGGGATTGATGAAGCAGAATAGGAACACTAAGAACATTTGTGGCAGGTCAGTAAAAGTTTTCATTGTTTTACTGAATTGGTTTTGGCAATGTCCTCTATCAGCTCAGATTGACCCACTTTGGAAGATTGGATAATACCTATTGCTAGAAAACCTTTACAAGCAGCTTAATTGCAATTGTGAAAATTGATAGAGTCATAGTCATAGCATTATAAAGCATAGAAACGGGCTCTTTGGCCCAACTCATCTATGCCAACTAAGATGTAAACCTAAATGTTATTCATGTTATTCCCTTTATCATGTATTTCTACATTGTGGATGGCTCGATTGTAATCATGTATTGTCTTTCTGCTGACTGGTTAGCACACAACAAAAGATTTTCACTGTACCTCGGTACACATGACAATAAACTAAACTCTAACTCTCAAACTCAAAATATCCACCTAGTCACATTTGCCTGAGTTTGGCCAATATCCCTCCAAACCTTTCCTATCCATGATCTGCCTAAATATCTTCTAAATGTTCTAATTGTATTTGCCTCTATAGCTTTCTCTGGCAGCTTGTTTTGTACACCCACCAATCTGTAGGTGATAAAGTCACTCCTCAAGTCCCTTTAAATCTTTCCTTCTTATCTTAAATCTTCTGGTGTACATGGTCCTCAGGAGTGGCATTTATTGGTATTTATGCAATGATATATCACAGTTTAATGAAGAATTACATGATTGCATCAAAGGCTCTTTCTGTATGGCACATCTGAAGAATATCTCCTCATCACTACATTTGAATCTGTACCTTAAGAGGTAATTTAATGCTCCTGCATTTAAAGGGACATGGTTAGACATAATTTTAACTTTGTATTCCAGTATTCCATTTACATTATATGAGGCATGAATCACTTGGGCGCAATTCGTATCTATGGATACACGGATGAAACATTTGATGTTAATCATACAATATATGATTATATGATTGGCCAACGCCTTTGAATAAAAAAAAAGTCTCATCTTTGCATTCACATCTTCCCATGGTATCCTCCCTCCCTATCTCTTGACCTCCTCATTCCCATGGTATGGTCCCTCCCAATATATATCTCTCTCTCTCTCTCTCTTTCTCTCTCTCTCTTTCTCTCTCTCTCTCTCTCTCTTTTTTTCTATGGTTTAATACAATAAAACACTGTTTGCTACTGTGATGAACCATGGATGTTATACTATGTCCAAGGTACATTGTAAGCAGAAGTTGCTGTTGTTGTTACCATTATAATGCACAGCAAAGAGTGAACCCCCTGTCCCACTTGGGCGACCTCTGGCGACCTTAAGCGACTAAAAACAAATCAAGGTCGCGGTGACCTACGACCTTCTATGACCTTCCTCGACTATGTGTACGACCTCCAATGACTATGTTGAAGACCTCCCTCGACCTCCTTCGGCTGTGTTGAAGACTGGCTTCGACCATGTATGTTTGACTCGAGGATGGTCTCTGGCAAATTGGTCCGTGAATGAGCACGACTCCCTTCCACCTCAGAGGACCACACCGAAAACCAACAATGACCAGCTCAAATGATCACCTGATAAAATTATGTCATGTCTTCATTTTTTCCTCACTAAAAAATGCCTCCCAGGTTTTGTTTAAATCATTCTGAACCATGCAAGCAAGGAATTAACTAGTTTGGAGGATGTTAGGAAAAGTACAACCACTGCTGTTTGCAGTAGCCCTTTTGCTTCAGCAGCCTTTTAAGAAAGGCAGAAGGGGAAGAGCAAGGATGAAGAGGAAGCATAAGAAGAGGTCTCAATGGAGATGATGTGATGGACTGTCCTAGTACACTAGATGACTGGAAGAGAGTGGTGCTGGGCTTTGACAAAAGATGGAACTTTTAGCACACATGTGGGGCAGTGGATGGCAAGCATGCCATTCTTGTCCCTGTCCCTGTACCCCTCATTTTCCTTTTTGTACAGGATGGCATTCTGCTGGAACCATTCCTCATGGTCCCCCTCCTGCTGCCTGGTGAAGGTGTAGGGCATAACCTTCATCCAGCCCTCCCTCACCACCAATGGGGCATCTGCCTCTGATGCCGTATCAGACACAGGAGAAAGGGCTGCTTTGCTGCCTTCAAACAAGGCAGTGAAGGATGGGGTGGTGGTGGGGACATATACTACCACCCTGGTCTCCTCCTCCAGGGGTCTCTCATACAGGGCTACCTCCTCCTGCATTATCACCTCCTGTGGCATCACCTCCTGCCACTCCTCCTCCTGGGTGGGCAACACCTGCATGGCAGGTTTTTTTTAGGTTTGTGCCCTCCCCCTGCGCTGCTGCCTGTTTGGTGCCATCTCTAAAACACAAGTCTCCTCTCCAAACAAACTCTCCAGCTATGAATGAACATGCCCTGGAGTGACAGAGGTGACGTTCTGCTGTTTAAACTACATTTTTCTCCTACTGACCTTTTTTTCACCCCGGAGCTATTACCTTCGACTACCTTCGACCACCTTCAACTACCTACAACTAGAATCACGACCTACTATGACCGGCTTCGACTAGACCTACGACTAAAAAAATATTGATTTTTCCCACGGCGACCTATTTTTGGTCGCGGTCAATTTTTAACATCTTAAAAAATACGCCGCGACCTAGCTGAAGCCTCGACTACACGAAGACTGCTCTCGACCATGAAGGAGAGTGACGAAGACCTCCTACGACCTCGTGGTGACCTTGCCGCGACTATGTGTCGCGGGCAAACTCGCCAGAGGTCGCGGCGGAGGTCGCCCAAGTGGGACAGGAGCTTTAATCATTTTCCAGTCTAGCCAGATTTGTTGGCCTAAAATATCCATTCAATGTACAGTACTTAGCTCAATTGTTCTCTCTCTACAAATGCTGCCTGGTATATATTATTGACTTGGATGACAATATTTTATAATAAGATTAGTAACTTTGCAGATTACACATAAATTGGTGGTGTAATGGTCAGTGAAGAAGGTTGTCTAAGACTACAATGGGTTCTGGATAAACTGGGAAGTGAGCTAAAGAATGACAGATGAAATTTAACATGGGCAAGTGTTAATGTTGTGCACTTTGTTAAGTTAAACTAGGAAAGGACTTGCATAGTAAATGGAAAGCCCCTAGAGCATAGAGTCTGTTGCGTGCAGATGCATAGTTCCCTGAAAGTGGAGACACAGGTCGACAGGTTGATGAATAAGGCATTTGGTTTGCTTGCGTCATCGGTCAGGGCTTTGAGTATAGGCATTACAACTATCCCAGTTAGTAACCCAGCTATAGGAAGGATGACATTAAACTGGAAAGAGTACAAAAAAGATTGATGTGAATATTATCAGGAGGATATGAGTTACAAGGAGAGGATAGATAGACTTGATTTTTGTTCCTGGAGGTTAGCTTAGGAGGTTGAGGGTTAACCTGTATGAAGGTGTATAAAATCAGGAGGGGCATAGATGGAGTGGATGGTCACATTTCTCCCAGTAATGGGGAGTCCAAAACTAGAATGCATTGGTTTAAGTTGAGAGGGAAAAGATTTAAAAATGGGTACATTTTTCAACACAGAAGGTGGTAGCATATGGGACAAGCTGCCTGAAGAGCTGTAGAGACGGGAGCAATTTCAACTTTTTTTAAAAGATATTTGGATAGGTACATATATAGGAAAGGTTTAGTGGCTTATGGGCCAAATGCAGATAAATATGACTAGCTTAGTTGCCATGGTCGAGTTGGATAGAACGACCTGTTTCCATGCAGTTTAACTCTGTCTGTGCCTTTATGATTCTAAATGAGAGCACAGAGGGAGAAACCCACAGAGGCACAGGGAGCAGAGAAAAATACTTAAGAAACAGCAAGCCAAGCAGCATCTGTGGAAAGAAAGGAAATGATGGCATTTTGAGTTGAGACCCAGCATCAGAATTGATTCTTTCTAGGAACCAGAAGATGCATAAAAGGGCAAATGGCCTTGTTCTGCATTGTGATTCTGTGAGACAATGAATTGTCCTGCAAAATGTATGGGCAACAGGGTGGCACAGTGGTAGAACTGCTGCCTCACACCGCCAGAGACACCGGTTCGATCCTGACCTTGGGTGCTGCCGGTGTGGAGTTTGTACGTTCTCCTTTGTGTCTACGTGAGTTGTCTTCGGGTGCTCCGGTTTCCTCCCACATCCCGAAGGCTTGCGGGTTTGCAGGTTTTATTGGCTTCTGTGACGAAGGGCCTGTTTCCACGTGGTATCTCTAAAACTAAAACTTAAACATAGGGCCATACAGCATAGACTCATGGAGTCATACAGCATGGAAACAAACTTATTTGCCCCGCTTGCCCATGCTGAACAAGATGCCCCATCTATACTAGCCCAACCTGCCTGAATTTGGCACACAGACTTCCAAACCTTTACTATCCACATGTTTAAACTTGGGGTCCGTTTTTCTCTCTCCATCTCTACTTTGTAGGACATGAAAAATCTTGGAATAAGGTGACCTACCTGTCCATGGCTTCCTGAAATACTGCAAGGTCTCCCAATCTTTCTCAGAGTAGTTGAATAGTTTTAACAAGACCACTTTCAGTGGCCCTCCCTAATATAAATAACAAATAAAATGTACTGTAATTTAGTATGCACGAAGAATGTCGTTCTGCACGCACATTATCAACGTGCGGATTCCCTCGCTCCCACCCTATGGAGTAGCTCACCATGACACCTGAAGCCTTCAAAACAAAACAAAACACAAGTCTCTACTTTTTATAATCTGCCAAGGTCTATACAATTTCCAACCCTCAGCTCGGCTGTGAAAGGAATGAGACTGTGAAAGTGTTTATCTGCTAGTTCTAAGGATAATGATTAAGTGAATGTTTACAAATGTTTACATGACACAGCCTGACATGTCTCTGGGGCACTATCGCTCTTTTGCTTTAAACAAGCCCAGTAATGCTGAAAGAGTTCACTTCTGTAGGGCACGATGACTAAACCTTTGTAAAATCTTTTTTATTAGGATTGATAAATTCTGTAGGGAGCTGGTGCACTCCTTGCATTGTGCAACATTGATTTATCTCCATAATTTCTCCAGTTTCCAAAAGCACTTATTGATCCTACTTCGATGTATATTCTACATTATACATTTTTATGAATAAACATCTATTCACATGATAATTCATCAGAGCAGTTTCGGAAACGATATTTCCCCTGAAAGTATTATCTTCTTATTCCATTTCATATCCGCCACGTGCAATGATGTCACCCAAAATATAGTTTCGAAATGTAATTATAGTCTACTCATTTTGAGCAAAAGTCAATACGTATTGATCAAAATTATATATCTTAATGAGAACTATATTCTGCACTCTGCATCTTCCCCTTTGTTCTATCTATTGATCTTGAGTTTGAGCTGATTGTATCTACAGTAAACTCTCACAATAATGGATCACTGGGTGGGAGGAGGATGGTGTCCGTTATTACCGAGTCTCTGCTATAACTGAGTTTGGGGGGGGGGGGGTAAAGTGTAACCCTTGGTCGGGAGGGAAGAAATGTGGCGTTGGTGGGAGGGCATATGGGCACATGTGATGGGAGTGGAATTAGGCCATTCGGGCCTTCAAGTCTACTCCACCATTCAATCGCGGCTGATCTATCTCTCCCTCCTAACCCCATTCTCCTGCCTTCTTCCCATAACCTCTAACACTTGTACTAATCAAGAATCTATCTATCTCGGTCTTAAAAATATCCACTGACTTGGCCTCCACAGCTGTCTGTGGCAAAGAATTACACAGATTCACCACCCTCTGACTAAATAAATGTCCCCGCATCTCCTTCCTAAAAGAATGTCCTTTAATTCTGAGGCTGACCTCTAGTCCTAGACTCTCCCACAAGTGGAAACATCCTCTCCACATCCACTCTACCCAAGCCTTTCACTATTCTGTACATTTCGATGAGGTCCCCCACCTCATTCTTCTAAACTCCAGCGAGTACAGGTCCAGTGCAGACAAATGCTCATCATAGGATAGCCGACTCATTCCTGGGATCATTCTTGTAAACCTCCTCTGGACCCTCTCCAGAGCCAGCACATCCTTCCTCAGATATGGTGCCCAATGGGTGTTTAAATGGGTGTTTAAACAAGCGGGAACTCACAGGCCGGGGATCCGCAGAGCCGCCGGCCCCACACGTGATGCGCCAGAGATGGGCCCGGTACTCACGCCACCTTCATGCTGCTTGCTCTCTCCATTTCCGCAACTGGAAGCTCGCCCGTCATGCCAACTTGCTGGGTAACTAGTGGAAGTGGGAGGTAAAGGTATAATGGGAGCCTGGAAAACGGTATCAACGCCTTTCAACTGTACCTCAGTACATGTGGCAACAGTAAACCTAAACCTACACCTAAATCTGAAGTGTAGGACCAGTTTATGCAAGAAGCAGTTCCAATCAGACCCAAAGACATCCAGCTGTTGAAAGTCAGGCAAATCCTGAATCCTTGATCCAGAATCTCCTGGTTGCGAACTATTTTAACACCTCTACTCATTCTATCCTGGGCCTCCTCCATTGCCAAAGTACCGGGACTCACACCTATTTCTCTCTCTACCTTCACGATTCAAAGTTTTTCAATCATTTGGTCTCTTACCTATTTATTCATCTTTGGCCATTGTTCACCGTTTGCCCTTCACCTCCACCCCCTTACTTGTATCGACCTATTACCTGCCATGCTTTGTCCTGCCCCTCTTCTCTTCCAGCTTTCTCCTTGCTCCCGCCCCCCCCCCCACCCCCCCCCCCCCTCCTCCCCCCCCCCCCCCCCCCCCTCCGCCACTGCACTATAATCACTCACATTCTCTTAGTTTTATCAAGACACAGAAGGAGTCCATGTCATCTCCCCCCAGAGCAATCTCATCTGTCCCATTCCTGTTTGCCTTAATTCCCCGTACTCTGAAACATTTTCTCTCTCACATTGCCCATCAACTCCACTTTGGTTCTCCTGTCATCCAATTATCCTGCCTGCATGTGTTTGAGATGTGGGAGGAATCTGGAGCACACAGCAGAAACATGCACAGTCCTGGGGGGGTGAACGTTCAAACTCCACACAGACAGCACTGACTGGTTAGCATGCAACACAAGTTGTATCTCGGTACACATGACAATAAACTAAACTAATCTGAACTAAATTGAACTAAACTGAACTAAACTAAACTAAATTAAACTATACTAAACGAAACTAAACCTGAGTTCAGTATCAAACCTGAATCCCCGGAGCTGGGTATTAACGGCTGCATCACCCTGCATCTGGTTTGGATGCCATTTTATAGAAGAATATAAAGGTTTTGAAGAGGGCTCTCAGGAAGACTTACGAGGAAGATACCGCAAATGCAAGGATATGAGAAAATGTGCTATGAAGTGATCTGATAGAGGTCTTTAAAATCAGGGAATTTTTGATAAATTGGAAGCAGTTGAAATCTTTGCATTTGTTGGGAAAGTGTGTAACACAAGGCGGATACCAGGACCAATAGGCAATTCAGAGGAAGCTCTTTGACCCAAAGAGCGGTGGAGATGTGAAGCACATTGCCAGAGGGAGTGGTTGAAGGGAACAGAGTAAAAATGTGTGAGAAGCGGCTGAACAAACTTCTGAGAGAAAAGAGAATAAAACATTGCATTGCTGCATGAGATATAGAAAATGTTGACCTATGGGAGGAAGGTCAAATGCTACCTTAGACTGGTTGGGCCGAATGGTCTGTTTTTGTGCCATAAAACCTGCTTAATCTCCCACAATGAAGGAAATAGGTTCTGTCCATAATGGTGATGCTTTGACTCATAGTTTAGTTTTAGATTAGTTTAGAGCTACAGCGTGGAACAGGCCATTCGGCCCAGCGAGGCCTGCCGACCAGTGATCATCCCTGCACTAGTTCTATTGTACACACCAGGGACAAATTATGAAAGCTAATTAACATACAAACCTGCACATCTTTGTAGTGTGGGAGGAAAGCAGAGCACGCAGAGAAAACCAGTGTTGTCATAGGGAGAACTTACAAACTCTGTACAGACAACACCCATAGTCAGGATCGAACCTGGGTCTCTGGCACTGTAAGGCAGCAACTCTACCGCTGAGAGTCTGGGCATTAAATTTTTCTAAAATATTCCCACTGCAATTTTCTATTTTAAGTATGTAGTTATTATAAAAGTGGTGACTTTTATGGTGAAATGTTTTCCTGCAGACCAACAGAAATTGATTACTTCCAAACTCACTGGTCCCACATCATTTGAGTGCATATTATGATGGCACAGTAGGACAACTGGTAGAGCTGCTGCCTCATAACACCAGAGACCCGAGTTCGATCCTGACCTTGCGTGCTGTCTGTATAGAGTTTGCATGTTCTCCCTGTGACCAGGTGGGTCTCCTCCAGGTGCTCCGGTTCCCTCCCATCTCCCAAAGACATGTGGGTTTATAGGTTAATTGGTCCCTGTAAATTGCCCCAAGTGTGCAAGAAGTGAAGGAGAAAGTGGGATCACAATGAACTAGTGTGAACGGGTGATCAATGGTCATCGTGCACTCTATGGATCAAAGGGCATGTTTCTATTGCTGTATCTCTAAATTAAACTAACCAGAGAACTCTTCACTCTTTCACACTTAAGGCCATGTTACTCTTCTTCAGGATTGACCCTATTTTAAATTGTAAAATGGGTCGAGTGACCGGAGATTGGGGCCTGTTGGGGCAGTGTTTTGGCTGGAGTGAACCCTGGTGATTGGGGCCTGAATTGTATGGAGATTGGGGAGTGGGTGGTGATTTGCAAGTTATTGGGTTTAGAGTGCAACGGTAGGTGTTGTGTTGAGGCTTGAGCACTGCAGGTAAGTTTTAACAAAAAATCAGACTGTTTAAGGTTCGCAACCTAACTGTTTAAGGTTCTCAAAGCCAGGCCATGAGTAACATTCTACTTGTGCCCTTTTAAATTGCAGAAGATTTAATTGGAACTCGAGGGGCGACATTTTCACTGGGCATCTGGTGGGTGGTGGGGCATCTAGAATAAGCTGTCAAAAGAGGTAGCTAGGGCGGGTAGAATGACGGCATTTAAAAGACACTTGGGCAGATACATCATGGATAGGTTTAGAGAAATATGGGACAAACGGGGGCAAATGGGGCAAGCTTAGATGGGGCACCTTAGTTTGCATGGGTGAGTTGGGCCAAAGGGCCTGTTTTCATGCCGTATGGCTGTATGACAATGCTTATGAAGATATGGTTGGTCTAAGTGTGACCAACAAGAATTATACTTCTGTACAACCTGCGCTTGGCTCCTGGGCATGTCATAGGGAATGACAGTATCATGCATGCAATAGATACAGAAATGACTTAATTGGTAAGAGAATGATTTGCCATTGGAAGTGCTCGGTCATCTCCGCAGTGTCCTTTCAGAAATAAGCCATTTTCGGGTGCATGAAAGGCTCAGTCCTGTTCAATTAATTCCCTAGGCTAATTCTTTTACTGGGCTGCAGTGGCTATCAATGTGTTCTATTCAGGAACAGTGGATGAAATTCATTAGCTGGATGAAAGTGCCCCCGTCTAAGAATAATCAGGGTGCAGTTAACTCTTCTTCATGGTTTCAAGTTCAGTAGGGGTTGCGTTTCATGTAATTGTCATGTAGAAGACAAAGTCCCCAACTGGATCAAATCCTTGCTATACCTGCAATAGTTGAAAACAAACAGTATATCTAACATGGACACAAAATGCTTGAGTAACTCAATGGATCAGACAGCATCTCTGGAGAAAAGGAATAGGTGACGTTTCAGGTCTTTAGTTTCGAACCATAAAGACCTATTCCTTTTCTCCAGAGATGCTGCCTGACTCGCTGAGTTACTCCAGCATGTTGTGTCTATCTTCAGTGTAAATCAGCATCTGCTGTTCCTTCCTACACAGTTTATCTAACAGACCAGTTCAATGTTCTACTTGTAAAACAGCTTTGATTGAAAGATACACATTGGACTCAGACCCTTCGGCCCATCGAGTCCGCGCCGACCAACAATCACCCGCTCACACTAGTTCTATGTTCCCACTTTCTCATCTACTTCCTGCATTTACCGCGGGCAGTAAATCTACAAACCCGCACATCTTTGGGACGTGGGAGGAAACCGGAGCACCCGCAGGAAACCCACATGGTCACAGGAAGAACATGCAATCTCCACACAGATAGCAACCAAGGTCAGGATCAAACCTCTGACACTGTGAAGCAGCAGCACTACCAGCTGTGCCACAGTGCCGCCCTAATGTGAACTAATTGCAATTCAGATGACTCTAAATAGACAGTTGGATCAGTACAGGTTGTCAAACCAATTTGGCTGGAATCAGGATCTGATCTTCTTATTGAATCCACACATAAGATTAGACGTTGTTCAGCCAGAGCTGAACACACATCTCCCCACCTACATACAATGGTGTCTGTCTTGCAGTTCTTGTGCTTCTTGTGCGTGGTGTTGGAAAGATTGGTGAAAACAGGGCCGCGACGTGAATGCTCTTTCCTTGACCCCAGGATCTGATAAACCAGTTGAAGCTTGTGTTAGATCAGACTTAACTAATGTTGTTTATTACAACTGTGTGAAATACTGCAGTGATATCATTGCTTAATAATGATTATGGAGTGTGCTCAAACAAGGTTTGTACTAACATGTAAACTGAGTAAATAAAAACATCATTGAGACAACCACTAGTCAACCACCAGACTGACTAGCCGTATAATCTACTTGCCCCTCGTCTCTTCTCACTTCACTGAGGCTGTTTTTCTTGGAGAAGATCCCAGTTTTTCTCAACTCCTCAATAAGCTCTTACTGAAAGATGCAGTGTTAACAGTGCAAGTGGGTTGGAATAAATTCTGAACGATTTTCAACTGGTTTGCTCTCTCATTATTTAAACCAAGGAAAGTAAACTACATTCCCACTTCTGGCATTCAGCTGCCACTTTATCATGAGTCTGAAGTAGGAAGCAAACTACCATGGGCATACCAGTAATTGGTAACATTTCTTCCTCACTATAATTCAAACAATAAACATAAATAAACAAGAATATTGGCATAAAATGTCCTCCAATCCTGATTATTAATCCGGTCTGGGATAGTCTAAATCCAATTTTCACTTTGATTTTTCACCCTTGCCTGATATATCTCTCTCCTCTCCATTCTACTAACAGTCTGAAGAAGGGCCCCTGACCTGAAATGTTGTCTGTCCATTCCCTCCACAGATGCTGCCTGACCCCATGAGTTTGCCCAGCACTTTGCGTTTTGCTCAATACTCCAGCATTTGCACTTCCTTGTGTCTCTAGGTAATTATTGTGAAAGCTTACCAAGTACTTTCCTCCCAATATCTGAATTAATGGGACCAAGTATCATGGAGGATAATACAACGAAGAAGAATATAACATTCAGTGACTAAAGGTGAATTTCTAATCCCTCTCCCCCCTCCCACAAACCAACCAGAGTTGTAACCTTCACAGATCTTTGGCCATGTACACCTCAGTTCCCAAGTACTTCATTGTGTATATCCCACCTTATTATTCTTCCCAAAATGTAACAAATCACATTAAATTCCATTTGTAATTTCTCTGCATAGATCTGCTGCCTCAAAGTGCCATCCCGATTCAATCCTGACCTTGGGTACTGTCTGTATGGTGTTTGCACGTTCTCCCTAAGACCGCATGGGTTTCTTCAGGGTGCTCCGGTTTCCTTCCACAGTCTAAAGACATGCAGGTTTGTTGGCCGCTGTAAATTGAAGTGTTCAGGGATTGGACGGGAAAGTGGGAAAACATAGAACTAGTATAAACACATGAGCAATGGCTGGTGTGGACTCAGCGAACCGTTGGTGCTGTTTCCATGCTGTATCTCTAACACAAACTAAACTAAAGAAATACAAGGAACTGCAGTTACTGTTTGCAACAAAAAAAAAGACACAAAGTGCTGGAGTAACTCAGCAGGTCAGACAGCACCTCTGGCGAACCCGCCCTGAAACTATACCTATCCAGAATCCCTGGAAATGCTGCCTAAATGTTGCTTACCTCCAGCACTTTGTGTTTAAACTAAATTAAGTCTATTTTACAATATTATAAATGAGTGTGAATTCAAATAGATCAACAAAGCTGCTAAAATACTGGACATGAAGAAATCTTACATACAGTAATTGATTGAAGTTTCATATTTTGTACAAAGTGACAACACATTTGAAAAGTAACAATTTTTTGTTCTCGTGTTTTGAAGAGGTTTTCTATTCAATAACGTTGATGCCTACCTTTAGCAACTGATGCTGGACACTGATGACCGTGGACCACAAGGATCAAAGTACCATGTGTTCTGAAACCAAAGGGAAAAAAATTGTCAGCTTGGCATCATCATTGCTGAACATAATGAATATCTGAAATGTAGCAATTATGATAATGGGAACATTTAAAACAATTATGGGTCTTCGGGAGTTTTATGGTCGTCTGCGTATAATACATATTTGTGTAAAGTTATGGAAAATGTTTGTTGCTGTGACATAGCTTGTTCCACAATGCTTCTCGCTATAGGAACATTGCCAATTTTAAGAGGAATGCTGAGACATTCTTGTAATAATTGCATTGCATAGTCTGTACCCCTGCACTTATTTTTCTTATATT
Organism: Amblyraja radiata; assembly: GCF_010909765.2. Taxonomy (NCBI): domain Eukaryota; kingdom Metazoa; phylum Chordata; class Chondrichthyes; order Rajiformes; family Rajidae; genus Amblyraja; species Amblyraja radiata. The sequence continues at coordinate 26,726,926 of NC_045978.1, read as the reverse complement.
GTGCCATCCTATCGGGAATAGTGCACACACCCTCAATCATATCTAGTTTGTGGCTTTGACTTAAACATATGTTATGGATGGATCTTAACTGTTGGTATTAGGGATTGCAACGGTGTTTAGCTGAGAAGGCAGAGTGCTTATTCCTCATCTTTATGGATATGTTTATGCCTCTGTACAACACATAGACAGATACTACACACACACACGCACACATGTACGCGCACACACACACACACACACGTACGCACACACACACACACACATGTACGCACACACACATGTATGCACACACGCACACATGTACGCGCGCACACACACACACATGTACGCACACACACACGTACGCGCACACACACACACACGTACGCACACACACATGTATGCACACACACACACAAACATGTATGCACACACATACACACGCACACATGTACGCGTGCACACACACACACATGTACGCACACACACACGCGTACGCGCACACACACACACACATGTACGCACACACACACACACATTTATGCACACACACACACTCACAAACATGTATGCACACACACACACACACACACACACACACACGCACTCACACACTTGTATGCACACTCACACACATGTATACGCACACTCACACTCACACACACACACACACACACACACACACACACACACACACACACACACACACACGCTCGCGCACACACACAACATCCAGAGAGACCATATAGCGTAATGGGGGAAGGGAAAGGAGAGTTGATAAAAGTATATACAATTATGAGAAGCATACTGTAGATAGTGTAGGCAGCAGAAGCTTTTTTCCAGGGTGGAGATGTCCAATACTACAGGATGTAACTATAAGGTGAAAGGGGGAAAGTTTAATGGAGATATGCAGGGCAAGTTTTGATTACACAGATAGTGGTGAGGGGCTGGAACACATTGCCTGGGGTGGCGGTGGAGTCAGATAAGATAGTGATGTTTAACAGACTGTTAGATGGGTACACGAAGTACAAGGAATAGAGGAATATGGATCGTGTGCAGGCAGATGAGATTAACTTACTTGGCATCATGTTTGGCACAAGTATTGTGGTGGAAGGGACTCGTTCCTGTGTTGTGCTGTTCTATGTTCAATATTCTATAATCATAACCCAAATGTTTCACTGTTCCTAGTTGGCTGCACTTTTGTTCACAATGTGTGTGTTCTGAGTCACACTGTGTGGGTTCCGGTCCCACTCCAGTGGGGCTTCATCACATAATCTACATTGATAGTACTCCAATGTTATATTGAGGGCCTTCACTCCTTTTTACCGACACTAAATTGAGCTGCCCGTCTAATTTACATCAGAGTAATGGATGATACAGCACGGAAACAAGCCCTTAAACTCAACTTGCTCAGGCCGAACAAGATGCCCCATCTACTCTAGTCCCAGTTTTAGTTTAGTTCAGCTTTAATTTAGTTTAGTTTAGGGTTACAGTGTGGAAACAGGCCCTTCGGCCCACTAAGTCTGCGCTGACCAGCAGTCACCCTTATGCCCCTGTCCCACTTAGGAAACCTGAACGGAAACCTCTGGAGACTTTGCACCCCACCCAAGGTTTCCGTGCGGTTCCCGGTGGTTTTTGTCAATCTCCCTACCTGCTTCCACTACCTGCAACCTCCGGCAACCACCTGCACCCTCCGGGAACCGCACGGAAACCTTGGGTGGGGTGCAAAGTCTCCAGAGGTTTCCATTCAGGTTTCCTAAGTGGGACAGGGGCATTACACTGGTTCTATCTTACACACTAGGGACTACTTTTACAGAAGCCAATTAACCTACAAACCTGCACGTCTTTGGAATGTGGGAGGAAACCGGGGCACTGGGAGTAAACCCCCGCAGGTCACGGGGAGAACGTACAAACTCCGTAATCAGGATCAAGCCCGGGTCTCTGGTGCTGTAAAGGGCCTGCCCCACTTGGCGATTTTTTCGGCGACTGCTGGCATCATATCAGTGTCGCCAAAAGATTTTGAACATTTCAAAAATCCAGCGGCTACAAAAAAATGTTGCGATGCTTGAAAAAACACGGCGTCAATACGTCGCCACGCCACACCGCAAATTTTTCGGTGACCTGATACGTCAGTCAATGATGCCGGTAGTCGCCAAGTGGGGCAGGCCCTTAAGGCAGCAACTCTACCGCTGCTCCGCATTGGGCCCATCTCCCTCTAAACCCTTCCTATCGGTGTATCTGTCCAAATGTCTTTTACATGACATACTGTGACACTATTTTGACAAAGTTCCCTCAATGCCCTGACTAATGTTTATCTCTTTGTAATAAAAATTATATAATTAGGCCATCATTAGGTTGCTATGTACAAATTGGCTATGTGTTTACTACAATGATTGTACCTCATAAATACTTAATTAGCTGTGAAGAACTTGGTGAAATCCTGAAATCATGAAAGGTGCCACAAATATGCAAGATTGTAGTGAAATACATGAATAAGTTGCTTGTGAATTTCAATGCGGTATTGCATTTCTTTGACCCTGCTCCATGCGAATGTAGAGTGCATAGCTGCCCAGAACTCTTTAAACTAATCATGGAAGGATGTGGAGTTGGCCAGGAGGCAAACCAAAGTTCAGCAGTTATTTTCATGGCATCGCAGAGCACTTCATCAGCACAGGCACTATCAACATATGGCTTACAGTTGAACTGTTGACAAAATAACAATTGCAACATGCGTTGCGTTAGCACAATATCTCTTTCTCTCTTGCATAGACACCATACCTCGGACCTAAGATGATGACCGAACATAGAACAGAGAACATAGAACAGGCAAATGACCCACAATGTCTATGCCAAGTTAGTCTAATCCCCTCTGTCTACATGTGATCCATATCCCCCCATTCCCTTCATATCCATGTGCTATCTAAAACCCTCTTAAACCCTCACCATGATCATATCTGCCTCCACCACCCCCTCCAGCAGTGCATTCCAGGCACTCACCAATCTCTATGTAAAAAAAGGTTCCCTGCACGTCTCCTTTCAATTTTGTCCCCACTTAACTTAGAGCCGGGCACATCTGTCTTTCACATTTCAATGCTAGGAGGAAGGTTCTGGTCCTCAATTTTTTGACATTTAATAAAACATGAATATTTTGCTATCCACTGGTTGATCTCCACCACGTTCCACAATGGCAAGGCCAGGATGATTCCTTGCCTTCTCTGTTATCTTTACATTGCTGTTCACTGTCGCCTTCCACTCCCCTCACTCCAGTTTTTCTTGCTCTCTTCACTTTTTGTGGAAGTGCCATCTTTATTTTTCTTTTCTTCTTTGCTTTAGGATGAGATTTGTTGATGTTATTGAGCTTCATGAGGTGCATAGAACCAATGATGGCAGCAGACTACTTCTTGAGTAACAGCTCCAGGCAAATGTGACTCTCATCATCTCCTCGCCTGGTCTTCCTTCTGCTCTTTTGCACAAACCTCAGCACAATGGATCCATGCCCCAATACCTTTGAATGTCCTCCTCCCTCCCCTTGCTCTTTAGTTTAGTTTAGTTTGAGATACTGCGTGTAAACAGGCCCTTTGGCCCACTGAGTCTGCGCCATCCAGTGATCAACCTGTCCACTAGCACTATCTTCCAGTACATACTTGGGACAATGTACAGTCTTTACCAAAGCCAATTAACCTACAAACTTGTAGATCTTAGGAATGTAGGAGAAACTGGAGCACCCGGGATATTCACTATGTTCAGCAATGCTGATGCCAAGTTGAGATTTTTTCCATTGGTTTCGGAACACATTGAATCCTGGTGACATCCTCCTAAAAATGCTTTACACGCTGTCCTGCTTCATAACTCCCTAAAGTAAGTGACGAGAAGCCTTCTCACCCTTGGTCTTTGTACCCCATTCAATTGTTTCTCTTCAAAGGAAATTAGTTGACTGATGTTTGACTTCAAAGTTGACTGATGTTTTTTCTTAATTATTTTCCCCCAAAAAAATCAAATAAGAATTCCTGCCTCTCTCCCTTCCTTTCCAATAAATCAAATGCCGAATTCCAGTATCTCTCACTCTTTCATCTCTACTTTCCTGGGGCATTGTTCACTCTGGATGTGAAAGCATGGGAGCGTAAAATGTTGCAAAGATTCTGAATGTAGCTACAAGAAGATGGGTGCAGGAGAGAAATACTTTTGGCTAGAGATTGCCAGCCAAGATTAAGAGTGTAGGAGGGAACTGCAGATGCTGGTTTACATGAAAGATAGACACAAAATGCTGAAGTAACCCAACAGGACAGCCAGCATCTCTGTATAGAAGGAATGGGTGATGTTTCGGATCGAGACCCTTCTTCAGATAGTCAGGGAAGAGGGAAACACATAGATATGGAAGGATAGGGTGTGAAAACGAGAGAACAAAAGCAACAAAGGTTTAAGAAAATGTAGAATAGATCATTGCTAGCTAGGAGAAGGTGTCAACAAGGCATACAAAGATAACATTTACTCAGGACGACAGTCAGACTGGTCAGAGAACTAGGATGGGGGAGGGATGGCGAGAGAGCGAAAGCAAGGGTTACTTGAAGTTCGAGAAGTTGGAGGAACAGCACCTATTTCACTTGGGCAGCTTACCATCCAGTAGTATAAATATTAACCTCACACCTTGTGACTTCACACATCTTGTTTTCACACCTTACCCTTCCATATCTCTGTGCCTCCCTCTCCCTTGACTCTTAGTCTGAAGAAGGGTCTCAGCCTGATATGTCACCCATTCCTTCTATCCAGAGATGCTGCCTGTCCCGCTGAGTTAAGGACCTGTCCCACTTAGGCTGTCTCTACATGGTCGCGGCGTTGTCGCCCGTACGGTCGTGAGTAGTCTCCTCAGTCGTCCAAAGAATCGTAGCGTCTTTCCGGTCGCTGCTAAATTTTCAACATGTTCAAAAACTTTCAGCGACAGTGGGTTGCCGCTAATGAGTGTAGCTTGACTTCCCCTGACTAAGGTGCTGTCGTAGGTTGCCGCGAGGTGACATAGGTTGTCGCTGACTTTGGTGAATTCCATTGGCGACTACCTACGTCAACCTATGTCAACCGGCGACAGGTACCGGCGATTGAATTGTCTTCAGTTGTCGCCAACAGGGTCGTAGCATGTCGTAGCTTGCAGCGGGTGGACGTAGGTGGACTTCGGTTGTCGTAGGTTGTTGCCTGTGTGGTCATAGGTTGTCGTATGTGTGGTAGTAGGTGGACATCCTAATGGGTCACCGGTTGTCGGTAGCTTGCCATAGCTTGACGTCGACTAAGTGGTAGGTTGTTGTAGCTTGTTGTAGACATTGTCGTAGGGGGGGGTCCAGTCGCCGAGATATAAGAATCTCATGTTATTTAGCATAATTTGTTTCTCGTTACTGCCCTTTTTTTTAAATTTATTATTTTAAAATGTATTGAACACTATAGCATTTTAAAAGTCCATTCAACCCAAACAAAACCTCAATCTCGCGTTTTCCACAGCCAACATTGGACCATCGTGAGCTCCACCTTTCCTTGATCATCTGGCTGGCTTTGCTTTGTTCTTTGCTTACTTTCCATTCATTTGTTCTTTGTACATTTTTATATCTCTAGTTTCCCCATCCCCTAGTGTCCATTCTGAAGAAGAAGAATAGATCCATCCAGGAACGCAAGAAATTGCAGAGAATTGTGGACACAGCCCAGACCATCACACAAGCACACAAATCAACCGCCCTTCCATTTACTCCATTTACGCATAATCAAAGACCTATCTCACCCCGGTCACTCCCTCTTCTCCCGTCACCCTTTAGGCAAGAGGTATCGAAGTATGAAAACGCACAGCTCCAGATTCAGGGGCAGTTTATTCCCACCTATTATCAAGCAACTGAACCATCCTATTACCAAATACCAAAGAGCAGTCCTGACCTACTATCTACATCATCGGACACCTTTGGACTATATTTAATCACACTTTAATAAACGTTATCTTGCACTAAACATTATTCCATTTATCATGTATCTGTACACTGTGGATGGCTCGATTGTAATCATAGAAGTTAGACACAAGATGCTGGAGTAACTCAGCGGGACAGGCAGCATCCCTGGAGAAAAGGAATAGGTGACATTTCAGGTCGAGACCCTTCTATGGAGCCAAAACACCACTTACTCCTTTTCTCCAGAGATGCAGCCTGACCCGTTGAGTTACTCCAGCATTTTGCGTCCATCATCGATGCAAACCTGCATCTGCAGTTTCTTGTTTAAGAAGGAACTGCAGATGCTGGAAAAATTGAAGGTAGATAAAAATGCTGAAGAAACTCAGCGGGTGAGGCAGCATCTATGGAGCGAAGGAAAAGGTGACGTTTCGAGTCGAGACCCTTCTACAGACCCTTCTTCCTGCTGCAGTTTTTTCCTACACACCATCTACCTCATTGGAGACCCTTGGACTATCTTTGATCGGATTTTACTGGACTTTATATTGCACTAAACATTATTCCCTTTATCATACATCTGTACACTGTGGATGGCTCGATTGTAATCATGTATAGTCTTTCCACTGACTGGTTAGCACATGACCAGCGGTGGCAGCGATGGGAGCTTTGGCGACAGCAGCGAGAGACTTGGCGGTGGCAGCGGGTGCCTCGGCGGTAGCAGGAGCCTTGGCAGCAGGTGCCTCGGTGGCAACGGGAGCCTCGGCGGGAACATGGGCCTCGCTGGCAACGGGAGCCTCGGCGGGAACATGGGCCTCGCTGGCAACGGGAGCCTCGGTGGCGGTGGGGCCTCGCGGTCGATGAGAGTGAAGGGGGGGGGTAAAAGACAATGGAGTACCCAGCATGGGGCTACTGCCGTGTAGAACAATGGGATCCCGGCGTGGGGGGACCGCCGTAAGGGACGGTGGGAGAACAAAGGGGGACCCGGTGTGGGGGAGGAGAGGGGGCACTCTAGTTTAGAATCTTCTGCCCAGGGGATAAGTCTGTGGTTGTTTGTTTGTTCATTCGTTCCAGATAAGGCAGCCAGCCAACAGTCGCTTGTCTTTTTCTTTTTGTTTTCACTTGTAATTTCAAGTTTTTGTGTACCTTGTATATTGTGACTGTCGGCAGACCAATTTCCCTCTGGTGATGAATAAAGTTTTATTGTATCATATCATAAGAAAAGCTTTCACTCCACCGCCGAACACATGACAATAAGCTAAACTAAACTAAACTGTGCAGAAAAATATTGTATCTACAGGACTGCAAATTTATCAGAATACTGCCCCCCTTTCCCTCTTTGACTCCCAGCTCCAGTTGCCAGTCAGCATATCCAGAATTTATTTTTACACGCATTCCTCCACGCGCTCCACCCTACTCCCTCTGCAAACCTTCTAACCTTCCACCCTGCCCCCACTGCTAGTCGGCCAAAGCAAGAAGGCTGTGAGCACCGCTATTTGAATGCAATAAGCAGCGAACGAATGAAGAAATGACAGGCGAAGAAGTGTGACATTTGCTGGCAGGCTCATATACATAGTTAATAGAGTGAACTCAGTGGGACTGAGACAGACTGGCTCTCGCACCATGAGAAAAGGCCAGCTTTATCAGCTGGGCACAGCTCTGCATGCTGTGTACGTTGCTGCTCGAGACACACACACTCGGTGTGAAATGGGCAGAGAAGCTAATTGAAGTGACTGGAGTGAACATTGGTACAACTGGCGATCAATGGCTTATGAGCGGCAGTCAATTATTAGTGAATAAATTGTTAACAGCCAGAAATATTTGTGCTTCGGCTAGTCTCATTTATTCAAATATGATTTGCAGATACTGCTTTGAATCCATGATTGGAAACTTGGCTGGATTTGGGGACCCTCAGTGAAAAGTGCTTATTGATCATCATTGAATCATTAACAATTTGAGGATTGGGTTTAGGATTATTATGGTCACATGTACCGAGGTTAGCTCCAAGGCAGCGTGAAGTGAAGATGACTCCAATGGTGGGAAATATTGCCTTGCATGCTATCCAAACAGATCAGATATACCAAACATAGATACAATCTGCTCAGACATAAGTACAATATATAGAGCTGAGGAGAAGATAGAATGTGCAGAATGTATTTCTCAACATTCTATTGCATTGTAACGCATTCGTTTCTTAGACAAAGTCCAATGTTCTCAACAGGGTAGAGATGAATTGAATAGTACCCTAGCTTATGAAAGGACCATCCAGAAACTTGATAACAGAGGGAAATAAACTGTTCCCGAGTCTTGTGGTGTTCACCTTCAAGCTTCTGTACCTTCTGCCCAATGGGAGCAAGGAGAAGAAGGAATGACCGGGGTGGGTCAAGTCTTTGATTAAGTTGGCTGCTTTTCCGAGGCAGCATGAAGAATAAATTGAGTCAATGGTGGGAAATACTGTCTGCCATTGAAATATGATCTCTTGCAGTTGAATAACCTGCTAACCCTCCATTTCACAACCAATGGGTGAACAATGACGACACAAGCAACCGCAGATACAGAAACCTTGAGCAAAACACAGGCGCTAGACGAACTCAACGAGTCAGGTGGCATCTGCAGAGGGAATGGACAGGCACCCTTCTTTCACTCTGAAGAAGTATCCTGACCCAAAATGTTACCTGTCCATTCTCTCCCCAGATGCTGCCTGACCCAATGAGTTCCTCCAGCACTTTTTGTTTTGTGAACAATGGCTACATGGGGCAAGTAAAATTATTCTCTAGGAGTGAAAACCTTCAGAAAAGGGGAAATAATCTCCAGACATAACATTTCCTTCTGAATGAAGGATCATGAAGTTCACTGTGTGGCTCTCTGTTGATATAATATGTGCAGAGCCTGGATTGAGGAATTGGCTCTTTTAGTAGAACACGAATAATGTCGTAGAAACAAGGAACTGTAGATGCTGCTTTACACAAAAAGGACACAATGTGCTGAAGTAATTCGGCAGGCTGGGAAGCATACCTGGAGAACATGGATAGTAGACATCTTGGGTCCAGACTTCTTCAGTCTGCAGAAGGATCCCAGATTGAAAAATCACCAATCAATGGACACAAAATATTGGAGTAACTCAAGCAGCATCTCCAGAGAAAAAGAATAGGTGAGGTTTTGGGTTGGAACCCTTCTTCAGACTGAAAGATAGAGGTTGGGGGTAGGGGGGTAACTGGAGATGAGAAATGGCCAGAACAATTTAGGGCCGGTAACAGATTACCTCAGGAAGAGTGGAGTCCATAATGGCTCATTGCCGTCACGGATTCTCCTCCATCATTCCATCTCTATCTTTCAGTCCGAAGAAGCTTCTGACCCAAACGTTACCTATTCCTTATCTCCATAGATGCTGCCTGACAGTTAGAAGGGAACAGGTTCAACGATCTGACTAGTAGAACAGAGAAAGGCTTACCTGTCCGTTTAGTTACAAATCAGATTTATTGAAAAGAGAAAGAACAAAAACAACACTTAGTTAGATATGCACGGGGCCCGTTTTACAGCAGCACACACCTCTCTCTCTCTCTCTCCCTCTCTGCCTCCGTCCACGGTGCTGATCTCAACCCAGCCCGTCGGTAAACCCGTCTCATGAGCACGCAAAGGTTTAAACAAAGTGCTACTGGCCATAATGCTATCAGGTTTTAAACATAGCACCACAGTCCCCAGGGCCATCAACCACAGATTGCTCGCGCAAAACTCTTATTTCGCTGACCCTCTGAGTTACTCCAGCATTTGGTGTCACAAAACTAAACTAAACACAATGTGGTACATCTGACTGATGATATGGTCCATGTACTTCATCCTGTGTCTATCTGCTCAGGTCAAAGGTCAAAGGTCAAAAGGCTTGTCAACGGCAGATTGTTTTCATCAAGATGACAACCATTAGAAGCTGAAGGCCTGGAACTAGTGGATCTGATGTCCCTCAGTTAGCGCATTTAACCAAACACCCAGCAGCTGCTCAGCGATAAGGACGAAAGCCATAGGCTGATACAGCTTGACTTGGAGCACAATGAAATTGAAGGTTTGCGAAAGGAAGGAGGAGGTTACCAAAGTACCAGCTATCTCAATCCTTTTTACCTCCAATGTATAATTGATCACCAAGAGGAATGGCCAGTCTTGACATGGCTTCCTGATTGTGATTATATATAATTTTCAAGGAAGAAAGATGCTCAGGCAGCAGGAGTGTGTCGGCCAGGGAGGATTCCTGCTACCTATCAATCCTTGCTTTTGCTTCCCATCATCCGATGAACCTGGGAACAGATGTATTTCTGATGTATGTGTGAAATTTACTCAATAACTTGGCCCAGTGATGAGGCTTGACCACATTCCGAGGAGTACGAAATGTGCCACCATTTTATCTTCTTCTGGGACTGTGCCCTCTATCATTCAGCAGTAGAGTTGCTGTTTCACAGCACCAGAGACCAGGTTCAATCCTGACTAAGGGTGCTCTCTGTACAGAGATACAATTTAATCGGGGGGGGGGGGGGATGACAGTCAAACTGGTCGGATTTTTTTTTATGTCTGTATGCTTCGTTGTCACCTTCTCCAAGCTAACAATGATCTACATTTTCCATGACCTGCATCCCCTTTGATGTCTTATTTCCACACCTTACACTTCCTTATCTCTGTGTCTCCCTTCTCCCCTGACAGTCTGAAGAAGGCTCTTGACCCGAAACGCCACCCGTTTCTTCTATCAAGAGATGCTGCCTGTCCCGCTGAGTTACTCCAGCATTTTGTGTCTATCTTCGGTGTAAACCAGCATCTGCAGTTCCTTCCTACACAAGAGAACACATAATATAGTTAAAGTGTAAATGCTTGCACAATGTACAGTGAGTGTCTGTTATACAGGACTTGTGATGTTTGTGAGTGCAATTTTAGCAACTCATTGCACTGAAGATAAAGGACATCTGTGAAGGCCTTTAATTATTACACTGTACATGGCCTTACAAAGCATCTTCCACTAAACTTTAAACAAATGACACTTTCACATGATAAACAGAACAGGTGATGCATTGTATGTTCATGGATTATTTGACTTTTATCTGAAACCATCAGGCATCAATTGCCTTTCAAATCAAGATGTCTCTAAGCTCAGCGTGTGTTAAAGATTTAGACTTTGGAGATACAGTGCAAAAACAGGCCCTTCAGCCTACCGAGTCCACGCTGACCAGCGATCCCCCCGTACAGTAACATTGTACTACACACAAGGGACAATTTACAATTTTACCAAAGCCAAATAACCTCTTAACCTGCACGTCTTTAGAGCGTGGGAAGAAACTGGTGCACCCAGAGAAAACCCATGCGGTCACAGGGAGAACGTACAAATTCTGTACAGACAGCACCCATAGTCAGGATTGAACCCGGAACTCTGGCGCTGTAAGACAGCAACGTTACCACAACGCCACTGTGCTTCCCCTTTTCTCATTAGTTATCCAAGTGAAATGCTTTCCAATGACTAAAGGTAAAATAAACAGAGATTCTGGGTTATGGGTCGGTCAGACCAGTGGTGGTAATGTGGGAAAGAGGGGAAAGAAAGAGAGGTGAGATGAAATGTTCATGTTCATGTGATTAGGTGCAGAATTAGGCCATTTATCCCATCAAGTCTACTCTGCCATTCAATCATGGCTGATCTATCACTTCCTTCTAACCCCATTCTCCTGGCTTCTCCCCATAACCCCCGACACCCGTACTAATTAAGAATCTATCTCTGCCTTAAAATTATCCATTGACTTGGCCTCCACAGCCGTCTGTGGCAATTAATTCTACATTCACCACCCTCTGACCAAAATGGTAAAGAGATAATGGTACAAGCCAAGAGGATTGGTGATAGGATAAATCAAAGGAGCAAAAGATGGATTCAAAATAAGTGGAAATGAAAATGGGGGAAAAATACATAGCCTTTGTTGATTGCTGTGTTGACACCAGCAGTTATTGCTATAATGCAGAATCTAGGAAATCTGCAGGTGCTGGTTTATATAAAAGAACATGAAGTGCTGGAGTAACTTAACAGGTCAACCAGCATCTCTGGAGAACATGAATAGGTGACGTTTCAGAAGGGTCCCGACCCGAACCGTCACCTATCCATGTTCTCCAGAGATGCTGTCTGACCCGCTGAGTTACTCCAGATCTTTGTGCCCTGCCCTCTGCAGTCCACATGCAGCATTGGATCAAGAGTCGAATGTGTTTAATTGTTATACGTACCAGCAATAAAAAAAAATACAATTCTCACTAGCTGCAGCTTTACAGGCCCAATTATGCAATAACACACACATAAATATACAATAAATAAATTAATGGAGATATATTTCAAGAGTGAGGCAACATGCATAATGGAAAAACAGCTTCTCATATTCCACTTGGGTAGCTTATAACCCAAAGGTATGAACAGTGAATTCTCCAATTTCAAATAACACCACAAACTCACCCCCCACCCCATCCCCACCACCCACTCCTTTCCCCCACCCTCCCCACCCTGCTGTGCACACATTTCTCCCACCGTCTCTCACCACCCCAATCACACTGCTCCTTTCCCCTTTTCCACATGCTCATCTGCCATTTCTAAGTCTCACATTCCCCTTTTATCCTCCTTTCCTCCCTCCATTCCCTTCTATCCATTATCCCTCCCTCTGGTTACATGAATTCTGCCTCTTTGTTGCTTATCTGACATCCCTTTGTCTCCTTTTCATCTCTAGCTTCTGTCACAGACTCTGCCCATCTGCCAATCAACGCCCCTCCCCCCTCTTCACATATCCATCTATCATTTCTGGAGAGAGAAGGGTCTGAAGAAGGGTTTCGGCCCGAAACGTCGCCTATTTCCTTCGCTCCATAGATGCTGCTGCACCCGCTGAGTTTCTCCAGCAATTTTGTGTACCTTCCATCTATCATTTGCTTGGCTTCGTCCTACTCCAGCCTCTCTTTTCCACCTTTCCTCACCCCCCCCCCCGCTCACTCCAACCAGTCTGAGTAAAGGTCTCAACCCGAAATATCGCCAATCTATATCCTCCAGAGGTGCTGCCCGAAACGCTGAGATACTCTAGCACCTTGTGTCTATTTTGTAAACCAACATCTGCAGTTACTTGTGTCTTATCACTGGCCAAAGATTTCCCTACTCACACCTCTCTTCTCCATCTATGAGTCTGAGGAGGGAACCCAATCAGAAATGTTAGTTTAGTTTAGTTGATAAATACAGCGCGGAAACAGGCCCTTCAGCCCACCGAGTCCGTGCCGACCAGCGATCCCCAACACTAACACTATCCTACACACACTAGGAACAATTTACAATTAAACCAAGTCAATTTACCAACAAACCTGTATGTCTTTGGAGTGTGGGAGGAAACCGTGGATCTCTGAGTCACGGGGAGAACGTACAAACTCCATACAGACAGCACCGGTAGTCAGAATTGAACCCGGGTCTCCGGCCCTGCAAGTGCTGTAAGGCAGCAACTCTACCGCTGCACCACCGTGTCTATCCACTCCCTCCACGGAGGCTGCCTGACCTGCTGAGTTCCTCCAGCACTTTTGTGTTCTTACTTAACAATCAGTAATACTTGGTAACCAGATGATTGAGTCAGATTGCGTGGAGCTCTGAGTGACCCCAGTGGTTCAAGGGGGCAGAGTTCATCTTCTCAACATCCCGCGCGCGGTGCTTTAAGTTCATCGTTACTGACTACCCTAAAAAAAAAGCTGATCCCTGCCAGTAAAATAAAAACAAATTAAACGCAAGAGAAAGAGCAGAATTTCTTCCTTGCTAGCCATGTCTACTCCCCTCAGGAGGAATGGTTTAACACCTTCCCAGCTGTGCGCAGATAAAGCCCTCAGTCCTGTGCAGACTGGCTCCAAGCTGTCTCCTGTTAATCAGCTTTTAACAGGAGTGGGAGAGATAGCGGGTATGGAAAGAGCAGTTAAGCACATCATATAACCCTTTGAGGACTGTGACACCTTGCTATTTACTTGTCACTATATCTCCACCTATGACTCAATGTTCCCAATGTAATCCCTGTGGTTTTTTGACAAGATATATTTTATTTCTTTTGCACAGACAGAGTGTGATTTTGCTGCAAATTGTATAACATGGTTGCTTGAACAATGCAATAAGGGTTTATGGATGATGAACAGAGTTCTGGTGAGCTCTTCAGTCCATACCCCATGTTTCAACACAAACCCACTGAACTCTCATCACCAATAGATAGGCACAAAATGCTGGAGTAGCTCAGCAGGACAGGCAGCATCAAAGATCTAAGATCTTTGGGCAGCATCTCTGGATAGAAGGAATGGGTGATGTTTCGGGTTGAGACCCTTCTTCAGACTGAGAGTCAGGGCGATACAAAGATAAGGAAGTGTAATGTGTGAAAACGAGACATGAAAGGGGGTAAAGATCAAGGAAAATGTAGAATAAATGTTAGCTTGGGGAAGGTAACAACAAAGCAAACAGATAAAATGTAATCGGGGACAGTCAGACTGGTCGGAGATCTGGGAAGGGGGAGGGATGGAGAGAAAGCAGGGGTTACTTGAAGTTAGAGAAGTCAATATTCATACCGTTGGGGTGTAAGCTGCTGAAGCGAAATATCTCCTTGCATCTTGAAAGATTCATCATATTTATCTTTTAAACCTGTCAGGTGGTCACCTCAAGTCCTGAACATCACCCCTGGGACCTATGTTACCTTTCTCTTCAGGTATGGAGTGACCTAACCTTTGTACTTCCTACAAATTTTCCCGATTCTATTTAAATGACAACATCTCATAGAATACAGAAACAAAGAACTGCACATGCTGGTTTATACCAAAGATAGGCACAAAGTGCTGGAGCAACACAGCGGGTCAGGCAGGATCATTGGAAAAAAAGGATGGGTGACGTTTCAGGTCGGGACCCTTCTTTACTGGAGAAAAAGGATAGGTGACGTTTTCGACCCAAAACATCACTAATCCACAAACCCCCTCATCTTTGGGATGATGGAGGAAACTGGAGCACCCAGAGGAAACCCATGTGGTCACAGGGAGAACATGCAAACTCTGCACGGACAGAACCCTGAGGTCAGCATTAAACCTGGGTCTTTGGCGTTTGTGAGGCTGCCTTCCCGTTCGTGAGGCTGCGTTCCCGTTTATTTACAGATGTTCACAGTGTGGCCTAGAAAAAGTCTCCATGACATTCATATGACCATTGCACTGTGAACACATGGGCTGGCCAAGGAGATAGCAGCATAGCTTCCACAGTATCCAGCCATCGTACTTCAATGGAACATAATCTGTTGGCTAATTGACTATGAATTGAAGACTCTCAGTGTTATTAATGTACTGAGGGAAAATGCCAGAGATGTTCTTGCAAAGATTCGGCTAGGGATTGACATTATGGACGACATACAAAGTTGTGAGGTCACCTTCAATCCCCTCAGCAACTTTCAGAAAATGAATGAATTTTCCGCAGAATGTTAGGACACTCTAATCATGAGGAAATAACACATCTAATGATAAGATTTCAGGCTTTGCAATAGTAAGACTACCGCAATAAGCAGAAAAGGGTGTAAAAACTGAAAACGTAGTAAAATGGTCTTTGCTGTTTCCAGAGTTTACATTTTAAACCTCCTTTTCCTTTATTTACTTTTTATCCTTTAATTCATTCTTTCTCTCCTTCTGGTTTATCTGTGATTTGACTTTCACTTTAATTCCCATTCTGTGTTTGTTGTTTTTTTGGAAAATCATTCACTCTCATTGGTTGAGGAGTGTCTTTTACCAAGGAGTCATGCTGACCTCTCTTCCTCTTTTTCTTAAAAAAAACATTTTCAAAGAATCTTTTCAATTTAATAAACAAAAAAATGACCTTACCGATGTATAAATACAAAATCAAGTTCATTGAGAAAATGATTCCCTCCCAACTACCTCCTATGAGGGATAATGATAATGTGAAACTTGCAATTGGCATCTGAAGGGGGGATAAACACAATTTTGGTTCATATTAAAGTAACAAAAGGACACCATGCATTATCACAAAGCTCCACACTTGCAGCAAATTATGGTGCTATTCTTTCAGCTAAATAGCAAGGGCAAAAAATGAATGCGGAGGAAACAAGAGGAGGTGCAGCAATGCAGAGACTGCACGCAGATGAGTTGTGAGTCTGTGGAATTCTCTGCCTCAGGTGGAGGCCGGTTCTCTGGATACTTTCAAGAGGGTGCTAGATAGGGCTCTTAAAGATAGCGGAGTCAGGGGATGTGGGGAGAAGGCAGAAACGGGCTACTGTTTGGGGATGATCAGCCATGATCACATTGAATGGCTCAAAGGGCCGTATGGCCTACTCTACACTAAACATGCCCCATCTACACCAGTCCCAACTGCATGTTTTTGGCCCTTATCCCTTTAAATGCTCACTATCCATATACTTATCTAAATGTTTCTAAAACAATGCAGTAGTACCTGCCTCAACTACCTCCTCTGGCAGCTTGTTCTAGACACCCACCACACTTTGTATAAAAAGTCTCAGGTTCCCATTAAATCTTTCCTCCATCACCTTAAAACTATGTCCTCTGGTTCTCTTTTTTTTTAACCCAGCGTAGGAAATCAAGAACCAGAGAAGGGAGAAGGGAATAGAAAGAGATTGGGCGAGGGGTAAAAAAAGTGAGATGTATGTTGGCCAGATCAATGAAGTTGCTTCTTGCTGATTCGGGTTGTTGAATTCTGAAAATGATGGCTAAATTATCATATGCTTCACTCATCAGGAGTTTGGAATTATGTTGCACCTTGTAACCTGCTCCAAATAATTGAATAAAAAGTAGTAAAAAGGAACTACAGATGCTGGTTTATACCAAAGATAGACACAAAATGCTGGCGTAACTCTGCGAGTCAGGCAGCATCTCTGGAGAAAATGGAGAGGTGACCTTCGTTTTGAGTCAGGACCTTAGTTCAGACTGATTGTGGGTGGGGGATGGGGGAGCTGAAAGCAAGACAAGACATTTAGGTTTATTTCAGTTGATAATGATTATCAGTCAAGCTCATCAGCGCCTCTACTTCCTGAGAAGATTACGGAGAGTCGGTTTGTCAAGGAGGACTCTCTCGAACTTCTACAGGTGCACAGTAGAGAGCATGCTGACCGGTTGTATCGTGGCTTGGTTCGGCAACTTGAGCGCCCTGGAGAGGAAAAGACTACAAAAAATAGTAAACACTGCCCAGTCCATCATCGGCTCTGACCTTCCTTCCATCGAGGGGATTTATCGCAGTCGCTGCCTCAAAAAGGCTGGCAGTATCATCAAAGACCCACACCATCCTGGCCACACACTCATCTCCCTGCTACCTTCAGGTAGAAGGTACAGGAGCCTGAAGACTGCAACAACCAGGTTCAGGAATAGCTACTTCCCCACAGCCATCAGGCTATTAAACCTGGCTCGGACAAAACTCTGATTATCAATAACCCATTATCTGTTATTTGCACTTTATCAGTTTATTTATTCATGTGTGTATATATTTATATTTTGGTATATGGACACACTGATCTGTTTTGTAGTAAATGCCTACTATGTTCTGTTGTGCTGAAGCAAAGCAAGAATGGCATTGTCCTATCAGGGACACATGACAATAAACTCACTTGACCTTGAACTTGAGATATAGGAGGATTTCCTTTGCAATGCAATGCAAGGTCTGGTTCCTTCTTGTCTTTATTTGAATGCTCCTATGTTCAACTGCGTAAGGGTTCATCATAACTTCTGATGACAAGACTATTGTGATCTCTTTATGTTTCTGCGATGAGACATCTTTCACGGTACTTGACAAGAGCTTGACTCCTCAATGGAATAACCTTAATGTAGTGAACTTGATCACGAAGGAGAACAAATGGTGCTGGAACAAGCTGGAGCTATTAAATCTACAGCGGCTTTACTTCAGAAACTCTTCTCCTAACCCGCACACACGCACACACACACTCAGATTATTTTTTGGCAATGCCATCGTTGGAGATTTTTTTTTCTCATGTTAAATCTGTTTGCTTCTGCGAAATCCACTGTTATTAAAGAATCTCATCAGAGGCTTTGCAGCTGACAAAACAAACTGAGGGAAAGCTGAAAACACCCTGAGAAATGGCTGCTGAACGCAAAATAAACTGATGGGAGATTCTCTTAAACTGTCAACAAGTTCTCATCCCCTTTACTGTGTGTTTTGAGATTTCCTGAAGAGTATAATTTTACTGAGAAGGGTTCTGTGTTTGTCCGTGTGAAATCTATTTATTATTACAGTGCAAGGAATTTTGCTGTGAGTTTTTACTTTATTTTTGCAGCTTCTTATAAAAAGGAAAATAGAACGACTGAGGTGATTTGACAACCAGTGTGGGCACCAGGTGCAGTCAAGCAAGACCTAGCACAGCCAGGCAGAGTGCAAAACCTCCTTGTCACAGTTCCAAGGTGTCTCAGTCCACATCTCTGACAATTCTCCATTTTATGTTTGAGTTTATTTTAGTTTAGTTTATTGTCACATGCACTGAGGTACAGTGAAAAGATTCTTGGTGCATGCTAACCAGTCAGTGGAAAGACAATACATGATTAAAATCGAGCCGTCCACGGTGTACACAAGATACATGAGAAAGGGAATAATGTGAATAACGTTTAGTGCAAGATAAAGTCCAGTAAAATCCGATCAAAGATAGTCCGAGAGTCTCCAATAATGTACATAGTAACTCAGGACTGCTCTCTCGTTGTGGTAGGATGTTGCCTGAAAACAGCTTGGAATAAGCTGTCCCTGAATCTGGAGGTGTGCACTATTTTCACACTACTATACCTTTTGCCCGATGGGAGAGGGGAGAGGGGAGAAGAAGGAGTGGCCAGGGTGCGACTCATCCTTGATTATGCTGGTGGCCTTGCCTGGGCAGCGTGAGGTATTAATGAAGTCAATGGAAGGGAGGTTGGTTTGTGTGATGGTCTGGGCTGCATCCACAACTCTCTGCGATTTCTTGTGGTCTTGGATGGATCTGTTCCCAAACCATGCGGTGATGCATCCCGATAAAATGCTTTCTATGGTGCATCTGTAGAAGTTGGTGAGAGTAGTTAGAGACATGCAGAAACTTCTAAGCCTTCTAAGGAAGTAGGCACTTTGGTGTGCTTTCTGCTGGTTATCCTCCAGTAGTTATGTACTGTTCCCAGGTCCTTTTGTCAACGATGTCGAGCTCAGTTGGCCATGTTTCTTCTACCCATTTATCACATTGTGGTTCCATTGTGCTCTTCCTAATCACAGCCACAGATTAAACCTATTAAAGTCTGCCGTGAATCTGCAGAGCAAATTGTGGATTTGGGTCAATGGGCGTGTGGATTGATTGGAGAGTGTTTCACATTGTAACCTTATGGAGCAGGAGTCCAGTGGTTTATATATAAACAATAATGGATTGATAGGACTGATTTATCAGTTGAGTCGTAATCCAGAAGCCCTAATGCTTTGCCTATAAAGTTAACTTAGAGTTAGATAGAGCTCTAGGGGCTAGTGGAATCAAGGGATATGGGGAGAAGGCAGTCACGGGTTATTGATTGGGGACGATCAGCCATGATCACAATGAATGGCGGTGCTGGCTTGAAGGGCCGAATGGCCTCCTCCTGCACCTATTTTCTATGTTTCTATGTAACTCGATGTGAGACTCAGTAGTAGTTGGTAGCCTGAATGTAGGAGCTGAAACGTCACCTATTCCTTTTCTCCAGAGATGTTGTCTGACCCGCTGAGTTACTCTAGCTTTTTGTGTCTATCGTAGCATTCAACATTTTAGATATGAGATATATACAGGTTATTGAAAGCAAATTTAGAACAACCTAAGGGAATGTAATCAAATGGCATAATACTGCAACATTTATATGTATAAATAATATTAGTATGTGTGCGTGTGTGAAATTATTGATGGATGAACTGAGCTGCAGGTAATAATATTTTCCTGGGTTTCAAATGATTTATGTACAGAATAATAAATATATAGGAGTGAGTTATGACTTGTGATTGAACCAAAACTCAGATAAAAATCACACTTTATTGGAGTTATTGCAAATCTATAAGTGCACCATTCACCACTGTAAAGAGTCAGTATTAAGTCCAAACCACTCATTCAATAGACAATAGACAATAGACAATCGGTGCAGGAGTAGGCCGTTTGGTCCTTCGAGCCAGCACCGCCATTCAATGTGATCATGGCTGATCATCCCCAATCAGTACCCCGTTCCTGCCTTCTCCCCATATCCCCTGACTCCGCTATTTTTAAGATCCCTATCTAGCTCTCTCTTGAAAGCATCCAGAGAGCCTGCCTCCACCGCCCTCTGAGGCAGCGAATTCCACAGACTCACCACTCTGTAAGAAAAAGTGTTTCCTCGTCTCCGTTCTAAATGGCTTACTCCTTAATTTTATACTGTGGTCCTTGGTTCTGGATTCCTGGCTGTAAGCAGCAGCATCAGTGAATTGGACTGGAAGTCGAAATCTATTTGGAATGACGTTCCTGGAAAGATAATACTATCACTTCCAGCCTGACTTGAGGAAACAAGGAAGTTTACGAGACCCAATGTTTCTAGACTGAGACTCGAACTTTCGGGAATCTTCCATCTGATCCACAAGCCAACTGAGGAAGAAGGGTCTCGACCCAAAACATCATCTTTCCATGGTCTCACCACCAGTAGTCAGGATCGAACCTGGGTCTCTGGCACTGGGCAGCACGGTGAGTTGCTGCCTTACAGCACTTACAGCACCTGAGACCCGGGTTCAATCCTGGCTACAGGTACTTGTCTGTATGATGTTTGTACGCTCCTGCGTGGGTTTTCTCCAGGAACTTCGGATTCCTCTCACACTACAAAGATGTACATGTTTGTAGGTTAATTAGCTTGGTATAAATGTAAAAATTGTCCCTAGTGTTGGATAGCTTAAATTTGCGGGGATCGCTGGTCGGTGTGGACTCGGTGGGCCGAAGGGCCTGTTTCCCTGCTGTATCTCTAAACGAAACTAAGCAAAACTCTACCGCTGTGCCACTGTGCCCCCATGGTCATTTGAACACACTCCTGTGAAAAGCCTGTGATAATTTGTTGCATTGGGTGTGATGTATAAATGGTTGCTGTTGTTCCTCTCTCCTGTTCTGTCTGACACAGTTTCATTCACCATAACTGGAAAATGAACTGCATGAGTGCCACCAGATTAAATACACATGGTTCTTCCATTCCACATGAGGTGTGAAGGGCTGCGCAGAGGTGTAACTGACTCCATTGACCTGCATGCTTGCCCCAAAACTAAACAGAACAGCTGTGGAAGAGAAAGCAAGGACACACTCTGAGCCCAAAAGCAGATGTCAACTATAAACAGCTGTATTTCATACCTGGCAGCCTACTGCAGTTTCTGAGGCCATTCTTTCACAAGGGTTAGCTTAGTAAACTATGAAAGATCTGCAACTCTCCTTTAATCACAATATTACATTTGGCCATTAGAAGAAAACACAGCAATGCAGCTGAGCAAAGAATATGTAAGATATCCACAATTCATGAATCTCTAAGTCAACAGTCACTTCCTTTCTCCTTGCTCCTAATATCAATCATTCAATGGCAATCTGCTAAGACTTGCATTTGTTACAATGATTTAACATTGAAGTGAAAAGACGCTCATTTTCTTTTCAAAGCGAGGTGATGGAAGTCATGTAAATTGATTTGTCTGGAGTGTAGAAGCAAATGCAGATGCTGGTTTAAACGGAAGATAGACACAAAATGCTGGAGTAACTCAGCGGAACAGGCAGCATCTCTGGAGAGACCCTTCTGCAGATGTGTCTGGTGTTGAGGTGGGGGTGGGATCTGCTGGGGATTGTAACACACTTCATGTAATGGTCGCTGAACAGCCAGTAAACTATTTGATGTAATTAATTAATTTTAATTAATCGCGCACACACACAATAATTCATTGCTTCAAGATGAGAGGGGCAAAGCTTAAAGGAGATGGGGGGAGGGGAAGGCAGATTCTTTTACACAGAGGATGGTGAGTACCTGGAACGTGGTGCCAGGGGTGGTGTGAAGACTGATATGAAAGTATGTACAAGAGACTTTTGAATGTGTATATGGGCACATGTATATGCAGAGAATGGAGGGATATGGATTTTTTGCAGGTAGATAAGAGATGGTCTTGGCATCATGTTCAGCACAGATACCGTTGGCCAATGGGCCAGTTCTTGTGCTGTTTTGTTCTATGTTCTAAGGCCATTAGATCTCACTTGTCTATCCTAGTGCATTTATTTCCATGTAAGCATGTAACTTATTCCCTCTGACAGGCCCATCTACACTCCCATTGCTTCTATTGTCACTTAAATTACTTTTCAGTAATTTACAGTAGCCATTTAGCTTTCCGTGTATCTTTGGGTTATGGACAAAAACCAGAGCAACGGGCAGAAACAGATTTACTTTAGTTTGGTTTAGTTTAGTGTCACGTGTACTGAGGTACAGTGAAAAGCTTTTGTTGCATGCTAACCTGTCCTTGGGCAAGGCACTTCACCCACCTTTGCCTGTGTGTGAATGTGTGTGAATGTGTGTGAGTGATTGGTGGTGGTCGGAGGGGCCGTAGGCGCAGATTGGCAGCCACGCTTCCGTCAGTCTGCCCCAGGGCAGCTGTGGCTACAGAAGTAGCTTACCACCACCGAATGTGACTGAGGAGTGAATGAATAATGCGATGTAAAGCGCCTTGAGTATTAGAAAGGCGCTATATAAATCCCATCCATTATTATTATTATTATTATTAACCAGTCAGCGAAAAGTCAAAACATGATTACAATCAAGCCATCCACAGTGTACAAATACATGATAAAGGGAATAACGTTTAGTGCAAGATAAAGTCTAGTAAAGTCTGATTAAAGATAGTCCAAGGATCTCCATTGAGGTAGATAGTAGCTCAGAACTGCTCTCTGGTTATTGATAGGATGGTTCAGTTGCCTGATAACAGCTGGGAAGAACCTGTCCCTGAATCTGGAGGAGGTGTTTTCACAGTTCCGTACCTCTGGCCTGATTAGAGGGGGCAGAAAAAGTAGTGGCAGAGGTGAGACTGGTCTTGATTATGCAGGTGGCCTTGCCGAGGCAGCGTGGAGTGAATGGAAGGGAGGTTTATATACTAACCGCGCATTCAGAAAGTATTCAGACCCCTTCCTTTTTCCGCATTTTGTTACATCACAGCCTTATTCTAAAATGGATTAAATTCTTTTTTTTATCATCAGTCTACACACAATACCCCATAATAAAAAAAGCAAAACAGGCGTTTACAAATGTTTGCAAAGTAATTAAAAAGAAATAACTGAAATATCACATTTACATAAGTATTCAGACCCTTTACTCAGTACTTTGTTGAGGCACTTTTGGCAGCGATTACAGCCTCAAGTTTTCTTGGGTATGACGCTACAAGCTTGGCACACCTGTATTTGGATAATTTCTCCCATTCTTCTCTGCAGATCCTCTCAAGCTCTGTCAGGTTGGATGGGCAGTGTCGATGCACAGCTATTTTCAGGTCCCTCCAGAGATGTTCGATCGTGTTCAAGTCCTGGCTCTAGCTGGGCCACTCAAGGACATTCACAGACTTGTCACAAAGCCACTCCGGCATTGTCTTGGCTGTGTGCTTAGGGTCGTTGTCCTGTTGGAAGGTGAACGTCCACCCCATTCTGAGGTCCAGAATGCTCTAGAGCAGGTGTTCATCAAGGATCTCTCTGTACTTTGCTCTGTTTATCTTTCCCTCGATCCTGACTAATCTCCCAATTCCAGCTGAAGAACATCCCCACAGCATGAAGCTGCCACCACCATGCTTCACCGTAGGTATGGCATTGGCCAGGTGATGAGCGGTGCCTGGTTTCCTCCAGACATGACGTTTGGCATTTAGGCCAAAGTGTTCAATCTTAGTTTCATCAGACCAGAGAATCTTGTTCCTCATGCCTTTTGGCAAACTCCAAGCGGGCTGTCATGTGCCTTTTACTGAGGAGTGGCTTCCGTCTGGCCACTCTACCATAAAGGCCTGATTGGTGGAGTGCTGCAGATATAGTTGTCCTTCTGGAAGGTTCTCCCATCTCCACAGAGGAACTCTTGAGCTCTGTCAGAGTGACCATCGGGTTCTTGGTCACCTCCCTGACCAAGGCCCTTCCCCCCCGATTGCTCAGTTTGGCCGGGCGGCCAGCTCTATGAAGAGTCCTGGTGATCCCAGATTTCTTCCATTTAAGAATGACGGAGGCCACTGTGGTCTTCGGGACCTGCACTGCTGCAGAAATTGTTTTATACCCTTCCCCAGATCTGTGTCTGGACACAATCCTGTCTCGGAGGTCTACAGACAATTCCTTCGTCTTCGTGGCTTGGATTGTGCTCTGACATGCACTGTCAACTGTGGGACTTATATAGACAGGTGCTTGCCTTTCCAAATCATGTCCAATCAATTTAATTTACCTAATCAAGGTGGACTCTAATCAAGTTGTAGGAACATCTCAAGGATAATCAATGGAAACAGGATGAACCTAAGCTCAATTTTGAATGTCGTAGCAAAGGGTCTGAATATTTATGTAAATGTGATATTTCAGTTATTTCTTTTTAATTACTTTGCAAACATCTCTAAACACCTGTTTTTGCTTCTTCATTCTGGGGTATTGTGTGTAGATTGATGATAAAAAAAATAATTTAATCCATTTTAAAATAAGGCTGTAACGTAACAAAATGTGGAAAAAATGAACAGGTCCGAATAGTTTCTAAATGCACTGTACATAACTTTATTATTGTGAAGTTTTATACTTTTTATAACGCAGAAAGAGTTAATTGAGCCGGGACCATCTATACCACTCTTAGAGAAATGAAATCAATCCATTCCCCCATAGACGTATTTCACTATAACTTATTTCCTTCCTGCTACCTACTGTCATTTATCAGTTGTCATTCTACCATTCAGCACAACTTTAGGGTATGGGTGGAAACTGGAGCCATATGAAGCAACACACATGGAGAACATGCAAACCCCACACTGACAGCACCCAGGGTCCTAACTGAACCCAAGCATCTGAAGTACTAATTGTTATACCACTGTGTCGAATGCTCTCCAGTAGAGCAAAATCTACTAAGGTGAGACCAAATCTGGAGTATGGTGTACAATTTTGGTCGCCCAATTATAGGAAGGATGTCAACAAAATAGAGAGAGTACAGAGGAGATTTACTAGAATTTACCTGGGTTTCAACAACTAAGTTACAGAGAAAGGTTGAATAAGTTAGGTCTTTATTCTCTGGAGCGCAGAAGGTTAAGGGGGGACTTGATAGAGGTCTTTAAAATGATGAGAGGGATAGACAGAGTTGATGTGGATCAGCTTTTCCCTTTGAGAATAGGGAAGATTCAAATAAGAGGACATGACTTCAGAATTAAGGGGCAGAAGTTTAGGGGTAACATGAGGGGGAACTTCTTTACTCAGAGAGTGGTAGCGGTGTGGAATGATCTTACAGTGGAAGTGGTGGAGGCAGGTTCGTTGGTATCATTTAAAAATAAATTGGATAGGCATATGGATGAGAAGGGAATGGAGGGTTATGGTATGAGTGCAGGCAGGTGGGACTAAGGGAAAAAAGTTGTTCGGCACGGACTTGTAGGGCCGAGATGGCCTGTTTCCGTGCTGTAATTGTTATATGGTTATAGTTGAAAGGAAACTCAGATAATATGGGTCAATGTAATATGTGGTTGTTAATTAGAGGGCAATTATATTTATTCATTAATAATATCATTGTTAAATCATTCACAATAATTACTTAATCAGATCTTTTCTGCGATAAAGCTTTCTGCTCGTCTCACCATGGATTAACAACATCATAAAGGTTAGAAAATGATTAAACTAAATATACCTTTGAGTTTGCTGAAGCTAACCATCAGAGGAAATGTCGATCCAAGGAACTGCAGATGGACACAGAAATCTGGAGTAACTCAGCAGGACAGGCAACATCTCTGGAGGAATGGGTGATGTTTCGGGTCGAGACCCTTCTTCAGACTGAAAGTCACGGGAAAGGGAAACGAGAGATTTTGACGATGATGTAGAGAGAGAGAGAACAAATGAATTAAAGATATGCAACAAAGTAACAATGATAAAGGAAACAGGCCATTGTTAGCCACAGCAAGGTAAGAACAAAAGCTGGTGTGACTTGGGTCGGGTAGGGATGGAGAGAGAGGGAATGCAGGGGTTACTGGAATTTAGAGATATCAATATAATACCCCTGGGTTGTAAGCTGCCCAAGCAAAATCTGAGATGCTTTTTCTCCAACTGCAGATGCTGGTATACAATTTTAAAAAAAGACACACAGAACTGGAGTAACTCAATGGTTCAGAAAATGGCCATGTTTCGTTTATGATATTATGATATCAAAATTCCTCCTGGCCTTCACAGTCACCAATATATTGCCCAGAAATTTACCACTGCTGATTAGCATCTTATTCTCAACCTTTGAAATTCATTCCATCAACTTCAATGGAAATGAGGAAGAATGCAATGCACCTTCTTGACCATATAGCAACATAGCACTAGTCAAGTCAAGTCAAGTTTATTCGTCACATACACATACGAGATCTGCAGTGAAATGAAAAGTGGCAATGCTCGCGGACTAGGGAGCAGAAATACATTTCAAGGCAAAGGGATCGTGGGGCGTATCACTGATGGGGATGAGTCAGAATATAGAAGAGAGATCGAGCAACTGTCCATATGGTGCCAGCGCAATAACCTGGCCCTCAACACCAGCAAAACCAAGGAACTGATTGTGGACTTTGGAAAGAGTAGGAGGGGGACCCACAGCCCCATTTATATCAACGGGTCGATGGTTGAAAGGGTCAAGAGCTTCAAATTCCTGGGCGTGCACATCTCTGAAGATCTTTCCTGGTCCGAGAACACTAATGCAATCATCAAAAAAACACATCAGCGCCTCTACTTCCTGAGAAGATTACGGAGAGTCGGTTTGTCAAGGAAGACTCTCTCTAACTTCTACAGGTGCACAGTCGAGAGCATGCTGACCGGTTGCATCGTGGCTTGGTTCAGCAATTTGAGCGCCCTGGAGAGGAAAAGACTACAAAAAGTAGTAAACACTGCCCAGTCCATCATCGGCTCTGACCTTCCTTCCATCGAGGGGATTTATCGCAGTCGCTGCCTCAAAAAGGCTGGCAGTATCATCAAAGACCCACACCACCCTGGCCACACACTCATCTCCCTGCTACCTTCAGGTAGAAGGTACAGGAGCCTGAAGACTGCAACAACCAGGTTCAGGAATAGCTACTTCCCCTCAGCCATCAGGCTATTAAACCTGGCTCGGACAAAACTCTGATTATTAACAACCACTTTCTGTTATTTGCACTTTATTTGCAGTTTATTTATTCATGTGTGTATATATTTATATCATGGTATATGGACACATTTATCTGTACTGTAGTAAATGCCTTACTATTTTTCTGTGTGCTTAAGCAAAGCAAGAATTTCATTGTCCTATACAGGGACACATGACAATAAACTCACTTGAACTTGAACTTGAAGAGAAATCATTTCGCTTTAACCAGGTAGAAAGTGCTGGATAGTAACTCTCATTACGACCACACACAGAAGGCAAACATTAAGTCTTCCCAATGGTCCCTTCAATAGAAGATAAAAATTGCAAAAACGTTCATTCCATCTTTTGGGGACCATGACCAGAACCAATGTATGCGCTTTCAACCTTTTCTACTTTCTGGCAGAAGGTACAGAAGCGTGAAAACGCACACTACCAGATTCAGGAATAACTTCTTCACCTCTGTTATCAGGCTTCTGAACGTGCCTTCCATAAGCTAGAGAACTTCAATTCACCTGTACCCCATTGAGGACATTGTCTATGGAACTGATGCACTGCAATGTGCCACAATGCTGAGAACTATTATCCCTATTTCCTCCGGGTGTTACTGTTTCCTTCCACTTCCCAAAGACACACAGGTTTGGAGATTAATTGACCTCTGAATTGTCCACAGTGTGTCAGGAGTGGGTGAGAAAGTGCGGCAACTTAGGACTAGTGTGAATGGTTGATCCATGGGCGGCATGGACTCGGTGGGCTGAAGAGCCTGTTTCCATAGTGTATCTCTTAGCTAAGCTTTCTCTCAACTAAACTGCACAGTGAGGCTGCCTTATCCTACCGTCAACAGGTATTATTACATACAATGAGTGGAAACATATACAAATAGAAAAATAGGTGCAGGAGTAGGCCATTCAGCCCTTCGAGCCAGCACCGCCATTCAATATGATCATGGCTGATCATCTAAAATCAATACCCCATTCCTGCTTTTTCCCCATATCCCTTAATTCATTTATCCCTAAAAGCTAAATCTAACTCTCTCTTGAAAACATTCAGTAACTTGGCCTCCACTGCCTTCCATGGCAGATAATTCTACAGATTCACAACTCTCTGGGTGAAGAAGTTTATCCTCTTCTCAGTCCTAAATGGCCTACCCGTTATTTATAATCTGTGACACCTGGTTCTGGACTCCCCTAACATCAGGAACATTATCCTGCATCTAGTCTGTCCAATATTTTAAGAATTTTATATATTTCTATAAGATCGCCTCTCATCCTTCTAAATTCCAATGAATACAAGCCCAGTCGACCCATTCTTTCATCATATGTCAGTCCTGCCATCCTGGGAATTATCCTGGTGAACCTATGCTGCACTCCCTCAATAGCAATAATGTCCTTCTTCAAATTAGGAGACCAAAATTGCACACAACACTCCTTGTGCAGTCTCACCAGGGCCCTGTACAACTGCAGTAGGACCTCCTTTCTCCTAAACTCAAATCCTCTAACAATGAAGGCCAACATGCCATTAGTTTTCTTCACTGCCTGCCATCACTGCATGCTTACTTTCAGTGACAGATGTACAAGCACACCCAGGTCTCATTGCACCTCCCCTCTTCCTAATCTGACACCATTCAGATAATAATCTGCCATCCTGTTTTTGCCACCAAAGTGGATAACCTCACATTTATCCACATTATACTGCATCTGCCATGCCTCTGCCCACTCACCCAACCTATTCAAGTCCATGTGTGGATGGGACGTCGAAGGATGAGAAGCCGAAGCAAAGAAGTGGAAGCCAAAATACCAAACAGAAACGACGGCGAAAAGCCAAATAACCGAAAGGGCATGAAGCCGAAAGGATACGAACCCGAACGGACATGATGTCTCCGGGGATGGGATTTGTCCGAGACCTTGTCAGCGATTGGTCCAGAACCCCGCGTCCATCACATCACTGGCCGGGGGGGATTTTTAATTTTCCTTCGCAGCTTTTGGACTTTCCTGAATATAAAATAAAACCCTGTTCTCTCGCTCTCCAGCTCTCTCTCTCTCTTGGCATTCCTGGAATCATTTAGCGTTTTGCAAAGACAACTGCATCTGCAGTTCCTTCCTATTGAAGAAGAATCCTGGCCCGGAAACAACTCCTAATCCATTCATCCACAGATGTCGCCTAGCAACGTTGAGTTCTTCCAGCACTCTGTGTTTTTTATTTAACTCTGAAATTGAAGATAGACACAAAAAGCTGGAGTAACTCAGCGGGACAGGCAGCATCTCTGGATAGAAGAAATGGGTGACGTTTCAGGTAGAGACCCTTCTTCAGACAATCACAAGTACTCTCACCGATGAGAGTTCAGTTCAGTCTGAAGAAGGGTCTCGACCCGAACCGTCACCCTATCCTTCTCTCCAGAGTCGTTGCCTGTCCCGCTGAGTTTCAGGGAAGTCCAAAAGTGGCAAAGGAAAAGTTAAAATCCCCCCCACCCTCCCGTCTCCCTTGGCCAGTGATGTGATGGTCGCGGAGGTCTGGACCAATTGCTGACAAGGTGCCGGAGAAATCCCGTCCCCGGAGACGTCATGTCTGTTTGGCGGCTTTTCGACGTCATGTCCGTTCTGCGCATTGTCCCCTCGGGTTCGTATCCTTTCGGGTGATGGAAGTTCAGAGTCACTTCACACTGAAACCTGTTTCACAAAACAAGGGGAATGGATAATTGGACATTTAAAAAAAAACACAATAGCAACAGGAAGAAATTGATATCAATTATTCAGATTAATAACCGCGTTGGGGAACAGGAGAGATAATTATGGCAGATTTTAATTATCCTTAATTCATGTGGAATTGGGAAAAGGATATTGAGAAGGTCAGCTAATGAAGCTAATGCGGGATTGATGAGGCTGTACTTCATTTAGAACTTAATCTGATAGTCTGAGAGGATGTAGAGCGTAAAACCAGGTAATACTGATAACCTGTGAATGTATTGTCTTTGACAAATATCTGATTGCCCCAGTGGGACAGTCTGAATGCTATCTGTTTCCACCTCACCACTCTCTGTCCCTGCCACAACTCACCTGCCGCTGAGCTCTACTGCATCACTTTGATGCCACGGTAGCGGCTTCCCGGCGCAGCGGTAGAGTTGCTGCCTTACAGCGCCAGAGACCCAGGTTCAATCCTGACTACGGGTACTGTCTGTACGGAGTTAGTACAGTATAGTGACCAGTGGGTTTTCCCTGGGTGCTCCGGTTTCCTCCCACATTCCAAAGACGTACAGATTTGTCAGTTAATTGGCTTCGGTAATGATTGTAAATTTTCTCTCGTGTGTAGGATATCGTTAGCGTACGGGGATCTCTAGTTAACGCAGACTTGGTGGGCTGAAAGGCCTGTTTCTGTGCGTCATCTCGCTAGAATTTAGAAGATTGAGGGGGGATCTTATAGAAACGTACAAAATTCTTAAGGGGTTGGACAGGCTAGATGCAGGAAGATTGTTCCCGATGTTGGGGAAGTCCAGAACAAGGGGTCACAGTTTAAGGATAAAGGGGAAATCTTTTAGGACCGAGATGAGGAAAACTTTTTTCACACAGAGAGTGGTGAATCTGTGGAATTCTCTCCCGCAGAAGGTAGTTGAGGCCAGTTCATTGGCTATATTTAAGAGGGAGTTAGATGTGGCCCTTGTGGCTAAAGGGATCAGGGGGTATGGAGAGAAGGCAGGTACAGGATACTGAGTTGGATGATCAGCCATGATCATATTGAATGGCGGTGCAGGCTCGAAGGGCCGAATGGCCTACTCCTGCACCTATTTTCTATTCTATGTCTATCTCTAAACTAAACTAGGCTAAATACGAGCACTTTTACAGTGCTGCCCAAACAGTTTCCACTTGTACCATCTACAAACTCCACTGCTGCATCCTAACTCGCAACAATTCTCTTTCAACCATCAGTCCTGTGACTGCTACCGTGCATTCTCTGATTTAAAACTCTCATTTTGTTTCCATACTCCTCTGTGGCCCTATCTCCGTCTGGTTTTGGGACATTCTTCACCCATACAACCCTTCGGAATCTGTGTAATTCCCCTGCACAAACCAACACCTGTTCTAATCTTTCTTAATCTTTCAATTGTCATTTTTGTGACCTAATGCAACACTGATCTCCTTTAATACGACACTCTGCTGAAATTCAATACTGAGACTCAGACACAATTAAAAACTAAGGGTGGCACAATAGCATAGTTAGAGACCTGCCTCACCGCATCAGAAATCCAGGTTCAATCCAGACCTCAGCTACTATCTATGCGGAGTTTGCACGTTCTCCCAGTGATCACGTGTATTTCCTGTAGCTGCTCCGGTTTTTTCCCAACTTCCCAAATATTAGCATGTTTGTAGGTTAATTGGCCTCTGTAATTGACACAAAGTGCTGGAGTAACTCAGCGGGTTAGGCAGCATCTCTGGTGAACATGGATAGGCGACGTTTTGTATTAACCTGACTGTGTAGTTTTTTTTAATTTATTTTAGTTTATTATTGTAATGTGTACAGGTGTAAAGCTTTTTTGTTACGTGTTATCCAGTCAACAGAAAGGCAATGCATGATTACAATCAAGACATCCAGAGTGTACAGATACAGTACAAAAGGAACAACGTTTAGTGCAAGATAAAGTCCAGTAAAATCCGATATAAGATAATACGAAGGTCTCCAATGCGGTAGATGGTAGGACAGGACTACTCTCCAGTTGGTAATAGGATGGTTCAGTTGCCTGATAACAGCTGGGAAGAAACTGTCCCTGAATCTGGAGATATGCATTTTCACGCTTCCGTATCTCTTGCCTGACTGTTTAGTGGATGAGAAAGTGGGATAACATAGAATCAGTGTGCGCGGATGATTAATGGCTGGCATGGGCTAAAGGATCTGTTTCCATGCTGCAACTAATAAACTAAACCAAGGAAAGGAATGCTGGAGTCCCAGGTAATAAATTTCAAGGAATGCAACCAAATAATACATGAATCAGTTATCGACTTGCCTATTTGCAGTGAGGATGTTGCTGGTGCAATATAAGAATATTAGAAACAGGAGCAGAATGAGATTAGTTAACTTGTTGAACCTGCTCTACCTTTGCCCTCAATTCTATTTTTCCCTCCTGGTGCGCATAATCCCTTAATTCCCCAGACATTTAAAAAAAATATTGATCTCAACCTTTAGTATGCTCATTAACTAAACATCTGCAGCCCTCTAGGCTAGATAATTCCAAAGATCCACTATCCTTTATGTGAAGAAATTTCTCCCAACCTCAGATCAAGTTCAAAGGCTTATCCTGAGGCCATGCCCTCTTAAGG
This sequence comes from Amblyraja radiata, assembly GCF_010909765.2. Lineage (NCBI taxonomy): Eukaryota > Metazoa > Chordata > Chondrichthyes > Rajiformes > Rajidae > Amblyraja > Amblyraja radiata. The sequence continues at coordinate 26,694,435 of NC_045978.1, read as the reverse complement.
GCTACACTTGCTCAAAGTTCATCCTGTCGACTTTCTTCAGGATCTTAAATGATTCCGAGATCTCCTCTCATTCTTCTGCACTCCACCCAATCTTCCTCTGAGGACAAATCTGACTTGAGACTTTAGACTTTAGCACGGAAACCAGCCCTTCGGCCCACCGAGTCCATGCCGACCAGCGATCACCCCGTTCACTAGCACTATCCTCCTACACACCAGGGACAAGTTACAATTTTACCAAAGCCAAATTATCCTGCAAAACCTGTACGTCTTTGGAGTGTGGAAGGAAACTGGAGCACCCTGAGAAAACCCACGTGGTCAAGGGAAGGTTGTACAAACTCCGTACAGACAGAACTCCGTATAGTCAGGATTGAAACTGGGTCTCTGGCGCTATAAGGCAGCAACACTACCGCTGCGCCACCGTGCCGACCTGAGGGATTAGACGAGGGCTGGAGTACATTCACCATATCGCCAGTCAGATGCATCACATGATATCTTCAGTGAAGTTCAGGCACTCCAGAGGCTAGGCTCCGTTTGGACATTTGATGGAATTATCCTTTAAATAAAAGGATACAAAGTGATGGAGTAACTCAATAGGTCAGGCAACATCCCTGAAGAAAACGACTAGGTAATGTAGGGAAGGAACTGCTAATGCGGGTTTATACCGATGATAGACTTGCACTATCCTACACATATGGGGCAATTTACAATTTTACCAAAGCCTATGAACCTCCAAACCTGTACATCTTTACAGTGCGGAAGGAAACCGGGGCATACGGAAAAATCCCATGTGGTCACAGGGAAAACGTACAAACTCTGTACAGTAACTATCATCCCTTTTACCAATACAGTAAATGCATTAGATTAATTGTCATCTCCAAAATGCCCCTAGCGCGTAGGGAGTGGATGAGAAATTAGGATGACGCAAACTTAGTGTGAAAGGATGATTGATGTTCTCTGTGGACTCAGTGGGCCGAAGGGCCTGTTTCCATGATGTATCTCCAAATTAAACTAAATTGAAATGTCACATGCAATCTCGTTTTGAATCTGCCCACAGGAATGTCAGCCTTTACGTCAAAGTAATTCACTGTGCAAAATGCAGTGGGAGAATTGCAAGGCATGAGGTACTAAATAAATGCACGTATCAGTAAATGAATATCTAACGATTTTCCAAGTCAGCAATTAAATCTCTCCTGGGCCCCAAAACACTCACTCAGTCGCGCAAAAAAACTCATCAATGCCTCAACTTCAGACAGTTGATGACCAACGTACAAGGGTGAAAGGGAAGACTGTAAATCCAAGGAACCCTAGATGTCAATGGGTATTGAGGGGCTGGGCGAAGAATAAGAAGGAAATATATGGCAGGTACAAGAAACTGGAAATGGAGAAAGTCCTTCAAGAATATAGAAAATTGAAAAGGTACTTAAAAAGGAAATTAGGTGGCCTAAGAGCAGGTAGAAAATATAATTGGCAGACAAGAGAAGATCAGATCTGTGCTCAGCCTCCAAAACTCCAGGAAATGCTCATGCATTTCTTGCTGTTGATCAAAGTGAAGGATTCCAATTTCCTGTGAATATCTCCTCTATTTTCCTACATCGACCATTACTTGTGGCCTTTTAAGCCGTTAGTCCAGACGTGATTTTAATTCGTGCTGAATGGAGAGACCACCTATGAACACACTGCCCTCATGGGTGGTCTTCCTTGACAGTTCTCACTGTGCAGTAGATTAAATTGTACACAATACCATGGTGGGAACAGGAACGTTACATGTAATGAGAATTCCACACAACAGGAATGGTTATCTTGGTATTGCCGAAGGAGGGAATAATTCAACTGGGATGTGGTGAACATGTGCTTGCCAGAAATCCCCTTCTCATGAATTGCATCAAGGGCCTTTTGGCTGCCAATCCAGTTAATCCAATGATGATAAAAAGTTAGCCAAACATTTCTTTTACGAGTACATTTTTACTCAGTTTTGTTTATTTAACCTTCTCACAATCCCAATGAGTTGCTGATGTGAGTGAAACAGGTACTTTGTGCCAGAATCTTAGGTTTGGGTCTGATTTTCAAACGCATAACTAAGTTAATTGCATTCAGCACCTCCATCTAATACAACGTGGAAATGTACTAATAATACTGTACAAGAAAACTGTACCAAAAAGTATTTCACACCTAATACATTATGGATTTACTTTATACTTTAGAGATACAGTGCAGAAACAGGCCCTTCAGCCCACCGCCTCAGTGCCAATCAGCGATCATCCATTACACTAACACCATTCCACACACTAGGGACAATTTTACAATTTTTAACAAAGCCAATTAGCCTACAAACCTGTGTGTCTTGAGTATGGGAGGAAATTCAGTGCTAGCATTTATATCAAGAGGACAGGAATACAAAAACAGATATGTAATGCCGAGGCTCTATATGGCGCTGGTCAGGCTGCATTTGGAGTACTGTGTGCATATTTAGGCCTCATATCTGAGGAAGGATGTGCTGGCTCTGGAGAGGGTCCAGAGGAGGTTTGCAAGAATGATTCCAGGAATGAGTGGGTTAGCATACGATGAGCGTTTGACAGCACTGGGCCTCTACTCGTTGGAGTTTAGAAGGTTGAGGGGGTCCCCTCATTGAAACTTGTGGAATAATGAAAGGCATAGATAGAGTGGATGTGGAAAGGATGTTTCCACTGGTGGAAGGGTCTAGGACCAGAGGTCATAGCCTCAGAATTAAATGGTGCTCTTTTAGATAGGAGGTGAGGAGGAACTTCTTTAGTCAGAGGGTAGTGAATCTGTAGTGAAACTCATTGCCACAGGGGGCTGTGGAGGCCAAGTCAGTGGCAGAGATGGACACAGTTTTGATTGGAATGGGTCTCAAGGGTTATGGGGAGAAAACAGGAAAATGGGATTAGGAGGCAGAAATCAGCCATGATTGAATGGCGGAGCAGACTTGATGTGCCGAATGGCCTAATTCTACTCCTATAACTTGTGAACTTGTGAATGTGAACTTGTGAAACAGGAGCAGCTGGAGAAAACCCATACGGTCATAGGGAGAATGTACAAACTCCGTAAAAGCCAGGTAGAATCCAACCTGGGTCTCTGACGCTGTAAGGCAGCAACTCTACTGTGGTGCCACCATGGTATACTTCTTGTGAGTTTTCAATGGAACTGAATTGGCTTGGCCATCCAACCCTAGTGACAATCAGTTATAATGCAAATGCTTGCTTTTACCTTTGTTCCAGGTGGCCGGCTTGAAAGAATCACTCACAAATCGTCGAACCTTCTTTCAGCTTGTTTATGAAAATGAAAAACAGAAGCTGGAAATTAAAAGTAAAAAACACTCAACTGGATAGACAGAGAAGGGAATTAATGGATCAACTCTTCATCAGCCCTGTGTCTGTTCTGAAAGGACAATGGGTCCGAAGAATCTCCAACCCTGAAACACTAACTCTGTTTTTAGTCTCACAGGTGCTGCCCAACCCGCTCAATGCTTCAAATGCATTGTGTTTTTATTTTGTAACTTAAGCCAGTTTCTAGTTTGGGATATACTTTCCCCTTACATTTGACCTCCCAAAGTGCAACACCAAACACTTGCCTGGATTAAACTCCTTCTGCCATTTCTCCTGATTCTCCAGCCCCTGTAGTTCATAAATTCGTAAGTTCATAAGTATTCATAAGTTCTGCAAGCTTGTAGATGGAGTTAGAGCCAAAGTATAGGGAGTTTAGTGGGGAACTGAGAACATATCCTTGTGGGGTTCTGGTGTTCACGTTCATAAATTCAGAAGTTCCAGGAGCAAAATTAGGCCATTTGACCCATCAAGTCTAATCTGCCATACAATCATGGCTGATCTATATTTCCCTCTCAAACCCATTCTTCTGCCTTATCTCTATAACCCCTGACATCAACACTAATCAATCTCCGCCTTAAAAATATCCATTGACTTGGCCTTCACAACCATATGTGGCAATGAATTTTACTGATTCACCATGCTCTGACTAACAAAAATTCCTGTTCATCTCCTTTCTAAAGGTACGTCCTTTTATTCTGAGGCTATGGCCTCTGGTCCTAGACTCTCCCACTGGTGGAAACATCCTGTCCCTATTCACTCTATCCAGGCAAGTCAAGGATGGCCTTGGTTATTGGGCACCCAGGTGCTACTGAGATTTTTTGGCACATCTGCATTGTTAGGACCCCAGAGGGATGCAAGCAGAAGCCTGCACGTGGCGCATCCCGGGCAATGCTGACGACAGAAACTGTACCACAGTGACTGACTGAAATAGCCAATTCTGCAACCACAGACCGTCAACCGTTACTGACCGACCGGAAAGATGTGATATGGAAGATGGCTGGACACGAGGAAGAAGAAGGACCCCAGGGAGGAAATGGATCGCCTGCTCAATCTGGACTGTGGGAAAGGCTGCTGGTAATGCACAAAATGTAGTTTTTTATAGTTTGTGGCAAGACTCACAGCAAAGCCACTGTTGGGAACTTGTGGTAAGCAACAAGAGACCTACAGTAAGTCAGCAAGAAACTGCTACCACCGTTCTTCCCCCAAGGCCCTCTGCACAAGCAACTCAGCATTCAGTGCCAACAAAACACCAAGCTGTCAGTCAGTTCCCTTGTGATGATAGGGAAGTTTCAAATCTCTTACAAACACATCCTTGCTTCTATTTTTGTTTAGCACCAATCCACAATCTAGCGCATGGGGCAGCAGGGTGGAACAGCGGCAGAGTTGCTGCCTTACAGCGCCAGAGACCCAGGTTCGATCCTGACTATAGGTGACGTCTGTCCAGAGTTTGTACGTTCTCCCCGGGTGATCCGGTTTCCTCTCACACTCCAAAGGAGTTCAAGTTTGTACTTTAATTGGCTTAGTAAAATTGTAAATTGTCCTTAGTGTGTGCAGGATAGTGTGGAGATTACGGACTCAGTCGGCCAAAGAGCCTTTTTTCGCGCTGTACACTATGTCTAAAACTAAAATGCTAAAACTCAAACTAAAACTGACCAGAGAAAATGTACCCACCAATCCAATGCTTCTGAAATTTTTTTTTAATAGCTTGGAGCTGAAAGTCTGATATCTAAGCAAGGTTAAGATTAAGAAAAGCAACACATCCAGGATGACATGGTAATTTGGATTCAGAACTGGCTAACCCACAGAGGGCAAAGAACAGGGGTGCAAAGTTGTTATTCTGGATGGAGGTCTGTGACCAGTGGTGTTCTGCAGGGTTTAGTACTGGGATCTCTGTTGTTTGTGATAAACAAGTTGGATGAAAATGTAGATGGGTTAGTTAGTAAGTTTGCAGGCAGTACAACAATCAGTGTGGAGTTGTGGACAGTAAGGAAAGCTGTCAAGAGAGAGCAGAATATAGATCAGTTGCAGATATGGGCAGAGAAATGGCAGATGGAGTTTAATCCAGGCAAGTGATTGGTGTTGCACTTTGGTAGGTCAAATCTAAGGGGAAAGTATATAGTTAGTGTCAGGCCGCTTAACAGCAATGATGTACCGAGGGATGTTAAGGTCCAGGTCTAAAGATTCCTCAGAATAGCAACATAAGTAGATGGAGTCAATGGACTGGAGCATGTTAAAGAACCATATCTCTGGCAGTCTTCCAGACAATATAGATCCCATTCAATTTACGTACAGGGAAATTATATCTAGGGAAGACACCATCCTTCTAGCATTACAATTCAGCTTTAGATCACCTTGACAATAAAAACATCTATGTCAGGATGCAATTCATTGACATTTTTCCTTTTCTCCAGAGATGCTGCCTGACATGCTGAGTTACTTCAACATTTTGTGTCTGTCTTTGGTATAAAGCAGCATCTGCAGTTCCTTCCTACACTGCTATTCATTGATTACACCTCAGCCTTCAACACCATAATACAAAGTTAGCTCATCGCTAAACTTCTGGAACTTGGCCTTGGGGTCTCCAACCAGCTTCTGGTCTTCTTAAATGGCAGCTAAAATGGGTCATAACATTTCCTCTACCCTAACCCTCAATACCAGTGCTTCTCAGGGTTGTGCATCCTATCCCCTGTATACCCAGGACTCTGTGGCTGAGTACAATGCCAACTCGATTTTTAAGTTCACCAATGTTAGCTAAGTTAAAAACAATGGTGGGATGAAATACAGGAAAGAGATTGAGATTGGCAGCCACGGTAGCGCAGTGGTAGACCTGCTGCCTTACAGCGCTTGCAGCGCCGGAGTCCCGGGTTCGATCCCGACTATGGGTGCTTGTCTGTACGGAGTTTGTATGTTCTACCCGTGACTGTGTGGGTTTTTCTCCGAGATTTTCAGTTTCCTCCCACACTCCAAAGACATGCAGGTATGTAGGTTAATTGGCTTGGTGTACGTTGCAATCTCTGTAGTACATAGCATTGTAAGCAATGATGATAAAGCACACACACCAAAATCCCATTCTTCTAGTGGCAGAAGTCCGCAGGAACTGGAGGACAGAGATGTGCAGTGCGTCCGTCACTGTTCCCGTTGGAAACCAGTACCACTGCATCGCTAATGTTTTCAACGATGATGAATGAATGAACCATTTCCTTGCTCTATCCTCCCTTGATTCCACTAGTAGTCATTCATTCATTCATTCATTCATTCATTCATTCATTCATTCATTCATTCATTCATTCATTCATTCATTCATTCATTCATTCATTCATAATTCACAATCTTGAATGAAATCAATTACTGAGTCATCACCATCCACTGGGAGAATTTATCATCTTTTTTTCTTAATTTAGTGCTAAATGACCTATCCTTTATTTTAGGACTGTGACCCATTCCACCTTTCTGAGTTTGATTGTGTCTATCCCACCATGTCCTTTAAGTGCTACATACAGAATTACCTACTGTATCTGGGACGGTGCATCAGGCATGCGGAAAGTATTCAGAACCTGTCTAGGACTAGGTCAACCTCCACTGTAACATACCAGGAGTGGCAAGACTAAGTTTTGGCAGCAGTATGTGCCAACGAGCTTCCTGTTTCATTGTGGAATGGAATGCTGTGTGTGTGTCAGTGTCAGTGTCAGTGTCAGAAATAAGGCAGGTAAGCAGGGGCCACATTTCTCTCATCCTAAAATATTTCCAAAAATACAGGTTTAGTTTAGTTTAGTTTAGAGATACAGTGTGGAAACAGGCCCTTTGGCCCACCAAGTCCGCACCGACCAGTGATCCTAGCACATTAACACGATCCTACACACGCTAGGAACAATTTACATTTACATCAAGCCAATTAACCTACAAACCTGTACGTCTTTGGAGTGTGGGAGGAAACCAAAGATCTTGGAGGAAACCCACGCGGTCACGGGGAGACCATACAATCTCCGTACAGACAAGCACCCATAGTACAGAGTCAAGAATGTTTTATTGTCATATGTCCCAGATTGGAGAATGAAATTCTTACTTGCTGCAGCACAACAGAATATGTAAACATAGTACACAACGGGAGAGAAAAAAAATAGTTCAATGCGTATATATACACATTCGCACATACTGGGTCTCTGGCATTGTCCACCACTGATCTTCTGGCACCTTTGCTTCTGAAGTGTTGCTGTATTATCTATTTTGCAGGCAAAATGATAGCAAATATATAAAAAGCCTTGCTACCAATCTACCTATGTGCCTTCTTCAACAAGCTGTATCGACATTCTTGCCATAATGTTCTTACCATTTTTGCTACAATAGGAGCTCATGCATATATGATAGTTTCAAAGACCTATATTAGTTTAGTTTAAAATACAGTGTGGAAACAGGCCCTTCGGCCCACAAAGTGTGCGCCGACCAGCGATCACCCCGTACAGCAGCACCATTCTACACACTAGGGACAATTTACAATCCTTACCGAAGCCAATTAACCTACAAACCTATATGTCTTTCGAGTGTATGGCCTTGGGTAGGAATAACAAGTTGGCATAGAAACATGGGGACACTGAATAAAGTGATAGTGACACCATGAAGGCAGGGTCCGCTGGGCAATGAAAAGCTCATCTTGATGTTGGATGAGAAAAAATGTTGAGACATTATCTAATTACGAGCCCGACGCCCTGAGTATGGGATACACCTCAGATGGTATTGTTAGTTCCCTGAAAAGCAGCCAATCTGTATGCTTAAGATAAATCTGTTTTGCGAGAAAGACATATTAGCCCCAAGCAGTAAATCCCAATTTACCATTGACATGCAAGCAAACATTGAGGCAAACTGTTTGAACAGATTCATGGCATGGATCCATTTCTTAGTGTTGCAGGTGTGTCTAAATCATAAGCATGTCTACAGAGTCTGTTCTTAGAGGCTTCAGAATGCTCTCCATTATGTTGGCCAAAATGAAGATTATTTCATTGCCCAAACATTTGAGGGCATCTTAGTTTAGTTTAGAGACACAGTTCAGAAACAGGCCTGTCGATCCACCGAGTCCACACCGGCCAGTAATCCGCACATTAACACTACCCCACACACACACACACACACACACACACACACTAGGGCCAATGTTTAACATTTACATCAAGCCAATTAAACCACAAACCTGTAAGTCTTTGGAGTGTGGGAAGAAACCGAAGATCTTGGAGAAAACCCAGGCAGGTCACGGAGAGAATGTACAAACGCCATACAGCCAGTACCCGTAGTCAGGATCGATCCTGAGTCTCTGGCGCTGTAAGGCAGTAGCTCGACCGCTGTGCCACGGTGCCACATAGGGAGTCACACCTGGTAGAGCTGCTGGCTCACGGTGCCAGAGATCTGGATTTAATCCTGACCTCTGGTACTGTCTGTGTGGAGTTTGTACGTTCTCCCTGTGATTACGTGGATTTCCTCCCGGTTCTCACGTGTCCTCCCACATCGAAAATACGAGCGGATTTGTAGGTTAATTGGCCCTCTGTAAATTACTCCTGAACTAGTGTGAACGGGTGATCAATGTACATCCCCAACAATCCTACAGAAAAATTGTTGGTTCGGTCACTTTAAAGTGTAAAGATGAACCACGTCAGTATGGACAGGAGTGACATATGTGGAGTTTTTCTCTGTACAAAGGCAAATAAAAGCACAATGTTATTTTACCACAAACATGTAAATGCATAAACACCTTTGACAATACTGTTTTTTTTAGTCCAGGTTAATTAACAGAAGAGCCAGTTACCAATGGCCGGATTGAAACCTGAAGTCACTTCTTAATTTAGCAGATGGGTGACATATGTGTGAAGATACATGTGAAGACCTATCTGTGCGGCGGCAAGGGGGTACAGCGGTAGAGTTGCTGCCTTACAGCACCAGAGACCCGGCCTCGATCCTGACTATGGGTGCTCTTTGTACGGAGCTTGTACATTCCTCCCATGACCTGCGTGGGTTTTCTCCGGGTGCTCCAGTAGGGACGGTACGGACATGATGGGCCGAAGGGCTACATCTCTAAACTTAACAAAACTAAACGATAATTCCAAATGTTTAATTGTTGGTGCCTCGAAAGGGCAGTAATTGAGAGGGGGATGATTTGTGTAGAGCGTGCATATTAGTATGTTATTTGGCAAAGTGAAAGCTTCAGTATTGCACATACAGTTTATTACTAATACTTAGACGTTGCATTTATTTCAGCAAAAAATATAACATGTCGACTCAAACTACAGGTGAGATCATTGTACTGCTAATCAACACCCCAGAGCTAACTGCAATTGGCTAATTGCCAGTCTGAGCTGAACTAGATAAACCTGAAACTGAGAAACTGCGAGTAGCATTGCAATTTCCTTCACAAGATAAGCTAAACGGTGGGAAACTTTTCACCATAGGTTTAGGGTAAGATGCTAGGAATTTAGATGGAATCTGAGGAAAATTTTCTTCATCCAGAGTGGTAAGTACTTTGAATGCAGTTTCTGGGAGAATGGTGTAACCTAGGTCCTTGACAATATTTAGCAAGAGTCTCGATGAACACTCGCCTAAACATAGAGTCTATGGATCAAGTGCTGGGAGATGGGATAAAGATGGAAGAGTACTCACTGGTCAACATCGACAAGTTGGGCTGAATGGCCTCTTCCCATGCTGTCGATTCTATGACTCCAAGAAAACATTTTAAGACTGGATCCAGTTTTGGTCGCCCTGCTATAGGATGGAAGCCATGAAGCTGGAAAGTGTGCAAAGAAGATTTGCAAGGATGTTGCCAGGATTTGAGGGCCTGAGCTGTAGGGAAAGATTGTGCAAGGACTTTATTTCTTGGAGCGCAGAAGGCTAAGGTGTGATCTTATAGAGGTGTTTAAAATCATGAGGCAAATTAATTGGGAGAATACACAGTCTTTTACCAGGGTAGGGGAAATCAAAAACCAGAGGACATAGATTTAAGGTGAGAGGGGCAAGATTTAATAGGAACCTGAAGTGCAATTCTTTCACTCAGACGGTTGTGAATATATGGAATGAGCTGCCAGAGGAGGCAGTTGAGGAAGGTACAATGACAACATTTAACAAAAAAATTTGAAGTGGTACATGGACAGGAGAGTTTTAGAGGGATATGGACCCAGTGTGGGCAAATGGGACTGGTGTAGTTGGTGCTTCTTGGTCATCATGAACCAGTTGGGCTGAAGGACCTATTTTGTGCTGTATGACTTTCACAGAATTTTTAGTACTGATATTTTTACATAAGAAGCAAATAAAGCATTGGTGTTCAAAATGATGCCAAAACATTGAAACTTATTTGAAACCATAGAACGCCTCATTTTCCAGTCGTTAACAGTTAGGTAACTGGGTATCAGCATCCAATGTTTTGTTTAATTTAGAGACACCATGTGGAAACAGGTCGCTCGGCCCACCAAGGCCACGCCGACCAGTGATCCCCGTACACTAACACTATCCTACACGCTAGGGTCAAGTTACAATTTTACCAAGCCAATTAGCCTATAAACATATACGTCTTTGGAATGTGGGAGGAAACCAGAGCACCTGGAGAAAACCCATACAGGTCACGGGGAGAACATACAGATAGCACCCACAGTCAGGATTGGACCTGGGTCTCTGGCGCTATAAGGCAGCAGCTCTACCACTGCTTCACCCTGCTGCCCGGATCTCACTGCCTCAAGCTAACAATTTTGAGATATTGGCAAATCTCCAAGTAGAAGATATTTCTTGATTGTCCCACCCCTCCACAGACCTCTGGATTTTCTCTTCTGTGGATATACACTAAACCTTCAGTTGAAGCCAAGCTTTCCCAACTGCGCCTTTCTGTGTTGTGGTTTCAACCTGACATTCGTGTTTTCATTGGATGGGTACCTCACTGTAACATCTGGTTCTTGTATATTACATCCAGGATTCCTGAAGGGGAAATGTTTCTTTCTCTATAAACAATTATTCAACATTTTTATTGACATAAGGGGTCACGTAATATAAGATTTTTTTTTTTCAACAATCTGAGCGAATGTGAAACCATTGCTTGTCGAAAACCTGAACCATTGATTTGTCATCTTATCCCCCCTCCAATTTCAGAAAGCTAAAAACAATACCATAACAAAAGTGACAGCTTTTAAAAAGTGATCTAGACAATAATTTGTGCACAGTGTAGGAGTTGTGAAAGTTGCTTGTTAGATTTCTCACACTGTACATTAAGTCATATAATTATACAGCACAGAAACAGGCTCTTCGGCCCAACTCGTCCATGCTGCCCAGGATGCCCCATTTCAGTCCAATTTGCCTGCATTTGACTCATATCCCCCTAAACCTTTCCTATTTGTGTACCTGGCCGAATATCTTCTAAATGCTGCTAAAGTACCTGCCTCAACCACCTCCTCTGGCAACTTGTTCCATATATCCACCACCCTTTGAATGAAAAGGTTGCCTCTCAGGCTCCTATTAAATCTTTCCCCTCTCACCTTGACCTCTGGTTTGCTTGATTCCCCTACTCTGGGTAAAACTAAGGAAGAATTAGGTATGTCGCACGTCACAACTTGAATGGAGGTTTAATAAAATGCGGGAAGGAAGTGGCAATAAAAGAAACTCTGAAATAAAAATGGATTCCATTATTTTAATTGAGATTTTTCTGCTTATTTTACTATTGTAGGGATTGTGGCATTGGTCAAGACACCAGGCCAGCAATGAACACACAGTAAGGTGAACTCACTCAATGGGCTTTATTTCCAAAACCACACAAAAGCATTCACAATCATCCCAACAACTTCACCTCTCCCCCTCTGGCTGGACACCTGGGTTTATAAAGACAAGGATCAGATTAATTGGACTAACAACCATTAATTGGATACAGCTATGGCTCGTTTACCTGTGGTCAGGATCGGAGCAGACCTGAAAGGGAATGTGTGTCATCACAGGATCATGCAATGTGAAATGTGTAGGCTGTAGTTACTGAAAAGCTAAAGGAAGGCAGTGAGAGCATATTAACGTCAATGAGTGGCATGACGCAGGATCAACACAAATGTTTTTTTAGGATCAGCACAAACGTTCATTTGAACAAATGAATTGGAGTTGGAAAAGACCATTTGGCCCTCGAGCCTGTTCTGTCATTGATTATAATCACGTGTGCATTCTCAATTTGCAATTTGCATATCTGCCTTAAAAATATTCAAAGATTCTGTTTGACTGTCTTCTGAGGAGAATTTGAAACAATCACAATCCTCTGGGTGTAAAGAAAAAAAAACTCAAATCTGTCTCAAATAGGTGGGTCCTTATTTTTAAACAGAGGCCAGATTCTAGATTCTCCCACAAGAGGTGCTCTCTATATCTATCCTATCAAAAAACCTCAGAGAGATTCAGAACTGTCCTAGTGGTTGTCTATTGTTCAGTGTTTCAGAAATTTCCTTCAATAGCGTTAAGAAGCAAGCGATCTTTAAATACAAAAGTACAGTGGTGGTCATTTTTCAACGGCAAATTACTTTATAGAAATAAGGAACTGCAGATGCTGTTTTACCAAGGAAAGAAACAAAACGCTGGAGTAACTCTGCGAGCCAGGCATCGTCCCTTGAGAATAAGGATGTGACATTTCGGGTCAGGACCCTTCTACAGACTGATTGTTGGGGTGGGTTGGGGCAGGGGGAGGGGAGAAAGCTAGAAGAAGACATCACATTTATATTTTTACCTTAAAACAATGAACCAATATTATTAGATGCAAAAGTGGGATAACATGGAACCGGTATGCGGGTGATCGATGGTCTCAGTGGACTCAGCCAGCCAAATGGCCTGTTTCCACGCTGAATCTCTAAATTAAACTTATCACCTCGCAAATATCAGTGACATGGTTTAACCTGCAGACTGGGTTAAATCTCCTGTTCATTACCATCCAACAATGAGACGACACTCCACTGAATATCGATTACTTGGTCACTATTATGTTGCAGTCTGAAGGTGCAAATTTGCTGCCTTATTTCCTGCATTACAATAGTAACAACTCTCCAATGTATTTTACTGGCTTACAGTAGCTTAAGCATTTTGGCATGTCCCAATCATTTCTTACTTCAAGATTTCTTTCTTCACACTGAACAGTCATGAATCAAAGAAGAAAGTGATGCCAACAGGGACCAAAGCAGCGTGACAGTGCCAAACAAATTTAGAAAGTTGCATTATTAAATCCGACTTTCTACTTTGTTCCCCTCAGTAACGAGTGACGTAATACCCCAAGTCAGCAGAATCTGTTTATCCAAAGCAAATCAAGGCTGGCTTGGATATGAACACAAATCTCCCTTAATAAAACCAGAAGAACTCAGCTACTCAAGCAGCATCTGTAGAGGTGTGTGAGTCTGAGGGCTTTTAAAAGAAGTTAAAACCCTGTCCCACAGTACGAGTTCATTCCAAGAGCTCTCCCGAACTAAAAAAAAATCAGACTCGTGGTAAGCACGGAGAATGAACGTAGTGGGTGCGTCGGAGCTCGGGGACGTCTCTTAGCAGCTCGTGACGCTAACGGCAGGTACTCGGGGAAGACTCGCTAACGGCAGGTAAGCATGGGAAGACTCGTGAAGATTTTTCAACATGATGAAAAATGTCCACGAGAGCCCCGAGTACCGATGAGTGGCCATTACCGTAAATTTCCGAGTTCGAATCAGGGCAAACTCGGGAGAACTCTTGGAATGAACTCGTACCGTGGGACAGGGCTTTTAGTACCTAGTCCATCTCCTGAGATGGAGACAGGGAGCTGGCTTTACCTTGCACTAAACATTATTATTCCCTTATCATGTATCTATACCTTATCATGTATCTATATGGATCGATTGTAATCACGTATGGTCCTTTTGCTGACTGGTTAGCAGGCAACAAAAGCTTTTCACTGTACCTCGGTACACGTGACAATAAACTAAACTGAACTGAACTGAGGTCTTGGAAGAGAAGGGACAGAGGTGGACCTTTCTGTAGGAGCAGGCTGGTAATTGGCAACAAAGCCTTAATCTTGCCTTGGCAACAGAACACTATGGACACCTCTTGCACAACCAGGCAATTGTTTTTCTAATTGTGCATTTTGTAGTACTTGTGCGTTTTCTCTTTTTGTTTTTTATTTTTTATTTTCACTGTGTTGTAGGAATTATGTGTAAGTTATGTATAATTTATGGGTAATTTATGTTTTTATATGTTGTCTGTGTCTTTGTACCTGTGATGCAGAATTTGTGCATTCTCTTTGTGACTGCATGGGTTTTCCCCAGGTGCTCCGCTTTACTCCCACACCTCAAAGAATTATAGGTTTTAAGGTTCATTGGATTCAGTAAAAATTGTAAATTGTCCCTAGTGTATAGGATAGTGCTAGTGTACGGGGTGATCACTGGTCAGCACGCACTCGGTGGGCCAAAGGGCATGTTGCGGTCTCTAAATCCTAAAGTAAAATCCCGACCCGAAACCTCAGCTATCCATGTTCTCCAGAGTTGCTGTCTGACCCACTGAGTTACTCTTGTGGCTTTTCGAACCCCAAAGTTTATTTTGGAGACAGGTGTTTCTTTTGAACAGGTTTATCTGTTCATTTTGCAGGGATTAGGATTGAAGGGGCGCACAGTTCATAAATCCATGTGATAGGAGCAGAATTAGGCCATTCGGCCCATCAAGTCTACTCCGCCATTTAATCATGGCTGATCTATCTCTCCCTCCTAAACCCATTCTCCTGCCTTCTCCCCATAACCCCTGACACCTGTACTAATCAAGAATCTATCTATCTGCCTTAAAATATAGTAGATACAGTAGATATTTTTAAGAAAGAGATAGAAAGGTTTTTGATTAGTAAAGGTGTTAGAGGTTCTGGGGAGAAGGCGGGTAAATGGGGTTTAGTGGGAGAGATTGATGGGAGAGATAGATCAGCCATGATTGAATGGCGGAGTAGACTTGATGAGCCAAATGGCCAAATTCTACTCCTATCACTTATGACCTTATGCCTGTGTTCCCCTTGGGAGTAGCGTAACTAATCTTTGCAAGAATGGAAGAAGCTGGTGAAATAGAGAGACACCTGCAAATCTTGAGTGACAACTGTTTGCTGAATTCAAACGCCAAATTAATAAATCTTAACGCTTTCCAAAGCTAGGGAAGGGCTGTTCCTTGGTAGGAAATGATAGTCACCCACCAGCCTAGACTTGCCTGAATCTTATTACTTCTGATAAAATCATATGCAGGCCAAAACATTTGGGTGTCTGGTTGACAAATACGAATTACTACATTCAGAGTTAGGAACTGACAGCAATTCCATTCCTCACTGTTTGTATTGTTTCATCTAGGATAGATATCTTGCGCAGGGTGGCGCAGTGGTAGAGTTGCAGGACGTTTTTTCCAGCCTGATAAAAAATGTCCGTGAGTAAAATAATAGTCGGGAGGAGAAAAATTGCAACTTACCTGATGCCCCGAGTACCTACAGCTGGCATAACAAGCCGCCACGATATATCTACGAACTCCTAAGGCGTTCTTCAGACTTGTTATGAACATTCTGTGAGTTTGAATAAGTAAGTAAGATAAGCAAGAGTAGTAATGTGAAAAAAGGACAAAAAGAGCTGAGTAACTCAACGGGTCTGGCAGCATCTCTGGAGCTCAGATGACGCTTCAAGTCGGGATCATTCTCCTGCTAGCTTTCCCCAATTTAATTCCATGTTAAGGATTAATCTTTATTCCAGAAGGAATCAAGCATTCCATGCTAGGAAATAAAGGACATAATATTTAGACAGAAGAAAGGGAAATTGGAGGTTGAACAGAATGATCCTATTTTAAAGATCTAGAATCAACATGTTGGGTAATCTAGGGATATATAATTTTGCATGTAGCGTGCTAATTAGTTTGAATAGATGTGGGGCATCACAATGGCGCTGCTGGTAGAGCTGCTGCCTTACAGCACCAGAGACCCAGGTTCAATCCTGACCTCAGGAGCTGCGCGTGTGGATTTTGCACAGTTGCCCTTGTGATGGGGTGGGATTCTTCGGGGTGTTTAGTTTAGTTTAGTTTAGTTTAGAAACATAGAAACATAGAAAATAGGTGCAGGAGTAGGCCATTCGGCCCTTCGAGCCTGCACCGCCATTCAATATGATCATGGCTGATCATCCAGCCATTAGAGATAGCGTTTAGCGTGGAAACAGACTGTTTAGCGTGGAAACAGACTGAGTTCACTGATCACCCGTACAGTAGTTCTATGTAATCTCGCTTTCACATCCTACAAACTAGGTGCAACTTGCAGAAGCCAATTAACCTGACAACCTGTGCGTATTCAGCATGTGGGAGGCAGCAGCTCTACCCGCTGCATCACAGTGCTCTGGTTTCCTTCCACATCCCAAAGATGAGCGACTTTGGAGGTTAATTGACCTCTGTAAAATTGCTCCTAGTGTGATGCGAAAATTGAACAAAATAGAACTAGTGAGAATGGGTAGTCAATGGTCAGCATGGACTCGGTGGGCCAAAGGGAATGTTTCCACGCTGTATCTCTAAAACCAAAAAAAACTAAAATTAAATATACTGGAAAAGTATAGGGTAAGATATACATTCATTTACTGTGAATGAGGGGAAGTTTGATGGTATCTTCCCCATTGAGAGGAAATTAAAGCTTCCTCTCAAAATGTCCGATTTCAACATCATTGAAAGTGGTTATTTTGGGAAAGCATCATGATGCAAAATCTGAACAGAAAGGAACAAAATCAGTGACAATTATACTGACGTGGCGAGATTACTTTAGCCAAAAATCTGCAAAACAAAATCGAAACGATTCACTTAAAGGAAAGAAAAGACCTGCAGAAAATAGTAAAATGGGGTGCACCTCCTTGAAAAGAAGGAAGAAAGAAAAGTCCTTCCAATTGTACCAAAACATATAAAATACATAAAAGATATTAAATAATCAAAGATTATGCAATAGTTGTTGCGGTTGTTGTACAAAGACCTTTTCCCAGGGTGGATATGTCCAAGACTAGCGGCCAAAGCTTTAAGGTGAGAGGGGCAAGGTGTAAAGGAGACTACACTAAGTTGGACCCATTGGGTGCCATTCTCACACAAGAGACCTGGTCCCCCAACGTAATATTCCACCACTCACCCATAGCCCATAGGGGGAGGGGGGTGTGGGGGAGGGGGTGTGGGTGAGGGGAGTGAGGAAGAGGGGGTGTATGGGGGAGAGGGTGTATGGGGGAATAGGGTGTGGGGGGCGTGGCTGATGGGTTCCCATTGTGATTCCCCTGATCCCCCCTCCTCCCCTCATGGACGAGATGGGTGTGTGGGTGGGAGGCATGTTGGGAGGGAGGGGTGTTTGTGGGCGGGGGTGTGTGTTGGGGGAGGGGGGTTGTGGGGGTAGGGGAGTGGGTGTATGTGGGAGGGGGGAGGGGTGTGTGTGGTGGGGGGGGGGTGGGAGGTGGGTGTGTGGGTTCAGTAGCTCCCGGTTCGTTGTGGTGGTCGCCGCCGCCACCCGCGGTCACAGCCCCCACTCGCCCGCAAACACAGCCCCCGCCCGTCGCGAACACAACCCCCGCCCATCGTGAACACAACCCCTGCCCGTCGTGAACACAACCCCCGCCCGTCGCTAACACAACCCCCGCCCGTCACGAACACAACCCCCGCCCGTCGCGAACACAACCCCCGCCCGTCGCGAACACAACCCCCGCCCGTCGCGAACACAACCCCCGCCCGTCGCGAACACAACCCCCGCCCGTCGCGAACACAACCCCCGCCCGCCGCTGCCCCACCCTCCCCCTGGGTGTCTGATCATGTGGTGCGCCCTGTCACACGCTGACGTATGCTGTCCTGTGGGTGACGCCAAGTTAGGGTAAGGGTTAGTGTTGGGGTTAGGGACCACAGATGGGTGCAAAATATTCTTCCTTCAATGCATGGGTTTTAAACATTAATATGTTAAAATTAATATAATAAAATCAATTGTGCAAATGAAAAGATGTCTGAGTCATTCAGTTTTATTTATAGAAGTATTAGTCCGCTTCCAGATGCTATCATCGCCTCTATAACTTTCACAGGGATGCATTCAGTGAGTGTAGACTGTACTCCACTCTCCCCTCTGCCCCCCTCCCACCCCCATCCCTCCTTCTCCACTCCCCCTAAATCCCACTAATAGTACTGCACAAAGGCCACATTATCTGTTTTAGTAACATTGACTATGGGATAAATGCAGACTTTGGGAACAACAGGTTACGGTTAGGGCTGGGTTTAGGGTTAGAGTTAGGGTTAGGGTTAGAGTTAGGGTTAGAGTTAGGGTTAGGGTTAGAGTTAGAGTTAGAGTTAGGGTTAGGGTTAGGGCTAGGGCTAGGGCTAGGGTTAGGGTTTGGGTTTCCTCCCGCACTCCAAAAGTGCACAGGTTTGTATAACTTGTCCCTCGCGTGTGTGGGATAGTGTGCGAGGGATCACTGGTCGCAGACTGGGTCCACAAATGGGGGGGTCAGGGAAAGTGGGGGGGAGTGGAGAATGGGAGAAGGGAGGGAGATGGGGAGAAGGAGATGTGAGGGGAGGGGGTATTGGATAAGGGGGAGAAGAGTGGAGCGGTGAGAAGGGAAGAAGAGGCGGGAAGGGAAGAAGGGGGGTAAGGGAAGAAGGGATGTAAGCGGACCAATATGTCTATAAATAAAACTGAATGACTCAGACATCTTTTCATTTTATTGTATTAATTTGATTTTACTTCGGAGTCACGTGAGTGATTCCGTTAAGAACCCGCTCAGCACGCATGCGTGGCATTACGTCCAGCAGAGCAACAGCGGCACAGCGGGAGTCAGGCGCTCGCGCTATGGAGGTGAAAGAACGGACCGTCAGGTAAGCTGACGTCGGGTTTTTCTTTCACAGGGAGCCTTCTGCTTTCAGGCAGAGAAGAAAGGCTCTAGAACAAACCTGTCCCCCGCTCGACTCCATGGAGGAGCGTTCCATCTGGGGGGGGCAGCAACAGAACAGACCTGTCCCCCGCTTGACTCCACGGAGGAGCGTTCCATCTGGGGGGGGGGCAGCATCAAGGCAGTAGGATCACTTACCCGGCGTTCCGCTATCCCGACACCGTGCCGAGCCCAGCCCGCTAGCGCCTGAGCAGCGGGCTGGAATTACCGCCACGGAAGAGGCGTCCGGCCGGTGGCTCCGACTTATCGGACGGGACGTCTTTCCACCCGCACGGGGGGAAAGACAGCCGCCTGAACAGACCTGCTCCCCGCTCGACTCCACGGAGGAGTGTTCCATCTCGCGGGGGCAGCAACAAGGCGGTAGGACCACTTACCGGGCGGTCCGCTATACCCCGACACCGCGCCGAGCCCGCTAGCGCCTGAGCAGCGGGCTGGATGTAAAGCCATGGAAGAGGCGTCCGGCCGGTGGCTCCGACTTGTCGGACGGGGACGTCTCTCCACCCAGGCGGGGGAGAGACAGCCGCCTGAGCCGCATGGAGCGGCTCTTGGAGCAGGAGCTCCAGCGAGGTGCACCCCAGGAGGGGCGCTCTCGCAGAGGGAGGTCAGGCACTCCCTCCACAGTGCCTTGTGCATTGTCCATTGCTTCCTCCTTTCCAGAGGATAGCTTTGGTGACCAGGACTGGGCTGGTCAAGAACAAGGGCAATGGCTGAAGATCTCGGGAGTATGCAAGGGGTGCAGGAACAGGAAGAGCTGCTAGGTGTGGTGGACAGCTACGTGGAAACCCCACGTGCAGGAGGCCGTTAAAAGCCTGACGTCAGCCATCACATCGTTTTTCCTCGTTCCATGGACAAATACGGAGATGACCACAACCTTCGTAAACAAGTCATAAGACCTGCCATAAAATCCTACATTGCGGGGTTGTGCATACCCCAGCCACTGAGCCAAACCCACTGCTCTTTGGGGAAAAAACCTCACAAAGCAAATGAAGGACATGCAAGAGGTTTTACAAAACTTTCGGCTCATGAGGGCAGGGCCGGGACGAGCAAACCAAAAACAGTAATTCCTACGCAGCAGCACCCCATCGCGTCCATCAGTCAACGTCTACCATATCGGACTGATGAAAGCTCGGGGTCCGCATTCTATCACCGAAAGTCTTCTTTAGACCAGGGCCCAGAGCGGACCCCATGGAAAATGTGCCACCCCCCAACGTCACCGCCACGTCAGACAACGTGCAACACTCGTTGGACCGGAAGGAAACAGAAGAATACCCATAACCATAGAGGTAGGTGGGTCTGGTTCCTACCAGTATATAGAGTAATACTAACACATGGGAGTCTATCACGAGTGATCAGTATATACTCAATGGCATTAGTGAATACAAATACAATTCATACTAGAAAAATTGCCACCAGGTCAACATTCACCCCAGAGGGTATTTTTCCCCTCTCTGTTAAAGAAACAAGAGGGACAAGCTGAACTGGTGAGAATAATTACAAAGGGTATCATGGGAAAACCTGAACCCTTGCAATTCGTATCAAATATATTCACTAAACCCAAAAAAGATGGTGGATGTCGCATCATCATTGACTTAACTTCACTAAATATGTTTGTTAAGTATATACATTTCAAAATGGAACCGGTTGTTACTGCCAAACAACTAAATTCCAAAGGATACTTCATGGCAAGCATTCATCTTAAAGATGTTTACTATTTAGTACCATTCACAAGGATCATCGCAGATACCTGAAATTTACCTGGATGGGGCAGCTATAGCAGTTTAAAGCGTTACCCAATGGGTTCACATCAGCCCAAGAGTGTCACCAAGACACCAAAACCAGCTCTGGCAATATTCAGAAGACAAAAACATATTGTCATGGCATATCTTGATGATATCCTAAATGGTAGGCAAGACCATGAAATTGACTATGTTAGCTGTTCAGCTGCCAAACAGTTATTCGAAACCCTGGGGTTATCTTACATCCAGATAAATCTAAGTTGAAGCCATCCACTATCATGGACTACTTGGGCTTCACAATTAATTCAGTCTACGTGACTGTAACATTGCCAAGAGACAACATAGTTGAACTGGCACAATCATGCAACAATTTAATGGTCAACAAACTACCAACTACTCGACAAGTAACAGAGTAATTGGGAAAATGGTAGCAGCATTTCCGGCTACATAATTCGGACCTTTGTACCAAAAACGACATACAGGTCATTATGATCATTTCATGAAGTTACCCACTGAAGTAATATCAGAACTACAGTGGTGGGCAAAAAACGTTTGACATAGTTTCAGCCTATTATCATCACTAACCCTACGTCAATTATCCAAACAGATGCCAGTGCTCAAGGCTGGGGAGCAACTAACTCTATATCCAGCACAAGTAGTAGATGGACTAACCCAGAATCATCGTTACCACTTACACTGGGCATTAATTATCTAGAGATGTTGGGTGACTTTTATGGTTTAAAAGCATATGCATAAATATGCATCACTTGCATGTACGGTTATAAATAGATAATACTACGGTGGTGGCCTACATTAACCATATGGGCGGCATAAAATCGGTATCATGCGACAAGTTGGTCAACACAATTTGGCAATGGTGTGTCCAAAGACATATTTGGCTATCAGTAACTTACCTGCCAGGTAAGCTAAATACAGTGGTAGACACCAGGTCACGTAAAATTAATGACAACATCGAATGGATGTTAAAACCCCCAAAAAAAATTCACAAAAGTTATCAAGCAATATGGCACGCCAGATATCGATTTATTTGCATCAAGGCTAAATCACCAGGTACCTATGTATGTCGCTTGGGAACCAGACCCTGAGGCAGCAGCGGTAGATACGTTCGCGCTGGATTGGGGAAATACTTCTTCTATGCATTTCCTCCCTTCTGCCTCAACAGTCAGGGACTACGCACAGTACAAATGGACTGCTTCAGGTATTTTGATAGTACCCGACTGGCCTACACAGCCATGGTTCCCAATACTCCATGACATGGTTGTTGAAACTCCGGTGGTATTCCCCAGTGACCCAGAGTTATTAACACCCAGTGTTGGGCACAAGCCACCCGTGCCATGAAAAAATCAAACTCCTGGGTTGCAGATTCTGCACAAACCACTTCTGGGACTGGGATTATCATAACAAACCGTCGACACCATAGAAACATAGAAACATAGAAAGTAGGTGCGAGAGTAGACCACCAGGTCCGTCGAGCCCGCACCGCCATTCGCTCATGGCTGAACACTAAACAGACACACTTACACACAAACAGTAGACACAAGACACAGAACACAAGACACTACCCTCCCCTTCATACCGCTATCACCCCTCTCCACCCTAAGAACCGCGTGATCTCCTGGGGGAGGCAAAAAAACGGATAAAAACCCAGGTCCAATTCGGGAAAAAAAATCCGGGAAATTCCTCTCCGACCCCAATCCAGGCGATCGACACTTGTCCAGGAGATCACTCAGGTCTTACTATACTAACCATACCTAGGTCCATATCCCTGCCCTCTCCCCGTAGCCCCTTATCCCCTCGGCAGCTAAAAAACCATCTATTCTAGACTTAAATATATTTAACGTTTCTGCTTCCACTGCTCCCTGGGGCAGTGAATTCCATAAATTAACCACCCTCTTGGTGAAGAAGTTCTTCCTCATCTCAGTTTTAAAAGAGCCCCCCCTTATTCTGCAACTATGTCCCCTAGTTCTAGTTTCCCCGATCATTGGGAACATCCTCGGTGCATCCACCCGATCAAGGCCCCTCACGATCTTATATGTTTCAATGAGATCGCCTCTCATTCTCCTAAACTCCAAAGAGTAGAGCTCCAGCTTACTTAACCTTTCCTCATATGTCAATCCCCTCATTGCAGGAATTAATCTTGTAAACCTTCGCTGCACTGCCTCCAGGGCTAGTACATCCTTCCTTAAGTATGGACCCCAGAACTGTACACAGTATTCCAAATGTGGTCTCACTAATACTGTGTACAGCTGCAGCAAGACCTCCGTGTTTTTATACTCAATCCCCCTAGCAATAAAGGCCAAAACTCCATTGGCCTTCCTGATTGCTTGCTGCACCTGCATACTGACCTTTAGTGATTCATGTACTAATACCCCTAGATCCCTTTGCGTTGCATTACAACGCAGCTCCTCCTCATTTAGAAAATAACTTGCCCTATCATTTTTTTTCCCAAAGTGAATGACTTCAAATTTATTAGTATTTATTAGTACCATGTCAGCATCCCTCCGAACATCCACTAAAAAACAGCACTTGTCCAGCATCAAAAAATGGGAGAAGTACTGCTTGGATACAGGGACCACCTACTCAACCGCTACAGTTACCAACGTACTGGAATTCCTGGCGAACCTTCACCACGATGAAGGACTCAGCTACAGAGCCATCAACACAGCTAGAATTGCCCTGCCTGTCTATTTAAAACCAGCTCCAGGACAACAGGCCATGGGGTCCCACCAGCTGGTGGTCAAACTAATGAAGGGTATTTACAACTCTAACCCCCTAGACCAAGGTACACCCATATATGGGATGTCAGTGTGGTCCTGACATACCTCAGGGGATGGCCACCAGCCAGATCCCTCAACCTGGAACCATCTATGCTCAAAACACTCATGTTGATGGCACTTGTAGCTGCACAGAGGGTCCAGTCACTACACCTATTGCAACTGGACACCATGCTCACAGCTCCAGACCAGATCTCTGTCGTTATCCAGGGAATGATCAAACAGAGCAGACCAGGAACACCTAATCCAGTCGTGGAATTCCGGGCTTACCCGCCAGAAACACGGTTATGTGCCATGACCCTACTATCCTACATAGACACAACCAAAATATTCGAGGGAGATGAAAAGCCTTGTGGGTCAGTCATAAAAAACCTTATGGTCGGGTGACGAGCCATTTCGAGATGGCTCAAGCAGGTGCTAAAAGCTGCTGGGATAAAAACTAACATGTACAAATTTCATTCCACCAGGGCAGCATCCACGTCGACGGCTAAAAGAATGGACGTGCCTATAAACCACATCCTGGCTACAGCAGGATGGTGGGGGGAAAGACCGTTCAGAAATTTTATAATAAACCGTTGGCAAAACCTGTTTTATTTGCAGGAAAGATTTTACAGACTGCAAATATTTAATTTAAACCCAGGGGAGCAATTTAATTTCTTTGTTGTTATTGTTAAAAAATACCATTGTGTTTTTTCTACAAACAGATTCATTGGTTGGTTCCGATAACACACTTCCCCTCCCTCAAAGACTTCGGCAGTGATGTAGTAATAACTGTTACACGGTTTGAAATC
Organism: Amblyraja radiata; assembly: GCF_010909765.2. NCBI lineage: Eukaryota > Metazoa > Chordata > Chondrichthyes > Rajiformes > Rajidae > Amblyraja > Amblyraja radiata. Next base: position 26,669,879 of record NC_045978.1, on the reverse strand, counting down.
ACAGAGCTTTGAAATCTTCACGGAATCACTCACGTGACTCCGAAGTAAAATAGTAAGATTAAACGAGAACTTACCAGTTTGAAGTTTGATCTGTATTTTATGAGGAGTTACAATGAGGGATTACGTGCCCTCCGCTCCCACCCTCAATAATATGGGTCAAATTCATAAACTGATGTCTCCTTATCTTTACTATGTTTACTTCAATAACTGTGTCTATCTGTGATTCCACACCGCTGCTTTGAAGTATGCCGCGCATGCGTGCTGAGCGGGTTCTTCACGTAATCCCTCATCGTAACTCCTCATAAAATACAGATCAAACTTCAAACTGGTAAGTTCTCGTTTAATCTTACTATTTTATTGTATTAATTTTAATATATTAATGTTTAAAATCCCTGCATTGAAGGAAGAATATTTTACAGCCTCAACCCTAGCCCGACGTCACCCGTGTATGTCGTGCAACTTGACGGTTTTACGGGCATCAGTCATTGACGCTCCGCAGTTGCCCAAATGTCTCCCAAGTGGGACAGGCCCTGTAAGCCAACAACTCTACGTCTGAGCCACTGTAACGGCCGGGAAGAAAATGACTGAAGACAAAGAAGAAGAGGAAGCAGCAGAAGAAGAAATAGAAGAGGAAAAGCATTGGCTCTTGGGAAATGTGGGGCAAAAATACCAGTTTCACTTCCTAAATATCCAGACCACGATTCACACGAGCATGTCATTGTACCATGTGATTTGAGTTGCAGCCTTCTATAGTCTCATTTTACTTTATGGTATACGGGGAGTAATCTACCTGGTACAAAAGTAGTGACCCCTGCCAGTCCTTCACGGGGACTGACCTCTCGACCATCGAAAGGATCTACTGGAGTCACTGCCTCAAAAACGTAGCCAGGATCATCAGAGACCCCCACCACTCTGACCACCCTCTCGTTTCACTCCTGCCACCTGAAAGAAGATATAGGAGCCTGAAAACTGTAATGTCCATCTTCAGGTTCAGTTTCTTCCCTACAGCCATCAGGATATTGAACACTACAACCTCCAACTAAGCTCTGAGTTGCATACACTTGAGGGCATTATTTTTGTCTTTGCATTATTAATGGGGTTTTTTTAATATACTGAACCTTTTTGTTTATGGTTACGGGGAGAAGGCAGGAGAATGGAGTTGAGATGGAAAGATCTATTAGCCATGATTGAATGGTGGAATAGACTGCATGGATGAACTCCGTTCCTATGACTTATGAACTTATGAACGTTTGAATGTACATACATCGCACAGACAGCACCTGTACACAGGTTCGAAGCCAGGACTCTGGCGCTGTAACTTTACTGCTGTGCCACTGTGCCACCCCTGTTGTGCTGATGCAAGTAAGATTTCCATTGTTCTGTTTCGAGACATAAGACAATAAAACACTGTTGACTTGACTCTTGATATTAAAAGACTGAAGTACAATCTCAACTTGCTGATGTGTTTATGAACCAGTTGATTTTTACAATTTACGATGTTACCCAAGCCATCAATGGTGCCCCACCTTTGTAACACGCCAACAGGTGCTGCCAATGTAAGTGGTTAAGTGGATGGCCCATCGGCATGACACACCCGTCATTTGGCACCTCTGCTAAAATAGTAAATAGTAAAACTATGGCATCCAAGCACATTTGGCTTTTAAATCTCTTATCTTCTGTTGTTATGCCCATCTCTGTCGCATTTTAGTGGCATTTAAAGCCCTTACACGGTTCTGAATTGTGTTCCTGTGATGAAGCTAGGACTATCTTAAAAGCAATAATACAAGAATACTAAACTCTTATCACAGCTACATATTTTAAACTACTTTATTGAATTTTAAGTGCACTAAAGTCATTTAGTGCATATCTATCCCATATACAGATTACGTCAAACTTTTTAAAAAGTGACAATAACTTCAGCAGGAATTTCTTTCACAAATGAATGAGCCAGACCCTTTTCATCTAGCATTGTATTATAAATTCTTCTCTCCACATACAGTCTTGATGGAAGGTTTCAGTCAGATCAGTCGTGCTTTCATAAGTTCTTACTTTCATAAGTCATAGGAGCAGAATTAGGCCATTCGGCCCATCGAGTACTCCACCATTCAATTATGGTTTACCTTTCCCTCTCAACCCCATGCTCCTGCCTTCTCCCCATAACCTGTGACACCTGTCCCACTTAGGTGACTTTTTAGGCGATTGCAGGAGACTCTGCGGCCACCACATGTTCGCGGGTCGTTGCCGAGTGGTCACCTTCATGATCGCGAGGAGTTCCCGCGTTCTGGGAACTAGTCGAGGCCTCATTATGGTCGACGCAATTTTTTCAACATGTTGACAAATTAGCAGCGACCAGAATGAAGCCACCATGGAGATTAGCGAGAATTCTCGTGCCGTAGGTGGGTCGCCAGGAGGTCGAAGGTGCTCGTAGGTTGTGGCTGGTGCTGACCAGTGAATTTCATTGGCCCATTGGGGGAAAAAAAACCTAAGCAGTAATTATCAGAACATAGGATAACCGTCCGATAATGTTAATGTCCGCCAAGCTTCACAGCCGTGTATCTCTAACTTCTTAAAAGTTGTCTCCACTCCTTCTCCCTCCTTCACCCTCCTTCTCCCCCTCTCCCCTCCCCCCACTTCTCCATCCCTTCTCCCCTCCCCACCGTACACTGTGCTTTAGCCGTCTTAATTACAGCGCCAACCTTCCTGTTCATCGCGGTGTGTGTCTGTATCACCTTGGCTTTGCACCGTGGGTATTTCACTCAGACAGTTCTCCTCCCGCTTGCCCTGTCCCCCGCCTGCATAACAGGTTGGTGAAGGAAGTGATGTGTGTGTGTGTGTGTGTGTTCCACTCTGACAGTCGCCTGAAAAATCGCCTAAGTGAGACAGACCCATTACTAATCAAGAGCCTCCACTTTTAAAATACCCAGTAACTTGGCCTCCACAGCCCTCTGTGGCAATGAATTCCACAGTTTCGCCACCCTCTGACTGAAGAAAAATGTCCTCATCTTTCTAAAGGTATGCCCGTTTATTCTGACAAATTGATGACTAATCATGCTTGCGTCAATAACAGATTTCATTCCCTCTTCCACACTTTTGCCTTTAATTCATTTTTCTCTCCTTTTTTTTGGAGGACTTACAAGCTTGTCCACTTAACAAGGGGGGGGGGGGGGAAGAGAGTTGAGTGAAAACAGAAGGCTTGAATAAGCCACGTTTCTAGTTGTTACAATTCGCAAGCTGTTTATTGCTGAAGTGAAAATAGGACTACTGAGACTTGTCACCCCGCTGTAAACACAGGGCTGCATATGAAATAAGCTAATAATGTCAGCAGTTACAGGGCCTTCAGCACTCGCTGCTGGAGTGTGACTGGCTCCATGGGGGATTGTGCTCACTTTAGCTTTTCTGCAAGAAAATCTTTCAACAGAGGAAGCGGGACTTTGGCATTAAGTGTGTGGAGACCCGGCTAAATTCTGTAACTTACTTCTGCTCTGGGCACAGCAGATTTTTTGATGGTTAAATCATCTCATTCTCTGAGATCAACAAAGATAAACGTACCTCCTTGTCACTGTTGGCTGCGGTTGAGGTGCCGGAAGACTGGAGAGCGGCTAATATTGTGCCTTTATTTAAGGAAGGCTGCAAAGTAAAAGCAGGATCTATCGACACAAATGCTGGGGTAACGCAGCGGGTCAGGCAGCATCTCTGAAGAAAAGGAATAGATGATGTTTCTGGCCGGGACAGGTCTCGAACCAAAACGTCACCTATTCCTTTTCTCCAGAGATGCTGCCTGACCCGTTGAGTTACTCCAGCATTTTGTGTCTGCCTTTGGTGTAAATAGGCAATCTCCTTTCTAATTTTACATCCTTGTAGTCTGAGAAATAAGTTGTTGAGAAATAAGTGTTGAGAATTATTGGGAAGGTGTTGTCACCTATCTTCATTGATTGTAGTCTGTGGGTGAAAAAGTCGAGGATACTTTGACAGAGTGGGGAGCTGATTCCTAGGTCTAGGAGTTTAGAGATGAATTTGGATGAGATTATGGTGTTGAAGGTGTAGCTATAGTCGATCAATAGAAGTCTAACATAGGAGTCCTTGTTGTCTAGGTGCAAGTGACATTCATAAAGGAACTTGTGGAGCTGCTGCACTTCAAATGTAACAGTGACATATTCTTTATTCAGCTAAGAACACCATTTTGCTGCTGTCGTGGTATATAAACCCACTTAACGTTTTGGAACATCCATCCGATGGGAATACACTAGACCGACACTGGGATTGTATATTAGAAGTTTGAGCATGGAAGTTGGAAGGTCATGTTGCAGTTATATAAGACCTTGGTGAAGCCGCATCTAGAGTATTGTGTTCAGTTCTGGACACCACGTTATAGGAGATATGTTGTCAAGTTGGAAATGGGTACATAGAAGATTTACAAGGATGTTGCCAAGATTCTAGGGTCTGAACTAACGGGAGAGGTTGAGCAGGCTAAGACACTATTCCCTGGAGCGCAGGAGGATGAGGTGTGATCTAATAGAGGTGTATAAAATCCTGAGAGGAATAGATTGGGTAGACACACAGATGCTCTTACCCAGAGTAGGTGAATCTAGAACCAGAAGAATTAGATGTAGGGTGAAGGGGGAAAGATTTAATAGGAATCTGAGGGGGAACTTTTTCACACAAAGGTGTATAGAACGAGTTGCCAGAGGAGGTAGTCGAGGCAGAGACTTTGCAACATTTAAGAAACAATTAGACAGGTACATGGATAGGACAGGTTTAGAGGGATATGGACCAAATTCAGGCAGGTGGGATTAGTGTAGATGGGACATGTTGGTCCGTGTGGGCAAGTTGGGCCAAAGGGCCTGCTTCCATGTTGTGTGATTCTATGACTGTATGAGATGAGCTGAACTCTCTTTTGAGTAACCGACTAACACATCAGCAGATTGCAGCAATTATTTGGCATACGCAGTCTTTTCTTGAGCTTAGGTCTACCTCACAGCCTTTTACAGCAAATGGTGCACTAGAGCTAAGAGCATCGATAGTTTTGCCAAGAATTTATTGTAGTAATTGAAAATTGAAGATATTTCTTCGGCTCAGTTACATTAATTGGGCTAGAAGCATGGGTAATGGCTTTTACCTTCTCTTGAACTGGGTGTAGTCATTTAACATCCTTGCCATGCTCCAAGTACTGTACTTCATTTGCCAAGAAAACACACTTTCTTCTCCTCATATGCAGACCTGCCTTTTCAAGAGTCAAGAGTCAATAGATTTTTATTAAAATAAGTACCAGAACCGAGTAATGAAATTCTTACTTGCAGCAGCAGTAAACACAGGTTTGTAAACAGAGTACTCAATAGATAATATAAGAAACAAACAATAAATCAAAATCCCCATATAATGTAAAAACAAAACAAAGGCCAAAGTCCCTAGTGCAACCTAGGTAGTTCGTAGTCTGGAGTTTAGTTGGAGTTTATAGTGTTCAACAACTTGAAGGTTGTTGGGAAGAAGCTGTTCCTGAACCTGGATGTTGCAGTTTTCACACTCCTATACCTTCTTCCCTATGTCAGGAGTGAAATTAGAGTGTGGCCAGGGTGGTGTGGGTCCTTGATGATGCTGGCTGCCTTCTTGATAGATTGCCTCTTATAGATCCCATTGATGGTGGGGAGGTCAGTACCTGTGATGGCAGTGTTCACCACTTTTTGTAATCTCCTTGGTGTTCGAATTGTCGAACCAAGCCATGATGCCACTGATCAATATATTCTCCACCGTACGCCTATAGAAGTTCAAGGGGTATTTGCTGACGTACTGAATCTCCACAAACTTCAAGGGAAGTAAAGGCATTGAGGTGCTTTCTTAATGATTGCATCAATGTGCTGGGTCTAGGACGGATCTTCAGAGATATGTACGCCCATGATCTTGAAGTTGGTGACTCTATCCACCACCGACCCATTGATGAAGATAGGTCTGTGGTTTCTCTGCCTTTGTCTTCAAAAGTTAATGATCAATTCCTTGGTATTTCTGACGTTGCGAGCAAGGTTGTTGTTCTGGCATCATATAATTGGATGACCAACCTCCCTCCTATACTTTGTCTCATTGTTATCCGTAATTCTTCCAACAATGGTGGTATTATCAGCGGATTTAAATATGGAGTTGGAACGTTGTCAACCTACATAGTCATGGGTATAGAGTGAGTAGATCAGACTGTTCTAGTCTGATCACCATTTCTTTCAGATTCTGCATGTGGTCAACTCCCCAGGATCCCATTTCAAGGATACTGTCCAAGTGTAGACTAGTACTCTGCAGCAACTCCTCCATGGTTTCCCAACAAATGCATATAAAACTTCAAAGGATGGTCAGTTGTACGTGAACAAGTCATTGTAGGGAAGATTTGGATAGAGTTACTGCCTTTCAGCTCTAGAGACCTGGGTTGGATCCTGATTACAGGTGCTATCGGTACGGAGTTTGTACGTTCTCCCTGCGACCACGTGGGTTTTCTCCAGGTGCTCCGGTTTCCTCCCACTCTCCAAGGATGTACAGGTTTGTAGGTTAATTGGCTTCAGTAAGTAGTAATATTGTCCATAGTGTGTGTAGGTCAGTGTATGGGGGGATCACTGATCGCCACTGACTCGGTGGGCCAAAGGCCTGTTTGTGAACAGCATCTCTAAAAATCTGTGGACAGTTAAAACACTTCTTAGATGACTCGTCTTGCGCTGTATATTGATATACGACCCATAACCAACCTTGTGAACTGCTTATGTCCAGCTTAAACTGCAAATAAGTTTGGAGACAGAAGAAACTGCAGGTGTTGAAATCCTGAACAAAACACAAAGTGCTGGAGTAACTCAGCAGGTCAGGTTGACGCGTTGAGTTACTCCAGCACTATGTGTTTTGCAAATAAGTCTTCCATTCAAGGAATAGGACGAGACTTCAGGGACAGATACAAGACATGTTTTGAATAAGCCTCCTATTCTCGGAATGGGATGAGACTCCAGGGATAGGGACAAGATTCATTTAATCGAGTCTTGTTCCACGGACAAGGCTTGTTTAATGGAGTTCTTGTAACCTCCACATAATGGATCCATCCAGCTTTAACAATGGGTGCTGCCCTTTCAAGTACTTAACAGGTTCATTTTGTCTCTGTGGAGCCTGTAAAATTCTGCTTTTCATTGCATAAGGCACTGACCTTGGCTGGGAGAGAACTGTGGTGGAGTGCCAGGATGAAAATCGTTCCCTTCTATGTGTTGAATTGATCTTTGAAAACATTTATATAACTCCGTAGCACTTCCTGTAATATTGCAGCCTTAACCACCTTAACTTAATGAATGTGCCTCAGATCCAGGGAAAGTTCGTTCGGCCAACATTTTCCCAACAGATTTGTTCAGGAACCTGCCACAACAACGAGTAGTGATTTAACTTGTCCTGGGATCACGCTGGTAACTGCTTCACTGCTTTGAACTTATGTAGGTTTCAACGTGCAGTTGCACCCTTATGCAGTGTTTTCTGCCCATACAGTTGCAAACACAGTCTGGTATTTGACAGAATGCTTTGCCCTTCTGTCAAACTCAGGGAGCCAGAGGGTGGTGAATCTGTTGAATTTATTCCCACAGACAGCAGTGGAGGCCAAAGTCTTTGGGTATTTTTAAAATGGAGATTGATAGGCTCTTGATTAGTAAAGGCTGTTAAAGATTACAGGAAGAAAGCAGGAGAATGGGGTTGAGAGGGAAAGATAGATCAGCCATGATTGAATGACTTGATGGGCTGAATGGCCTAATTTTTCTCCTATGGTTTATGAACTTATGAAGTGTCATATTTCTGATATTACCCTACATGAAAACAATAATACAATACAATACAATACAATTCAATTTATTGTCATTTGGACCCCTTGAGGTCCAAACGAAATGCCGTTTCTGCAGCCATACATTACAAACAAATAGACCCAAGACACAACATAATTTACATAAACATCCATCACATTGCTGTGATGGAAGGCCAAAAAAACTTATCTCTCCACTGCACTCTTCCCCCCCCCCCCCCCCCCGATGTCAGAGTCAAAGTCAAAGCCCCCGGCGGGCGATGGCGATTGTCCCGCGGCCATTAAAGCCACGCCGGGTAATGCAAGGTCGCACACCGGGTCTTGGTGTTAGAGCCCCCGGCGTGCGCTCGCAGTCCCGCGGCCACTCCAAGCTGCGCGGGGCGATGATGTAAGGCCCCGCTCCAGGAGCTCTTCAACCCCGCAACTCGGGCGGGAGAAGTCGCCGTTGCGGAAGCCCCGAAAAGCGGTCTCCCTCCAGGGACCCGCGGGCTCCCGGTGTCACTGTCCGCCAAACCCGCAGTTGCAGCCACCGAATCTCCGGAGGTCGGGCCGCAGCAGCGTCCACCACAGCTCCACCCGCTCTGGACTCGGCCAGCTCCGCGACGGTGAGGTGAATAGTCGGCACCACAGCCCCCGGTCTTCCTGTTGGAGGCCGCTCCTCGTTGCAGCCCCAACGACAACGGAGACCCGACAAAGAAAAGGTCGGGTCTCCCGTGCAGGGAGAGATTTAAAAGTTACCCCCTCCCCCCCCACACCACCCCCACCCCCCCACACACATACCCCAACAAAAAATAACAAAAACTACATAAAAACATAGACATAAAATAATAAAAACGCAGACGGACTGCAGAGGCCGCTGCTGACGAAAGTCGCGCTGCCCACCGATGATAGTACTTTTGTTAAGTCAGCTCATTGTTCATTACACATGATGAATATTATTTCGGTAACATGGTCTTTATTCACTTCCTTTACGTGGTGAGAATGGTGGAACATTTCAAAGATTTTGAGCTTTCTTTCATTACATTTGCTCAACCCAATGATGATTCCTACAAGGTCCAGCAGAATAATCTTTCACGGAACACACTGATGAAATTTTTCTCACCTGAACTAGTATTCACACGGCATATATTTCTCTCTCCATCAGTTATAGTTTTGTTTGAGTTTTCAAAATGAAGTTCAAGGCAGCACAATGGCACAGCTGGTAGAGCCTCTGCCTCAAAGCGCCAGAGACTCGGGTTCGATCCTGACCTCGGATGCTGAGTGCGTGGAGTTTGCACGTTCTGTCTGTTACCACATGGACATCCTCTCAGTGCTCCGGTTTCCTCCCACATCCCAAAGACATGCAAGTTTGTGGGTTAATTGGCCTCTATAAATTGCCCCAGATGTGCAAGGAGCGAATGTGAAAGAGTGATAACGTATAACTAATGTGAACGGGTTTTGGATGATCGGCATGGACTCGATGGGCTGAATGGCCTGTTTCTAAGCTGTATCTTCAATCAATTCATTCATCCAATAAACGAATAATGCAACTTGCCTATTGTCCACATGTACACCTTAACACAGAACATTCTCACTGCAAGTCCTGTATGTTGTACCTGCTGACTTTGCAGATGTTTTCAAAGGTCAAATTTGCTTCTGAGAAACATTGAAACATAGAAAATAGGCACAGAAGTAGGCCATTTGGCCCTTCAAGCCAGCACTGCCATTCAATATGGTCATGGCTGATCATCCAAAATCAGTACCCCATTCCTGCTTTCTCCCCATATCCCTTGATTCCGTTAGCCCTAAGAGCAATGTCTAACTATCTCTTGAATACATCCAGGAAATTGTCCTTCACTGCCTTTTGTGGCAGATCTTCTGGTCTTAAGCCAACCGTCTCTGATTCTGATCATCATCATTCGGCACAATAACAGTATCTAAGAGAGTGCTTTGCCATAATTTCTTCAGTTCGGCTACTTACTCACCCATAATTTCGTACGGTTTTACAATCATGAATCAAACTTAAACATTTGCATGGCCTCACTTGAGTTGGGGTTAACAGGATTTTACAACAAATCCACCAAATTAATTATTTTTTATAGTCAGCAGACCTCTTATTAAATGATATGTAAGGTTTCCCACCACACTAATTAGGAACGAGTTCTGTTTATTTTCATCACTGATTTTATTTGCAGGAAAGGGTTGTGACAATTCCTTGCAATATTCCTCCCCTATCTGGATTTAAGAGTCTGATGCTGCAACCAAGCCCATTTTTGCAGGTTATTAGACATTCCTTCTCTTGCCTATGATGTTTTTTAAGAAGCATTTCTCATCTATCCCGTCTGACTTTGGGGCCAATTTTCAACATGGACGGCACGGTGGCGCAGAGGTAGAGCTGGGGACAGGAACTCGGGTTCGATTCTGACTACGGGTGCGGTCTGTACAGAGTTTATATGGTCTCCCTGTGACCACTGGAAACTCTGGTTTTCTCCCATATTCCAAAGCTGTAGGTGAATTGACTTTGGTAAAGATTGTGAATTGTCCCTAGTGTGATAGTGCAAGTGTATGGGGAAAGGGTTCTCACTTCTATCCTATCTGTGCCTTTCATAATTTTATAAATTTCTGTCAGATCTCCCCTCAGCCTCTAATGTTCCAGGGAAAACAATTCAAATGCGTCCAAGCTAACATACCTTCTAATCTATGCAGCATCCTGGTTAAAAACAAAATAACTTATGTACCCCCTACAAAGCCTCCACTTCCTTCCTGCAATGGAGAGACACAATATACACAATACTTCAAATGCAACCTAACCAAAGTTCTATAAAGCTGAATTGACTGAGCTAAACAAGTCTTCTTGACCTTTACATTCAAGGATGCCACCAATGAAGGCAAGCATATTGGATGCTTTTATAACCACTCTATCAACGTGGTGCTACTTTCACGGAGCTATGGATTTGGACCGGAGAAACACAACAGAATTAGAGTTGACCTGAGTGATGTAAAATTGCATTTAACAGACTGAAATTTGCCCCAAAATGAATGGAGTTACTTATGGAATCATCCGGGCAATAGTTTAACACTAGGAAAGCTAATGTCTGAAAGCATATCAAGGATTGGAAGTAACATTCTTCTAAAGAGCAGAGAAGTCACGAAGGATAGTCAACATTGATCGAGAATCAATTGGTCAAACCTCACAAATCTACTGCGATTATTTGAAGAAATAAATAAATTAGTGGCAGAGTTAAATTTAATGGACGTAATATATTTGGAAATTCAGCAGGCATCTGACAAGGTTTTGCATGTTAGCCTTCTGAAGAAGATACAAATGTCTGGAATTAATGAAGAATTAGTCAACCAGACTGAACTTTATTTTGGCAATAGTACTGGAAGATGAGAATGGATGTGTAGCAGTTTGCCTAGAAGCACTGAACTGATGGCGTGTTACCAAACTCTGCTCTGAGTTCCTACTGTTTACATTATTTATAACAATTATAGAGTTGTAATGTTGTTATGACCCTGACCATGCCAAAAACAGATTAGAACCAGAGGTGTCTGATATTTGAGGAGCACTCAAGTTCACCATTAAAATTGTAAGGTAAACATATACCTGCACCCCAAAGACGTGCAGATTGTAGATTAATTGGCCTCAGTATATTGCCCCTAATGTGTAGGGGGGTGCATATGAAAGTAGAATCACATACAACTAGTGAGAATGGGTGATCGATGGTTGGCATGGACTCGATGGGCTGAAGGGTCTGTTCCCTTGCCGTACCTCTAAACTAAGCACTGAAGAGGTGGCATTTTACGAAGCTCTGCTTTCTTTTATGTTTACACTGTTTACACTATACATAACAATTATGATTAATGCTGTTATATTCCTGATTTTCCCAAATATTGTTTCACTGATTGAAATAGAAGTGCCTACTATTAATGGGGCATGCAGGCATACCCTTCAAATGGTGAGATCATTGTTTTCATGCACACCCAGAATTTCACATTTTAACAGCAAAGAATGTTATTTAAACAGATAACTTAAGATAGATAAAAAGGCCTATACCTTTTCACTAAGGAGTATATCTCTGTTTACACAAATATTACTGAAGTTTTAAATACTCTAAAGAAATTTCATATATTGCCAAAAGAAAAATCTATCTCCCAAAATCACATTTTTATCTTTTCATTGAAGAGTTTCCAGCCATATTTAGATTTTGCTTCACTTAACAGCATTGCAAAGTGCTTTGTTAATGGTTTACATCTGATGGAGGATATTGCGGGCTTGAAATGGCAATGTCCATTCATCTGAAACTGGCCTGAAGATAGAGAGGATTCAGAAATTCATTTGCAACTAGAAGGACATAATGGGTGTCAGGGGTTATGGGGAAAAGGCAGGAGAATGGGGTTAAGAGGGAAAGATAGATCAGCCAGAATTGAGTGGCGGAGTGGACTTGATGGGACGAATGGCCTGATTCTGCTTCTATCGCTTATGAACTTATGAAAATCGTGCACTCCACTGATTATCTCTCCTCCCACATTCCCTCGTTTTGGTCCATTATTAAGTCTTCTTCCAGACGCTCAGATGAATTCCTCAAATAAGATAGCTATCCTGAAATAATCAACAAAGAAGAAATATAAACAGTCCTCTGACATCTGAACCACAGTAATCAAATGTTTCATGACTTCATAGATAGGTATGATTTTCAGAATAGCATTGGAAATTCCTAAACTGCTTTCACTTCTGATCAACCTTTATTGCTGCATCAATGCATTGCATAATCCTGTCTCAACCATGGCTAAAACCATATTTTAGCTAACACCAAATGAAGCGATATATATTCAATTGTGTTTTTTTTTTTGCTTTTCCAATCAATCTTTGATATGATCCTGTAATAAAATCTTTAAGAAGCCTATTTACTTTTAAATTGAACAATTGGAAAGACGTATAATCCAAATAATTTGTATTATAATTTCACATACAGTTTATTTTGTCATCTTTTGGAGATCTTAATGAATACTTGTGGCAGGGCCAACGACAGTTTATTGGCTTAGTATAGATTTTCCTGGAGTAATATTGCTCAGGGCCAAAGTCATTGAGCAACATATCAGCTCTCTGCTTCCTCTGAACCAATATTTCTTAATTGTGTTGCATGGAATGAGGCTGGTAATGAAATAGACTTTGCGGAACATCAATGACCCAAATTTAGAAGCTGTATACATGAATGAAGCTTTACAACATTCTTACCTATCTCCTTCCACATTCATTCCCATTTTGTTTTCGAAAGGATAAAGCTGACGATATACGTACCAAAAATCTGCCAGCCAGCTTTTTTATCAAGGAGAAGGAAAAGACTCTGCTCTAAACTATTCTTGCTTTGAAGTACAGTATGTGTCCTTCCCTTCTGATGGAGTAAATTAAGAATGTTGTGTGGGCAGAAATGGGAGGGGACGAGGTGATTGATGTCTATTAAGGTAATGCTTGCCTTTTCATAACAATTACATCTGTGTAAGATCATTCAACATTAACAATTTCTATTAATATAATGCCTTAAATCTCCCATAACATGTCACAGGAGTGGCATTGCTGAAAAATGTTGACAATCTTAAAAAAAAGCTTTCAGTGTCTACTACCATCTGTAAATATCTGCACTCCCTCTTAACAAAATATTGAAGTAGCTTGTTGGATACCTTCAAGCATTTTGACTCCCTAAGTTGATCTCACCTCCCATTGAGAAATAATATAAACCTGGCTTTATAAATAGAGGTGCAGATTGCTACAGAGCCGATACATCCTCACCGAATAATGGTTCAATGGTACTTTATTGTCACATGAACCTAGGTACAGTGAAAATCGTTTTATTCATACAATTCAGCCAATTATTATTGTACACAAGCACAATCATAGCTTAGTACAAGAATGTAAGAATTGTAGATTGCACTGAGACAGTCTACAAATAGTTGCTGTGCTTTTAGTGCTATCTTGTATCCTTCATAAGTTCATAAATTCTAGGAGCAGAATTAGGCCATTCAACCCATCATGTCTACTCTGCCATTCAACCATGGCTGATCTATCTTTCTATCTCAACCCCATTCTCTAACAAAAAAAAATCTTACGCTGTGTGGGTTGAAATTATGTATTCTATGATCGATGACTAATGTCCGTAAATTGCATCATTTTGCACAATTGGAGGTTAATCTGTGCCTACACTTCAGCGTGAAACTAAGGCTGTCTGCGTTGTCAAAGTGCCATCTTTCGATGAGATGTTAAACCAATTTTCACTGCGCATGATGAAGTCGAAGATCCACTCCAACATTTCTCTCTCAACCGAGATTAACAAATTGTAATCTTATGTATTGTATTGGGGCCTGGATTTGTGCAGACTGGCAGACAAACTTGACTGTGTATAACTGTGGCTCCATTCCAAACTATTCATTGCCATAAGGCAATTTGAATTATTCTGGCATAGACAAGCTAATGGGTCATTCTATACTCTGCATGGCCATGGCATTACTAATGCTAACCAGTCTTTGATTCAGGCCTACAATTTCCTGTTCCTGGAGATAATGTTTTTTGGATTTCTTGAATAGAGAATAATGAGACATGGAAAACCGCACATGAAAGATGGTGCAGTGAATTGCAAGGACATTGCCAGAGATGGAGAATTAGTTATGAGGAGAGGTAGCCCTGGTTAGGATTCTTTACTTTGGAACAAAGTGCAGGCACTTTGTGTTTAACACAAGGGGTGCGTTCTTGAAAAGCAGCAAATAATTCAAAAATTAGTCAATTAAACATATATGTGACTACGCAGCCAGCTGTAAATTCACAAAAATATGAGTACATATATCAAGCTTTGGTATTTCAAAAACACATTACTCAAACACACGTAAAACACGAGGTGCCTGTATCGTTAGGAGTGATTTAATTGACAAAGATAACAATAGGAGAGGTTTAAAACTGAAAGATTCCATTTCTCTTTACGGAGAGACCTGTAACCAGGAGATACTGTATTGGTAAAAAAAAGTAAATGTGGATTTGAGAAAAAAAAAATCACTCTATAAGCCTGGAACTCACTGCTGCAAAGGATGGCAGAGGCCGAAATCTGGATGAACATATGAAGCGCGGTGACCTGTAAGTTTTGTGATCAAGAGCTTTATAGAGGCATATAAGATCACGAGGGGAATAGATAGGGTAAATGCACAGAGTCTTTTAGACAGAGTAGGAGAATCCAGAACTAGAGGACATAAGATTTTTTTCAAACTTGAGGTCTGTGACTAGTGTTGTGTCTCAGGGGGTTGGGCCCATCATTGTTTGTCATTGATTTCAACAATTTGGATGAGAAGACAGAAGGTGTGGTCAATAAGATTCACACAAAATGCTGGAGTAACTCAGCGGGACAGGCAGCATCTCTGGATAGTCAGAGTATAGAAGTGAGATTGACCGATTGACTAACTGGTGCCAGCAAAACAACCTGGCTCTCAACATCAGTAAACCCAAGGAACTGATTGTGGACTTTGGAAGAGGAAAGATGAGGACCCACAATCCTGTTTATATCAATGGGACGATGGTGGAGAGAGTCAAAAACATCTCATTCCTGGGCATGCATATTTCCGAAGATCTTTCCTTTCCAGCACACTGTTGCAATTATAACGGAAGCACATCAGCGCCTCTACTTCCTGAGAAGATTACGGAAATTTGGTATGTCAAAGAGGATTTTCTTGAACTTCTGCAGGTGAACAGCAGAAAGCATACTGACTGGTTGCATCGTGGCAACTTGAACGTCCAGGAGCGGAAAAGACTGCCCAGTCCATCACCGGCTCTGACCTCCCCACCATCGAAGGGATTTATCGAAGTTGCTGCCTCAAAAAGGCAGCCAACATCATCAGAGACCCACACGATCCTGGCCACACACTCATTTCACCATTGCCCTCAGGAAGAAGGTACAGGAGCCTGAAAACTGTAACGTCCAGGTTCAGGAACAGTTTTTTCCCTTCAGCCATCAGGCTACTAAACACAACAACAAATAAGCTCTGAACTACAATAGACCATTATTATTGCACAATAATTGTTTGTTCATTGAATATATGTATATGTGTATATATACACACTGAACTTTTTTTTTCTCACGTTATGTACTATATTTACATATTCTGTTGTGCTGCAGCAAGTAAGAATTTAACTGTTTTATCTGGGACTTATGACAATAAAACACTCTTGACTAGAAGGAATGGATGACATTTCGAGTCGCGACCCTTCTTCAGATGGTTAATAAGTTTGCAGATGACACTAAAATAGTGCGGCATCCTATGTAAACAGTGAAGAAGGTTATCGAAAATTACAGTGGGAGCTCTGATCAGCTGGGTAAGTGGGCTGGGGAACGGCAAATGGAGTTTAATTCAGGTAAGTGTGAGGTGTTGTATTTTGAGAATTCAGTAAGGGTAGGACTTTCACAGTGAAGGGTATGGCACTGGGGAATGTTAAAAGCTTTACATGTACAACTGTGTATGCATAAATCCAGCTTAAATGTGAACATTTGGAAACATTAATCTGTGCTCTGGATTTCATTTTGCGACCTAAAAGTTAACTGATCAAGATAATATCGGTGCCTTAAATAAAAAGATCAAATGTAGTCATTGCAGAAATTCAGAAGGGAAAGGCCTTGGGGAATGTTGTAGAACAGGGGACTTAGTAGTACAAGTAGATAGTTCCCTAAAGGGGCTGTCCCACTTGGGCGACCTAATTGGCGAGTTTAGAAGAGTTTAGGAGAGTTTGAAAAAATGTCATGTTGAAGACCTCCTTCGACTATGTTGAAGACTAGCTTTGACTAGCTACGACGAGCTACAACTAACTTTGGGAAAATTGGACACAGAATAGTGGAGAGTGAGGATGACCTCCTTCGATCTCCTTCGACCTCCCTTTGACTCTGATGAAGACTATCTACGACTACCTTCGACTACCCTCGATTACATACGACTAACATGCCGACCTACCACGACCTACTACGACTAAACCTACGAGTAAATAAAGTATCAATTTTTTCCATGGCGACCTTTTTGCTCGCGGGCATTTTTCAACATGTTGAAAAATACGCCGTGACCTAGCTGAGGCCTCGAGTACACGGGGAATACTCTCGAGCATGAAGGAGAGTTACAAAGACTTCCTAGGACCTCGGGTCGATGATGCTGCGAGTATGAGTCGAGGGCAAACTTGCCAGAACTCGCGGATTAGGTCGCCCAAGTGTGACAGCCCCTTAAAAGTGGCACTACAGTTGGACAAGGTGGTGAAGAAAGCTTTTGGTATGCTGGCCTTCATCAGTAAAGGCATAGAGTATAGAGGTTGGGACATATTGTTGCAGTTGCACAAGTTGTACTGTGGTGGCGCTGCAGTAGACTTGCTGCCTTACAGCGCTTGCAGTGCCGGAGGCCGGGGTTCGATCCCGACTACGGGTGTTGTCTGTACGGAGTTTGTACGTTCTCCCCGTGACCACATTTGTTTTCTCCCAGAACAATTAACCTACAGGTTTGTAGGTTAATTGGCTTGGTGTATGTGTAAATTGTCCTTAGTGTGTGTAGGAAAGTGTTACTGTGTGGGGATCATTGGTCGGCGTGGACTCGATGGGCCGAGGGGCCCGTTTCTGCGCTGTATTTCTAAACTAAACTAAACTAAACATTGGTGAGGCCACACTTGGAGTATTGTGTTCAGAGAGCAGTCATGGAGTAAAAAAGACAAAAAGTGCTGGAGTAACTCAATGGATCATGCAGCACCTCTGGAGAACATGAAGAGGTGATGTTTCCGGTTGGGACCCTTCTTCAGACTGATTCTAATCCGGGAGAAAGAAAGAAATCTGGGAGAGAGGAGGAGCAGAACAATATCTGGCAGTCAATAGGTTGAAACAGCTGAGGGGGGTTGATTCTGATAGGCAAATGTTGGACAAAGGCCAGAGATGAAAAGACAGAGGTGTAAGACAAAAGGAATGAAGAGTTGCGAATTGTGAAATTATGAAGCAGGAGGAAGGAATGTGGGTGGAAGGATAGAGGAAAGGGAGAAATAAGTGCGAGTCCAGGTGGGGAACAGGGGAGGAGAGAGTCGAAAGGGAGGGCAGGTTAGGGGGAAGAAGATAGCGGGGGAGTGTTTTGTATTTCGTAAAATTGGAGAATTCAATATTCATACCATTGAGTTGTAAGCTACCCTAGCGGAATATCAATGTAGCCTTTGTTTTTAGGTCCCACAGCACCTGAGATAGTGTTCCTCGAGCTCATTTCCCATGTGACTGTCAACACATTAGTGAGAGAGGTACATTTCTTCTTTCCAGTTACTGTCTGTGAAGATCTTTAATTTGGAAGCAGTTTTTTATGTATTGTGTATCGTTTATATCTGTGCAGCTCTTATCATTAGCACTTACTGGCCTTCCATAAAATGCCTTCAAAACAGAATACAGGCTTAAATTTACCATTGTCCAATGTAATTTCAGTTTAAGGTCTGTGAAAATCACAATCAGGAGATGTTCCATTGAAATTAAAGAAATATACATACATTTGTTTAATTTTCATGTGTTTAATAATTCAGGATAGAAATGAAAAGTTTTTTTACACTGTGGGTCCTAGATAGAGTCATAGAGTCATACAGCATAGAAACAAGCCCTTCGGCCAACTTGCATACACCGACCAAGATGCCATATCAACACTAGTCCCACCTCCCTGCATTTGGCCCATATCTTTCTAAATCTTTCCTATCAATGTACCTGTCCAGGCAGCATCTCTGCAGAGAAGGAATGGGTGACGTTTCAGGTCAATACCCTTCTTCAGGGTGTCACATGCAGATATGGTGGTCAAGAAAGCATTCAGCACATTGGCCTTCATCAGTCAGTGTATTGAGTATGAAAGTTGTGATGTTATGCTACAGTTAAAAAGGGTGGCATAGTGGTGCAGTGGTAGAATTGCCGCCTCACAGACCCGGGTTTGATCCTGACTACGGGAGCTAATATTTCCTTTATCATCCTGCTCTATCTCTCCATCTCTGAAACTTAACATATTCCATTTCTATTGGAAGTCCATTGACTTTAAAAGTTAACCTTGTTTCATTTCCTGTGGATGCTGCTTGACCCGTGGAATTACTCTGTTTGTATTGCAGATTTACATTTTTTTGTTTTGAATTAGAATTCTGTTGGAGAACGTGAGCTATTATCTTAGCATTGCTTGTCAGATAATTTAGCAATCTCACCATCACTCTCACTCATATCCCTGTACTAACATTGCTTCAAGCGTTTATCAAATTCTCTTTCAAAAGCTATGACTGAAATTGGCCAGTAGTGTAAATAAGCTCTTCTAAGCTTCCCCCAGTCTAGTTCAGTCAATAAACCACTGATTCAAGCACTGGAACAACTAATCTTTATTTTTGGATAGCACAACAAATCACCCTATACGATACCTAAACCACTGCAGGTTCTATCCTTGTGTCTGCCTGGCCAAGCCCTTCAGCCTTGTGCAAGCAGAAACACTCCAAAAGGTCACACAGTCCCAAGCGCTCTTCCAGAAGATCGACAAAGGACCTCGTGGGGGATGCCTTTTATAGGTCCCTGAACCTTGAGGGGCCGAACTACAGGGGGGTAGTACATTTACAATCCAATCAAACATATTAATTTCAACAATACATTATTGACAGTTACACAGACCAATGACAGAATCTCCTTACATTGTTGCAGGAGAAGCTTCCAGAAGAAGCTGACAGAACTTCAATAATGCAACATTTACCCTGGGATTCAAACAAACCACACAGGATTTAACATTTCAACCAATCAACAGTCAACAGGGTAATTGTATTGCGACATTATTTACAATATGTACACTTAGTTTGCATTTAACCAATTAACCATGCATTTTACATTTCTTCAGATGTCTTCTGCAGAAATCCCATCCATCTGTCAATTGAATATGCAACACTGATCTGGGCCCTAGACTTACTGGCACCATTCAGAAGCGTGTCCCATTTCTACAGAGCACACCAGACCTGACCAAAATGGCCTAGCAATACATGAGTCCTTATTAAATTTTGGGTACTATGGCTGCTTTAACATTCTATGCCAGGTTTAACATTCCTCCCTTTTATCAAATATGATAACCATCATTTATGATAACTAAAGATACATTGTTAACTAGTACATTATTTAAAAAATTAACAGCAGAATGATGATGTTTCTTCTCAGAATCTCATCAAGCTTCCCGAGTTTTCGTGGGCATAGCTTGATGATTCCCGTCTGATGAGTCATCACCTCCTGAGTTTTCATGGGTGCGAATCCCCTCCCTCTGTGTTGTCAATCCCTCTGTACTTGATCCATAGTTGAACCTATAATTCCTAAGAGAACTTGGGATGAAGTAAGTTACACTCCATACTTTCACTGATGCTTTCCCATCCATTCCTGTCATTCACTATTAACCAAAAGCCCTCTCTCTGTATACTATTACTATTCTATAATATAACCTTTCCCATACTATGATCAACACTAACAAGTAATCAGTTATCTCCGCAGTAACATGGTGGTTTCCAATGTACCTCTAATGAAGGTTTCTCATATAAATTTCAGCTGGGTTCAGTCCAGATTTCCTTACAGGCGTGACGTATTCAAAACAACCATGGGGAATTCTTGAATTCAGCCAAATTCAGTCTCAGCCTTTAATTTACTATTTTAAATTTCAGGGTCTGTCTTACCCTTTTCCAATCCACAGCTTGCAGTCGATAACACAAATCAATTCAATTTCTGTGGAATTCTCAGCTGTTTAATTTCATAAATTAATTTCCATTTGTTGTGGACCATTATTTCAAATCAAGCCAATTAAGAATACCGAATCTAGGGACAATTTTCTTTACGTCTTGATAACAGTAGCCGCTTTATTGTCAAGGGTTGGATACATTTCGATCCACCGGTCAAATACATCGACTCTGCCAACAATGGTTCCTTTTCATTCAATGAATTCAAACTATTGATATGTGCAACCTCTTTACCAAATCATTCATATACTTGTTTGCTGCCTTCTGATACAAAGGGCGGTACGGTGATGCAGCGTCATAGTTGCTGCCTTACAGCGGCTTAGACCCGGGTCCGATCCTGACGACAGGTGCTGTCTGTATGGAGTTTGTACATTTTCCCTGTGACCATGTGGGTTTTCTCTGGGAGCTCCGGTTTCCTCCCACACTCCAACGACGTGCAGGTTTGTAGGTTTACCGGCATTGATAAAACTGTAAATTGTTCCTAGCGTGTTTTAGTGCTAGTATACAGGGTGAACGCAGGTCACACAGACTCGGTGGTCTGAAGGGTCAGTCTCCACGCTGTATCTCTAAAAGTAAAACTAAACTAAAGCAAATGTTACCTCTTATGATCTAGCATTTTAAAGGATTCTGGCGTAATTATGACACTTGGTACTTTGTTTTTGGGAAACTTTATTCCCCTTGAATACTGCCTCTCTGATAGGGTGACAACTTTCTACCCCTACATGTGAAATGGGCTATCTTCTTCCTCATGAACAATTTACACTTGTTTATCCAACATTGAAGATAGTGAGCAAAGTTATTGCAAATTGTGACTTTGTACCATGTGTTATCTTCAAAACTACCTGCTTAAGACTTTGAACTCCAATTACTTTGGAATTCTCAAGACTGTAGTACAAAAGTACAATGAACATTATACCTGTTATAATAAACAGTGTATAAAATGATAAACTGATAAACAAACTATCTCAAATTGCTAATGACTACCTAGCAATTACTCATGCCTACCCAACAATTATCCAACTATATGTAGGAGAGAACTGCAGATGCTGGTTTAAATCAAATGAAGACACAAAATGCTGGGGTAACTCAGCGGGACAGGCAGCATCTTTGGATAGAAGAAATGGGTGACGTTTCAGGTCGAGACCTTTCTTCGGACCAGTCTTACTGTCTCCAACTACATTCTATCTATGTCCTGCCCACTCTCCTAACATCAGTCTGAAGAAGGGTCTTGACCCGAAACATTACCCACTACTTCGCTCCAGAGATGCTGCCTGTCCCACTGAATTATCCAGGTATATTGCTTATCAGAACCCAATGATTAAATGGACATGATCTCCACCAATTGTAGAAATAGAGTCTCCATCTATCATTTCCATTTGCAAGGGAGCAGTATAGTGATTTTTTTTGTTGTAAATGAGAACAAACCGAAATGGAGGGACAAAGGAACTGTGGATGTTGGAATCTTGAACAAAACACAAAGTGCTGGAGTAACTCAATGGGTCAGGTAGCAAGTGGGCAGAGAATATATTAATGATCTGGATGAGGGAATTGAAGGCAATATCTCCAAGTTTGCGGATGACACTAAGCTGGGGGGCAGTGTTAGCTGTGAGGAGGATGCTAGGAGACTGCAAGGTGACTTGGATAGGCTGGGTGAGTGGGCAAATGTTTGGCAGATGCAGTATAATGTGGATATATGTGAGGTTATCCATTTTGGTGGCAAAAACAGGAAAGCAGACTATTATCTAAATGGTGGCCGACTAGGAAAAGGGGAGATGCAGTGAGACCTGGGTGTCATGGTACACCAGTCATTGAAAGTGGGCATGCAGGTGCAGCAGGCAGTGAAGAAAGCGAATGGTATGTTAGCTTTCATAGCAAAAGGATTTGAGTACAGGAGCAGGGAGGTTCTACTGCAGTTGTACAGGGTCTTGGTGAGACCACACCTGGAGTATTGCGTACAGTTTTGGTCTCCAAATCTGAGGAAGGACATTATTGCCATAGAGGGAGTGCAGAGAAGGTTCACCTGACTGATTCCTGGGATGTCAGGACTGTCTTATGAAGAAAGACTGGATAGACTTGGTTTATACTCTCTAGAATTTAGGAGATTGAGAGGGGATCTTATAGAAACTTACAAAATTCTTAAGGGGTTGGACAGGCTAGATGCAGGAAGATTGCTCCCGATGTTGGGGAAGTCCAGGACAAGGGGTCACAGCTTAAGGATAAGGGGGAAATCCTTTAAAACCGAGATGAGAAGAACTTTTTTCACACAGAGAGTGGTGAATCTCTGGAACTCCCTGCCACAGAGGGTAGTCGAGGCCAGTTCATTGGCTATATTTAAGAGGGAGTTAGATGTGGCCCTTGTGGCTAAGGGGATCAGAGGGTATGGAGAGAAGGCAGGTACGGGATACTGAGTTGGATAATCAGCCATGATCATATTGAATGGCGGTGCAGGCTCGAAGGGCCGAATGGCCTACTCCTGCACCTAATTTCTATGTTTCTATGTTTCTAGATGACTCAAGTTGGAACCCTTCTTCAGACTGATTATGGTGGGGGGAAAGGAAGTTGGAGGAGAGAGATAGGCGTGGGTGACTGAAAGAGCTATTTTTAAGATAAAATCACACTTTGAAAACCACAGAAACTGCAGAATTCCCTTTAATCGAACGTTGTTTTCAAACTCCCTCTTTCCAAAGTCTCCCCAGTGCATTAGAACATCAAAAATACTTCACCAGAAAAATATTCTGAAACATTCACTTGAAACTTGGGATTTTTTTCAACAATTCCCATGTGATGAAGGTTCCACAGTGAACAAGCAGACCATCCCTCCCACTATATTTATTCCTGAGTTCCTTTAATTCAAACCTACTTCTGTAAGTTAATCTCTGTGTTGGCGGACTAGCCTTTGTCATTTAATAACGAGTGATATTTTTCTGGTTGTATCCCAGCAACATTGTTGTACTGGAAGTACATCCAGTACTTCCTGAATGTGGACTGGACTTTGGACTCTCGACTTTGGACTTTGGTCTTTTTCTTTCTCTTTGTAAACGACGCCAACAAATGACATGTGTAGGAAGGAACTGCAGATTCTGGTTTAAACCGAAGATACGACACATAAAGCTGGAGTAACCCAGCGGGTCAGGCGGCATCTCTGGAGAGAAAGGATATAGATGATGTTTCAGGTCATGAAGGGTCTCGAGCTTTACGAGCTTACTCCAGCTATCTTTTGTGTCTATCTTTACCAACTTTTGGCAACTGTGCCTTTGTGGGTTGTGCGAAAGGATTACAATGTGCTGTGCATACGTGATAATAAAGAAGCATTGAACCATGATAAATATAAAATAATGTTCAGCATTCAGCAAAGAAGGACCACTGTGCTGAAATATTATCTGTTCCCTTCTACACAGGTACTGCTTAACCAGTTATTGCCAGCATTTTTTTTTTTAAAGCTCAAATTACTGGAGAACTCAGCTGATCAGGCAGCATCTCTGAAGAACATGGACGGATGACGGGTCCGGTCGAGACCCTTCTTCAAGCTGATCTATGTCCACATTCTCCAGAGATGCTGCCTGGCCTGCTGAGTTACTCCAGCACTTTGTTACTTTTTTGTTGTTGTAATCCAGCCACTGCAGTTCCTTGTATCTATATTTGCAGCATTTTCTGGTTTTAGACTGGATTTCCAGCTTCTGCGGTATTTGGCTTTTGTAATATGTCTTTGTAATGACAGAAGAGCATCCTTCGTTACACCAATGTGAATATTTTTATTTCCCACGTGGCTCATCTCTTCTCCTACAATGGTCAGATTTACGACCAGTTGTAATAATGTGTGTACACAGGCGCACAGAACGGGACTAAGACTTGACAAACATAGTGTGTTTCAGAACTTTACAATAAACACACAGAGGAAATTTCAATTTCCAGAAGATTGACCTTGATCTCAATGTGGATAAGTAGATAATGTCCAACCCTCTGTGCCTGTCAGCCCCATCAAACTGAATGAAAGTACATATGTTGTTCTCTCTCTCCTGCATCTTGCAGTCTGTGAGTGGAAACCCAATGTTTTTTTGTTGTTACACGCACAGGGGTACAATTAAATGCGTGTTCTGCATGTTACACATCAAATCATACCGTACACAAGAACAATAGGTCCTCTTCCGGGACAGCAGACAGAGAAGCACCATGTTCCAGTGCCATCTTGCAACTTCCAAGTCTCTGAAAATGCTGATCTAAGCCTAAAGATGCATTCAATTATGATATATCTTCCTTTAAGACCCAGTGTTCTAGTGAGAGTGGATTGATGAAGAGGGGTGCAGGAAGGAACTGCAGATGCTGGTTTAAACCAAAGATAGACACAATATGCCGGAGTAACACAGCGATACAGGCAGCATCTCTGGAGAGAAGGAATAGGTGACGTTTCGGGTCGAGACCCTTCTTCCGACTTCTTCGTCTGAAGAAGGATCTCGACCTGAAGTATTACCTTTTCCTTCTCTCCAGAGATGCTGCCTGTCCCGTTGAGTTACTCCAGCATTTCGTGTCTATCTTTGATGAAGAAGGGCTTGGTCTGGCCCGGCGCGATGCTGTCAGCTCCTTCCATGACCGTTTTGTGCCGCTGCCACAGACAGCACACAAATTGAGTCGCTCAACCGACTGCTATAGGGGCTCTGGTGGCAGCCTCTGCCAGCACCACGACTCGACACCACTACACACATTCCACTTGGAACAGCATTGCAATCCAGCCATGCAGATTCCAAAAGTGTTTCCAAATAAGCATATTTCTCCTTGATTAGCAATACTGATCAACTTTACTGAATGCATCTACAATATTTCTATGTATAAGTCAGTTTAGGGTGGCACAGTGACACAGCAGTAGAGTATTCACAGTGCCAAAGACCTAGGTTCGATCCTGATTACTGGTGCTGTCTGTGCAGAGTTTGTACGTTCTCCATATGATCACGTGGGTTTTTGTCCGGGTGCTCCAGTATACGCCCATATTCCAAAGACATGCAGGTTGGAAGGTTAAATGTGTAGGAAAGAACTGCAGATTATGTAGGAAGGAACACAAATGCTGGTGTAACTCAATGGGTCAGGCAGCATCTCTGGAGAAAAGGAATAGGTGACATTTCAGGTCTGAACCCTTCTTCATATTGTCCTGGCCCGAAACGTCACCTATTCCTTTTCTCCAGAGATGCTGCCAGACCCATTGAGTTACTGCGGCATTTTGTATCTTTCTTCAGGATTGTAGTTTAATGGGCTTCTATAATTTTTCCCAAGTGTGTAAGACCCAGAGCTAGTATATGGGTGACCATTGCTGACATGGTGGGCCAAAGGGCCTGTTTCCATGCTGTATCTCTCAACTAAAGTCCTAAACTTCTCTGGTTATCACACTAAGAGTTTATCACTCATCCATGCAATAGCATAATTGGCGATTCACACTGCTGCATCTCTTCCCAGATCTCGAATGGAACATTGGACGAGCCCATGGGATTTTCCACCACCTTTACTTTAGACTTTAGAGATACAACACTGAAACAGGACTGAGTCCACGACGACCAGCAATCATCCCGTACACTAACACTATCCAACACACTAGGGACAATTTACAATTTTACTGAAATCAATTAACCTACAAACCTGTACATCTTTGGAGTGTGGGAGGAAACTGGAGTACCAGGAGAAAACCCACACGATCACAACGAGAATGTACAAACTCCGTGCAAATGATCATATTGAATGGCGGTGCAGGCTCGAAGGGCCGAATGGCCTACTCCTGCACCTATTTTCTATGTTTCTATGTTTCTATGTTTCAAACAACACCCATGGTCAGAATCGAACCCAGATCCCTGGCGCTGTAAAGCTGCAACTCTACCTCTGCATCACTGTGTCACCCCTAAACCTGTGATCACAGAAATTCACCCTCTCTTTCTCAGTACAGCTCAGCACCATTATAATTGTTGAGGTTTGAGGATATCGTAATTTCATTTAATTGACATTTTCTGGCTTATATAAATGAAAGTTTGAAGAATTAACACAGGAGCATGAATAACAACACATCGATTATGTCAATGTTAAATGTCTGTCACCATGTTCATTAATGAACTATTTAAATAACCTTTTTCTTGAGCATACCTTAGTTAAGCTGTCCATTCAAAAAAATCACCAATTTCACTATTGTTGATGAGAATGGAATTGAATACAGCCAGTTCCAAATTAATGAGGCTGCAAACTAATTCCCCTTGTACTTTTGTAAAAGGGTTACTGTGGCTGCATTGTATACACCTAGAGAGACATAGACACAACAAAATAAAAAGAAAATCTTCGGTTTGGCTTAGGACTTTCTAAGTCATGTTTATGCAAGTATTTCTTAGAGTGTAACTTTTCTCTAATGTAGAGTGGGTGCCAATTCACACCATGTGTGCTCTCTCTAACAAGTGGCACAGTGGTAAAGTTTCTGCCTCACAGTGAGAGTGACCGGGGTTCCATCCTAACCTCGGGTGCTGTCTGTGTGGAGTTTGCACTTACGTTCATCGGCTTTTGTAGGATGTGTAAGATGCCAAAGTGGGATAACAAAGAGCTTGTGTACGGATCCTTCCATAAGCTGCTCGGCATGGACTCGGTGGGTCGAAGGGCTTGTTTCCACATTGTATCTCTAAACTAAAGTAAACTGAACTGAACTAAATTAAACAACAATGTTAAAAAGGACAAATAATTTGTTTTTTTGTCTTAAAAAAAATTGCAGATGCTGGAAATCTGAAATAAAAAAGCTCATCGGGTCAGACAGCATGCGTGGAAGAAGAGTTCATGTTTCAGTTCAAAGACCTACTTCAGAATATGATGTGAGGTCCCGACTCAATATGTCATCTGTCTATTTTCTTCCACATTGACTCACCAGCTGAGTTCCTCCAGCTCTCCATTTTTTTCCTGGTTTGGTGATGTTGGTTGAGGAAGGAACATGGTTCAGAAATGCCCTGCTTTACTTCAGGCTAGTCTCCACCTGAGAGGATAAATGCAGCCTCCTTTTAATGTCTTCTCCAAAAGCTAATCAAAGGCAGCATAGGAGCACAATGGTAGAGTTACTGCCTCAGAGGACTAGAGACCCATGTTCGATCCTGACTACGAATGCTGTCGGTGCAGACTTTGTACGTTCTCCCTGTGACTGCATGGGTTTTCTGCGGGTGCTCCGGTTTCCTCCCGCATTCCAAAGGCATACAGATTTGTAGGTTAATTGGCTTCTATAAATTGCCCTCCCAGTGTGGAAGATGCAAAAATGAGATAACATAGAACTAGTGTACGGGTGATCAATGGTCGGCACTGACTCGATGGGCCGAAGGGCTTATTTCCATGCTCTAAACTAAACTATTAAATATGAATTGAAATCTATACAACTGGTGCATTAAAAAATCCTTGCACCGAGCAATCTTAAATAAATAACTCTGCTGGTTTGGAAAGCCCATTTTTGATCACTTGTAGTTTCCTAAGGAAGAAATAAAGCACCAAAAGCAATGACAGTATTGATATCCCAATCAGATACCTTCTTCAATGGCCACTAAGAGATATCACATTATTTCATGTAGTATGAATGCTGCAACTTAGAATTGTTTTTGATTCTAAGTTAAAATGTAATCCATCAATGATACAGCAGTCCCTGAATGCCTGAAGTTTATTTCATGCTTTGTTTATCTCCATTTTGTTGATTCATGAGGAAAAAGTAGCTTCAGGTCACGAGATGCAATATATCTGATTTACTATGGGGTCAGATTTCCTCTGGTCATTATGTGTTAGTGAACTATTGGGAAGGTTTTCTATGTTCACTGTTACTAGTGGAATTATAAAAACATTCTAACAGGACATGTTTACGATTTTGCTGGAAAGTTGCTTGGAGGCCGTAAATATAATATAGTCACCAAATAAATTCAGTAGAGGATTGGGAAGAGATTTCTTTGTCCAGAGAATGGTCTGAATATGGCACTCATTACCACAAGGAACGCTTGAAGCAAGTCATATAGATTCATTTAAAGGAAAGATTGATTCATTCAGGGAGGCAAATGAATGCGGGCTGAGCTGATGCTCAGCTGTTATCAGGCAACTGAACTATCCTCTCAACAACTAGAGAGTGGTCCTGAGCTGCTGTCTACCTCAATGGAGAACCTCAGGCTATCTTTAATCAGACTTTACTGGACTTTATCTTGCACTAAACATTATTCCCTTCATCATGTATCTGTACATTGTGGATGGCTCGATTGTAATCATATGTAGTCTTTCCGCTGACTGGTTAGCACGCAACAAAATATTTTCACTGTACCTCGGTAATCTCGGTGATAATGAACAAAACTAAAACCTAAAGATAATAATAATAATAATAATAAATTTTATTTATGGGCGCCTTTCAAGAGTCTCAAGGACACCTTACAAAAATTTAGCAGGTAGAGGAAAAACATGTAAGGGGAATGAAATAAATAGTAGAGACATGACTAGTACACAAAGTATAGACAGAATTCAATACAAAACACAATATGAGGCAATTAATGCACAGATGAAAAGGGAGGGGGACGTGGGGCTAAGGATAGGCAGAGGATGAGAGGAGAAGCTAAAGGTTTAGAGAAGCATTAGCATAAACATGGTCTTGTTGAACAGTAAAGTTCTGTCATGTGTACTTTTACCTGCAAGTTGAGGCAGGTACTATCACAATGTATAAGATACAATTGGACAAATACATGGATAGGATAGGTTTAGAGGGATATGGGCCAAATGCAAGCAGCTGGGACTACAGGCCCGTATGAAGCTTTCCAAAAAGGGGGGTGCCATGACAGGATTACAAAAAATGTAATGTGAAATAGAGTGTGCGCTGCACACATCATGAGCACGAAGCGTGAAGTCCCTCGATGCCGGGGTCCAGGCCCGCTTAAGGGCCCTGGAAGCTCTGGGGTTTTAGATGCTCTCTGATGCATTCTGAGCCTTATTTTGGAGCATTTTTACACCAAATTTATGACCAATATTTCAGAAATTAACAGGAATCTAAGAGGTAGCTTTTTCACACAAAGGGTGCTGGGTGTATGGAACGAGCTGCCAGAGGAGGTAGTTAAGGATGGGACTATCCTAATGTTTAAGAGACATTTGGACACGTACATGGATAGGACAGATTTAGATGGATATATGGGCCAAACACGTGTGAGTGGGACTAGTTTAAACGGGACATGTTGGTCGGTGTAGGCAAGTTGGGCTGAAGGGCCTGTTTCCACACTGCATCATTCTATGACTAAACAGTTAAGAAGGAAAATGAATGTAGATAAGTAGAGCAGATTTGAAAGAAGAGTGAAATGTAAAGGCAGAGAGAGGTTTATGGGTGGAAAGGAACATAGGAAAGGAGGGGGGAGAGTGGGCTTGGGAAGATGGGTGAAGGGAAAATAGACACAAAGTGCTGGAGTAACTCCGTGGGTCAGGCAGCATCTGCGTAGAATATGAACAGGCGACGTTTCACAGAGTGCTGGAGTAACTCAGCGGGTCAGGCAGCATCTCTGGAGAACATGAATAGATGACATGTCACAGAGTGCTGGAGTAACTCAGTGAGTCAGGCAGCATCTCTGGAGATTATATTTCGGGTCAAGACCGTTCTTCAGTAATATTCAGAGGGGGTACCAGGGTTACGTTTCTGATTTTCAAACCTGCAGTAAAACTCATTCAGGTCGTTCGTCAGCTGACGATTGTCCAAAGAGCGGGGGGGCTTTCCTCTTGTAGCTGGTGATTTCTTGCATGCCCTTCCAAACTGAAGAAGAGTCACTAGCCGAGAACTTGCTCCTCAACTTCTCAGAGTACCTTTCCTTGGCAGCTCCGATTCATCTTCTCAGCTCTTTATCGATTAGTCTCTTTTAACTCTTTAACGATTAGGCTATCTGCTTGACGCATATTTGCCCTCACCCCCCCACCCCCGATCTCGAAATGGAAATGTTACATCGGTATATAATGATCCCATTTAAATGTATATTTATGTCACAAACTATGGAATTTATATTTTTCAGTATTATTATCAAGAAAAAGAAAGCAGTTCCAATTGTTTGATATTATTTGATATTGTTTAAAATTATTCATATGGAGGAGAAAATATAATAGCTCTAAAACCTACCTTAATTTTGCAATCTCACTAAAGATAATCCCCTTTTCCCTCTTCCCTCCCCCATCTCCCCCTCCCACACCCCCCCCCCCCTCTTTCTGGTGGGGGGGGACGAAGATGAATGTGGCGTGGGCCCAGCGGAGTGGCGTGGGCCCAGCGGGGGTGGCGTGGGCCCAGCGGGGATGGCGTGGGCCCAGCGGGGGTGGCGTGGGCCCAGCGGGGGTGGTGTATGCCCAGCGGGGGTGGCTTGGGCCCAGTGGGGGTGGCTTGGGCCCAGCGGGGGTGGCGTGGGCCAGCAGGGGTGGCGTGGGGGGACGATGGCTTGGGCCCCGGTGGCGGGGGGAGGCGAGGGGAGCGGGCCCCGCCGCAGCGGCATCTGGTGTTGAGGTTACAGCCGCTAGGTTCAGATTCAGCCACTCCCGCCTGGCGATGGGAGGACGGTCTCCTGGTCACCTGGCTGGCCGTTGGTGAGGCTCCGACGCCGCGGATGGAGACACTGGACCGGGCGGGCAGACACCGCACACCCCCCCCTCCCTGGGCCCAGAGAAATGGGCACTCCCTCATCCCGCGGGCCAGATTTTATTTCCGATTTTTTGCCGATTTTTTTTCCCCCTCGGGATTTTTTCTTACTCTGGGGGGGAAAAGGGGGTGCGGTCGCACCCAATGCACCCCCCCTTTGGACGGCCATGGACTATGTGGATTAGGTATGTTGGTCAGTGTGGGCAAGTTGGGCCAAAAGTCCTGTTTCCACGCAATATGAGTCTATAACTATGACTCTATGACCATGGTGCAGAAGGAGGCAATTTGGCCCATCAGGTCTATGCCAGTTCCTGACTGTAATCCCATCAATACAGTTAACCCTTCCATATTTCTCTGTAGCCCTAGCACATATTCTTTTTCACAAAAGTCGCAGTGATTCTTTTGACACGATCAATGCCTCTCATACCTTTTCTCAGGTCTCTGCTCAGCCTCTGGTGCTCCAAAGAAATCAATACAAGTTTGTCCAACTTTATAACTAATATCCTCTAATCCAAGCAGTATTCTGATAAACCTCTTCTGCACCCTCTCCGAAGCATCCACATCCTTCTTGTAATAGATAAGTGATGGAACTGCACACAATGCTCCAGTGCAGTCTAATCAAAGTTTTACAAAGCTGCAACATAGCTTCCTGACTATTACAACCAATGTCTCAACCAATAAAGGCAGGCATATCATACACGTTCTTTACAATTCTAACTATTTGTGCTGCTACTTTTACCAGTTATGGACGTAGATTCCAAGATCCAATTCTTCTAAGAGTCCTACCATTAATTGTATGCTTTCCCTTTACTTTTCGTCTCCCAAAGTGCAACTCCTCACACTTCCTCGGATTAAACACCAAACTCGGTTTAGCATTTTGACAAGTAGACAAAATGTTAGGGGAAGCAAGGGATGAGCTAGCAGAGGTTTAACCATCATTTTCCAAAGACTCCCTGTTTACAGCCATGGCAATTTAGGTCTAAAAAGGTGCAATTTCAAGAGGGTTATTTAAAAACGAATAAAGATATTGATCAGCTAGTTGCAAGGAAGTCCACACAATTTTGGTAGGAAGGTTATTTAAAAAGTGTAAATTTATTTTTGGAAAGTAGCAGAACCTGCTGTTAAAATGGTTAAACATTGATTCGGTATTTGGGAAAAGGGAAGTCATGATAGAATTGTATAAAAGACTGAAGGTACACGTGACAATAAAAGACCTTTGAAACCTTTGCAAAGCTGGAGTAACTCAGCGGGTAAAGCAGCATCTCTGGAGAAAAGGAATAGGTCACTGCATCCAAAGATGCTGCCTGACCCGCTGAGTTACTCCAGCTTTTTGTGTCTATCTTCGGATTAAACCAGCATCCGCAGTTCCTTCCTACACTGTATAAAAGACTGGTTAGGCCACTGATAGAGGGCTGTGTACATTTCTGGTCAGCATGGTGCAGGAAAGATATGATGGCACCTGAGAGGGCGCAGTGGAGATTTACAATCATGTTCCCAGCTGGTGAGTTACAGTTATTATGAGGAAAGATTGGTCGGCCTGGATTTGTTTTCTTTGGAACAGAGGAGGCTGAAGGGAGATTGAATCGAGCTCTATGAATTTATGACAGACCTAGGTGGAATGAACGGGAAAGACCAACTTCGTCCAAACGGAGAGGTTAATAACAAGGGAGCATTGTTTTAAGTTAATTAGTGGGAGGATTGGAGGGGAGTGGAGGAAAAGTGGCTTCAATTGAAGAATGCTGGGGAATTCTCCGCCTGAGCGGATGGCTGAGGGTGAAACTCTCATCAGGAGTAGCATGACTGAGAGCTTATGAGTGGGATTAGTCTTTTTCAGCCTAAGTGAAATTTATGGAGGAAAAAGCCTCTTTTTCACAATATACATTTCTCTCAGTCTTCGTGTGCAGTCTACACGAGACCATCTTAAAAATTGCAAGAAAAATAAAGAAAAATCATTTCTCCCCCATGCTCGCAACATCCCTGCAAGAAATGAACACACAACCACTCTTCACCCTATTATAAAATCAGTAACTTTAGGATTTAATTATGGACCTCATCTTTTATATTTACTGTCCTTTATAGACCTCATCATTCAGTTTGTGTAAAGGCTGCTGCAGCAAATAGCAAAAAAGGACACACAGTGCTGGAGTAACTCATGGTTCAGGCAGCATCTCTGGAGGACATGGATAGGTGATGTTTCAAGTCGGGAGCCTTCATCGGACTAAATACTAAATAGTCCAAATACTAAATAGCGATCAGGAATAGGCACGACAGATATTGGGTTTCACGTCACTCCAACATCACTCACGAATGGGATGATGTACAGGTTTGTAGGTTAATTGGCTCGGTGGAATTGTAGATTGGCCCGAGTGTGTGTAGGATTGCTGGTCGGCACAGACTCGGTGGGCCGAGGAGCCAGTTCCCGCACTGAACTAAATACTTTTGCCAGGCTATTGAATGGACCTCCCATATGCTAAGGATATATTTCTGATCTTCTAATCTACCTTAATGAGGCCCATGCATATTTTTTATTATTAGCTGTAGCACTACATTCTGCACTGTTTATTTTCTCTTTTGCCCTACTTAATGTACCTATGGATGGTATGATTTGTCAGGATACCATGCAAAATAAAGTGTTTCATATATTTTGGCACACCTGACAATAATAAACCAATACTAATACTAATATCAAAGTTGCCGTGAGGTATCTTCTTGAAATGCTGCAGTTGATATGGCAAACGTATTTCCGAATTTTTAGTGTTCCGTGACTTTGATGCATGAAGATAAAGGGACATTTTACTTTTACTTTAGAGATACAGCATGGAAACAGGCCCTTTGGCCCATCAAGTCCGCGCCAACCAGCGATCACCCCATACGCTAGCACCATCGTACACACTAGGGACAATTTACAATGTTACCTCAGCCAATTAACCTACAAACCTGTACGTCTTTGGAATGTGGGAGCAAACTGGAGCACCCGGAAAAAACCCGCGCAGTCTCAGGGAGAATGTACATATTCCGCAAAGACCCATAGTCAGGATCGAACCCAAGTCACTGGTGTGGTAAGGCAGCAACCCTACCACTGCTCCACTGTGCCGGACAGATATCTATTTCCGTGCCAAGATTGGCTGCAACTTGCATACACCCACAATGTGTTGACAGTGGAGTGAGTGAATGTTTAAGACGTTTTAAGTCTTTAAAAATG
Source organism: Amblyraja radiata (assembly GCF_010909765.2). Taxonomy (NCBI): domain Eukaryota; kingdom Metazoa; phylum Chordata; class Chondrichthyes; order Rajiformes; family Rajidae; genus Amblyraja; species Amblyraja radiata. The sequence goes on along the minus strand of NC_045978.1, from coordinate 26,635,531 downwards.
GGACACTTTCCCCTGGATGTTCTCAAGGCTTCCTTGGTGTTAATGGCAGTTACTCTCATCCCTACACCACCATTACGTTCTCATGGCCAAGTCTGAATCAGGGCTGCGATTGCATCTGTTTTCCGCTGTTTTTCACAAAGCTTTTCACTGTTCCTTGGTACACGTTTAGTTTAGGTTAGCTTATTGTCACGTGTACGAGGTACAGTGAAAAGCTTTTGTTGTGTGCTAACCAGTCAGTGGAAAGACAATACATAATTACAATCGAGCCGTTCACAGTGTACAGATACATGATAACAGGAACAACAAGCATAACGTTTTATGCAGCATTTAGTGACAATAAACTGAATTAAATGGCAATGTGTCGTCCGAGAGAAAGCAGAAACAAACTTTGATGAATACTGCTCAGTAGATGTTGGAGGTAATTAAAAATCTTGTTCTTCTTCTTGCGTATGGTGTGCACAGCCTAAAGTTGTAGGACACCTTGTTCTATTTGATCTTATTTGATTGTGCACGCCGGGTTGATTGCATTCGTCAAAATAGGGCGAACCACGTGAGGGTTGCAATTTTCCACCCCAAGAATCTTGGTGTGCGTGTGTGTGTGTGTGTGTGTGTATGTGTATGTGTTTGTTTTACTAAATAGACCAAACCTGAGCAACTTCCTACATTTTGCCTTTACCTTGACTAGAATACCTGTATTACAGAGGCACTTCTGTTACATAGGTTAGCCTATAACAAAAATCTGATTAAAACATTGCAGATCAGCCGACTTATTGTTACAGGTTCTACATGGTGTGTCATCATGGCGTTCCACTGTGGTTGACAATACAACATATTAACTTACTTTCAGTGGTAATCCATTGTTCCCTGTTGAAATTGTATACAAAAGCACTCAGACCACATTAACAAGAGTCGAGGCAGGGTGTTGTATGGTTATTCAAGTTTATTTATTCAACCACCATCGTTCTATGATCACAGAGAAGCATTGCTACTGACACAAACAGAGTTCCAGATTTGGACCCCAATCTTATCCCAAACCCATCTGGTGCGATCACAGTACATTTGTACAAATCATCTGCAAAACTGCTTCCAAAACAGAAGAAACCCACTTCGATCTGTGTGTTTGAAATTGTTTCTCCTTTACATCTTCTTCACGGAAATCCCCGTCGCATAGCATTATCCAAAACACACAATCAACGTTTGTCACCACTTTTGTCTCTCTCATGGCTTAGTTAGTGAATATCTAAATGCACTCTTTTAATCGCCCTACTCCACCCATGTAGGTGAGAAACCTCCCTCCAGCCATTCCATAACTAAAGCATGCATTTGAGTGGTCTTTATATACACATATATACATAACACTTTGTATCCTGGTCTGCATCTACACTATGTACAATCTACTGAGGAACTGAGGAAAGGCTCCTTCACAGTATGTTATTATTCAGTTAAAATTCCTTAATATATTACTACAGAGCAAAATTCTATAAAAAAAGATTCATGCATAGAGTTTTTTTTAGTTATAAGGTAAGATTGCTTCTTACACGATCTTTCCTTTTGAAGTCAATTCTCTTCACATTGAGAATGCTGTTTCGCCTTTCTTGGTGAAATCAGACGTTTCCTGATATCTTGTCTCATAATTGGAATAATTTCCCTCTCAGCAAATGGTGGCAGCAACGGTGCAGGCCTAATCGAACGAAAGAAGTGACTGATTTTCATCCGGACATTATTTTTGGATACCAGAAGCTCGGGCTACCAAGATCAGGTAGAGTGGCACAGCAAGGGCTAAGTTGTGAGGTGGCAGGGAATGAGGAGTCGTGTCTGCTCGTAATCAAAGTGAAAATGACCCCACCTGTGGCAGCGATAAACAAAACATAAAGCTTAACAGCGAGACTCAGTCCTTAGCATACTGGAGAATAAGCTGTGCAGAATAATATGATGACATTCCCATGGAACTGCTATCAGCTGTAAGTCACATGACTCAGAGACGACAAACACCAATTATCTTGAACTTTGATCTCAGAGAGTCTTGCAGAGTGGAAACAGGTCCTTCAGCCCAACATGCCCACACCGACCAACATGTCCCATCTACACCAGTCCCACCTGCCTGAATTTAGCCCATATCCCTCTTAACCTGTCCTGTCCCTGTACCTGTCTAAATGTTTCTTAAACGCTGCAATAGTACCTGCTTCAACTACCTCCGGCAGCTTGTTCCATACACCTATCACCCTTTGTTCGAAAAGGTTACCCCTCGGGTTCCTATTAAACCGTTCCACACACATTAACCCTATGTCTTCTTGTTCTTGAATCTCCTACTCTGGGCAAGAGACTCTGTGCATCTACCCGATCTATTCCTCGCATGAGTTTGTACACCTCTATAAGACCACCCCTTATCCTCCTGAACTCCTAGTCTGCACAACCTTTCCAACTTACTCATGACCAAAGTCTGTCTTGCTGATAGTCAGTCCATCTGTGGGATCCTGTTGCTCAGTAGCATTATGAGGACAATGTGGTATCCTTCACTGCCCTCAATTCAAATGGTGTACTTCTTTGTTTTCCATAAAGCAGCCCCTTTAGGTCAAGAGAATCAAGAGTGTTTTATGGTCCTATGTCTGAAAACGGAACAATGACATTCTTATTTGCAGCAGCACAGTAAAACATGTAAACGTGCTGGAAATTGGGTGATGGTGGCGGAATTCTAAAATGTTCTCATGGCCTTATTGAATAAAATGCAGAATTTCCAATTGAATCCCAAGAACCTCTGCCCTGTGAATGCTTGAAATGGCAAAGGAGTATTTGTGAAAGGAGATGAAGAGGATTTTTTTTTTTGCCAGAATGTGGTGAATCTGTGGAATTCATTGCCACAGACACATGTGGAGGTTACGCCAATGGATATTTTTAAGTTGGAGAATGAACGATTCTTGATTGGTATGGGTGTCAGAGGTTATGAGGAGAAGGTAAGAGAATGTGGTTGAGAGGGAAAGAATGATCAGCCATGATTGAGTGGTGGAGTAGACTTGATGGTCCGAATAGCCTAAATCTGCCCCTAGAACTTATGAACTTATGATGGTTTGAGTACCATGAGCCCATGCATCAGGAATACATTGAACCCCTATCTAAACAGCGAAAGGTGCTTTACATTGAAGATAGACAAAAAAGCTGGAGTAATATAACGAGTATGACAGCATCTCTGGAGAAAAGGAATTGGTGACGTTTCGTTTCGAAAGCCTTCTTCTGACTGAGAGTCAGGGGAGAGAGAAACTAGAGGTATGAAAAAATACAGAACAAATCAGAGCTGGCACCGATGACCAAGGAAAGGTGGAGCCCACAATTGTCCATTGTCGGCTGTGGTAGAGGTGATAACGAAGGGATATATGTTTGTGAACAGTGGAACTGGCAGGATGACTAGGATGGGGGAGGGGCAGAGTGTGAGGGAAAGCAGGGGTTACTTGAAATTGGAAAAATCACCATTCATTTCACTGGGTTGTAAGCTGCCCAAACAGGCTGTTATGTTTTCCTACATGACATGTCTTTACTTCAAATGATATTTGACTGTAAAACATTCTGCGACATTTTAAGTTTGTAAAAGTCGCAATATGAATGCACAATTGTATTTTCTATCTGTTCTTCTCTCTCTGAGACAAACCTTTTACAGCAAAGTATCTCTCAGAAACTGATCTCTCAGTATTTCTCAGGAACTCAGTAAGGAACACACTGCAATACCTATTTTTATTTTGCACAATTGTTCTAACATGGTCAAGATGGCAACTGCTGAAAAGCTGTGTCCGAAAATATCTTGAAAATGAATGTTCATCACGAGGTTAGATGAGATACCTAATGGTTACAGCTAACTAAAGGGACGGCACAGTGGCGCAGCGGTAGAGTTGATGGCTTATGAAACCAGAGACCCGGGTTCCATACACCCGTGGATGCTGTCTGTATGGAGTTTGCTCGTTCTCCCTGTGATCATGTGGGTTTTCTCTGAGTGATCCATTTTCCTCCCACATTCCCAAAACGTGCGGTTTTATAGGTTAATTGGCTTCTGTAAATTGCCCCTAGTGTGTAGGATAGAATTAGTGAATGGGTGATCACTGATCGGCGTGGGCTTGGTGGGCAGAAGGGCTTGTTTCCATGCTGTATCACTAAGCTAAACTAAACTAAATATTATGCATATCATTTGCTGTCCGGTCTTAATGATTTTAATTTTACGTGTATATTTTTCAGGATACGGGCTTTGCTACAAAGACTAACATATATTGCTTTTCCATAATTTCTCCTACACTCATTTGCTGGGTCATTTCACAGGGTATTATACAATTAGCTACACGTGTAGGGCTAGTTGCTGGGTCCTGCGTTGTCATATACAATGATGTTTTGGATGAGCATGTCTAGTGTGGGACCAAATATTTCTGAGCCGCCATACTGTGTGCATTTTCAAGTTTCTATTAGTAATCAGTTCCCTATAATATTCATGTGATAGCCCACTCCCTCAAACTGCGTGAAACATCAAAGCAATGTTTCTGAAGAGGCACATACGTAAGAGGTTTAGAGGGATATGGGCCAAATGCGGGCAGGTGGGACTAGTGTAGCTGGGGCATCGTGGTCAGAGTGGGCAAGTTGGACCAAAGGGCCTGTTTCCACACAGTATGATTCTGTGACTCTAAATCCACACCTCAATTTGTGAATTAAAGGAGAGCCGATGACCACACCAATCGATATTGGAAATTTCTTTAGCATGATTAGAATTGAGCTGCGTTATTTATCATACTGTAATTTTAGGGGGGTTTTTGTTTTAGTTTAGAGATACAATGTGAAAGCAGGCTCCTCGGCCCACCGAGTCCACCCCGACCAGCAATCACGCCTACACTAGCATTACCCTACACACGAGGGACAATTTACAATTTATCCAAAGCCAACTAACCTACAAACCTGTACATCTTTGGAGCGTGGGAGGAAACTGGAGCACCCAGAGAAAATCCACGCAGTCACAGGGAAAACATACAAATTCCATACAGATAGCACCCATGGTCAGGATCGAACCCGGGTGTAAGGCAGCAGCTCTGCTGTTGCACCACTGTGTGGTCCTGAAATTGTATTCATTTTTTTAATGGAATAGCATTCTAGCGGAGGATTAGAATGAACAGTTTTGCTTAATAAACGAGATGCAAAAAATGCATGTCAGACTTTATGCACAACAGAAATCGAATAAAATCAAGAACTTGACCAATATGAAAGAAGAATATTACTAACTGACTCACTATTGAGAAGATAAAATCTCAATCGTGGGGAAGTGGGTGATGGAAAGAAGAAATGCTATCATAAAAATAAGGCTTAGATCGTGTATATTTGTCATGATACAACATGATATGAATGGAGCAGCTGGGCTTGTACACTCTGGAGTTTAGAAGGATGAGAGGGCATCTCATTGAAACATATAAGATTGTTAAGAGCTTGGACACGCTAGAGGCAGGAAACATGTTCCCGATGTTGGGGGAGTCCAGAACAAGGGGCCACAGTTTGAGAATAAGGAGTAAGCCATTTAGAACGGAGACAAGGAAACACTTTTTCTCACAGAGAGTGGTGAGTCTGTGGAATTCTCTGGCTCAGACGGCGGTGGAGGCAGGTTCTCTGGATGCTTTCAAGAGGGAGCTAGATAGGGATCTTAAAAATAGCGGAGTCAGGGGATATGGGGAGAAGGCAGGAACGGGGTACTGATTGGGTCATGATCTCATTGAATGGCGGTGCTGGCTCGAAGGGCCAAATGGCCTACTCCTGCACCTATTGTCTATTGTCTATTGCTATTGATTTAATCTGTGACTCACTACATCAGAAAGTAAACTTGTACATTGATGTGAATTAGTGACATGTTGTCATGACAACAGATAGTACCACCATACTGGACCTCGGATAGAAGTGAATCATTACACAAAAATGTCTCACTTTTGAGTACCACTACATTGAAAGGCCATCCCTGCATTGGAGAACATGCAACAACACTAGATACTGGTGTTAGACTGTCTTTCATAATATTAGGTACATCGACTCAAAGGATGTGTATCAATATACTGTGATGTGAAGAATCAATGTATTGAGCTTTTCATTGGCTTTGGTACCAGGAAGAATCCATTGTGAACAGGGATGTGGGGGAAGGAATGGAGGACAGTAGAAGGGCAACACCTCCCAATAATCAGTGAACTTATTGAAGGACACGAACGTTTATGTATAATCCACACCTCTGCGTAGATGCCCTATAAAAACTGTCAAATGGAAATGCCTATATACATCATGACACTGAGGAATATTCTTCAATGCCCTTTTAGGTGTTATTGATAAGCTGACAGGAGTGTCATCAATTGTTCCACAGCTTCTTCTGATATGGTCAATTTAGTTCATTTAATTTTCGAACAAATATAAATGCTGGATTCAATTGCTAAGCATGGGCTTCAGCCCAGTTAGACCTTTACCAATGTCCCAGTTGGCAATCTATCTTTAGTTGGCACCTCCAGTGTTGATATTAAGAACTCCTAGATGTTGGGGACATTGTTCATGACACATATGAGAAAGAGCCAATTGTGTTGGAAATCCTTCTTCTCTCTGCAGTCCTTTATAAAAGTTGACAATCTTCTGCAAATTTCAAGCTTATATTTTCCTTACATTGAGATATTTTCCCCAACTACCTCCTCTGTTTTCCCTGATGAAATCTGGCCTGCAGATTAGTTTGACTGTGAATCCTATCACCAGCCAAACTTCCTTGAATCTCAGATTAGTAGTAAATGTGAATGTCTCTGCATTGGCGGAAATCTTCTGTTCAATTAAGACCCTGAACCGACTAAGAACAGCTCACATCAAAATTCCACTGGAACTTTATCATACAACCTCTCTTGCACGAGTCTGCACTAACAAAGCCAACCACAAACAAATTGTTCTAATTTTGGCTCGTTTTTAAAGTTACTTTTATGCATTTGAAAAGTACTGGGGAAATTTTAGAACGTGTCATCTCTCATGATTCTGTTTGAAGATTTGGTCAAATCTTCCACAAAACATGAGTCCAAACAGTAGCATTCTTTTCAGGCAGATGCCTAAAAACACCCGAGTTGCACAGGTTTATTGCTTCTGAAATAGATTGCATCGATTTACCTCACCGCTTTCTCAGATTATCTGTAAACGTAAATGCTTCCCCCCTTTTTCTCCTGATTTCTTTCCTCTCTCAAACGTGCCCTGTATGCGAGCTCAAAACAAATGGAGATTAGCGTGACATGTGCCGGCACAGCAACAGTACAGGGAGAGGAGAATGAATGCTGTTGTAGGTTGTGCCCTGCTGCTAACTACAGCCTCTGCACTCTACACACAGTGAACTTAAGCTGCTAAACCAGAAGAGCCTTTCTTTAAAAATCAAATAGGAAAGAGGTTCATTTAAACAAAGCGGGGAAGACCCTATGACAATCCAGAGCTGCGTTCAGCTTAAATGATAACAAATACATATGACAATCTGAAGTCTATCAGGACACTTGTTCGATGTTCTTTCTTTCTCCTCAGTCTTCCACAGTTCAATTGTAGCCTTTGGCTTTAACCTAATATTCTCCTAAAACATATTACCAGCAGCTGCATGCATAATAAATACAGGCTAGAGCACCATTATTCAAATAGCTTGTTACAAAAGTCTGTTCTAAATCTTTGCTTGATTGCAGAAGTTCTTATTACTTATATGGATGGTTTACATTGGTGGATGCCTCAATGATTAAAAAATAGCACACTCATTTTGAGTGGACTGTGAAATGCAAGCAGTGGAGCTGTGATGTCTCATCTGTCCTGGTCTGGCAGCGAGATAAGACGGCATCAGAGTGACTTGATAGGAGAGCAGAGGTTCGTGAATCACCAGCTGATAAAATACCCTTGAGGTACCAATTTATTTGTGATAAAACAAAGAGGTTTGAAAAGCTGGTGTTGATCGTGGTGATGGGCCACTTTGTCATTTATTGTTATCCCAATGGCAGCCCAGGATCACTGGATGTTGCTTTTACACGAGAGCAAGGATACTGTGTTTGAATGTACTTCGCATTGTCCCTTGTAGTTCAATGGTGCAGTAAAATGGACAACGCATGTATGCTGCAGGCCATTCAGGTGTCAATGCTGTGGAAGGAGTGGGGGGGCTTTTGGGTGTACATTGTCTCATACATTCATGATGCTACTGGGACGTAGATTACAGACACTGTTGGCCTATTTTTATTTGAAAACAAATTGGCTTGTCTTGGCACCTCCATAGGGCAATGTGTCCATATACCACAAATATTGTCATCCTCAATCTTCCCTAACACGGATGTGGAATTCTTCCTTTGTGTTTGGTAGGTAGTGAGGGCCGTCCCCTGTAGGTTGGTCAGTTTCCGATGGCCAGCCCTCATTGAGAGCAGTAAAAACGGAGTTGCTTCACATAGTAAAGGTTTTAATCCAGAAAGGTTTTTGTTTTTCTCTTTGAAGTAGTTCCCATCTGTACTTGTTGGCATGTGTGAGCAGGGTAGGAGCAGAGCTGGGGAAAGTGGGAAAACATGCAAAGAGATGGTTCAGCAAGCAGATGCCGGGCTGTCTCGAAAGAAGATTGTCCACCATTGAGGAAAACGTGTTCAGTATTTTCTCGTCAGAGTCATGCAAGTCTCACTTGTGATGATTAACTAAAGACAACAGCAGGTTTGCTGCAGGAGGATTCGAGCCAAAGTTTAATATTATGCAAAAGCGTACTCAATGGAAGACAAGGTAAAGTCTATATAAAATTATCATCTAAGTAGAAGAGTCTTACACGTCTTGTGCTTTGGAACAAAAGATGATCATCATTCAAACTCTTGCTTGCTGTCGGGAGAGAGAGAGAAAAGGAACACGTATGAGAAATTAGTTTGTAAAACAAATTTCTTAGCAAACAATGCTATTGTTGAAATATAATTCCATATTATTACATAGGTTGGTTCCAAGTTTCCTAAATTATTAATGTAAATCCCTGAATTATTTGTTGAACAATATACCAAAAATAAAACTGTATTTTTCACACTTTCACAAGAAAAGGAAAAAGGAATATCAGTTACTATTGAACCCTGTTACTTTACATATTTCAACCGGGTTGTGGATATTTGATATTGCCAGGAAATTATTCGCTTTGTATTCAGCTGCACCATTGATGTTTCCTGACATATTTTCTTATGTTCATTTGTTCCTTGTCTTTACTAAGTGTACAGTTCCAATTAACATGAAAACAAGAGCGTGGTTATTATACATTATACATCATCCACTTGAAAATGTCTTACAATACAGCTTATGAAAAAGTCCCTTGGCTGATTAAAATTCTCTCCATGGCGATTACTCGTCAAATGTTTGACAAAGAGAGATCCATTGATTTGCAAATGCAATTCATTTTCTTCCTCCCACTCATACCCCATGCCAGCTCACTTCTAATGCAAACCTAATTCTCAGATTTATCCAACATTAAGCGCCAACCTTCAATTTTGCTTAAACTATTAGGGCGGCACGGTGGTGCAGCTGGTAGAGCTGCTGCCTCACAATACCAAAGACCCGGGTTCGATCCTGAACTTGGTTGCTGGCTGTGTGGAGTTTGCACCTTTTCCTGGTGACCGTGTGGATTTCCTCCGGTTTCCTCAAACATCCTAAAGGCATGTGGGTTTGTAGGTTAATTGGCCTCTATAAATTGACTCTTGTGTGTAGCAATTGGATGAGAAAACGGGACAGTAAAATACCATTGAACCAATAAAATCCTCGTCACTTGGAAGGACCAAGATAAACCAACTTGTGTTTCATCCCAAAATGCTTGCTGTTACTCTTCCACGGATGCTGACTGATCTGCTGAAGCTTCGAGTATTTTCTGTTTTTTTTAATTTCTTATTCAAATAAATGCAGTATTAGTCCCAGAACAAATAGACTCCAGATTCACAAAGCTAATGGAGACAATAGGAAAATATTATAAATCCAACATTAACTACTGCAATTAGCAACGTAACATGGATATTTTTAAGAAACGCTTTATTTTGTAGATATAAAGGTGCAGGTCCATATATCATTCCTTGTCTCTGGTGGATTGTCATCCTGTTATAACCTGTGTAAGCTGTTTATGGTGTTTTGGTGAAATGGCAGATGGAGTTTAAGTCTGGGCAAGCGTGAAGTGTTGCACTTTGGGATGTCAAATGCTAGGGGAAAGTAAATAGTTAATGGCAAGACCGCTAAAAACATTATGTATAGAGGGATCATGGGGACCAAGTCCATAACGTCTTGAATGTGGTAACACAGTAGATAGAGTGGTAAAGAAGGCTTATATGTATGTCTTCATTGGTTGGGTAGAAGAGTCCATTGCGTAGGTGTCAGAGGTTATGGGTAGAAGGCAGGAGAATGGGTTAGGAGGGAGAGATAGATCAGCCATGATTGAATGGCAGAGTAGACTTGATGGGCCAAATGGCCTAATTCTACTCCTATTCTTTATGACCTAATGTAGAAGAACCAGGACGTCATGTTGCAGCTTTATGAAGCTTCCGTTAGACCACATTTGGAGTATTGTATGCAGTTTCAATTGCCATACTACAAGAAGGATGTAGAGGATTTGGAGAGGGTACAGAAGAGGTTTAATAATAACAATACACTTTATTGCCATTGTAAATACATACAACAAATTTTCAGGCGCACTGCCCAAGTGAAACTCCAATGTAACAGATAAATAATAACGACAATGGAAATAACAAAAACGGCAAAATCGTTACCATGTAGTGTTTATCAGAATGCTGCCTAGATTAAAGGGTATTGGCTGTAAGGGAAGTTTGGACAAACTTGGATTGTTTGCACTGATATGTCAAAGGTTTAGGGGAGACCTGATTAGATACTAATATTACAAGAGGCATGGATAGAGTAGACACTCAGAACTTATTTTTCCCTGGATGGAAGTGTTAACAACAAGAGGGCATGACCTTAAGGTCAGAGGAAACATGTTCACACAAGATGTTTAGGCAGGTTTGTTAAACAGAGAGTAGTGGGTGCATGGAGTGCACTGCCAGGTGTGGTGGTCAAAGTATACACAATAGTAGTGTTTAAGAGGCTTTTTAAATTATGACACGGATATGCAGGTTATGGAGGGATCTGGATCACATACAGGCAGAGGAGATGAACTTGGCATCATGTTCAGCACAGACTTTGTGTTCCTGTATCGTACTATTCTATACTATTCTACAGTTCTATGTTGTAAGAGTCATACAGTCCTTTGGCCCACTTGTCCATGCTGACTAAGATGTCCATCTAAGCCAGTCCCATTTATCCACATATGACTTGTACAGTCTCTGCCTTTCATACCCACGTACATACCCTAGTACCTTTCAAATTCAGTTATTGGATCTGCTTCAACCACTGGGAGCTTGATCCATGTATGTACCACACTCAGTGTTTAAAATGTTTCTCATCAGGTTCCTATTAAATCTTTCCTCTCTCATCTTAAACCTATGCCATCTAGTTTTTGATTCCCCTACCTGGGAAACAGACTAAGCATTCACCCTAACTTTGCCCCAATGAACCCTATCTATGAGTTGTCCCAGCCATCTCTTTTAAATAATAGCCACAGTGATCTAGGTAGTTGCTGTTCTGAAGTTTAATTTAACATGCATTAAATAGTCCTGTATGCGAAGGAAAGTCAGAGAATTGTAGCACAGAAACCTGCCACTTTGGGGCAGAAAGTGGTTCAGCTAGTGGAGCCGCAACCCAACATCTCCAGCCATCTAGTTTCAATTCTGCCTTGCAGTGCTGCCTGTGTGGAGTATGTTTGTTATCCCCCTGAGTGACTGAGTGAGTGGGCAAAATAATGGCAAATAGAGTTTAATGTGGGGAAGTGTGAGGGTGAGCACCTTTGTAAATAGATTATTATCTAAATAAAGAGAGACTGGAAGTGAGTAAAGTACAGAAGGATCTAGATGTTCTACTGAATATCAGTAAAAGCTGGAAGGCAGATCCATTACATAGTTAAGAAGGCAAATGGCAATTTGGTGCTCATTGCAAAGGGGCGGAGTTCAAGAATAGGGAGGTCTCTTTGCAATTGTACTGGGTATTGGTAATTACCTCATCTGGAATATCAAGTAGCGTTGTAATCCCTTTATCTAAAAGAAAGATAAAGTAACATTGAACACAGTTAAAGGACATTCTTTAGGCTAATTCCTGGGCTGATAGGTTTGTCCTACCAAGAGAAACTAAATAGTTTGGGCCTGGATACCCTGGAGATTAAAATAATGTAAAGTTACCTTATTCAAACCTGGAAAGTACTAAGAGGGGTTGATAGGGTAGTTGTTGGGATGTTTTTGCCAGTCAAACATTGGGACAACACAACAAAATAAGAGGATGGTCAAGTAAAGCTGTGGGTCAGAAAACTGCTTACTTTAGTAGATTTACTTTCGAGATATAATGTGGAAACAGGCCTTTCGGCCCTCCAGCGATCCCTGTACACTAGCACTATCCTACATACTAGGGACAATTTACAATTTTTATCGAAGCCAATTAACCTAGAAACCTGTAGATCTTTGGAGTGTGGGAACGGAGCACCCACAGAAACCCCACGTGGACACGGGGAGAACGTACAAACGTACAAACTCCATACACTCGTAGTCAGGATGGAAATCAGATCTCTAGTGTTGTAAGGCATCAACTCTACCATCATGTCACCTTTTTCTTCCCAAATGTCTTCTCATAGAGACAGGTGAATCTCTGGAATTCTCTTGTCCCACAGGTAATAGAAGATGGATCATTAGAAGTCTTTAAAAGGTGGATAAATGTTTGGAATATCGAAGAATAGAGGCACAGAACAGGGGAGAGCAGCTCAGCATAGATCAGCCATGTTCATATTAAATATTGTAAACCTACTCCTATTGTTCTTGTGATTGTGGGATTTTCCCAGGATGGTCCAGTTTCCTCCCACTTCTGAAAGCTGTGATTGTTGGTGAGTTGTTAACCAAATGTGTAGATGAGTGAGAATAATATTGGAATTAGGGCAATTGATGGCCACATTTGTACCTGGTGGGATGAAGTTTATGTTTCTATGCTGTATGGTTAAACTGATCCTCGTACATATCTAAGATTATCCCATTTACACATCTCGGACCATAGCCTTCCATGTCTTGACAATTCAAGTGCTCCAAAAATATTTCTTAAATATAGGAGCATTTACCTCCATCCTTTGACTATCGCAATGGTATCAAATGCAATGACTTCTTATTTTTGAACTGTGTGTGATGAGCAGTATGGAACAATTTTATTCTGAACATTAAATGCGTGTCATTTAGTTAGGTATCTCCTGCCAAGGGCCATATGAAGGGTGTTCCTCATTCTAAATAAAGTTTCTCCACATTACAACAGGGACTGCACCTTCACAATTTGTCTATATAGCAATTTAGGATATCCTGGAGTCATGAAAAAAAATGTACTGACACGTTTTTATTTCCTCTGGTGTGTATGAAAGTATCGTTTTTCTGTACACGTATATGCTCAGTCCACCTAGGCTTACGCAATCTCACGGTTGCCAAGCACTTAACCCCTTCCCATTCCCATACTAACCTTTGTGTCCTGGATCTCCTCCACTGTCAGAGTGAGGCCACGTGCAAACTGGAGGAACAGCACCTACTGCTTTGTTTACAACCCAGAGGTATGAATATTGATTTGTCTAATTTCACGTAACCCTTTCATCCCCCCCCACCCCACACTAGTCGTCCTGCTTGTTCACTATTAGTATCCCTTTGTTATCCTCCTCCACAACCAACAATGGACCAATATGGGCTCCTTGGCCATCAGTGGTAGCCCTGATCCTGTACCTTTTCTTACCGCTAGTTTCCCTTTCCCCTGACTCTCAGTCTGAAGAAGGGTTTTGACCTGAAACATCATCTATTCCTTTTCTCCAGAGATGCAGCCTGACCTGATGTGTTACTCCAGCATTTTGAGTCTTTCTCCGGTGTAAACCAGCATCTACAGTTCCTTGTCTAGAATGTCTATGTGATGGGTCACAGAATAAAGTTCTCATGGTAATTATTTTTTTTTTTAATGGACATTGAAACCAGAACAGAAAATAAGCAAAGGAACAAATTGAAACTGAAATATCCAACAACATCAGTGGAGAGGAAAAATAACTGATTGCCAGGAAGCTTTTGGTTTCAGTTTTGAGATTTCTTTCCCGTTAACATAGAAACATAGAAACATAGAAAATAGGTGCAGGAGGAGGCTATTTGACCCTTCGAGCCAATCACATTCATTGTGATCATGGCTGATCATCCACAATCAGTAAAGGGTCTGTCCCACGAGCATGCGACTCCATGCGTCAAGTGCGACCTAAAGGGCCTGTCAAACGAGCAAGCGACTCCATGCAGCAAGCGCGACCTAACGTGGTCGCTTGAGCCATACGGCCTCTCGGGGCTAGTCCCACTTCGATCGCCGGAGCCGTACGGAGTTCTGCGGAGCTGGTCCCGTTAAAAAATTCCGCGCAGCAACGGCCTGCCAGCCTGCAGCCGCCTCGACGCCGTATGCACCATCTAGACGCCGTACGTCACGCGCGAACTTCCCGTGGACTTCGCTCGAACTTCATGTCACTCACTCGACCTCCGCGCTGCCCCCTTCTGGTTTGGTCGCGCTTGCCGCATGCAGTTGCATGCTCGTGGGACAGGCCCTTAACCCGTGCCTGCCTTCTCCCATTATCCCTTGATTTCGCAAGCCCCTAAAGCTCTATCTAACTCTCTTTTAATTGGCCTCTGCTGCCTTCTGTGGCAGAGAATTCCGCAAATTCACAACTCTCTGGGTGAAAAAGTTTTATCTCATCTCAGTTTTAAATGGCCTCCACTTTATTCTTAAACTGTGGCCCCTGGTTCTGGACTCCCCCAACATTGGGAACATTTTTCCGGCATCTCGCTTTTCCAGTCCTTGTATTATTTTAAATGTTTCAATAAGATAACCTCTCATCCTTCTAAATTCCAGTGAATACAAGCCCAGTTTTTCCAATCTTTCCTCATGTGACAGTCCCGCCATCCTGGGGATTAACCTTGTGAACCTACGCTGCACTGCCTCAAAAGCAAGGATGTCCTTCCTCAAATTAAGAGAACAAAACTGCACACCATACTCCACGTGTGGTCTCACCAGGGGCCTGTGCAACTGCAGAAGGACCTCTTTACTCCTATACTCAAATCCTCTCGTTATGAAGGCCACCATGCCATTAGCTTTCTTCACTGCCTGCTGTACCTGCATATTTACTTTCAGTGACTGGTGTACAAGGTCACCCAGGTCTCGTTGCACCTCCCTTTTTCCTAATCTGACGCCATTGAGGTAATAATCTGCCTCCTTGATATTGCCGCCAAAGTGGACAACCTCACATTTATCTACATTATACTGCATCTGCCATGCATCTGCCCACTCACTCAACTTGTCCAAGTCACCCTGCAACTTCCTAGCATCCTCTTTACAATTCACACTGCCACCCAGCTTTGTGACATCTGCAAATTTACTAGTGTTACTTTTAATCCCATCATCTAAATCATTAATATATATTGTAAATAGTTGCGGCACCAAGCCTTGCGGCACTCCACTCGCCACTGCCTGCCATTCTGACAGGGACCCGTTTATTCCCACTGTTTGTTTCCTGTCTGCCAACCAATTCTCTATTCATATCAATACCTTCTATCTTTAGCAGTGATATTAGTTAGATTGGCAAATAGCATGTTATTCTCTTTGTTCTTATATGCTCCCTGTTTGCTATCTTACTTATCCAGTTTTGATGAGGGGTCGTTGACTTGAAATGTCAACTCTGTGTCCACCTCACCTACGCTGCCTGACTTGCTGTGTGCTTTCATCATTTCCTGCTCTTTTTCTTCAGATTTCCAGCAACCACCATTTGTAGCCCCAAGTTCCGCAGACCTGGTAATGCACAACATTTAAAAAATGCACGCAGAATTATTCTTTATAGGTTCACTTTTAACAAGTGATAGGAGCACCATTAGGTCATTCGGCCCATCAAGTCTACTCTGCCATTCAATCATGGCTGATCTATCTTTCCTTCTTAACCCCATTTTCCTGCCTTCTCCCCATAACGCCTGACACCCGTACTAATCTAGAATCTATCGATCTCCGCCTTAAAAATGTCTATTGATTTGCCCTCCACAGCCTTCCGTGGCAATGAATTCCACAGATTCACCACCCTCTGACAAAATAAATTCCTCCTTTACCTCCAATTTGTCCATAAAATATGACTAGTTTCTAAAATGGCCCTGAAAAGAATGGGATAGGAGGACACGGATGGGTGACGTTTTGATTTGGGACCTTTCGAGACTGATTCTCAGGATTCTATCATATACAGTTTCTTGGGTCATTAGATTTCTCTTCGCTCTTTATCTAACACGCTTTTGTGCCCCTTTCATCTCTAGCCTCCATCTGCCAATCAACCACCCCCCCCCCTCCCCCTCTCCTCATCTGTATCCAACTATCACTTACCAGGCTTTGTCCCAACCCCACCTCTCTTCCAACTTTCTCTCACCTACTATAATCAGTCTGAAGAAGGATCCCGACCTGAAATATCACCTATCTATGTTCTCCAGAGATGCTGTCTGACACGATGAGTTATTCCAGCACTTTGTGTCTGTACTTTTTTGGTAAACCAGCATTAACAGTTCCTTGTTTCTACAGGAATGTGACAGGGTTGATTAATCTTCTTTTTGTTAATCATCTATTAAAACCAGTAGGTTGCGTCAAAGTAGCGTAAATCGCGTCTTGAAGAGTAAGTCGCTGCTTCACTTAGAATTAGAATGTTCACATCTACGTCCCATGATCAGTTTAACAATACCAAGTGGCAGTGATGAGATCTGATAGTAGGTAGTTGATTATCCTCTTTAAAGTTGATTACCTTAATCCTCCAAATCCATGCAAGGATTTAAACGCAAGGAAGAGAATTTTTAAAGCAAGTCATTTTGGACAGGGAACCAAAGTAGGTCAGAGTTAAGACAATACAGTAGCACTGGGACAGAGCAGTTTATTAATGAACTCGTAGTCTAGGGGGTGCACAGTGGCGCAGCAGCATTACAGTGCCTTACAGTGCTTTACTAGTTCAGTTTCCACCCAAACTCCAAAGACGTACAAGTTTGTCGGTTAATTGGCTTTGGTAAGTTTTAAAAATTGTCCTTAGTATGTAGGATAGTGTTAGTGTACGGGGATCGCTGGTTGGCACGGACTAGGTGGGCCGAAGGGCCTGTTTCCACGCCATATCTCTAAAGTCTAAAGTCTATAGTCTGTGTCGTATGTGATAGTAAAGGGCCTGTCCCGCTATGGCGACCTAATTAGATATAGATATAATTTAGATAGATATAATTTAATTGCCACACAACCAAGGTCGGTGGAATTTGGGTTGCCAGCAGCGGTACAGTAATAAAGAACACACAACCACAATAAAAATTTTACACAAACATCCACCACAGCATTCATCACTGTGGTGGAAGGCACAGAACTTGGCCAGTCCTCCTCCATTTTCCCCCGTGGTCGGGACCTCCACCCTCCACAGCCGTTGCTGCGGGCGTCCAGATGGTAAGGGACAAAGTCAAAGTCAAGGTGAGTCCAGGATCGGCTCTTCCCAACCAGAGACCGCGGCTTCAGGCTGGTGTAGGCCGCAGGCCGGCGGTCAAAGTTTTAAAGTACCTGCCGTGCCGCAGCCGGAAGCACCGCAGTCTGCAGGGCCGGCGGTCGAAGCTCCCCTCCCGTTTCGGCCGCCCGATCCTCGATGTTAGGCCACGGGGGAGGCGACCTGGAAAAAGTTGCCTCTCCATGGAGGAGGCGGCCGAAACGGTTTCCCCCTTACCCCCCCCCCCACACCACCCCCCACACAAAACACACAAATAAACATTAAAAACAGACTTTTAAACATACTAAAAAAATAAAAAAAGTTGAAAAAAACCGGACACGCTGCCGACAGGCTGCTGCAGTGCAGCGCCCCCTTCCAGGAATTGGCGAGTTTAGAAGCGTTTGCCCTCGACTCATACTCGCAGCATGGTCGGCACGAGATCCTAGGAGGTCTTTGGAAATCTCCTTCATGCTTGAGAGTAGTCGGATGACTGCACAAGATGACAGGAGGCCATGAGGGTGGTTGCGAGACACTCAAAACCTGGCATCTGAGGCTATGTCATTATTGACAAACAGCTCACCTTTACAGGATAGTTGCCCAAAGCAAGACCTCAAAGTTTAGAAACAAGGAACTCCAGACCCTGGTTAATACACAAAAGGACAGGGTGCAGAGAATATTTACGAGGATGCTGCCAGGACTTGAGTACCTGAGCTATAGAGAGTGGTTATGCAGGCTAGGACTCTATTTCTTGGTGCGCAGGAGGATGAGGAGTGATCTTATAGAGGTGTACAAAATCATGAGAGGATTAGATCGGATAGATCACTGAGACTTTTTCCCAGCGTAGGGCAATCAAGAGCCACAGGCTAAGGTGAGGGGGGAAGGAATTAATAGGAACCCGAGGGGTATCTCTTTCACGCAGAGTGGTAATTGTCTGGAATGGGCTGCCAGAGGAGGTAGTTGAGGCAGGTACTATCGCAACGTTTAAGAAACATATTGACAGGTACATGGATAGGACAGGATTAGTGGGATTTGGGTCAAATGCAGGCAGGTGGCACTAGTGTAGAATGGAATATGTTGGCCAGTGTGGGAAAGTTGGGCCGAAGGACCTGTTTCCACACTGTAAGACAGCATGACTCTTTGACTCCATGACACAAAGTGCTAGAGTAACTCAATGGGTCAGGCAGCATGTCTGGAGAACATGGATAGGTGATGTTTTGGGTCAAGACCTGTCTGAAGATGGGTCTCGACCCGAAACGTTACCTGTCCATTTAGCTCCAGAGATGCTGTCTGACCTGCTGAGTTACTCCAGCACTTTGAGACCTCAAGGTTGTTTGATGTCACTTGGGCACAGATATATGCAGCTGTCTGAATAGCTGAGGGAAAAACTTAAAACATGGTCCAGATCATGCACGATCAGTCTCACTTCTCTGCAATCGCTTAATCTACATGAATGATAAGGAGCTATTCATTTACTGTTGGCGAGTGAGTCAAATTCCATTGTGACCACAAAGATTTCTCTGTATTGTTAGTAAAGGCATTTCTTGATTCTGGCTTTCTTCCACAAAAATGGAAAATCAATGGCCTGAGATATAACATATAAAGGCCAGACATCCAGGGTAAGAAAAGGGACCAATTTTTCTTGGATAATAATGTATTAACCTCTAAACTCTTTGCATTTTAGCAATGACACAAAATAAGAATTTTGTCAACATCAGTCGAAATGTTGGGGAAATTACGTAGGCTAATTGGAAAAAAAACTGCAGATGCTAGAAATATGAAACAAAACCAGAAAATACATGAAACATTCGGTGGGTCAGGCCGCAGTGTGGAAAGTTATACAGAGTTGATGTTCCAGGTCAAAGACCCTTTGGCAGGAGAACTGAACTTTGCCAGTGTTTCCATTAACTCTGCCTTTCTTTCCACAGGAGTTGCGTGACTTAGAGTCCTAGTCACACAACATGCAAAAAGGCCCTTCAGTCCAACTTGCCCCACACTAGCCAATGTGTCCCAGCTACACTAGTCCCACCTACCTGTGTTTAGTCTGAAGAAGGGTTTCGACCCAAAACGTTGCCTTCGCTCCATAGATGCTGCTGCACCCGCTGAGTTTCTCCAGCATTTTTGTGTGCCTGTGTTTAGCCCATATCCCTCCAGACCTGTCCTATCCTTGTACAAGTCTAACCTGAATGTTGCGATAGTCCCTGCCTCAACTATCTCCTCTGGCAGCTCATTCCATACACCCATCATCTTTTGTGTGAAAAGGTTACCCCTCAGATTCTTATTAAATCTTTTCCCCTTCACCTTCCTGAGTATTTTCAATATTTTCTGCTTATGTAATTGATTTGCTGCATGTTTAGCTTCCCAGCCCACTTATTTTCCCGAGTTCCCTAGAAATGGTAGAGCGAAATAGTACAGGAATAACAACATAAACAACATAAACAACTTGAGTCCAATTGCATTGACACGAGATCGATCACTTTATCTCCAATTTCATCACCAATCTTATCATGCTTTACGTTTACGTTTGGCACTTGTACCAAGGTATGCTGAACAGCTTTATTTTGCACACTCTCCAATTAAATTAGATACTACTATACATAAATACAACCAAGCCGGACTCAAGGACAATAAGTTAATGTTTTTGACTTTTAAACTTTAGAGTCACAGTGCGGAAACAGGCCCTTCGTCCAACCGAGTCCGCACCGATCAGCGATCACCCCAGACACTAGCATTATTCCACACACTAGGGGGGGTGGAAGATTGCAACCTTCACGTGGTCCGCCCTGTTTCGACGAATGCAATCAACTCGGCGTGCACAAGCAAATAAGATCAAATAGAACAAGTTGTCCTTCAATTTTAGGCTGTGCATGCCATACGCAAGAAGAAGACACACATTGGACAATTTTACAGAAGCCAATTATACATGTACATTTGTACATCTTTGAAGTGTGGGAGGAAACCAGAATACCCACAGAACACCCACGCGGTCACAGGGAGAACCTACAACCTCCATACAGACAGCACCCATAGTCAGTGTCGACTAGTTGTGGCACCATTTCCGAGTGGTGGCGCCATCGAGTGTGGCTGCCTCGCCTGCAGCTGTCTGTCCTTTCATTCTTTTTGTTATTTTTAGTCTGTCTTTGGAGGTCTTTAGTCTTTTTTATGTGGGGGAGGGGGAAACTGTTTTTCTTGGTCACTTCCTGGTCAAGGATGCGACTGTTCTCCGAGCCGCATCTTCGCCCCCTGCCATCTGGATTGGCGCGGCCTATCCTGCCGGAGACCGGCCAGAGCTTCAGCTTCAGCTTTGGCAGCGGCTCAGCACGGGGAGAGCGATGCCTTACCGGGAGTCGCCGTGTTGGAGCTCCGGAGTTCTGGGACTGCCGACTTTGAGCACCGTGGAGCTGTGGCCAGCGGAGTTTCCAGCCACGGGCGGCGGGAGCTTCCAGCCACTGGCGGCGCTGACTTTGACCACGGAGCCTGGGATCTCTCGCTGAGGTCACCAGCGTTGAATCTCCGCCCAGCTCGTCCTGTGGACTTCGGGGGCTGCGGTCTCCGGTAGGAAGCGGCCGATTTGAAGGCTCCGGGCCGCTGAGAGTGTTCTTCCATTCGAGGGCTTAAAACATCTGGCCGCCGTGCGGCGACTGCGGAGGCCTCAATAGGTCCCGACCACGGGTGAACAGAGGAGGAGGACTGAACTTTGGTGCCTTCCCACACAGTGGGAAATGCTGGATTCTGCTGTTGGGGGATGTTTTTTATATTTTATGTTAAACTCTAATGTTTATCTTATTTGTGTGCTGCATGGTAACTCAAATTTCACTGCACCAATTGGTGTATGTGACAATAAATGTCCTTTGTCCTATGTCCTTTGAACCTAGGTCTCTGGCATTGTAAGGCTGCAATTACACCGCTGTGCCACTGCACCACTTCTTAGGCCATTCAGCCCATCAGGTCTACTCCGCCATTCAATTATAGCTGATTTATCTTTCCTCCTCAACCCAATTCTCCTGTCTTCTCCCCATAACCTCTCACACCTATACTAATCAATAGGTACAGCAACTGGAAATATATGGAGTGCAGAACATAGTTCTTGAACATCGTAACTGACCATTTCCATTGACAAAGCCCAATGTCCACAGTGGGATAGAGGTGAATATCTGACAGTACCCAGTTTATGGAAGGAGCGATGCTTGCAAGTTTATGGCCTCGAGATAATGGCATTTAACAATATCGTTTTTGAAACTGAGCCAGTGATTGAGTCAAAACCTTAAGTACTTGCTAACTTACTTTTTGACATAAAAGAACATGCTACTCAGTAATGCTTCAGTGTTTCACTATGCCTGTTGCTAGGATGTCAAATCTGAAGCTGCTTTGCCCAACTGTCTGAAGTTCTCTTCTCTTTGAGAGTGGGAGCTACGTGAATGCCTCTTTCTCTGGGTGCTTTGGTGTTTCTAAAGTTTGATTTGAAAATTCCTTCCGATAATTAAATTCAGCCTACACACATATATAT
This sequence comes from Amblyraja radiata, assembly GCF_010909765.2. Taxonomy (NCBI): domain Eukaryota; kingdom Metazoa; phylum Chordata; class Chondrichthyes; order Rajiformes; family Rajidae; genus Amblyraja; species Amblyraja radiata. The sequence goes on along the minus strand of NC_045978.1, from coordinate 26,613,434 downwards.
ATATATTATATATATGTATATAAAAAAAGACTGCCACTTGCAGATCAGGTACAATAAGCTATTATGGGCCTGTGCTACTGTGTTACAGTTAACACAGAACAAAACCCTGTCTGTTTGAGGCTCCCTGCCCGTTGCCATGGGGAGAACAACAAAAAAAAATTAATCTATTTGTCAATGATTTTTTTCCCTTCTTTTATTCTATGTTGGGCTTGGAAATGTGCACTGCTGCGGTGAATAAATAGAAGGAGAGGTTTTTAATGTGCGCTGATTTTAATGACTACGCTTTGATCCTCAATAAAGTGACTTTTGATTCTAACGGTAAAAGAGTGACTGAGCCTGTACAGCGCTGGACATGACTCACAACCTCAGTCAATGCAAGTCTGGGCACTTACAGCTTGTAGCCTAGAGTTCTGGACCATTCCCCTCATTTGTCAATGCACTGCTACAGAGTCTGTACAGAGCCCTGGCCATATACGAACCTGGCTAGTAATCCAAGAAGGGAACTACGATTGAACTTTGTGCGCTGGTCCCTGTAGATAGAACAGCGGAGGGGAGAGGTTTAATGTTTAACCTGTTCACTGCCTAGATATTTTTTCACTATTGGCCACCCTGGACCAGTATGCTTTCCAGGTTAAGGACGACTCATCACACAGCCATAGCATGACACAAAGCTGAAACTAATATACTCGGGGGTGACACTGAACAGTTTAAAAGGATGCAATGATCACTGCCTACATTACACTTGTTCTCCCTCTCTCTCTCTCTCTCTCTCTCTCTGTCTGTCTCTATCCCCCTCTCTGTGTGTGCGTGTATGTGTGCATGTGTGAGCGTGCGTGCGCGTGCATGTATCTGTGTGTGTGTGTGTGTGTGTGTGTGTGCGCGTGCACGAGTATGTGCGTGCGTGTATCTGTGTGTGTGTGTGTGTGTGTGTGTGTGTGAGCGTGCGTGCGCGTGCATGTATCTGTGTGTGTGTGTGTGTGTGTGTGTGAGCGCGTGCATGTGTGTGTGTGTGTGTGTGTGTGTGTGTGTGTGTGTGTGTGTGTGTGTGTGTGTGTGTGTGTGTGTGCGCGCGCGTGCATGTATCTGTGTGTGTGTGTGTGTGTGAACGAGTATGTGCGTGCGTGTGGCAATGTAACAAATTGAAGTCCTTGATGATGATGATGACATTTTATTTTTCAAGTTATGAAATAGGACGTACAACATAGAAAAGAACCTCCTACAGATACATTCAGATCGTTGGTGTAATAACAAACAGCCAATGTCCCCAGTTCCTATATCTGGGATGTACCAGTAGCAACAGGCTTCCAATTACAAAAGCAATCCTTGACCATCACCCTCTGCCTCCTACCACCAAGCCAATTTCAGATGCAATTTATCTTATCTTTTGCACAAGGTTCCTTTGTGGAACCTTGGCAAAAGCCATGTTGTCTAGTGTATGTGAACTATATCAACGGTACCACCCTCATCGATGCACTGTCACCTTCTCAAAAACAACAGTAACTCAGCTGGGCAGATAGTACCTCCGGAGAAAATGGATAGGTTACGTTTCGGGTTTGGGTTCAAAACAATCTTGAAATATACAGAGTTATTGTCACTGACTCTACAGTGCACTCTCACCATCATTCATCCACAAGATTGATGATTGATGATTGAAATTGAAATGTCCCTCTAAACCTTTCTTATCCAAGTACCTGTCCATATGTCTTTTAACCACTGTGATAGCAATGTGACAAATAAACCGTATTGTATTGTATTGTATTGTAGTACCTGCCTCAACTACCTCCTCGGGCAGCTCATCCCATATTGCCACCTCCCTCTGAGTGAAAAAGTTACCTTTTGGCTTTCTATTAAATGGAAACCTTGGGTCGCGGGCAAGGTCGCCAGAGGTTTCCATTCAGGTTACCTAAGTGGGACAGGTGCACTAGGATTTTAAATTCACTACCCTGGTTAAAAGACTGTGCATTCACCCTATCAATTCTCCTCATTATTTTATTCACCTCTATAAGATTACCTCTTAGCTTCCTGCCGTGCAAGTAATAAAGTCCTAGCTTTCCCAATCTCGCCCTGTAGCTCAGGCCTCCAAGTCCCGGCAACACCCTTGTAAATCTTCTCTGCACTCTTTCCAGCTTAATGACATCCTTTCCACAGCGGGGTGACCAAAACAAGAACACAATAACTCGGCCCACTGAATTCACACTACATCAATCAGCACATAATCCTCCAACACTTTTGCCACCTCCAACGGGATCCCACTCAAGGCCACATCTTTCCATCTCCACCCCTTTCTGCTTTCCGCAGAGACCATTCCCTCGACAACTCCCTGGATAACTCGTCCCTTTCCACCCAAACCACCCCCTCCCCAGGTACTTTTCCCTGCAATCGCAGGAGATGCAATACCTGACCCTTTACCTCCCCCCTCGACTCCATCCAAGGACCCCAACAGTCTTTTCAGGTGAGGCAGAGGTTTACTTGCACCTCCTCCAACCTCATCTACTGCATCCGCTGTTCTAGGTGTCAACTTCTGTACATCGGCGAGACCAAGCGCAGGCTCGGCGATCGTTTCGCTGAACACCTCGGCTCAGTTCGCCTTAACATACCTGGTTTCCCGATTGCTCAGCACTTTAACTCCCCCTCCCATTCCCAATCTGAACTTTCTGTCCTGGGTCTCCTCCATTATCAGAGTGAGCCCCAGCGCAAATTGGAGGAACTGCACCTCATATTTCGCTTGGGTAGCTTACACCCCAGTGGTATAACCATTGACTTCTCTAACTTCATATAGCCCTTGCTTTCCCTCTCTCTCCATCCCCTCCCCCTTCCCAGTTCTCCCACCAGTCTTACTGTCTCCGATTACATTCTATTTCTGTCCCGCCCATTCCTCTGACATCAGTCTGAAGAAAGGTCTCGACCTGAAACGTCATCCATTCCTTCTCTCCAGAGATGCTGCCTGTCCCGCTGAGTTACTCCAGCATTTTGTGTCTACCGTTCACAATAGTTCCATGTTACCCTTTTCTCATCCACTCCCTACACATGTGGGGCAATTTACAAATGCCAATTAACCTACAAACCCGCACATTTTTGGAATGTGTGGGAGGAAACCGGAGCAGCCAGAGGAAATCTGCACGGTCACAGGGAGAAGGCGTTAATTTCACACTGACAGCTTCCAAGGTCAGGATCATACCTGGATCTCTTGCTCAGTTACATTCCCACAGATTAGATCCAGTACTTCCCCTTTTGGCTTTTCTGATTTATTTCAGGAACTCATTGGGACTTGATTCAAAGTTCAAAAGATTCAACTTTCAGCTTACGTCTATCCATGTGTAATTAAATTGGAAATAAAAGAGGCTATTTCCCTACAGCCATTAGGCTATTAAACACCACAACCTTCAAATAGGCGCTGAACTACATTGACTTGGGGGCACTAGCTTTGTCTTTTTGCACTATTTTAATGTCTGTTTTTATGTGTATGTATGTGTGCGTATATGTATATATACACAGAACTTTTTTTTCTAGTTTATTAGATTGTTTACAGAGTACTATGCTTACATATTTTCTGTTGTGCTGCTGCAAGTAAGAATTGCATTGTTCTGCCTGGGACTTATGACAATAAAAGTGACTCTATTCACCTGCCCAATTTTCCAAATTCTCTTCTGTCCTGTAACATATTTCAACATAACTAAATGAGGCAGTAAAGGTGTGGTGACGGAGTGCAATCAATGTTCCATAATTGTTCATTAATTAATGCTGTCACTAAATCCTGCATAAATCAGTCTTCCAACATCGCTAAACAGGTAGTGAGGGGTAAAAATCACATTTGTAAGATTGATTTTAATTATTTGCCATGAGTGACAGTGACCTGATTGTGATTTCCACTATGAATCTTCAATATTCTCTTTTCGTTAATTCTAATGAAAGGTGGCGCAGCGGTAGAGGTGCTGCCTTACAGTGCCAGAGACCCGGGTTTGATCCTGAGAGGGAACATTGAAAGTACGTACAGACAGAACCCATAGTCAGGATCGAACCCGGGTCTCTGGTGCTGTAAGGCAATAACTCTATTGTTGTGCCACTGTGCCACCCTTTATGTATGGTATTATCTGATTTGATTGGATGGCATGCAAAATAAAACTTTAACTGTAGCTCGGTATACACGACAATAATAAACCTAAACTTAAACCTCAAGCCAATGGCCATGAAAATCAAAAACTGTCCTGTACTGTTTTACTTTTAGTTTTTTTAGAGATACAATGCGGAAACAGGCCTTTCACCCCACCGAGTCCATGCCAACCGGCGATCCGCGTACAGTAGTATGACCCTACTATTGACTATCTTTACTGAAGCCAATCTTTGGAGTGTGGGGGGAAATCGGAGCACCCGGAGAAAACCCACGTGGTCACAGGGAGAACATACAAACTCCCAGCCGACAGTCCCCGTTGTCAGGATTAAACCTGGGTCTCTGGTGCATGAGGCAGCAACTCTACTGCTGTGCCACTGTGCCGCTTCTGAATGTTCCTTTTGCTGGGAATTATATTCAATCTTTCCCTTTGCTCTACCTATTGTACTTATGTTTGGCTTGATTATATTAATGTATGGCATTATCTGATTTGATTGGATAGTATGCAAAATAAAGCATTTTAACTGGAGCTCGGTATCCGTGACAACAATAAACTTAAACCTAAACTCAAGTCTACCCATTGCCAATGGCCACAAAAATCAAAAACTGGCCTGTACTGTTATACTGTAGTTTTATTTTCAGGCACACTCCAGCTGGGGAAATCAGTTACTTTGGTCGTTCAGGTATGCACAGTTGCATTAAGTAAATCACTCATGCATTTGCTGCCAGAGCTAGTAATATTATTTCACTCCCATTGGAAATCAACTGTAGTGCGTAAAGGACAATTTGGGTCATGACAGGACCGTTCAGTTGCAAAGTTCATAACATAAATGGACAAAAGAGCTGAGTTCCAGAGGTAAACTGAAAGTGACTGCTTCAGCGTTCCTGGCAGTATTGGATTGAGCGTGGCATGAAAGGGCCCAGGTTAAATTGAAATCAATAGAAATCTGTGGGAATACTCATGACAGGCTGCAGCTGTGCTGAAAACGACAGGAAGATGGTTGTGGCTTTTGGAGGACAATGATCTCTTTCCCCAGAACTACTGCAGGAAAATCTCGAGGCAATCTTAGGCCCAACCAGCTGCCTCTGAGAAAAGGCATTGTCCCTCTCACAACCTTGGTGGCACGGTGGCACGACTGGTGGAGCTGCTGCCTCCCAGTGCTAGAGACCTGGGTTCGATCCTGACCTGCGATGGCGCCGGTCCATGTTTGTGTGGAGTTTGTAGGTTCTCCCTGGACCACGTGGGTTTCCTCCAGCTGCTCCAGTTTCTTCCCACATCCCAAAGACGTGGTTGTAGGTTAAATGTCTTCTATAAAATTAATTGGTTTCTACATAATTAGTGAATTGGCTTCTATTAAATTACTCCTAATCTGTAGGAAGTGGATGTGATAATTGGATAACACAGGGGGAGGGGGAGGGGGAGGGGGAGGGGGAGGGGGAGGGGGAGGGGGAGGGGGAGGGGGAGGGGGAGGGGGAGGGGGAGGGGGAGGGGGAGGGGAGGGGGAGGGGGAGGGGGAGGGGGAGGGGGAGGGGGAGGGGAGGGGAGGGGGAGGGGAAACAGAAGAGAAACCAGAAGGGTGTAAGTTTGGGGGAGGGGATGGGGGAGGGGTTGGGGAGGGGTAGGGGAGGAAGGGGAAGTGGAGGTAGGGGAGGGAAAAGGAATCTAAAAGGAATAGAAAGTGGATTCAAACAGCTGATCCAAAGTTCATTTAACTTGATTTGCAATGAGCGAAACGCCGAAGCATGGTTGCAGTAATGATAATTAATTTGACATCTGTTAATCAGAAACATATTCTTTATCAATCAGGCTCAAAGTTTACATGTTATAAGGAAATGTCCTCGAATGTTATTATCTGAACAAAGCAAAAAAAAAATTTGTCTGAAAGTATTTCTGTTCTTGGACTGTTAGAGATATGAATTAACAAAAAGGACACATGTTGTATACTCTATTCTGAAGATATTTGGACAACGTCTACGATATAATGATAGGGATGGCCCTCAAGGGTTTTACACTTGATTAAGTCACGAAGAGACAATTACGACATGAGTACTGTGTGGAACTCACTGTAACATTCATTATAATCATCAGTGGGTGGGCTTATAATTTACTTTAGAAAGTAAGGTTTGTTTGGTCACTAAGAGACAATTAGAGGATCAGTACTGTGAGAAGCTTACACTAACATTTATTATAATCATCGTTGGATGGATCTATAATATGTTTGAGAATGTAACATTGCTTTGGTCGCTAAGAAACAATTAAGGGATCAGTACTCTGTGGAATGTACTGTAACATTTGTGTAGGAAGGAACTGCAGCTGCTGGTTTACACCAAAGATAAACACAAAATGCTGGAGTAACTCAGCGGGACAGGCAGCATCTCTGGATAGAAGGAAAGGGTGATGTTTCGGGTCGAGACCCTTCTTCAGATCTGCGTCTCCCTTACTGTAACATTTACTATAATTATCAATGGATGGCCTTATAATTTCTTTTCAAATGTATGGGCTGGTGAGAAGTCCAGGCCTCACTACATTTATTTTAGGAATTAAACCTTTCCTCTAATACTCCATCGTGGAACCTTCCGCTTGATTTAGCTATCTAATCCCTTAACGCACAATGGTTCAAGTTGCACAATTGATTGAAGAAGCTTCCAGAATAAAAGCACCACATCACCTGTAGGCCTAACTGGCAGCCCTTGTGAAAGGTGAAGCAGTAAATTGCAGACATTAGACTTCTTATCCGTCAAATGTAGAACAGAGTGGCAATAATAAATATTAATTATTTCTGATCATATTAATGATTAAAGATCTTGTTCCTCTCCACCTTTATCCAAGTCTACTTTATTATCGTCACTCTGCCAGATATTAACAGATATCTTCACCTCTTCACCTCTGCCTATCCTTAGCCCCACGTCCCCCTCCCTTTTCATCTGTGCATTAATTGCCTCATATTGTGTTTTGTATTGAATTCTGTCTTTACTTTGTGTACTAGTCATGTCTCTACTATTTATTTCATTCCCCTTACATGTTTTTCCTCTACCTGCTAAATTTTTGTAAGGTGTCCTTGAGACTCTTGAAAGGCGCCCATAAATAAAATTTATTATTATTATTATTAGATAATTAATTTTGGCTGTTATAAAACGATCCATCTGGAGTTTAGTTTGGAGAGCTGCAAAGCACACACAGTACTCTGAAAGGTCAGAACTTTAATATGGCGAAGGAGGATAGGACTTCAAGACTTCAAGTCACAGCCAGTCCATGTCATTAGTCCGTGGCTGAACCAAACCCAACTTAATTTAAAGCATAAACACTGCGAATATTAACTGCAGTTCAACTTGGTGTAATGAGAGCGATTTTAGGTTGGGACCACGCATTCCAGCAAGAATTTAGGACACCACAGTGGCACAGGGGTAGAGTTGCTGCTTTGCAGTGCCAGAGATCTGAGTTCGATCCTGACTACGGGTATGGAGTTTGTACTTTCTCCCTGTGACCGTGTGGGTTTGCTCCGGGTGCTCTGGTGTCCTCCCACATTCCAAAGACGTGCAGGTTTTGTAGATTAATTGGCATCTGTAAATTGCCCCTAGTGTGAAGGTATCAAAAGTAGGATATCACAGAACTAGTGTGAACGGGTGATCATTGTTCGGTGCGGACTAGCTGGGCCGAAGGTCCTGTTTCCACGCTGTATCTTTAAACTAAACTAAACTAAACTAATTTTCAGGAGATAATCTGGGCTGATATTTGGATGTACAATGAGAAATTGTCTTCAAGATGAGATGCTAAACAGAAGCGCCATCTACTAATTCAGACAATCAGCAAATCAGTCTTGCATTAAGTAAATCACCGATGTATGGGTTGCCTCAGCTAGTAATTTTATTACCTTCCCAATGGAAATCAACTACAATTGATATAATCCCATGATGCTATTTAAAGAACATTTCAGCATCCTGGCCAACATTTATCTTTCAATCATCAGATTTAGTTTAGTTTAGTTTAAAGATACAGCACGGAAACAGGTCCTTCGGTCCAGCAAGTCCGCGTAAACTAGCAATCCCTGTACACTAGCACTATCCTACACACACTTTTTTTTACCGAAGACAAATTAACCTACACACCATGACATCTTTAGAGTGTGGGAGGAAACCGGAGCACCTGGAGAAAACCCACGCGGTCACAGGTGGGACGTACAAATTCCATACAGACAGCACCCGTGGTCGGGATCGAACCCTGGTCGCTGGCGCTGTAAAGCAGCAGCTCTACCACTGTGCCACCGTGCCGCCCCTAGTGTGCAGGGCTTAGCCTGCACAGGGGATAGACAGATAGCATCTCATTACTGAGACCCGTGAGATCTTGCCCTATTTCAGAATATTGTACAGTTTCCTTGTTGGCTATGTTTTGAAGAGTCCTCCATCAACTATGAAAAACAATTTCTGAGCACATTTACAGCATTGCATTAATTAATCTTCTGTCAGGATTCTTTTACTTAATACAGCTATCAGAAAGAATATTAAAGAGATTGGATTTCACAACCACTTAGCTGGAGTGAAACACCTTTAATAGCATCCCTGCCACTGAAGTTTGTATTTACTCTAGACACCAGCGTGTAAACATAGCAAACACTGCATCCAGAATTTAAATATTTGCTGTCTGATATACTTACATAACCATTTGATAATGGTTTTTGAACACGAATGGACTCTCTAGTTGTGTTATTTTTATCAATCTTCTTAAGGGTTTAATCACAATTAGTCCCGCAATACAAATCCTTTCATCGGGTTTTAAGAAAGACGCTCTACTGCATAGTAAATGTTTTGGTCATCGGTTTCCTCTTGTCGTAAACCCAATAAAATGGACAAATACCACTATATCCTAAGCTGCTTACTGGTTTCCTAATTGCCTGGGACTGAACCTAGCACTGTCAACTATCCATGATTTTGCTAAATTAAAATTAATTCACTTGATTTTCCCAATTGTGATTGTCCCTTTGAGCACCTTGTGCATTGGTTATTAAAACACTGGAGATGGAATAAAGACACAAGGAACTGCAGATGCTGGAATCATGAGTGAAATACAAAGTGCCAGAGTAACTCGATGGGTCAGGTATCATCAGTGGAGCGAATGGTCAGGCGATGTTTTGGATCAGGACCTCTCTTCAGACTGGAATAAATTAATCTGTCCACCTGTTGAATGTCGAGACATGCAAGAAAACAGACCTGGAAATGGGATTGTTCTTAATACCCCGCCATTCCAGTAAATATCACCTGTTCCCCATGCTACCATTGGGACGGCATGGTGGCGCAGTGGCAGAGTTGCTGCCTTACAGCGCCAGAGGCCTGGGTTCGATCCTGGCTAAGGGTGCTGGCTGTATGAGGGTTTGTACATTCTCTCTGTGACCTCGTGGGTTTTCTCTGGGTGCTCTGTGGTTCTCAAGCTGCTTTGTAGCCCATGTTGCCTTGATGGCTGTCTGCATTCATCAAATATACAAGCCTTCAAAAAAAAATCTAAGAAGCCACCCAAGTTCATGGACAATTAAGGATGGGCAACAAATGCAAGCCTTGCCAACAAAGATCGCATAGCATGTTTGTATGTAAAACCATGCCTGGTAGAAGATGAGATTAATTCATGATTTGTCTAATCCCCATTTTGCAGGTCCAACTCAATTTAAGAGAACAATCAAGTTTGGTTGCATGTACCTCTGAATCATTGATTACAGTGAATGTATTCACAGCCGAGGTAGACAGAGGCACAAGAGACTGCAGAGGCTAGCATTTGGACCAACAAACCGTCCACCAATAAAGGGATAGTGGAAGGTAGACACAAGGAATTCCAGATGTTGGTTTACAACAAAATACACTAATTGCTGGAGTAACTCAAACAGCTCAGGTATAATCTCTGAAGAACATGGACAGGCGACGTTTTAATGTTCAGGATTCGTGTTCTACTGAGATGCTGCCTGACCCGCTGAGTTGCTTCAGCACTGTGTCATTTTTCGTGGGAGAAATGGCTATGCACCAGGGTTAAAATGGTTAGCAACCTTTATCATCACTCCACCCATCTGCCTATCAAAGCCCTCTTACCTATCACTTGCCCGGTTTGGCCCCATCCCCATCTATTTTCCAGCCTTCAACCCCATACTACAATCAGTTTGAAGCATGGTGCCAGCCTGATTTATTGCATGTCCATTTCCCTCCAGAGATGATACCTGTCCCGCTGAGTTAATCCAGCACTTTGCGCTTTGCTCAAGATTCCAGCATCTGCAGTTCCTTGTGCTTCCAGGTCAATCAATATGTTGAACTGGTGTCGTTTCAGCCTTGTGTGGTTGAACTGGTGAAAGCTGCGGTTGTATTTTTAAATTGATGTCGGTATAATGTCAACAACCAGGGCAATGCATGCACCTGAGAGTTAATAAACAAAACATTAGTCAGGAAGCCTACTGGATTAGCCATAGCTGGATAATCCCATCAAATTTACATTATAAATGACATGCGTATGTTCCAACGTATAAATAAATACTGAGTGGATTAAAAAAGATCTAATCAGTAGTGTACACACACATAGTGACAACTCGAAACGCCAGTAAGTAATTTGAATTTACTATATTAACCCTCCACACACCAAGTACTTGTCATGGGGTGGCACGGTGGTGAAGCGGTAGAGTTGCTGCCTTACAGCGCCAGAGACCCGGGTTCAATCCTGACTACGGGTGCTGTCTGTACAGAGTTTGTACATTCTCCCCGTGACCTGCCTGGGTTTTTCCCGGGAGCTCCGGTTTCCTCCCACTCTCCAAAGACGTACAGGTTGGGAGGCAAATTGGCTTTGGTAAAATTGTAAATTGTCTGTGGTGTGTGTAGGATAGTGCCAGTGCACGGGTCGATGCAGACTCGGTGGGTCAAAGGGCCTTTTTCTGCGCTGTATCTCTAAACTAAACTAAACTAAAAAAAGAACTCCAGAACAAGGCTGAGGAACCTCCTTGGTACAAAACCCCTTGAAACTACCAGAAGTGTTTATAGGGTAATGGACACATTACACTGTAACCACTTAAACTGTGGATTAAGGTCAGATCTAGACATAATTAAACTGACCCAAATCACTTCCGCCTTCAGAACCGGCAGGGACACAATCTATTAATGGTCTCAGATAAGGTCTTGAAAGAGCAGCTTTCCACCCTGAGCAATATAAGAAAGCCTTTTCCATGGCAAAGTAACAGCTTCCTGTCTCCAACCGTTTTATATCCTCAGTGACCATGGTCTGAAAATCCTTCCCCAGACTCATTTCTGTCTTAAGTGTACAAAAATGAATGTCAGCATCTTTTGGGAGAAAAACAATAAAAGTTGATTTTGATGAATTTGCAAAAGATAGTGCCCAATTTGCAAAAGATAGTGCCCAATCTATCACAGGTTCTGACCTCCCCACCATCCAAGGTATTTACAGGAGTCGCTGCCTCAAAAAGGCAGCCAGCATCATCAGAACCCCACACTATCTAAGCCACATACTCATCTCACTCCTGCCCTCAGGAAGAAGGTAAAGGAGCCTGAAAACTGCAACGTCCAGGTTCAGGACCAGCTTCTTCCCTACAGCCATCAGGCTACAAAACGCTACAACCTCCAAGTAAGCTCCAAACTACTGAGACTTGGGAGCATTACTTTTGTCTTTCTGCACAATTATTATTTGTTTGTTTTTATGTATATGTATGTGTGTGTTTACTGATTTAAAGTAAAAAAAATCAAAATACTTTGAATTTAAAATGACCAGCTTCACAATGGCTTGGCCAGCAGTGATCAGCTTCACAGAAGATTTTATCCTATATTTGACAAGTTATTTGCGATTAAACTTTAAAAAATGCCAACTTTCACAAGATTCTTACATATTCTGATTCACATTTTTCTCCTCTAGGCAGAGACACCTTCACTGCACATTTTATGCTTTATTTCTTGACCTATAACTGATTAAAGTTTTAAAAAATCAAAAGATTTTTAATTTAAAACGACCAGTTTCATCTGATGATGTCACAATGGCTCAGCTAGCAGTGATCAGCTTCAATGAAGATTTCATCCTATATTTCACATTATTCGCGATTATTGCTTTAAAAATGTCAACTTTCACAAGATTTTTACCGTTAAAATCATTCCTTCCAGCTACCAACACACTTTGATACCAAGTTGCAAGACAGAAACACTCTGAACGTTTTACCTCAATGGGATTTATCAACAGGAGGGGAAGGGCCAAATGGTATTGCAGTTGGAATTGATGCGGCAGGCAGGGAAGTGCAATCAGATTTTTTTTAAAGTCCACTGCTGAGGTAGGCAGGGGAATGGTGGAATCTTACATTCGGGAACGGGTTAAGTTGCATTGGGGGAACAACTGAATGGTGGTATATTGCGTTGGGAGACCACACCGTTGGGGGCACAGACGTATTCTGATTCACATTTTTCATTAAAATCATTAAAGTCATTCTTGCCAGCTTCCAACACACTTCGATAAAATGTTGCGAAACAGGAACACTCTGAACTTTTCACCCCACAGGTGGGGGAGGGCGAATTGCTATTGCAACACGCAGGGCAAGTGCAATTGGAATTTTTTTTAAACCCACTGCTGAGGGAGGCAGGGGAGTGCTGGAATCTTATGTTCGGGAACGGCTTGAGTTGGAGGACCATGTGGGGGGTACGGGTAGGGAACGGGTGCATTGGTGGAGTACACCCCCAACGCACCCGTATGCATGGTCTAGTATATGTTAAAAAAACAATATAATGAATGAGTGAAAAAGTTCACTATATGTATATGTGTGTGTATGTGTTTGTGTGTCTGTGTGTGGCGTTGGCTGCAAGTAAGAATTTCATCATTCTATCTAGGACATATAGTATAACAACAAAAGGGTCTCAACCCGAAACGTTACCCATTCCTTCCCACCAGAGATGATGCTGTCCCGCTGAGTTACTCCAGATGTTTGTATCTATCTAACAATAAAACACTCTTGATTCTTGACCCAGCAGGTTAGGAAGCATCACTTGAGAACATGGATAGATGACGTTTCTGGTCCAGACCTTTCTTCATACTGCCTTGAAATGAACTGCTTAGGGATTTTTATTTATCAAATTTATTGGGGCTTTTATTTATCTTTTTTAAAATGTTTGGTTATTATATTATCTACTGAGTAAGAATACTTGTTGTGCTGCTGCGAGTAAGAATGTAATTGTTCCATTTCAGTACATATGACAATAAAACGTGCTTGACTCTTGACTCTCTGTGTGAAAAAGTTGCCCCTCAGGTTCTTATCAGATCTTTCTCCTCCCACCTTGAACCTATGTCTTATGGTCCTTGATTCCCCTTCATTGGGAAAAATCCCGGTTTACAAAAAAAAGACACAAAGTACTGGAGTAATTCAAGCGGGCCAGGCAGCATCTCTGGATAACATGGATAGGTAACGTTTCAGGTTGGGACTCATGTTCTGCTAAGATGCTGCCTGACCCGCTGAATTGCTCCAGCACTGTGTCTTTTTTAGTAGTAGAAATGGCTGCGTACCAGGTTTAAAATGGTTAGCAACATTTATCATGATTCCACTCATCTTCTTATCAAACCCCTCTCACCTATATCCACCTATCAGTTGCCCAGCGTTGTCCCATCCCCACCTATTTTCTAGCCACCAACCCCCTAATACAATCAGTCTGAAGAATGGTCCCAACCTAAAATATTGCCTGTCCATTTCCCTCCAAAGATGTTAACTGACCCGTTGAGCTACTCCAGCATGTGTGTTTTGCTCAAGATTCCAGCAACTGCAGTTCCTTGCGTTTCCAGTTCAATCAATATGAAGGTAAAAGAGTAAACTTTCTGTCATTCTCAATCACCAAAATTGAGTGAACGATCTTCTTCCATGTTGTATTCTCAAAATAAATGTTGCACTTATTTTGATTGCTAGAGATTAATCATTATTCCGCAGATGTTCAACAATTTGAGATATTAGTTCCACAAAGACTGCTGATCCACTGAAGGTTTCAAACCTTTTGCTTTCGACAGAATTTTACTTCTAATATCTTAACTGTTTTCATCTTTGATTTCTATGTATTGCAAATAGCCTGGTTTCCAGGGAAATGTTCTAAAAATCCAGCTGTAATTTGATAACGGGTTCTCAAAACTATTTCTTAAGCAAGTCATGCATGAAAAACAGATAAACAGATTGCAGTATCAAAGGACATGAGGTTGGGACAAATATATCACAGGATATATTTTCCATGGATGTCCAGATCAGACTGGACAATTATTGGTGGAAATGCCAGATAGATAGGGGAGTTCAGTCTACACTCACTGAACCCATCCCTGTGAAAAGTTAGAGACGGTGATTGGATCTGGGAGCGGACCGATACATCTGTAAATAAAACTGAACAACTCAGACATCTTTTCATTTGCACAATTGATTTCATGGTATTAATTTTAATATATTATTGTTTAAAATCCATGCATTGAAGGAAGAATATTTTTCAGCCCATCTCTGGTCCCTAATCCTAACCCTAACCTAACCTTATCCGGATGTCACCCGCAGAACAGCATACGGCAGCGTGTGACAGGGCGCACGACATGATGAGACACCCAGATGTCGCCCTGGATTTTGAACACCGTGCATCACCCGCGCGTCACTACATGGGTCACCACGCGTCACAACGCGTCACGACCCGACCACGATGCAACAACCTCTTTTCAGTCTGTCGCTTAAAATGTCGCCCAAGTGGGACAGGCCCTTAAATGTTTCTTAAACATTGCGATATTACCTGCCTCATCTACCTCCTCTGGCAGCTCACTCCATACACCCTTTACGTGAAAAACGTAACCCTCAGGGTCCTATAAAACCTTTCCCCCCTCATCTTAAACCAATGTTCTCTGGGCAAGAGTGCATCCACTCGATCTACTCCTCCCATGATTTTGTACACTCATGAAAGTCCTGGGGATCATTTGATATCTATAATAAAATGACTTCAGTCAAGATCACAAATGTGTGAGGCTTTTTTTTTGGAAGATGTACTCTTGTTTGTAGCTATCCAATGATAAAACTGAAGTCTGGCTCAGAATTTTAACAGCAGAAAACCAACCAAACTGATAATAAGGCAGGAACGAGGAACTGATTGTGGATGATCAGGCATGATCACATTGAATGGGGGTGTTGGCTCGAAGGGCCGAATGGCACCTATTTTATTCGTTTCGGCTTGCCTTGATTAACTGATTAAACAGTTAATCAAGGCAAGCAGCCCAGAAGCTTGGTAAACTGCTTCTCTCTTTCAGAACGCTGAACAAAGACAGCATACACTGCGTAGACAGGCACACCAAGAGAGACAGTGTGTGTGTGTTTTGTGTTTGTGCGCGGGAAGAGAGTGGGAGTCAGACAGATACAGCGAGATCGAGGGAGAGGTGGCGGGAGAAAGAGAGGGAGCGACATACACACACTCACACAATGACGAAAGGTCAATCAAGAGAGAAGTACTGAGAATGATGCACGTACGACATGAGAGCGATATACTAACAGAGAGACCGAGAGTTACTGAAAGAGATATACCAAGCAGCACTCAGCATCTCTCACGCACGCAATGACACAAAGAGAGAGAGAGAGAGCAGGGAAAGAGAGGGTGAGGGAGGGAGAGGGGAAGTGAGAGAGAGAGACAGAGGGAGAGTTTAAGAGATGCAGCCAAAAAGAGAGTTTCTCAAAAGAGTAAATGTATTGGTTTAACTTGGGAATTCCAAGGTAGCTGAAGGTAGAACCACTGATGGGATAAGAAGTATGGGATGCCCCTAGAGGCCAGAGTTGGAAAGAGATGTAAACCATGGAGAGAGCTGTAGGACTAGAGGAGGTTAAAGAGATGATCAGGGGCAAGGCCAGCCTTATTTGAGGATCATCCCTTTATGTCAAGAAGCCAGAAATGGAAAATTATCCCCTGATACTCTCCGAATGCTTAGCACCTGAAAACTGATCTCCTGTGAATTCCCTTCTCCCCACCATCTCAGTCTTTAAACCTTGTCTCCCCCCCCCCCCCCCCTCACTGCTTGATTCATCTCATCTGTTTTCCAGCTTCTTCTAACTTTGATATCATCCTATTTTGTGGTAACATTTGTACATCTCCACACAGAAATGGTGAATGAGGAATGTACACAACACACATTTTGAAAACATGAATGATGGCTGTACAGTGGCGCAGCAGTAGAGTTGCTGCCTTACAGCGGCAGAGACCGGGTTCGATCCTGACTTTGAGAGCTGTCTGTAGGAAAGTTTCTTTGTTCTCCCTGTGACCTTGTGGGTTTTCCCTGGTTTCCTCCAACACTCCAAAGACTTGCTGGTTTATCGATTAATTGGCTGGCTTCTGTCAATTGTAAATTGTCCCTGACGTGTAGGATACTGCCAGTGTACCGCCATGGACTCACTGGGCCGAAGGTCCCATTCCAACATGTATCTCTAAAGTAAAGTCTAAAAAAGCAAGTCTCTGATAACATTGTGTTGAATTAATTAATCAATATCGTACAACAGAACATACTGAAATATTTTTCAGAAAGGGTTAATGGTTGAAATGTGACTGTGGAAAGTGGACCTGATTTGATGATGGTCATGATACTGTGAAGACAACATCACAGGCATACAGACGAGCATGTCCTCACCAATCCTCTCTGGCCAGCCCCTTGTCTAATCCCACAGCCCCTGAGTTACCCAAATCACTATGAGCTGGTCGAGTCAGGGTTAGTAAGATTATATTTAGAAGGGGCTTACCGCCTTTCAATACTGATGTTGGTAATTTATTTTAAAACTAATCAAACTCACACTGAGGTTCAGCTACACGATTCACTCAGAGAATGTCTGGAACCGTTGATTGCAATTCATCTACAAAAAAAGCTCACAAACTGGCCTTTAAAGCTGCCAATTTTTGTCTCTCTCTCTCTCTCTCTCTCTCTCTCTCTCTCTCATGTCGCTTCTGAACAAAAGCAAACTGGAAAAAAAAAAAATCCGAACTTTTAGAACATTTGATTCCGAGTGGAGACGCCACAGAGTGAAGGATTTTTTTAAGGGGGAAAAAAAAACCTATGGACACCCCTCGTGTTATTAAATATCTGTTTGGTTTGGAGGCTCCAGACTGGGGATGATGCTTTCTCATTGTACTTGTTGGCAGAGGGAATGCTTTCAACATCACTGGTGCAGTGGTATGGAGCGTGAGTGAGCTGACGTTGAAATGCCTTGCCAAGAAACGTTCTGTTAGACCTAGGTTCTCATAAGCTGAGGTAAAAAAAGAGCCAATTTATAAATCTCCATAGAAAAGCACATTAAATCAGTTGTTCACCAATTCAATTAAGACAACAAAAAAATTGGCAGGAAGAATTAAGCACCACATATCCTCATCCCAAGCATGGGGATTTCTACAACATGTTGACATCTCAGTGATATTTTACAGAGGACAATTAAAAATATAAAGAGGGAAAGAAATAATTGTGTAGATTGCTCATAGTCTGAAGAAGCGTTCTGACCCGAAACTATATTTAAGAGGGAGTTAGATGTGGCCCTTGTGGCTAAAGGGATCAGGGGGTAAGGAGAGAGGGCAGGTACAGGATACTGAGTTGGATGATCAGCCATGATCATATTGAATGGCGGTGCAGGCTCGAAGGGCCGAATGGCCTACTCCTATTTTCTATGTTTCTATGAAATGCCACCCATCCTTTTTCTCCTAAGCGGAGGTTGGGCGATCGTTTCGCCGAACACCTCCGCTCAGTCCGCAATAACCAACTTGACCTCCCGGTGGCTCAGCACTTCAACTCCCCCTCCCATTCCCAATCCGACCTCTCTGTCCTGGGACTCCTCCATTGCCAGAGTGAGCAACAGCGGAAATTGGAGGAACAGCACCTCATATTCCGCCTGGGGACCTTGCGTCCGGATGGCATTAACATTGAATTCTCCCAATTTTGCTAGTCCTTGCTGTCTCCTCCCCTTCCTTAACCCTCTAGCTGTCTCCTCCCACCCTCCCATCCGCCCGCCCTCGGGCTCCTCCTCCTCCCCTTTTTCCTTCCTTCTCCTCCCCACCCCCCATCAGTCTGAAGAAGGGTTTCGGCCCGAAACGTCGCCTATTTCCTTCGCTCCATAGATGCTGCTGCACCCGCTGAGTTTCTCCAGCAATTTTGTGCACCTTCGATCTTCCAGCATCTGCAGTTCCTTCTTGAACACCTGCTGCCTGACCCACTGAGTTATTCCAGCACTTTGTGTCGTATTTTGTTAACCAGCATCTGAAGTTCGATTTTAATCAAAATCAAAAACCTTATGTTTCTAATGCAACTAAAGACATTCCATGTGTGGAGGAAAGAACTGCAGATGGTGGTTTACACCGAAGATAGACACAAAAAGCTGGATTAACTCAGCGGGTCAGGAAGCATCTCTGGAGAAAAGGAATAGGTGACGTTTCGGGTTGTGATGCATCTTCTGACTAAGAAACAGGGGAAAGGGAGGCAAGAGATATAGATGGTACATAGAACAGATTAATAAAAATATGGGAAAACCAACGATGATCAAGTAAAGGAGGCAATAGAGCATTGTGGGCTCCACTTTTTCTTGATCATTGTTGCTTTTCGCATATCTTTCATTCATCTGTTCTGTGTGCTGTCTAGATCCCTTGTTTCCCTCTCCCCTTACTTCAGCATCAGAGATGCTGGCTGACATGTTGAGTTACTTCAGCTTTTTGTGTCTAAAGACAGTCCATAGTTTGATTCAGAGACAGTTTCTTCCCAGCTGTTGTCAGGCAACTGAACCATCCTGTCGCCAACTAGAGAGCGGTCATTGTTTGTTTAGGCACGGCTCGGCCACATTGCCCCTCTGGGAGCAGTTCACTGTACTCTACTCTGGCCAAGTGCAGCCTAGGACTTAGCTTTGCAGACATCCCACTGCACATAAAGAGCAGCTGTAACAGCCGAACAGTCTCCACAACTCCAGACACATGTCATTGTGGTTGAGGCCATTTGGGGATGTATGTTAGATTAAGTGTATCTGTAAGAACTGTGTGTACCATCCAGTGTAACCTTTGACACATTCATGTACCAGTCCCTGTCATTAATTGAGAGTTTATGGACTCATAGAGTCAGAGAGTTTTTAGCAAGAAGGGTCCTGAAGCATCTGAAGTAGGTCCCAAAGCGAAACGTCACTGATCCACATTCTCCAGAGATACTGCCTGCCTGAAGTTATTCCAGCACTTTGTATCTTATTTTGTTAACCAGCATCTGAAATTCTGTCTCTAATCAGAAAACCTATGATTCTGGTGCAATTAAAGACAGTCCTGAGTTTAATTCAGAGACAGTTCCTTCCCAGCTGTTGTCAGGCAACTGAACCACCCCATCACCAACCAGAGAATGGTACTATCCTACTCTCTACCTCATTGGAGACCCTCGCTAGGCACAGGACTTTAACTGGCACTGGACATTATTCCCTTTATCTTGTATATCGGGTTTGCTCCGGGTGCTCCGGTTTCCTCCCACATTCCAAAGATATGCAAGTTTGGAGATTAATTGGGTTCTGTAAATGTTCCCATGTGTGTAGGATAAATCGAGTGTATGGGTGACCATTAGTCAACATGGACGCGGTGGGCCACAGGGCCTGTTTCCACACTGTGTCTCTAAATGAAACTAAACTTGCTCACAGGATTAGCTCACAGGTGCTGGAAGACTAAGTTATTGGGCTGGAGGTCCAACTAAATATTAAAGGAAAATGGTACTTTAATGGTTACTATATAACTATATGGATCAATGCCAAACTGGGATGGCAATGCAGCGATAATAATGCATATACCTGTGTCGAGTGTCCTTTAAATGCTGTTATTGTAGCTGCACTGGCAACTTATTCCATACATCCACCACCCTCTGAGTGAAATAGTCGCCCTTCAGGTTCTTGATAAATGTTTCACCCCTTACTTTAAACATATGTCCTCCAATTCTTGGTTCCCCTACCCTGGGTAAAAGATTCTGTGCATTCACCCAGAACCTTTCCACAAAAACACTGCTCAAGGTGACAGATAGCAGATGATTGCAGAATTTCCTCCGCCATTCAAACCAGGTCACCACACCACAGTAACTAAAAGCAGAGATGCTATAAAGGTGGAGCAGCACGTGTGGGAAGAGAACCAGTTAATACTTCAGGTCTGGGAGTTTCATCAGTTAAAGCCAACTTGTTTCCTGCATTTGTCATACCATTTTTATTTCCGATTTTCAGTGTGTGTCGGTTTTTTTTAAATTTCATCATTCTAAATGACTGTGAATGACTCAACGCATTAACTTTAAACATATGTTTCCCCCATTCACTTCAATTTTGGGGGGAGTTTACCATACTTTTATTGGAGATGAGGCTGCAGTTTTGGTTTCCTCTTCAAATGAACTGTCTTCTCGGTAAGTTGGCTCATTTGCGGTGAATTAAACTGCCAGGCATTTGGTTCACTCAATCTCTAACTCATTGCTCAATGCAGTGCTGTACATTAACACTCCATTCCACTAAATAACTCAACAAGATTTTTTCCCCCAGGTTTAGGGAATCAAGAACTAGAGAATATAATTTAAAATGAGAGGGGAAAGATTTAATCTACGTGGCAACATTTTCACAAAGAAGTTGGTATGACAATAGACAATAGACAATAGACATTAGGTGCAGGAGTAGGCCATTTGGTTCTTCGAGCCAGCACCGCCATTCAATGTGATCATGGCTGATCATCCCCAATCAGTACCCCGTTCCTGCCTTCTCCCCATATCCCCGGACTCCGCTATTTTTAAGAGCCCTATCTAGCTCTCTCTTGAAAGCATCCAGAGAACCCGCCTCCACCGCCCTCTGAGGCAGAGAATTCCACAGACTCACCACTCTCTGTGAGAAAAAGTGTTTCCTCGTCTATTGCAAATCTCCTAGTGGCGGCGCGGCTCTGGCTGCAGCGGCTCTCCGGCAGTCCTGTTTGTTTTGTGTTTTTTGGGTTGTTTATTTTCGTTTTGGTTAGTCTAGTTTTGGTTTTTAGTTTGTGTTTTTTGGGGGGGTGGGGTTGAAACGGGGCTTGCTGTCTCTCCCTGCGGGGGAATGCGACGTTTTTGTCGTATTCCCCTTCTCTGCCTCCGTCTGCGCTGAGGCCTAATGGCGGAGCTGGCGACCTCGAGGCTCAGGAGGCAGAGCCCGCCAGGACTCGCACTGAGCTCGCTCCCGTGAGGACGGCCCGGCACGGGGCTGGAACAGGGCTTTCGTGAGGACGGCCGGCCCGAGGAAGGAATGGTGCTCCCGTCGGAGTGGCCGAGCTCGGGGAGGTACGGCGTTCCCAGCCCGAGGGAGAAGCGGCGCCCGGTCGGGGCGGCCCAGCCCGAGGGAGGAGCGGTGCCCGGTCGGGGCGGCCCAGCCCGAGGGAGGAGCGGTGCCCGGTCGGGGCGGCCCAGCCCGAGGGAGGAGCGGCGCCCAGTCGGGGCGGCCCAGCCCGAGGGAGAAGCGGCGCCCGGTCGGGGCGGCCCAGCCCGAGGGAGGAGCGGCGCCCAGTCGGGGCGGCCCAGCCCGAGGGAGGAGCGGTGCCCGGTCGGGGCGGCCCAGCCCGAGGGAGGAGCGGCGCCCAGTCGGGGCGGCCCAGCCCGAGGGAGAAGCGGCGCCCGGTCGGGGCGGCCCAGCCCGAGGGAGGAGCGGCGCCCAGTCGGGGCGGCCTGGCGCGAGGGAGGAGCGGCGCCCGGTCGGGGCGGCCCAGCCCGAGGGAGGAGCGGCGCCCAGTCGGGGCGGCCTGGCGCGAGGGAGGAGCGGCGGCCTGGCGCGAGGCTGAGACGGTGGCAGTACTCACGTGAGGGCGATCCGGCTCGGGGCTGGAACGATGCTCCGGGGGCTGTGACGGCAGTTCTGGTGGCGGTGGCCTGAGACCGGGGTTCGGCCGCGGGCCAGCGGCTGCGTCAGCAGGTCTGGTGAGCGGCAGCTTCGACCATCCCGGGCCGCGGTGTTTGAGCCGCCGGACAGGTTTTAACATCGCCCGGGGGGTATCGCCTCAGCGCAGAAGGAGAAGAGGAGGGAAGAGACTGCAGCCCTAAGACTTTTGCCTCCATCACAGTGAGGAGATGTTGGGTGGACTCACTGTGGTGGATGTTAATATGTGTTTATTGTTGTTTTTTATTGTATTGTATTGTATGTATGACTGCTTAAATTTTGTTCAGACTTCGGTCTGGATGACAATAAAAGGCTATCTATCTATCTATCTATCTATCCATTCTAAATGGCTTACTCCTTATTCTTAAACTGTGGCCCCTGGTTCTGGACTCCACCAACATCGAGAACATGTTTCCTGCCTCTAGTGTGTCTAAGCCCTTAACAATGTTATATGTTTCAATGAGATATCCTCTCATCCTTCTAAACTCCAGAGTGTACAAGCCCAGCTGCTCCATTCTCTCAGCATATGACAGTCCCGCCATCCCGGGGATTAACCTTGTATGGATATGAAATGAACTGAGGCATGTACAATAACAGCCTTTTGGGGACATTTAGGCAGATACATGGAGAGAAAAAGTTTAGAATATAAGTCAAATGTGGTGCTAGAGGAGATAGTCGTCTAGGTCAGCATGGAGGAGTTGGGCTGAATGGTCTGTTTGCACAAAGAAACAAAGAACTGCAGATGCTGGTTAATACACTAAAGGATACAAAGTACGGGAGTAACTCAATGGGTCAGGCAGCATCTCTGGAGAACATGGATAGGTGACATTTTGCGTCGAGACCCTACTTCAGACTGATTGTAGGGGGGGAAAGAAAACTGGAAAAAGGGAGAGGCAGGACATAATGTGGCAGGGTGGTAGCAGATAGTTGGAACAAAGATATCTTTAAAATATAGTTGCATCGTAGGAACAGTTTAGTGGGATATGGAACAAAACACAGGTAAATGTGATGGACAAACTTAGATGGGTCATCTGAGTCGGCATGGGCGGGTTGGGCTGATGGGCCTATTTCCATGCTGAATGACTCTCTGACTACAGCAGTCCAAAAAACAGCCGTGCTTTTCCCTTATCCTCAATGGATAAAACTCCAGGAAGTATCATTTGTTGCCATTGGTTGACTGCATTAAAGCATTTGTTTCAAATTCTGGCAACTCGGTTTTAAGATGCACGTAAGAAAAAAAGCTGTTAAATCATGTTGAAGCAGGGCTAAAACTGCCATTTAAGAGTGCATTGTGCAAAAAAAAGTTGAATTTTTATTGCACTGAGGAGCTCTGTGGGAGATAGTGGATAATTTAAATAAGGGCCAATTCCGAGCAGCATTATTCTGCTTATCTAACTACAAATTCCATTTGAAAAGAGTCAGGCAAGCTCACTTGGAGCAATTTAGGAGAATAACTTGCTGCCTTTTCAGTATGCAGCCAACAGATAGACTTCTTCACAGAGTGCAAGATTAATCGTGGCATGTGCTTGCAATGCCACTGCATTAAACCATTTAATTTTGTCGGCAGGAATTCGACAATATTGCTTTAACATCATTTCTTTCCTGTTTCCTGTTCAAATGTAGAGGACCTCATTCATGGTATCAGTGAACTACGACCTTTAACTGTGGTTACAAATCAATGTTTTAGAGATAGCTGAATCAAACATCCATTTTAACCCTTGGCATTCTTTAAGGCATTTTTTAATTCTTTCCAACACAGTCCCTTGGAGTGAAATTTTATGACCTTTTTTTTGCAAGGTATTCTATCACTAAAGTCAAAACCTTGCCCAGCAGTACACAGTTTCATCACAGCCAAAGAGCTCTACATTGGGGGCGTCACAGTGCCGTAGCGTTAGAGCTGCTGCCCTACAGCGGCCGAGATCCGGGTTCGATCCTGACTATGGGTGCTGTCTATACGGAGTTTGTACCTTCTCCCTGTGACCGCGTGGGTTTTCTCCCGGTGCTCTGGTTTTCTCCCACACTCCAAAGACGTGCAGGTTTGTAAGTTCATTGGCTTCGGTAAAATTGTAAATTGTTCCTAGTGTAGGAAGGATAGTGTTAATGTACGGGGTGATCGTTAGGCAGTGCGGATTCAGTGGGTCGAAGGGTGTGCTTCCACGCTGAGTCTCTAAGGTCTAAAGTCTAAAGCCCCATTAATATAGGGACATGTTTATTTTCAACTAAAACTAATCCCATTGCATTCAAGCACTACATCGCATTGACCTAATCAGCTTTGGTTCATTTGGGAGCTTTTTTTTTTGTTGAGTCAAAGGATTGTTGGTTCATGTCCTGTTTGAGAGATCTGGGTGACTTTGCAATGTCGTACGCAAGGAATGATTCACTGTCAGAGGGTAACAGCCTCAATGTTGATCCTCAGCCAGTGATTGTAAAATTGCTACAAGGAAGTGATGTTGAATGTTGATAACTGCTATTATACAGATTATTAAACACCACCAACTATAGATACATTTCTGGGAAATTGGTCCTTTATGTTTAATTTATCTTAGTTTAGTTTAGTTTAGTTTATTGTCACGTTTGCCGAGGTACACCAAAAAGCTTTTTTTTGCGTGCTATCCAATCACCGGAAAGACTATACTGTACATGACTATAATCAAGCCATCCACAGTGTACAGATACAGGATAAGTGTAATAATGTTTAGTGCAAGATAAATCTAAATACCTAGAACAAAGTGAAATTACTCCAAATACTGGAATCTGCATTGTCCTCTAGAGATGCTACCTGACCCATTGAATTATTCCAGCGCTTTATAAGTTCATAAGACATAGGAGTAAAATTAGGCAATTTGGCCCATCAAGTCTACTCCGCCATTCAATCATGGCTGGTCTATTTTCGCTTCTCAACGCCCATTCTCCTGCCTTCTCCTGATGACTTTGACACCCTTACCAGTCACAAACCTATCAATCTTCACTTTGAAAATACCCAATGAATTGGCCTCCATGCCATTTGTGGCAATGAATTCCACAGATTCACTGCCCTCTGATTAAAGAAATTCCTCCTCCAGTTTTCAAGCTAAAAACCTAGCTGTGCTGTCATGTTAGAAAACGTCCCATAACACTATATTGAAGATTATTGAGGGGAAATATTCTCCTGGCTAATAATTAATATTCAACTGGCATTATTAAAACAAGATTAAACTATTGTGGGAGGTTGCTATGTATAAATTGGCTGTTGTATTTATTATACTTCAAAAGGTATCTCTTAGTTTCAAACCACAAAATGATGTCCTAAGATTGGAGTATCATGGAGGCATGGAGTTGTACAGCATAAAAAAGGCCCTTCAGTCCACCACATCTATGCCTATCATTATGCCGATTAATTGAATTTCTCTTTATCCCTTGCTCTTTCACACACCAGTCCAAATGCTTCTTAAAAGTTGTTATTGTTCCTGCTTCCACCATCTCCTCCGGCAGGTCCTTCCAGATACTAATAATTTGTATGAAATTATTTACTCCACCTCTCTCACCTTAAACTTATTCCCTCTAATTTTAGAGAGTCTTACCATGGGAAACAGACTCTAGCTATCTACCTGATCTATGCCTCTCATAGTTTTATATGCTTCAATCAAATCCCCAGTGGAATCTCGTCAGTGGATATTTTTATTTTATTTTAATTTATTTTTAATTTATTTATTTATTTATTTTTTAATTAGAAGTACAGTAAATTACAATAATACACATCACATATATCTTAATACATTTGTTGTACCACTTCGTTTTTCGAGCTTTAAAAAAAATAGAAATAAAAGAAGTAAGGAAAGTGAGCAAGAATCGTGAAGGTGCAGGAAAGTGTAGGGAAAAGAAAGCCCCTTAGTGAAGAAGTTAGAGAAGGAAGTAAAGAAAGGAAATTAGACCCTAGAAAGAAAAGAAAAAAAAGGAAAAACAATCGCTCTATTGTAACACAAAACTCCGCAAACAAGGATATACCAACCGTATTTTTTTATTTATTTTTTAACTTTATTTTATACCCCCCATTACCAGATCCTGGCACCATTCATATTTTAAATTACTATTGCACCTTATACTTGTAATAGTTCCATAAATGCAGACCACGTCTTTTGGAAGTGGTCTGCTTTGCCTGCTAGGAGGAGTCTCCTAGGATATTTTTGATGCGGAGATTAATAGTTTCTTGATTAGCTCTGGTTTCAGGGGGAGAATGGCGAGAAGGCAGGAGAATGGGGTTGAGAGGGAAAGATAGATCAGCTATGACTGAATGGTGCAGTAGACTTGGTGGACCAATTGGCCTAATTCTGCTTCAATAATTTATGATCTTAAGAACTTCTCAGCCGCCTTTGCTCCAGGGAAAACAGACCCAGCCTATCCAATCTCTCCGTATAATGCAATTTCTCCAATCCAAGCAGCACAGAGGTGCAGCTGGTAGAGCTTCTGCCTCACAGCTTCGATCCTGACCATGGCTGCTGACTGTGTGGAGTTTGCACGTTGTCCCTGTAATCACTTGGGTTTCCTCCAATAGTTCAGGTTTCTTTCCAAATCTAAAAGACATGTAAGTTTGTAGCTGGCTGCTGTAAAATATCTCCAGTGTGTAGGGAGTGGATGGGAAAGTGAGTTAACATAGAGCTAGTGTGAATGGGTGATCATTGTTTGGCATGGACTTGGTGGGCCAAAGGACCTGTTTTCATGCTGTATCTCTAAGCACAGGCAATATACTTGACAATCTTTCCTGCACCCTCTCTAGCTTATTCATATTTTTCCTATAGAGTGGTGATATGACGACATACACAGTATGTTTCGCCAAACCAATGTTTTTATGCAACTGTAATATGATGAACCAACTCTTGTACTCAGTGCGTCATCTGATGAAAACAAGCTTGCCTTATGCATCATTCACCAAGTCAAGTCAAGTCAAGTCAAGTTTATTTGTCACATACACATACGAGATGTGCAGTGAAATGAAAGTGGCAATGCTCGCGGACTTTTGTGCAAAAGACAAACAACCAAACAACCAAACAAACTATAAACACAATCATAACACACATATTCTTTTACATAATAAATAATGGAAGGAAAAACGTTCAGTAGAGTTAGTCCCTGGTGAGATAGGCGTTTACAGTCCGAATGGCCTCAGGGAAGAAACTCCTTCTCCACTTCATCACCCAGTCTATCAGCGTTATCACTTTCAGGGAACCATGTCTCTCTGTTCAATAACATTCCCCAGGGCTCTGCCATTCACTATGTGTATCCTGCCCTAGACAATAGACAATAGGTGCAGGAGTAGGCCATTCGGCCCTTTGAACCGGCAACGCCATTCACCGCGATCATGGCTGATCATCCACATTCAGTACCCCATTCTGCCTTCTCATCATATCCCATGGCTCCGCTATCTTAAAGAGCTCTATCTAAGCTCAAAAAGTAACAAAGAACTCTGCACTGGGGGAATGATTATAGGCCTTTAATCAGAAAAACATCCCTCTGTCACCCACCACCAAGCCAATTGACCAGCTCACTATTGTGTCCAACTTTCCAGGCCAGTTGTGATAAACAGTACACGAGTCTTTCCTTTTAAGTGGATCAGATTCATGAAATATTTTCACATATGAAGTGCTTTTCTTATGTCAATGCTTTTCTGGGCTAGTGCGTTTCAGGAAACCAGTCACGCTCCATTTTTTTTAACAAAATGATCATTTGTCATTTATACAACAGTTAGAGCTAATTAACTATTTGGTGGCAGGGAAATAATAGCCACTCTTTACCCAATTTTCATTTTAGATTGTAACTATTCCTTCATCTTTAACTGTATCATTGTCCTTTGTTTGAGAGTTGGATTATTTGTCTTCTCTTTCTGAACTCCTCAGTAACACCCTTGTTTTGGAAGGAATATGGTGCTGGAGTAACTCTGCGGGGCAGGCAGCATCTTTGGAGAAGTGGATAGGTTCTGTTTCGGGTCGGAAAGCTTCTTCAGTCTGATGAAAGGTTCCGACACAAAATGTCACCTATCCATGTTAGTCTAAAGAAGGGTGCTGACCTGAAACCTCACCTATCCATGTTCTTCAAAGATGCTGCCAGACTCGCTGAGTTACTCCTGCACTTTGTGTATTATTTTTTGGTAAACCATCATGTCAGTTCCTTGTTTCTGCCCTTGCATTCGATTCCATTTATGAGATTTAAGAGCCATTTCAAAACCTGTCTATATTCTATATGTAAATATGTATCCATTAATCAATGTTACAAAAATGTGTTCAGTATCACCTGGCTGTGCAGAAATTGCTTGCTGCATTTCTATCATTACATCAATGACATTACACCAATGCGGGCAAATCCAACCATAATACAAATATTCACTTGCATTTTGGCCAAACAAACCAGGGCAGGATTTACATAGTAAATGGTCCTAGTGGGTTGCCAGGAGGTCGAAGATTCTCGGAGGTTCTCGTAGGTTGGAGCCAGTGCTGACTTTCATTGGTTCATAGGCAAAAAAAAGGTGAGCAGTAGTTTTCAGAATTAAGGATACCCGACCGGTAATGTTAAATGTCTGCCGACCTTCACAACCGTGTATCTCTGGCCCCTCCCCCACCCCCTTTAAAGGACTTACCAACACTGCGCTTACACCACCAACCTTCCTGTTCATCGCTGTGTGTGTCTGTATCACCTTGGCTTTGCACCGTGTGAATTTTTTAGAAAGGGCAAGCGGGGGGAGTGCTGTCTAAAAAATTCACTGGTGAAGGAAGCGATGTGTGTGTGTGTGTGTGTTCCACTCTGACAGTCGCCGTTCCAGTTCCCGGTTTTTCAGGCGACTGCCGGCAACTTGACAGTCGCCAGCAGTCCACTGAAAAATCGCCTAAGTGGGACAGGCCCATTAGTTTTAGTTTAGCTTAGAGATACAGCACGGAAACAGGCCCTTTCGCCCACCGAGTCCACGCTGACCAGCGATCCTCGTACTCTAGCACTATCCTACACACTAGGGACAATTTACAATGTTTACCAAAGCCAATTAATTTACAAACCTGTACATCTTTGGAGTGTGGGAGTAAACCAGAGCACCCAGGGAAAACCCATGCGGTCACAGGGAGAATGTACAGACTCCATACAGATAGCACCCGTAGTCAGGATCGGACCCGGATCTCTGTGGCAGCAACTCTGCCACTGTTATAGTTCTGGTCACCTTGCTACATGGAGGCTGTTTTAAAGCTGGAAAGGGTGTAAATAATAAGATTTACAAGGGTGTTGCTGGTCTGGAGAATTTGAGTTTTCAGGAGAGGCTGGCTCTATTTATCCTGGAGAGTAGGAAGCTGAGAGTTTACCTCATAGAGGCATATAAAATCATGAGGGGCAGAGATGTTAAATAACCACAGTCTTCTCCCTTGGGTGGTGGAATCTCTCAGATTTAGGTTCATGGTGAGAGGGGAAAGATTTAATAGGGACCTGAGGGGCAACTTTTTATTGCAGAGGATGGTACCTATGTGGAACTAACTGCTAGAGGAAGTTGTAGAGACGGGTGCAATTAGGAACATCATTTAAAAGACATTTTAAAGACAGGAACATCATTTAAAAGACGTTTAAAAAACAGGTTCATGGATAGGAACATTTGGAGGGTGGTGGGGCATGCATAGTCAAGTGGGACTAGCTTAGTTAGGCAACTTGGCTGGCAAGATCTATTTCCATGCTGTTCAGCACTATGTCTACAACATTGATATTGCCAGTTCATGCATAGAAACATAGAAACATAGAAAATAGGTGCAGGAGTAGGCCATTCGGCCCTTCGTGCCTGCACCGCCATTCAGGAGGAGGAGGCGCTGTCCTGAACGGCTGCCTGTCCTGCAGCTGTGCATTTTTTTCCCTTCTTTTTTATTATTTTTAGTTTGTTAAGTGTACCGTCAGGGGGTCTAAATCTTTTATGTGTGGGGGGTGGTGGGGGGGAAGGGGGAAACTGCTTTTCTAAGTCCCTACCTGGTCGGAGGGGTTGCCTTCCTCCGAGCAGCGTCTTCGACCTGTCCTCGTGGCCTACCAGCGGGTCCTGGAGAGACGTTTCCCTGAGGGGACCTGGCCAGAACATCGGCTTTGGCGGCGGCGCAGCGCTGGAGCGCTGTCGTGGAGCGGGCGATGCCTTTCCTGGGTCGCCGCGCTGGGACTCCAGTATGCTTGGTACCGCCGAGGAAAACATCGTGGAGCCGCGGTTCTGCGGAGCGGCCAGCTGCGACGTTGAACTTACATCTCGCCGAGATCACCAGTGTGCGGAGCTCTGTCTGCCGTGGTCTGTTGGCTTGGAAGCCGCGGGCTCCGGTGGGAAGGCGGCCGTTCCTGGCACCCCAAGCCGCTGGGGGTTCTCCCGACGCCGGAGTACCATCACCCGGCGAGAACATCGGGCACCGTGGCGGCGACTGTGGAGGCCTCAATAGGCCCGACTATGGGTGGACAAGAGGATGGGGACTGGACTTTGTGCCTTCCCCCACAGTGGGAATCACTGTGGGGGGATGTTTTTATGTTTTGGTGTTGAATTTTTTCATGAATACTGTGTTGTATTTTTATTAGTGTGCTACAAGGACATCAGAATTTCCCCTGAATAAGGGGATTAATAAAGTCTATCAATCAATCAATCAATCAATATGATCATGGCTGATCATCCAACTCAGTATCCTGTACCTGCCTTCTCTCCATACCCCCTGATCCCTTTAGCCACAAGGGCCACATCTAACTCCCTCATAAATACAGCCAACGAACTGGCCTCAACTACCTTCTGTGGCAGAGAATTCCAGAGATTCACCACTCTCTGTGTGAAAAATGTTTTCCTCTCCTAACATTAGTCATTAACACCTATCACATCGGAGCACTACTATGTATATATATCTATGCGTATGTGTTAGATGCCTGCAATAGGGCCCGGTTTCTGGAAGTAAGGAACTGCAAATGCTGGTTTGCAAAAGAAGACACAAAGTGCTGGAGTAACTCAGCAGGTCAGGCAGCATCACTGGAGAACATGGATAGGTGACGTTTCAGGTTGAGATTCTTCTTCAGACTGGTTTCTAAATAACTTGAACTGCTCACCAAGATCTTCTATTAAGATCATGTGATAGTTGGTGTATAATGACCACCCCATGTTAAAGGAAAGCAGACATATCTGCCCTTCAGCACAGTAGAAGCCAGTCTACTTTAGAATGGAGATGAGGAGGAATTTCTTTAGCCAGTGGGTGGTGAATCTGTGGAATTCATTGCCACAGACGGCTCTGGAGGAATTACTATTAAAACACAAAGTACATGTTGACAAACACACAAGCTAAATGTTTTAAACCCCTGTCCCACAGTACGAGTTCATTCCAAGAGTTCTCCCGCGTTTGCCCTGATTCGAACTCGGAGATTTACGGAAATAGCCACTCGTCGGTACTCGGGGCTCTCGTGTACATTTTTCATCATGTTGAAAAATCTTCACGAGTCTTCCCGTGCTTACCTGTCGTCAGCGAGTCTTCCTGAGTACCTGCCGTTAGCGCTAAGAGACGTCCCCGAGCTCCGACGTATCTGCTACGTTCATTCTTCATGCTTACCACGAGTTTGATTTTTTTTTAACTCGGGAGAGAGCTTGGAATAACAAAGAAACCCAAACCCAATGCCACATGTGTATCTAAAATGCCTTTACACAGGTAAACTATGGGACAACAACAACCAGGCGTGTAGATGCAAGTATGTCATTGGGGTTATCAAGTGGACACTTCCCTTCACTGGTATTTCATTGAGTTAAGGCCACAACACCTTGGGAAGCCTCAACAGTTAGTTCTGGCATCCCAGAACTACTATCGCACCGCAACACATGCTCTCACAACCTATGCTACCAGTAGGCGCTACTAAGCAACTAACTATGTAAATATCTACTAAGTAAAAGAAACTGCAGACGATTGATTCAACACTCAAACAAATGCTAAAAACCCACATTCTGACGAGGCATTGGGTATTTTAAAGCAGAGATTGATAGATTCGTGATTATAAAGGGACTCAAAGGTTAAGGGGGGGAAGGCAGAAGGATGGAATTGAGAGGGAAAAATAGATCAGCCATGATTGAATGGCGGAGCAGACTCGATGGGCCTAATTCTGCTCCTATGTCTTATGACCTCTTATGGTCTCATGCTTGACCCTGGGGGACTGCCTAAGAAGAAGGAAACACTGTGCCCTAAGGTGTATCAGCCAGCTTTAATGACAGGGAGTGCATTGAGGCCATAAAATATGTATCTAATCAGCATCAAAATACAAAACCTGCAGGTGCTTCTGTACCTCTAGGCTAAGTTTGATACAGTAATCAGCAATTACGCCCCAAATTATGTGTTAAAACTCTATTCATACAAGCATACGTTCATGGTACAGCACCTGTTCCCAACCTGTCATCAAAATATGATAATGACCTAATTGAATAATCCTTAAATATCACTCAGTGTCTTTGCTGTCTTCAATCTTTTTATTAGTGCCAAAAACAACTATTCAAAGAAAAGGACAAAAGATTGCAATTTGTTTTAATTACCCCTATGATATTTCTCATGGGAATTACCTGTACTAGTGTCCAAGGAATTACATTTCAACATATGAACCCAGGTTTGCCCTAGAGAGTTGGTACGCCTGGTTTGCACTTCTGTTGATGAGGAAACAGGGTTTGGCAAGAGAAGGAGGATGGGGTAAAATAGGGACTTCTTAGCCACGGATGGAAAGCATAAAAGAAAGTTCTTCCAATCTGGCAATCTCTTCATTGTATCTAACTTCCTCGGTGAGGCTGGCGTTAAAATGGAAGTCGGAGTCTGATAACATCACAGTGTTAGGGCTAAAAACCCCAGTCTAATTCTCTCCTGACATCTTGCAGACAGTGTAATATAGATTTACCAATTAGATTGTTGAGATGAGGGTCTTGTCATCCAGGGAGAGATTGAATAGGATGAGTTTACCCTCAGTGTGAGTTAGAAGGCTGAGAGCTGATCTTATCAAAATGAACACAATTCTGAGAGGACCTGACAGGCTGGTGTTGGGGAGTCGACTGCATGCCCCTCTTCCGGGCCCACATCCATGCCCACGTGTCCCCAGAGAGGTGTCCATGGTGACTCTGGAGGTCTTCCATGAACGCTGGTCGCCGCAGGGGGTCAAGAGTATTGTGGATAAGGACAATAATATTGTAATTTGATGACTGTTTCATTGATGTTTGCAAACTGCCAGGCAGTTTTGATCTTTCCAGTCCCCTGTATCTGTGATCAATTGAATAACAGCTACTTGTTTAGGAAAAAACAAAAGTTGGGATTGGGAACCTGTACTGCTGTCTCAGGAGTTTAGAACCAAGAGCCATAACCTTGGCTGAAATAAGGTAATATTTCCCCACTCAGAGGGTTGTGAGTTTATTGTTTAGTTTGGTTTAGTTTAGTTTATTTTAGTTCACATTAGTTCACTTTAGGTTGTTGTCATGTGTACCGAGGTACAGTGTAAAGCTTTGTTGTGTGCTAATCAGAGAACGGAAAGACAATACATAATTACAATCAAGCCACCCACATTGTACAGGATAAAGGAAATATTGAATTCTGAATATTGAATATTGAAAATGGAAAATTGAATTCTCCATCTCAGAGTGCAGTGGATGGCCAGGTTTATGCAACATTGAGAATTATACATTTTTGGACGAGAGGAGTCACAGTACAAGCAGATTGTGTGGGAACATGGGCTTGGAATAAATGATCGCCCATTGTTTTCAACCGTTTGAGAGATGATAAAATCTACTCCTGCTTCTGTTCTTAAACTAAAATCTTTTTGACTTTCTACCATTTCACTGCCACCCCTGTACATTTGTTTGCTTTTATCTTCCCATTTATCTTTTGGTCTCAGGCACATTTTCTTTTCTTTTAAATTGTTTATGTACTTAAATCTGCCCAGTCTATGCCAGTTACTGACCCCCCCCCCACCACCATCGAAGGGATCTACAAGAGACGCTGCTTCAAAACAAAAAGGCAGCCAGTATTATCAAAGACCCGCATTACCCAGGCCCATGCTCTCATTTCACTCCTACCACCAGGAAGAAAGTACAGAAGTCTGAAAACTGTGAACACCAGGTTCAAGAATGGTGTTTTCCCAACAATCATCAGTCTCTTGAATGCTACACAACACTAACCTCAACAATCAGCTATGGACTGTCTTTGGTTGCACTATGGACTTTGTTTTTTTATTAGTGGTATTAGAGTTATTAATGTATTGCCTTTACTGGTCTGTTGTAAGTAAGAATGTCAATGTTCTGTTGTTGATAAACATGCCAGTTAAACACTCCTGTCTTTTAGCTTAGTTTAGTTTAGTTAAGAGAAAACAGGCTCTTTGGATCTTCATTGATGTTTGCGCCGACCAGCGATCCCCGTACACTAACCTTAAACTACACACTGGAGATAATTTACACTTTTACTGAAGCCTATTAACTTACAAACCTGTATGCCTTTGGAGTGTGGGAGGAAACCGGAGTACCCGGAGAAATCCCACATGGTCACAGGAAGAATGTACAACTCCGTACAGACAGCACCCGTAGTCAGGATCGAACCCATGTCTCTGGCGCTGTAAGGCAGCAACTCTACCGCTGCGCCACTGTGCCATATCTTAATGTCAATCATTTCAGTGTTCAGGAATTCATATATCCTGAATAGCCACATAAAATGTCCACATAAAATGGCCGATATAATTACATTGAGCAACATAATAAAATGTCATAAAATGTCCGATATAATTACACATAAAATGTCCGATATAATTACACATAAAATGTCCGATATAATTACATTGAGCAACATAATGTCCTCAACTGTCATAAAAACCATCTGAGGGCCACTTTTATAACCGTTAATATTTCAGCAGAGGGGTTTACAGTATTGCTTTAAGCAAATATTTATGTAGGAATGCAAAATAACTATGAACCTCTGATAAATATTCAAGTTGGAAAAATCAAAGAACACACAGAGCATCAAATAAGTATGTGATCTTTACTTATGATTTTGTAGGTTTGGCTAGCTGACTTTATTTGCAAGCAAAAGTTGTATGAAAGCCCATGGGACTTTGCTGCATACCGCAGAGATGTTTAAGAAGGTTTTGTTTTTACTGTTTTCGTGTTTCTCAAATGTAATATCATCCTGCTGAAAGTTTTCAACTTTAAGATGATCATAATCCATTTGTGCGCAGAGCTTCTGTGTGACAACAACTTTCTCCTCCTTATGCGGGAAATGTCAGTCCTAATTTATTCCTTGTATTGGTATTGGTTTATTAGTCTCAGATGCAGAAAAACTTTATCTGCATGCTATCCAGTCAAATTATACAATTCATGAGTACAATCAAGCTATACCCAAGTGCAACCGAAATTGCAAAGAGAAATATACCAGGTGCAGAATATAGAGTTACAGTGTTATAGTGTTATAGCTACAGAGAAACTGCAGATTAAAAAAGTACCACGGGTGCAACATGGTAGGCTGGAAGATTGGAACTACTCTCTAGTCTGTGATAGGACCATTCAGGAGACTGATAACTGTGTGAAAGAAGCTGTTCCTGAATCTGGTGGTACATGCTTTAGAGCTTTTAGCCGGTGTGGGCGAGTAGGGCCGAAGGGCCTGTATCACTCTATGATCACCTTGTTTAGTTTAAATTGAAGAAACAGCATGGAAACAGGTCCTTCATCCCACCGAGCCTACATCGACCACTGAATACCCAATAACGCTATGTTCTATGTTATCCCACTTTCTCATCGCCAGGGGCAATTTACAAAGGCCAATTTCTTGATAAGTATGAGTGTTAGGGGTTATGGGGGGCGGGGGGAGAGGACAGAGAATGGGGTTGAGAGGGAAAGATAGATCAGCCATGATTGAATGGTGGAGTAGACTTGATGGGCCGAATAGCCTAATTCTGCTCCTAGAACTTAGGAACTTATGAATTAACCCTCAAACCAGGATGTCTTTTGAATGTGGGAAACTAGAGCACCTGGGGGAAACTCACACACTCACAGGAAGAACACACGGACACAAGGCCGACAGTCCCAGCGGTCAGGATTAAACTTGGGTCACTGGGATGTGAGGCAGCAACTCTACCAGCTACAACACTGTTATGGTGTGGAGCTTCACCCTACTTCAAAGCAAGCTTATAAAGCTGGAACTTTCATGACACCTTAGCTGAGTTGTGGTTTGCGATCCCACCAGAGATTTTCTTTTCAACGTCTAGTCTGATGTTTCAGTATAATATTGATGGAAAGCTACACTCTCATTATCTTTTGGATAAGATGGTAAATGCAACCCTGTCAACTCTCACAGAAGGTCTCAAACAATTCTATTCTAGCATGTCAAAGATGAGCAAGGAGGTTTATTGATGTATATTGGTCAACATCTATTCTTTAATCAAAAGCAAAAAAAGACTATCTGGTCATTTTGAGACTCCTGTTTACGGAAATTTGCTATGTACAAACTGGTTGTTAAATTTAATAAGGAAAGACGAGGAGTGAAATGTAAAGCCAGATGGTGGGATATGGGTTGTTGGCTACAGGGGGATCAGAAACGAGAGGAGTTAAAAGGAAAATATGGGACTCGGGAATAAGTTAATCCGTTCATAAATTCTAGGAGCAGAATAAGGGCATTCAGCCCATCAAGTCTACTCTGCCATTCAATCTTTCCCTCCCATCCCCATTCTCTTGTCATTAACCAATAACCCCTGATGGATGGGAGATGGGTGTCAGAGGAGGGGAAAGGAGTAGGGTGAGTGGGAAATGGTGGGAGAAATGTGTGGCAGCACCGGGGTGCAGCGGTAGAGTCATTGCCTTACAGCGTCAGACACGCAGGTTCGATCCTGACCACGGCTGCTGTCCGTATTGCTGTTTGTACATTCTCTTTGTGACTGTGTAGGTTTTCTCGGGGTGCTCCGCTTTCCTCCCACACTCCAATCGCGTACAGATTTGTGGGTTAATTGGCTTCGGTAAGTTGTAAAATTGTCCCTAGTGTGTCTAGGTTAGTGTACGGGATAATCGCCGGTTGGACCGAAGGGCCTGCTTTGCAATGTGTCACTAATGTCACTAAATGTGAGCAGACTGGGGCGTGCGGGGAGGGGCGGGTAGTATCACATGAAATGGTCAAACCGTTTGGTTGGATCTGTCCTCTGTGATGGAGGCAGAGAGATTGGGGAGGGGAGAGAGGTGCAAAAGGGCTGTCCCACTGTGGCGACCTAATCTGCGAGTTTAGAAGAGTTTGCACTCGACTCAAACTCACAGCATGGTCGACACGTGGTCCTAGGAGGTCCTATGAGGTCACTGGAACTCTCCTTCATGCTCGAGGGAAGTTCCCGAATACTCGCGGCTCAGTTTGGTCGAGGAAGATTTTCCGCAAGTAAAAATTGGTTGGCATGGTTCTTTTGAACTCGTAGTGCAGTGGAGTGGGGTCGCTATGCAGTTACAGGCAGTCGAGGGTAGGCGTAGACAATCTCCTTCGCTGACCGGGCATTTTAATTGGCTCATTGGAGTTTTCAGGACCAAGGAAAACTGACCGTTAAGTTAAATGCCCGCTAAACTTTATTATAAGTTGTCTGGCTTCTTAAAAATATCTCCACTCCTTCTCCCCCCCTTCTCCCCCCCTTCTCTCCCCTTCTCTCCCCTTCTCTCCCCTTCTCTTCCCTTCTCTTCCCTTCTCTCCCATTCTCTCCCCTTCTCTTCCCTTCTCTCCCCTTCTCTCCCCTTCTCTCCCCTTCTCTCCCCTTCTCCCCCCCTCCACGCTCTCTAAAGGACTTACCGTACACTGTGCAGCCGTGATTTACCTTCCTGTTCATCGCAGGTGTAAATTTCAGACAGTGTTCCCCCGCTTTCCCTGGCCCCCACCTTTGCGATGTGTTTGTGTGTGCACGGTCGGTCGATCCAGCTCGTGGTTTCATCGCTGACGGTCGATCCAGCTCAAGGTTTTTCAGGCGAGTGCCCTCGAGCTTGAAGGTCGAAGACAGTCGCTGAAAGGTCGCCGCAGTGGAACAGCCCTTTTAGAGATAGTACGTGAATTTATGGGCAAGGGGAATATTGGTAGTTGAAGTTGGTTAAATCAATGCACGGGTTCTGCACGGGAGCAAGATGCAGCCCGGATGCAGTTGCCTTTGTCCCTGAAAAAGAATTGGGGAGTGGTGCCGGGATAAGTGTGGAACAAGAAACTTAATTTTAGAGCACTACCTCTACTTATCTAACAGCTCTATTGTTAAGCTGGAAAAGGGGACGAGAGGATTCATAAGCATGTTGACAGGACTCGAGAGCCTGAGCTATATGGAGAGGTTGGGTAGGCTAGGATTTTATTCCTTGAAGTGCAGGAGGATGAGGGATTATCTTATAGTGTAGGAGATCATCTGAGGAATAGATTGGGTAAATGCACAGTGCCATACACAGAGCAGGGGAATTGACAAATAGAGGACATATAATTTCAAGGTGAGGGGGAAAAGATTTAATTGGAACCCGAAGAGCTACTTTTCTTCTCACACAAAGAGTGGTGGGTGTATGTAACAAGCTGCCGGAGAAGGTAGTTGAGGCAGGTACTATCAAAACATTTAAGAAACATTTAGATAGATACATGGATAGGATAGGTTTAGGGGGACAGGGGCCAAATGGGCAGGTAGGACGGATGGGGCATGTTGGTCGGTGTGGGCAAGTTCGGCCAAAGGGCCAGTTTCAACACTGTGTGACTCTATGACTCTAAGTGCACGGCGAATTAAACTGGCAAGACCATGAACACACTAGGTTCCTTCTCTCATGTCTGCAATCACTCGTCTAACTTAATTAGGTTCCTGTATAGTATTATAACAACAATTTACATTTGTTAAGTGTCTTTAATCTAGTAAAGGGTCCCAAGGCACTGTACAAGAACATTATTATGCGCAGTGGGACCAACAGCATGGTCCAAGTGGAGACATCAAGCACAATTGGTGCTTCGGAGTTCCAGAAAACGATGACTATTGCATCAACAGATCAATTAGTCCTGCACTTTTGCATCCTAAAATACAATGGTGCCTGACGAACAATCAGAAATCATGCCAAAACCCAATAAATCAAAGCCCTTTCTCTGAGGTCAATGACCAAAATGAGCATCAAAAATGATATCATTGCAATCTATTAAATAGTCTTTTCACGTGGAGCTCACTTTAAAGCATCCACCACTACTACACCCCAGCTCCACCCCAGTATATGGATATTCTTTATGAATGTTGAAACCCTTACTTTAAACCTGAGTTGCAGTTGAGCAGTGCTCTCTTTCATTGGGTCAAAGTTGGCTACTTGTGACTGATAGCACGTTAAAGATGGAAATAAACCTTAGATAGACACAAAATGCTGGATTAACTTAATGGGTTCAGGCAGCATCTCTGGAGAAAAGGAATAGGTGACGTGTCAGGATGAGACTCCTGATGCGATTTCGATTTGGAAGAAGTGGGAGGGCTCGAAGGAGAAGTTGTTGAGAGTGAGGACCAACTCCGCTAGGAGGAGGAGAGGATTTGTAGGCAGAAATTGGCTGGTTCTGTGGTCGAGGATGAAACTGAGGGCTTGAGTACCTTCCCGGTGGGGGGTGGAGGTATAGAAATAAACCCTGCTTGACAGGGATGAAGCCTACACATAGGTCTTGCCCAAAACTGGAGTGTGTTCAGCGATGGGCTTAGGCTTGGATGGAGATGAGTTAACTAACTTGCCCTGTTTCACACCATTCATTGAAGCTAGGCCTCTGTTATTATTGGCCTGCTCACCCACAGTCAGATATGCCACCTACCCCGATCACCCCCTCTTCTCCCCTCTTCCATCAGGCATGAGGTACAGAAGTATGAAAACACAGACCTCTAGATTCAGGTACAGTTTCTTCCCAGCTGTTATCGGGCAACTGAACATTCCTCTCGTGTGTAGGAAGGAACTGCAGATGCTGGCTTGCACCCAAGGTGGACACCAAATGCTGGAGTAAACTCAGCGGGTTTCTCCAGAGATGCTGCCTGACCTGCTGAGTTACCCCAGCACTTTGTGTCTATGAACAGTCCTCTCATCAGCTAGAGTGTGGTCCAGATCTCCCATCTACCTTATTAGAGACATTTGATCTTATCAGAATTAGACATCGGACATTATCGGAATTTATCTTGCACTAAAAATGCTGTACCCTTTTTCTTTTAACTGTGCAATGTGGACAGCTTGAATGTGATCAATTTCTTAGACAGGATAGCACCCAAACCTCAGTACTTGACAATAATTAACAAAACTAAAACTAAAAGTTACCACAACCAATACATTTAAATGGACTAATCTGCCTTCTTACCCAGTTTCTTAGCCTGACTTCACCCTGTGTCCATATCTATGATAAGTTA
This sequence comes from Amblyraja radiata, assembly GCF_010909765.2. Classification (NCBI taxonomy): domain Eukaryota; kingdom Metazoa; phylum Chordata; class Chondrichthyes; order Rajiformes; family Rajidae; genus Amblyraja; species Amblyraja radiata. The sequence continues at coordinate 26,573,138 of NC_045978.1, read as the reverse complement.
GCACCTTCTAAACAATACAAGATTCTTCACAGGAGCTACTTCAGACAAAAAAAAGACCAAAGCTAAGGGTCTGTCTCACTTGGGCATCATTTGTGGCGCGCGAGGATTTTGAGAATCCCAAAATCCTGGGGTGCCGCGCGCTACCGCGGGTCACTGCCTATGCCACCACGTCTCACCACGCGCCATGTGCGCGTAATGTACGCCATGCGCACGTCGTGCGTCGTGACGCGGAAATGATGTCGCGTAGATGACGCGCAACTAACGTCCAAGTGGGACAAGCCCTTAAGAGAGAAGTGGAGACACAAAGAACTGCAGATGGTAGAATCTTGAATAAAACACAAAGTGCTGGAGTGCTTCCGTGGGTCAGGCAGTATCTGAGGACAAATGAATAAACAACGTTTGAGGTAGGGACCCATTTTCAGACCTATTATAGACTTTAGAATATAGAGATACAGCACGGAAACAGGCCCTTCAGCCCACCGACCAGCGATCACCCTGTACACTAGCACTATTCAACACACTATGGACAATTTACAATTTTACCAAAGCCAATTAACCTACAAACGTGCATGTCTTTGGAGTGTGGGAGGAAACCGAAACACCTGGTGAAAACATATGAGGTCACAAGGAGAACATACAAACTTTGTACGGACAGCACCCGTAGTCAGGTTAGAACCCGGGACTGTGGCACTGCAAGGCAGAAACTCTGCTGCCGCGACACAGTACTCCCCCAATATTTTAGCACGGGGGAGAAAGATGGAAAAGAGGTGGTGGAAGAACAAAGTCTGGCAAGTGAAAGATGGATCAGAATAATGTCAAAGTGCAGGGAGCAGGAGAGCACGAGGAATCACAGTGGTGGAGCAGTGAGAGACAGTCTCACAGAACTCCCATCGGAGAGAGGAGGAGAACTTCTTCAACGTAGGCATACTTCACGGTGGGGCAGACAAATGGAGACACCAGGAACTGTAGATGTTGGAATCTTGAGCAAAATCTTGCTGGAGCGACCTAGTGGGTCAGGTAGCATCTGCGGAGGAAATAAATAGCTGGTTGGGACCCTTCTTCACCAAACTATTCAGCTAAAGTGTCGGCATTGAGGAGGAGGTTTTTTGAGACTAGCTCCTCCAGGTGTGCAGTGCAGTGCCGCAGATAGAGTTAAACACCAAATTAAATGAGTCAAGGCTCCTATAATAACTGCACAAAGATAGCCTTCACTCCCACTCACTCCCCTTCATCGCCCCAGCCACCAAATACCATGCAGGCAAGCAACCAATCCAATCCCCAACTCCAACCAATAAAAGTAATTTTACTTCGGAGTCACGTGAGTGACTACGTGAAGAACCCCGCCAGGACGCATGCGTGTCATATCGCTACACGCATTGCGAAACGTCAGACGCGGTGGGACGACGTTCCCCCGCAGCGGCAGTTTAAAAGCCGCTAATTGCAGGTAAGCTTTACTCTGCGGTCTTTTTTGTTTCCATTTCCAACTACAGGTAGGAACATGGACAAAACAAAGAAGACAAGGGCTGTGACAAAGCTGGGGAGGGAGGACCGCGGAGCAGCGGGCAGCCAGCAGCAGCAGCTGACGGCACTTGGATCACCGATAGTGGGATCAGCTGTGCCCGATGTCGCCTCCGCACCGGCCAAATCCACGCCGCCGGGCGGCTAGGCTAGACACAAAACAAACAAGGTCGTGGACTCAGAGGAGTCCGACTTTGAACCACCGCGGGCGGCCAGCGACCGAGAGCACTGGAGCCGAATGGAGCGGTGTATGGAGCATTTGCTCCAACGTGACAGACTCCGGGAGATGTAGTCGGGTCACTGTGGGCCCTATGATAAACCCACAGCAGTACCTTTTCAAGGGCTGCACAGTGCTTCTACCTCATCGGAGGGGAGCACTGCGGGTCAGTTCTGGGCTGACCTGGAAGAGGGGTCCGCAGAAGAAAAGACAAGTGTGCATGGGGTGCAGGAAAAAGAGAACCTACTGGACATGGTGGCCAATTTTATACAGCCGGACCAGACTGGACAAAATCTGGAGCCAAAGCTTGCTGCCAGTATAGACTACATGTCTTTAAACCAGTTACAAGAACAGGCTGTACTGGACACCACAGGAAGACACCTGGCACCGGGCAATTGCATATCTCTGAATGTTCCAATAGTTAACAACTGTATATGGAAACACATTGGAACAGGAGTCAGGAGTATGGACGTAAAATTGCAAAAAGTACTGAAACTACTGACCGCAGGGATAACAGCATTTGCCCGTACAGTGGACGACAAGCACATGTCCCAGGACCAACAAGATGCACTGGCACTATTCTGTAACACCCAACATGAAATAAATAACATCAGGAAAAGTGCCATACAACCCACACTGAACCCAAAATTCGCGGGACTGTGTAAACCTGGGACCACAAAACCACCCATACTCTTGTTCGGAGGCAACCTATCGAAGCAAGTAAAAGAGCTCGATGAGGAAGCAAAAACCCTGGGATTAATAAAAGGAACACCAACAAAAACCCACTACAGCCAAAGACAGCACCCCTACGCACCCACCAGCAGAACTGGTGAAAGCTCGAAGGCACGGTATTCAAAACATGAGTCTTTTTTAGGCCATGGCCCAGGCCGGCCTTCTTGGAAGATGCGGGGACCTCCAACGCCAACCAAACCGAAAATCCAGACACCAGCGCAACAACAACAGCGAAGAAACTACAAAAAGAAGTAAACCTGCCACTGGTAACAATGGAGGTAGGTGGGTCTGGTTCCCTAAAAAATATGGAGAGCATGGAGGTTGAGGGGAGACTACACTGTTTTCTAAATGCATCGAGCATGTTAACAACCGATACTTACATCTTAAGCAGTATCCAGAAATATACAATAGAGTTTATACACATGTACAGCCCTCCAGTTCAACATATACCGAACCGAGTGTTCGTGCTCTCTGATAAAGAAAAATCAGAGGCACAAGCTGAACTGGAGCGGCATTACATAAAAGGTGTAATTGAGAAAACTCAACACGAACCATTAGAATTCGTGTCCAATATATTTACCAAAATCAAAAAAGATGGTGGTTGTCGCATCATCATCGATCTGACAAAATTGAATACATTTGTACAATATACTCACTTTAAAATGGAAACCTTTGTTACTGCTAAACAATTAATTTCCAAAGGTTACTTCATGGCCAGCATCGATTTAAAAGATGCTTACTATACAGTGCCTATACGAGGTGACCACAGATGTTACTTAAAATTCAACTGGATGGGACAACTCTGGCAGTATAAAGCACTGCCAAATGGTCTATCATCAGCCCCCAGGCTGTTCACAAAAATTTTAAAACCAGCCCTAGCGTTTCTACGGAAACGTAAACACATGGTCATGGCATATTTAGATGACATACTCATTGTGGGCAAAACTTTGGAATTGGCCATACAAACTGTAACAGCCACAAAACAGTTATTTGAAAAACTGGGATTTATCATCCATCCAGTTAAATCTAAACTAACACCTTCCACTACTATGGACTATTTGGGATTCACCATTGACTCAGTTCACATGACGGTGACACTACCTAAGGGAAAGGCTAGAGATTTAATAGAGGCTTGCAATAACCTCATTGACATCAGAAAACCATCCATCAGATTGGTAGCAAAAGTAATTGGTAAAATGGTGGCTGCGTTCCCAGCCACACAATTTGGACCTCTACATTACCAAAACTTACAGAGAGCAAAAATACAAGCGCTCAAAATTAATGCAGGTCACTTTGACAGACCTATGAAACTACCAATCCAAGCCAAAATGGAACTAATATGGTGGATAGATAACATCTGGCTTTGTTCCAACCCAATCATTGTCAGTAACCCTTCCATGGCACTACAAACTGATGCCAGTCCACTTGGGTGGGGATCCACCAATACCATCACCAGCTGTGGAGGTAGATGGACTGCACAGGAGGCATCTTTCTTACTCACACTGGGCATAAACTACTTGGAAATGTTGGGTGCATTCCATGGCCTAAAGTCATATTGTACTGGGTCATATCATCAGCATGTTAGACTACAAATAGACAATACCACCGTGGTAGCATACATTAACCACATGGGTGGAAACAAATCGATATCATGTGACAATCTGGCTAATTCAATTTGGCAATAGTGTATCCAGAGAGATATTTGGATATCAGCCACTTACCTGCCAGGAAGACTAAATTTAGTGGCAGACACCAGGTCACTCAAATTTAATGAAAACACCGAATGGATGTTGAACAAAAAAGTATTTGCTGATATTACAGCAAAATATGGAACACCAGATATCGATCTATTCGCATCCAGACTAAACCACCAGATACCAAACTATGTTTCATGGGAACCAGACCCTGGGGCAGCAGCGACAGATGCATTTTCGCTGCATTGGGGGAAATTGTTTATTTACGCATTCCCTCCTTTCTGCCTCATCAGTCGGGTATTAAGGAAAATACAACAAGACTCTGCGTCTGGTATTTTGGTAGTACCCGATTGGCCTACTCAACCATGGTTTCCAGTGGTACAAAACATGGTATTAGAACCATGTATTACCATCCCACATAGACCAGACTTATTGCTACATCCCGTAACAGGGGATAGCCACCCATGCCATAAATATTTGAACTTATTAATTTGTAGAGTTTAAAAACACCACTACTACAACTGGGACTAACGGACCGAACGGCGAACATGATCTCGGCGGCCCAAAGACAATCGACTAAAAAACAGTATCTGGTCTATATCAGGAAGTGGGAAATGTACTGCCATAAAACAACATCACCAACAGAAACATGAACATCCCGTCTGTTCTGGAATATCTGGCAGGCCTCCACTATGCCAGAGTTACAGTGCCATCAACAGCGCCAGAAGTGCCCTGTTGACTTACCTATGGCAAGGGACAGAGCGTTACTCTGTAGGGACTCACCCACTGGTAACAAAGCTCATGAGGGGAATTTTTAATACTAATCCCCCAAAAACCAGGTACTCCCAAATTTGGGATGTAAGCATTGTCCTGAAGACGCTCAGAAATTGGTCTCCAGCAACAGCTCTGTCCCTACACAGACTGACTTTAAAAACAGTCATGCTAATGGCATTGGTCACGGCACAGAGGGTACAGTCACTGCATAAACTTAGACTGGACAACATGACTTCCTCACCTGACAATATTACGTTCCACATCTACGAGCTAGTAAAGTAGAACAGACAGGGATCAGCAGGCCTCAATATACAATTTAGGTCATACCCTACAGATGACCGTCTCTGTATAGTTAGACACCTGTCATTATACATAGAGAAAACAAAAATCCTAAGAGGCAATGAGAAGGGACTTCTGGTCAGCCACAAGCAACCACACAAAAGAGTGACGGTCCAGACCATCTCTAGATGGCTGAAACAGGTGCTTACACAGGCTGGGGTGGATACTAACATTTTAAAATCTCATTCCACCAGGGCTGCAGCTACATCGGCAGCAATACAATTGGATGCATCCATGGACCAAGTCCTCGAAGCAGCAGGATGGGCAGGGGAAAGAACATTCCAATTATTTTACAATAAACTAGTAATGAAACCTGGAACGTTTGCAGAAAAAAATTCTGTAAATTAATTCAAACCCATAAAAGGGTTATAATTTTGTGTTAATAAATTTTATGATTTCAATGTCGAATTCATGTCCAAATTATGTTAACACAATTCCTCCTACAGTCAAGGCAGACGTGATGCATGGACTCCTTTCCACGGCATGAAATCACAGAGCTTTAAAATCTTCACGTAGTCACTCACGTGACTCCGAAGTAAAATAGTAAGATTAAACGAGAACTTACCAGTTTGAAGTTTGATCTGTATTTTATGAGGAGTTACGATGAGGGATTACGTGCCCTCCGCTCCCACCCTTGATCATATACTTAACTGGTATCTCTTCTCTAATCTTACTATGTTTAGTCATTACAGTTATCTGTGATTTCACACTGCTGCTTTGAAGAATGACACGCATGCGTCCTGGCGGGGTTCTTCATGTAATCCCTCATTGTAACTCCTCATAAAATACAGATCAAACTTCAAACTGGTAAGTTCTCGTTTAATCTTACTATTTCCTTTTGTCCTGACTGTTTTTAGAATTTTTTTGAATCGCTGATGTGTTTTCATTGTGGCGTCTCCCTGGGGTTAAATCTGATAGCTTCTAGTTTTTGTACAAGTATAACACGACTCAAACAACAGTGTGAGTAAATGAACAGCATAGACATTTAAACAGCTATCTGTATTGCGCATTATGAGATCTGACAGATGACTAAATGCCCTCTCAGTAGAACTCATTTGGGAAGAGCTGTCAGATGAATAAAAGCAATTATGATATTATGTTTGTTTGAAAAGCTTGCTTGTATACTTGCAATGGCAAACCAGTGGCAGTGAAGAATTCTTGACTGCCTCCTGTGCAGAACTGGAGAGAGCTGGCTCTTTCACATTGCTGAGTTGAAATCATCTCAAAATTCAGACTGTGAAGGGCTCAGATGGAAGAATACAATCAGGATAAACTTGTCACAAGGCCATTAACATTGTCTGTGAAACAAACGCTCTATGTAAATGTGGACGAAGGAACTGCAGGTGCTGGTTTATACCAAAATTAGACACAAAATGCTGGAAGAAACTCAACGGGTCGGGCAGCATCTCAGCATCTTTGGAGAAAAGGAATAGGTGATATTTCGGGTCCAAAACGTCACATATTCCTTTCCTCCAAAGATGCTGCCTGACCTGTTGAGTTACTCCATTATTTTGTGTCTATCTTCTCTATGTAAATCCTCTGCATCTGCTTCAGAATTTTGTTGAAATGTGCATATCATACTGTGTTCAGAATATATCCTATCGGCACTCAATTCTCTTGTCACAGACCTGTTGGCCTGAAAGATTAAATGCTCAGGTAAATGAAACTACACCCAGGTCACATGCAAACTGGAGGAACAGTACCTCATATTCCGCGTGAGTAGCTTACAATCCAAAGGTGTGAACAGTGAATTCTCCAAAATTAGGTAACTAAGCAATAACAGCCCACTCCCCACTTTTTCCCCCTCTGTTCCCTGTGCCGCACCTAAATGTGCACCATCGTCCCCATCATCCCGCTTCCCCTGTCCTTTTCCCTCATCCCCTTCCACTTATATCCCTTCCTCTGGCTTCACATTTCGTGTATCCTTTGACTTCAGCCACGAGATAGAGCGTGGAAACAGGCCCTTTAGCCCACCGAGTCTGCACCGACCCCAGCGATCGCCCAGTACACTAACACTATCCTACACACTAGGGACAATTTGCAATGTTAAGAATGCCAATTAACCTGCAAACCTGTATGTCTTTGGAATGTGGAAGGAAACCGGAGCATCAGGAGAAATCCCACATGGTCCTAGGGAGAACATACAAACTCCTTACAGACAGAACCTGTGGTCAGGATCGAATCCGGGTCCCTGGTGCTGTAAAGCAGCAGTTCTACCGCTGCGCCACTTTACTGCCCTGTGCTATTTTCTCTCCTTATCTCTCAGGCTTTGGTTTTCTTCTTATCTCTCGCCTTCATCCACCCATCTACCAAGCAAAAAAAATCCCTACCCCTGTATCCAATTGCCAGGCTTTGTCCCACCCCCACTTCTCTCCCATCTTTCTCACACACCCCCACAATATTATGAGTCTGAAGAAGAGCATCAACCTGAAATGTTGCCTGTGTATGTTCTCCAAAGATTTTGACTGATCTACTGAGTTACTCAGCACGTTGCGTCTACTTCTGAAGCTTCATGCATTCGCTTTAGACAACCCAAGTTGCAGAAGCTGGTATTGTCTCAACAGAGCTTGAATTGCTGCCTTGCATTGTGGAAGGAGAGATGCCAACCAAGCCTTGGTCCTTCCCAACATTCTCCAATATAAACCAAATCAAACTCCTATTCTAATATGGGGAGATAATTAGGTCTCCATTGATGGTTTCCCTTTCAAAAAGAACAGCACTTTATTATTCCCATGTGCCAGCAGAGCATAAAAGCAGTCAACATTTCATTAACAATCCCATTGCATTAAAATTACATTTTTGCTCCATAATTAAACATTTAAACTGTAGCCACTGTTTTCAAAAGATAGATATAAAATGTTGAAGTAACTCAGCAGATCAGGCAACACTGGAGAAAAGGAATAGGCGACCTTCCTGAATAACCTGAAGATGGGTCTCAACCCTATAAACGTCACCTATTCTTTTCTCCAGAGATGCTGCCTAACTCGCTTAGTTACTCCAGTGTTTTGTGTCTATCTTTGGTGTAAACCACTATCTACAGTATCCTTCCTACACTGAGGTAAGTTTAACACTAGCTCTTTGAAAAGGAAATATTTCTGCTGGTTAACAGAGGGTGGTCGATTAAAAATCTTCTCTGGAAAGAGGTGTTGGAAGAAACCTACGCAGAGACATGTTGGAATATAAAGACCAATTTTACATTTTATTTTTCGGAAAAATGGGCTGAATGTTTAAACAAGAGGAAAATATCAAGGGATAAATCTACCATTAATAAAGTATTTATCTATCTATCTATCTATTAATCACTAACCTGAAATAAATGTCAGATTATAAGTCATTGAATGTGCTCACTCCTGACACCGACTTAACCAGTAATGGAGCTGAGTACTATTGAAAGACGACACTCTCTCATCTGTTTATCATTAGTAACAAAATACATGTTTCTCTCCTTATCAGTACTAAAAGAAGGTAGCAGATTAGTTAGCCCTGAACTTGGATCACTCTGGCATTCACAATGAATCAAGTGGACACATTCTTCATCTTTACCTTTAAATAACGAGCTCCTCAGAAATAACTAATTTAAATCTCTTTAAGTCTGATCCAGGATTTGTTTGTAAATTTTCCTTTCTTCCTGTGGATGTAAACTTTTAGATCTAGCAGCACAATTACATTTAGCGTCATGGGTTGAAGATATTAACCTATGCACATCCTGTGGTTGTTTTGTTTGTGTGAATTTGTATCAGTTTTAAAAGACTTTTGGAAAAGTGTAGAGGGATATGGGCCAAACATGGGCAAATGGGACTAGTTTAGATGGGGCATCTTGGTCAGATGGACGTTGGGCCGAAGGGTCGGTTTCTATGCTGTATGACAATGACATCACCCCCTCCAAAAGGAAAGATGGAAAACTAAATGTACAAATAAAAAGTAGTGAAAGGTAGTGCAGTTAGTAGAGAGAACCTCGGCCTCACAGCATCAGAAACCTAGGTTCAATCCTGAATCATGTCTGTGTGGAGTTTGCACATTATCCCTGTTGACCACATTTCAAATAGGTTGTTCTAATTTCCCCTCACATTCCAAAGACTTACAAGTTGGTGGGTTAATTGGCCACAGTAAATTACCACTTGTGTGCAGCTTAGTGGTTGAATCTGGGGGAGGTTAATAAGAATGTGAGAATAATAAAATGGCATCAGCATAATGGTTGGTGGCCAGCATGGACTCAGTAGGCTGAAGGACCTGTTTCCATGCTGTATCTCTCCATGCTACTTTGGCTCTAAGGACGAACTATGGAGGGGTAATGAAAGAAGGATCAATTAATCTCAGGATTGGTCTGTAGCACTGAGGCAAGGGTCCCACAAAAAGCTCAAATGGAAGAAGAGATAGAGCTAGTGTGAATGGGTGATTGATGGTCAGTGTGGACTCTGTGGGCCAAAGAGTAGAAACACGGAACTGCAAATGCTGGTTTGCCAAGACTCAAAATGCTGGAGTGACTCAACATGTCAGGCAGTATTGCTGGAAGACATGGATAGGTGATGTTTGAGTCATGGCCCTTCTTCACCTCACCACCACAGTTCAATGGAACATGTCACTTCATGCAAACAAAGAAAGGCCATTCAGACCTTGAATATAATCATGGCTGGCCATCCAAATTCAATACCCTAATCCAGTCTTCTCTCCCTATTACTTGATCGCTCTGCACATAACATAAAACACATTCTTGAATTAATTCAATTATTTTGCTTCAACTGCTTTCTGTACTGATTAATTCCCTCATTTATTATTTATCATTGTATTAAGTCAGTATGCTGCTTTGTAGCAGTGGTTTGCTTTATGGTTGAATTGCCTATTTTTGTTGATTTAGTTTAGTTTATTGTCACGTGGACCGAAGTACAGTGAAAATGCTTTTTACTGCGTGCTAACCAGTCAGCAGAAAAACTATACACGATTACAATTGTGTTCTCCACAGTGTACTGTAGATACATGAAAAAGGGAATAATGTTTAGTGCAAGATAAAGTCTAGTAAAACCTGGTTTAAATATAGATCAAGGGTCTCCAACAAAGCAGATAGTAGCTCAGGACCGCTCTCTAGTTGTTGAAGGGATGGTTCCTTCCTGATAACAGCTGGGACAAAACTGTCCCTGAATCTGGAGGTGTGCGTTTTCACACTTCTGTACCTCTTGCCTGATGGGAGGTGGGGGAAAATGGAGTGACCGGGATGAAACCCGTCTTTGATTATGTTGGTGGCCTTGCCGAGGCAGCGTGAGGCAGTTATTACTTTATTATTGTCATGTGTATCGAGATATAGTGAGAAGCTTTTTCTTGTGTGCTATCCAGGCTTATCATGCAATATATCTAGGAAAATAGAAACAGAATATAGAATATAGTGTTTAAGAAGGAACTGCAGATGCTGGAAAATCGAAGGTACACAAAAAAGCTGGAGAAACTCAGCGGGTGCAGCAGCATCTATGGAGCAAAGGAAATAGGCAATGTTTCGGGCCGAAACCCTTCTTCAGACTATCTATATTACTAAAAGTCTGTTCTTGACCGGTTTTGGCCATCTGTGCTGCGATTTCCGAGAGAACGCCGCCACCTACGGCCGTTATTTTTGGCCACCTTGCTTAGAGCCCCCCTCCGCCGTATGTGTGCCGAGGATTTTTCCCATCGATGAAAAATGACAGAGATATTAATGATTTTACAAAATTCCCCATTCTCTCTGCTGCCCCTGCTGGCGGCAGGGGGAGGGACTATAAAGCCAGGAAGTGGTGTGCCCCAATCAGTCTCTTCCAGATGGAGGAAGGCAGAGGGTCACGTTTCTCTGAGCTGTGAATAACACTGAACACATGTCTACTCAAATGTAAGTGTCCTTAGTGGTTCTAAAACGTTTGCAGAATGTGTCTATTGGTTCTAAAATGTTTGCAAAAAGTGTTTATTGGTTCTAAAATGTTTGCAAAAAGTGTCTCTTTTGGTTCTACAATGCTTGCAGAATGTGTCTTTTTTGGTTCTAAGATGTTTTTTAAGTTCTCCCCCCTTTCCCCCCCACCCTCCTCTCCCCCCCCCCCCTCCTCTCCCTCCCCCCTCCTCCTCCGCCCCTCTCCTCTCCCTCTCCTTCCCCCTCTCCTCTCCCCCCCTCTCCTCCCCCCTCTCCTCCCCCCCTCTCCTTCCCCCCCTCTCCTCTCCCCCCTCCACCCCTCACCTCTCCCCCCTCTCCCTCCTCTCCTCTCCCCCCTTCTCCTCTCCCCCCCTCCACCCTCCTCCCCCCCTCTCCTCTCCCCCCCTCTCCTCTCCCCCTTCTCCTCTCCCCCACTCCCTCCTCCCTCCCCTCTCCTCTCCCCCCTCTCCTCTCCCCCCCTCTCCTCTCCCCCCTCTCCTCTCCACCCTCCCCTCTCTCTCTCCCCTCCCCCCCACCCCTCCCCCACCATTCCTCCCCTAAACCCCCTCCCCTCCACACACCCCTACCCCCTTCCCTCCACCTTCTCTGCTCCCCACCTCCCCCCCTCCCCTCTCAGCACACCCTCTCTCTCCCCCTCTTTCCACTCTCTCCCCCTCTCCCTCCCCCCCTCTCCCTCCCCCCCTCTCCTCCCCCTCTCCTCCCCCTCTCTCCTCCCCCCTCCCCTCCCCATCTCTCCTCCCCCCTCCCCTCCCCCCTCTCTCTCTCTCCCCTCCTCCCCTCCATCCCCTCCCTCCCTCCCCTAAACCCCCTCCCCTCCACACCCCCTACCCTCTTCCCTCCACCCTCCCCCCTGCCTCCCCCTCCCTGCTCCCCACCTCTCCCCCTCACCCCCTCTCAGCACCCCCTCTCTCTCCCCCTCACTCTCACGCTCTCTCTCCTCCCCTCCTCCCCCACCTTTCCCCCCTCACCCGCTCTCCCTCTTCTCCTCCTCTCCACCCCCCTCTCCCTCTTGCCCCTCTCTCTGTGTCTCTGTCTCTCTCTCTGTCTCTGCCCCTTCTCTCTCTGCCCTCACTCTCTACCCCCGCCCCACCCCCTCTCTAGATGTGACTGCAAGTTGGGGGCTATGCATCAGTAGATAGGGTGTGTATGGGGTAAAAGGAGAAAATTAATAATATTAATATAATATCAAGGGGGGTAATTAGCGTGAGTGCGGGGGGGGGGGGGGGGGTTAGTTAGTGAGTGTGACGCTGCATGCCGCCTCCAACCCCCCCACAACCGCACCTTGGGGGAACAGACCCAACGGGTCTGCACTTGGTCTAGTATAGAATATAGTGTTACAGCTACAGATAAAACAGAGCATAATAGAAATACTCAGTGGGTCAGGCAGTACCTGTGGAGGCACGAACGGAGCTAACTTTGGTGGGGGAGGGGGGGGGGGGGCAAATATCTTTCTTCACAACCAAGAAATGCTACGAGTAAAACAAATTTTGAGTTGTGCAAAAAGGAGGAGGGACTGACAGAGTGCAAAAAAATGTGTGAACCTCTGTGATGGGGTGAAATGCAGGTGATGTCGGTTGAAAGAGTGCAGTGTAGGTATTAATGAATATTTAAAATTACATCGGAGGAAAGGTACAAATAAGTGAGGATAAATAAAATTTGACCTATTTTTGACCTGTTGTCTCGTGCCCTCGGCTACTTTGATTCCACAATGCTCCTATGAAGCACCTTATTCATTAAGCTGTTATATGAATGGAACTTCTTACTCAATCTTACTCCCAGTGTTTAATGGAAGAGAAAGACTGAGCATTTCCCGTAACAAGTATCAGTTCCACATTGCTTGGCTAGTGATTAAAGTCACAAGTCAATGGTCAGAGACCCTGCTAAAAATGGCTCAAGTGTAAAATCACCAGGCACTGGCTAGATGTTGTTTAATATAAGCACCAGTGAAATCTGTAAAACACCTTACAGTTTGTTTAGTTTAATTTAGAGATACAGTATGAAAACAGGCCGACTGAGTCCACACCGACCATCAATACCTGCACACCAGTTCTATGTTACCCCATTTTCTCATCTACTCTAGCGGAATCGAGCAATAGCGGAATCAAGCGATATGGGGAGGAGGCAGGCACGGGTTACTGATTGTGTATGATCAGCCATGATCACAATGAATGGCGGTGCTAGCTCGAAGGGCCAAATGGCCTCCTCCTGCACCTTTTTTCTATATTTCTATGTTTCCCTACACACTAGGGGAAATTTACCTACAAATCTGCATGCTTTTGGAATGTGGGGGGGAAACGGAGCACCCTGAGAAAACCAGCGCGGTCACGGGGAGAACGTACAACATCCACACAGACAGCACCCGCAGTCAGGATCAAACCCAGGACTCTGGCGCAGTGAGGCTGCAGCCTTATCACTGTGCCACTGTGCTGTATATTCTTGAATTTCTTGATGTAGTTAGTTCTGAAGCACAGTGACTGTTGTTACATTGTTTATTTATCCAGGAATATTAGATTTAAATATTGGAGTACATTAAATTTAGAGTGTATATCCAACATTGGTTTACTTGTTTAAAATGAGAAGCAGAAGAAAATTGTTCTGGTGTCTCCTGGGTCTAAATTACTGAGCACTAAAATCATATCCATATCAAATGACTCGAGTGGAGAGCAATGGAGAGTCATCAAGCCCTAAATGTACAAGCTTTCCTCAGCTGTTAATATAATATTTGACCCGAGTGATAAAATACAGTTTAGCTTTTTTTCTGTCGGAGATAACAAAGGGACTGATTGAGAAAGTGCCTGATTAGAAATGAGAGTGTGTGTGTTTGTGTGTCAGATGGAGAGTGAACTTGTTGGGTGTGTTCCAACATGACATGATTTCTAGTGCCTGCTGAATAGTTCAGTAGGCTCAATTTAGATTGAACAATTTGTTGGATTAATTCCACACAAAAGCTTTGTTTGAATTAACACGTGTAATGTTGGGACACTTAGAATGCCTTAAACTCTTCTAATGAAGAAAAGAATGTTCTTACAAGGCCTCTCCAGATCGTCTTTTAATAAAAAATGACGTTAAGATGGATGGCCGTAGTAAATAAAGAATGATAAGCTCCCAGCTTTATTCATAGCATCACAAGAAATGACTGGAGTGCTTGAAGTTATAAAGGGCATAAATAAGGTGAAATCTGAGAAGCAACTTGTGTACTCTCGGGGGCATGGTTATTAAACAAGGAAAATCTCGGACTAAAATTAACTTGAGGCGTGATGCCAACTGTTCAAGAAGGTCTGTGTTACATGGAATGAACCCTAATATAATCCCACCAGCTGCTCACAGCAAGGAAGAACTGCAGGGCAGAGTGCCTCACTGTAACCCTGTCCAGAGAGATATATTGGCAATGCAGTCCTCTACTGTGCTTATATCCATCACCAGTTGTAACTGATCAGAGTGGCACTCCAACACAGTGGCACAGTGGCGCAGCGGTAGAGTTGCTGCCTTACGGCAACGGAGGCCCATGTTCGATCCTGACCATGGTCATGGTGGCGCAGCGGTAGAGTTTCTGCCTTACAGCGAATGCAGCGCCGGAGAGCCAGGTTCGATCCTGACTACGGGTGCTGTCTATACGCAATTTGTCCGTTCTCCCCATGACCTGTGTTGGTTTTCTCCGGGTGCGTCGGTTTTTAAAAATATATATATTTTTATTTAATTCTTTATTTCGAACAGAATAAAAGAATAAAAAGCAAGTGTGAAACAGCATACAAAAAACAAAGCAAGAATATTTATAAAGTGTCATAAACAATATCTATAAATAAATGAAATTGTATGTGTCCGAAAAGGAGCAGGCAGAAGCCAAAGCTTATTAATTCCCACCCCTTATTCAACTGCTTATAATTATCTTATACAAATTTAGCAGCTATATGTACGCCATATGTACACCAGCAGCTATATGTACACCAAATTATTTACATTTATACACAAATCAAATATTTACAAAGCCATACAAAAAAGAGAGAAAAAAAGAAAAAAGAAAAGAAAAAACCCTCATATACTATACAGTATCTTAGTCATATATACAACCCATCACCCTATAATCACCCTTCCCAATACAATCAGTATAACAAATATCCCACTCACAATCACCTATCCTCATTCCAATATCCTTTA
Organism: Amblyraja radiata; assembly: GCF_010909765.2. Lineage (NCBI taxonomy): Eukaryota > Metazoa > Chordata > Chondrichthyes > Rajiformes > Rajidae > Amblyraja > Amblyraja radiata. Next base: position 26,557,825 of record NC_045978.1, on the reverse strand, counting down.
AAAAAAGTGTTTTGTACATCTTTTTTAACTGAATTATGTTTGTGCTAAGTTTTATCTCCTGTTCCAGACCATTCCACAAATTCACCCCACAGATTGCTATGCACATACTTTTAAGAGTTGTTCTGACATTGAGTATTTTTTAAATTATGTTCCCCTCTCAAATTATACCCACCCTGTCATTCAATAAACAGTTTTTGTATATTTCTTAGAAGAAAATTATTTCTTGCTTTGTACATGATTTGCGCAGTCTTAAATTTAACCAGATCGGTGAACTTTAAGAATAATAAATTGGTATGTTCAAGATATCCAACGTTATTGATAGTTCTTATTGCTCTTTTTTGTAATGTGCATAACGTTCCTCCCATGTTCTAAAGACGTGAAGGTTTGTAGGTTAATGGGCTTTTGTAAATTGTCCAAGTGTGTTGGATAGAACTAATGTACTGGTGATCGTTGGCCGACATGGAATCGGTTGGCCAAAGGGCCTGTTTCCATGATGTATCTTTAAAACTAAAACTAAATGATGACATAAAACTTTATGGGTAGCATAGTGCGGGTAGCAGAATTATTGGGATAGGAATCCCACAGACTGGTCCAATTATCCAGGTCAAATCCTGCTTGTAAGTTTAAATTCAATTACGTTAAGTTATTTTAAAAGCTTTTATCAGTTGTGATGACCATAAACCTGTTGTTAAAAAGAAACAATTGATTTATTAACTCTTTTAAAGATGGAAATGTACTTATATGCGACTCCAGGCCTAAAATAATGTAGCGAAATGTTCATCGCTCTCCTTCTATGCCTGCCCATTGAAAGAACATATTAAAAGAGATGATAGAAACATAGAAACATAGAAAATACGTGCAGGAGTAGGCCATTCGGCCCTTCGAGCCTGCACCGCCATTCAATATGATCATGGCTGATCATCCAACTCAGTATCCTGTACCTGCCTTCTCTCCATACTCCCTGATCCCTTTAGCCACAAGGGCCGCATCTAACTCCCTCTTAAATATAGCTATTTATGATGGGGCAGAGAGATTTCACTGTAGAATTCCAGAGCTAAGGTTGTGTCGGAGGCAACCTTGCAGAACATTTAAGAAGCATAGGCACTTGAATCACCAAGGCATAGAAGACTATGGACCAAATGCAGGTAATGAGGATGGTGGGTAGATGGAAAGAGCTGCCAGAGGAAATAGTTGCAGCAGATACTATAGCAGCATTTAACAGACACTTCTGCAGATGCGCTGTTGAAAGCATTTTACTGGGATGCATCACGGCCTGGTTTGGGAACAGGGATCATTAGGAACATTGACTCCATCTATATTTTACGCTGCCTCGGCAAGATCCCTAGCTTAAATTGAGACTCAAGGATGAGTCTCACTCTCTCCTCTCCACCTCTCCCATTAGGTAAGAGGTACAGAATTGTGAAAAGGCAAACCTCCAGATTCAGAGACAGTTTCTTCCCAGCTGTTATTGGGCAACTGATCGGTCATCTCATCAGCTAGAGGGTGGACCTGACCATCTATTTACCTCATTGGAGACCTTTGAACTATCTTTATTTGGACTTTATTGCATTTCATCTTGCACTAGATATTGGAGCCTTTATCCTTTACTTCAGCACTGTGGGTGGCTTGATTGTAATCATGTATAGTCTCTCCTTTGACTGGACAGCAGGCAACCAAACACCTTTCACTGTACCTCGGTACACAAACTAAACTAAACTACATTTGACTTGGACAGGTACATGGATAGGAAAGGTTTAGAGGGATATGGGCCAAATGTGGGCAAATGGGACTAGCTCAGATTGGGTATGTTGGTCAGCATGGACGAATTGGGCTGAAGGGCCTGTTTCCGTGTTGTATAACTATAACTTTTAGGAACTATAGGCACAATCTTTGATGAAATGCATGGATGCAGAGAGGAACAGAGACATCTGAAGGTTGCAGGTCAGGGAGAGGTCACATAGGTAGCAAGGCACATGGGACATGGAATGATTTAAACGCTCACACATTATGACAGAAGTCACTGGATATCTGGTTACCACCCCCTCCCCGGGCACTTTCCGTTCCACCCCCTCCCCGGGCACTTTCCGTTGCAACCGCAAGAAATGCAACACCTGTCCCTTCACCTCCCCCCTCGACTCCATTCAAGGACCCAAGCAGTCGTTCCAGGTGCGACAAAGGTTCACCTGTATCTCCTCCAACCTCATCTACTGCATCCGCTGCTCTAGATGTCAGCTGATTTACATCGGGGAAACTAAGCGTAGGTTGGGCGATCGTTTCGCCGAACACCTCCGCTCAGTCAGCAATAACCTACCTGAACTCCCGGTGGCTCAGCACTTCAACTCCCCCTCCCATTCCCAATCCGACCTCTCTGTCCTGGGTCTCCTCCATTGCCAGAGTGAGCAACAGCGGAAATTGGAGGAACAGCACCTCATATTCCGTCTGGGGACCTTGCGTCCGGATGGCATTAACATTGAATTCTCCCAATTTTTCTAGCCCTTGCTGTCTCCTCCCCTTCCTTAACCCTCTAGCTGTCTCCTCCCACCCTCCCATCCGCCCGCCCTCGGGCTCCTCCTCCTCCTCCCCTTTTCCTTCCTTCTCCCCCCCCCACCCCCCATCAGTCTGAAGAAGGGTTTCGGCCCAAAACGTCGCCTATTTCCTTCGCTCCATAGATGCTGCTGCACCCGCTGAATTTCCCCAGCAATTTTGTGTACCTTCACTGGATATCTATTTGGATGAAGACCTGAGAGTGATTTTGTGGAAGTAAAGAACTGCAGGTGCTGGTGTACACCAAAGATAAACACAAAGTGCTGGAGTAGCTCAATGGGTTAGGCAGCATCTCCAGAGAAAAATGATAAATGATGTCTCTGGTCGGGACCCTACCTCAGACTCAATGAAGTCTAACTCCGACTGAGTCTGAAGAAGGGTCCTGACCTGAAACGTTACTTATCCTTTTTCTCCAGTGATGTTGCCCAACCCGCTGAGTTACTCTAGCACTTTTATATCGATCTAAGGGTGATTTTTATTTGCATCAGGAACCTTAATACAAATTGCAACTCTTCTGAGAGTGACCCACCCAAAAGCAACAAGCTCAGCGCCCGGCTATCATTCACAAGCTAACCTTTGTGTATGTGCTCTATAGCAAGGGGTCTCCAAGATTCATTTGCAAAAGAATAGAAGCAATTGGACAATTCCCTGACTGGTGGCTGTGGAACCTATCCTGCAAATACGAGTTCTTTATTTTTTTTAGTTTAGAGCATAGAAACAGACCCTTCAGCCACACCGACCATTGATCCCCTGTTCACACTAGTTCTGTTATCCCACTTTCTCATCCACTCCTTGCACGCTAGGAGCGGTTTACAGATGGCCAATTAGCCTACAAACCCGCCCGTCTTTGGGATGTGGGAGGAAACAGGAGCACCTGGAGTGAATAGGGAGAAAGTGTTATCTGTGAGTTCTGTGTTTACAGCCCTGCTATGCTGCTACGAGTAAGAATCTAATTGTTCAGTTTTTGGAGCACTCGAAGGAAACCCACGCGGTCCCAGGGAAAAAGAGCAAACTCCACACTGACAGCACCCGAGGTCAGAATCGAACCTGGGTCTCTGGCGCTGTGAGGCAGTGGATCTACCAGCCGTGCCACTGGGCTGCCACTAATTCTTTCGTTCTGGCATTTCTGACACTAGTATAAACATAATCTAGTGTTTTGCTGATGTAAATGGGCAGGAGATCAACATGAAGACTCATGTGGGTCTCTGAGTTTTGTTTCACTTCCATACTAATATACTGCTTCCAAAGGAATTCACACAGCGGGAGACAATCCTTCCTGCTGTGAGGTTAAGAGTGAGCTTATCATTCTGATGCCTTATGTCTCAGAGGGGTATCAGTTTGAGCTCACAACACAGATAGGCCCAGGATCTGCCTATAATTACTGAAGTACTCAATCTATCAAGCTGCTTACATAACGGGGCTCTCTGCTCTTTGACCCAGAATCACACATTTATACCCAAGGCTACACGAGTACACATTTCACATTAAAAGTCATCTCTCGTCTGTCCGCACGGATTTTTTTTTAAACCATTCTTTGTGTCCAAAGCCACTTGTTGGCAAGTCTTGATCTTAACAAAGCATTTTGGTGAAGTATAATTGAAATGGTGTTCAGAGGTTAACTGGGCTATTCCTTTGAAATGGCTCTTTTTGCAGCTGTGCTGAATAAAGTTGCTTGAGACGAGAGCAGCTGATGACCTATGTCTCTTTACCCTGTCACAGTCTGGGACCTACTTTCTGCAAGATGTCTAATCCAAACTGGGATGCTCACATTAACGTCCTCACAAAAGAGAGGCAACAAAATGCTGACTTTGGGAGTTTTGGATGCAGAAAACTTTATTTTCTGGTCTGTCTGAGTTGATTGCTTTCGTCTACCATATCTTATTTCTATCTGTGTTGCTTTTCTTTTCTTGTCTCAGAAGTGCTAAGTTGGATAGCAGACAGAATTTTTGTGGTTCAGTCCCTCTCTTTCTCAAGTGAGCTATTCCATCTGTGTAAACTGCAAGCTGCCTTCCTCTGGATCACAGCTAAAGGTATATTTTGGAGCAACGACTATCAACCCTTTCATTGCCAAAGTGTGCCCGCAGGCAACTTGATAGCTCCAGTGTTTCTGTTTCAGTGGCAGAGATCTTTGAAACAACTCCAAGCAACAGGGCGATTCACTTTTAGGCCACACACACACACACACACACACACACAGACTGACACACACACACACACACCCTCCTGACTATGGGTGCTGTCTGTACAGAGTTTGTATTTTCTCCCTGTGACCGTGTGGTCTTTCTCCGGTTGCTCTGATTTCTTCCCACATTCCAAGGACGTGCAGGTCTGCAGGTTAATTTGGTGTGGACTCGATGGGTCGAGGGGCCTGTTTCCACGCTGTATCTCTGAGCTAAACTAAACTAAATTGCTGTTCGTGTCCCGTTATCCCAACCAGTAGGCAGCTATTCAGATTCTGTGACATAATATCTCTGTAATTAAAGCAATGCTCTACAAAACTTGGTGCCAAACCTTGCTGCATGGTGTCTTAGGAAAGCAGAAACACTTTTATGATGAAGGGGATTGAGGTTAAGAAGTGAATGAGTAGCACACAATGAAATCTTTACCACCTACAGTATGTGTCACCTACTGTTTTAGACAATGTGCTACGATTTAAAAAAAATATGGAAGAGACCATGGCAACTATAGAAAGTTAAACAAATCACGGAGAACAGGCAGATGCAATCCTTCGCCTAGGCCACTTATTTTTTCATTCATTCACACAAAAAGATCCCTACAGTTCAGAAGATTAGAAGCTCCTACCAACAGTTTAATTTGATTAAAAAGAGGTATTTCAAAAAGTACACTTGACCATATACTGGAACATTTCGACTCATTACTACAGTTGTTGAAATCCCAACTATGTCTTAGTGGATAGTTTTCCAAATTCTTAGCTGGAAAATTGTGGATGCGGAGTCCATTTCAGTGATTTTACGACAAAGGTATAGTCTGTGACTATAATGTTTAGAGATTGAGCACGGAAACAGGCCCTTTGCCCAGGCACTCCGAGGCCTTCCGAGTCCACACCGACCACCAATCTCCTCGTGCACTAGCACTCCTATGCACTAGGGATAATTTACAATTTTACCAAAGCCAATTAACCTTCAAACCTGTACGTCCTCTAGTATGGGAGGAAACTGGAGCACCCGGAAAAAACCCACGCAGTTACGGGGAGAATGGACAAACTCCATACAGACAGCACCCGTAGTCAGGATCGAACCCAGGTCTCTGGCGCTGGAAGACAGCAACTCTACCATTAAGTCAATGCTGCACTGAAGGAGTGTGGCATAAATAGAGAGCTGTCTTTGTGATGAGATGTTGAACCAAGCCTCTCTGTGTGCTTTTAAGTGAATGAAAAACATCTTATTTGTGGCCAGTATTATGTTGCCGCTCCTAAGGGCTTGCTGTCCACACATTGCCTGATGATTTTCCCATAATTCCTGCATACTATAACCTGGTTTGCCTCAATGGTCATCGTTCAGAAGAAATGCCTCTTAAACATGAGGGACCCAACCCGAAATATCACCTGTCCACCTCCTCAGGTTGTGGTTTCTGGTCGGGTCTGAAGAAGAGTCCTGACCCAAAATGTCACCTATCCAGAGATGCTGCCTGACCTGTCAAGGTACTCCAGCACTTTGTGTTTTACTCACGATTCCAGCATCTGCATTTTCTTTTGTCTTCGTTCTAAGTTTGAGAATGGGGCTATTTTAATGCAAATCTTTCTTCCATGGTGTTAAGTACTGTATCACCATTACTCTTCTCAAAATGTTTTACTGATTAAATTCAGAAATAATGCAGATATTATGGGAGATATTCTTTCCTAACATATTGTCTAACATTCTGTGAGGAGAAACCATGGTCAACATAAATAAAGTAAATAATGAATAATGTTTATCATCCCAAAAATTCACCCGCCTTAAGTTATTTTGACCAATAATTTAAGACAGAGGCTGGTGCGAGATTGGTAACTGTGTGGACATTTTAACGCTTAAACTTGAGTTGTGGCTACTGTTGTCAAGCTTTTTTACACAGAGGGTGGTGAGTGCCTGGAACATGCTGCTGGGGATAGTGGTAAGGGCAGGTACAACAGTGGCATTTAAAAGGCTTTTGGATAGGCACACGGATAGGCACACGGATGTGCAGGGAATGGAGGGATGTGAATTATGTGCAGGCAGATAAGAGTTATTCTTGACATCATGTTCAGCTCAGGTATTGTGGGCCAAAGGCACTGCTCCTGTGCTGCACTGTTCTATAGACACAAAATGCTGGAGTAACTCAGCAGGTCAGGCAACATCTCTGGAGGAAAGGAATAGGTGACGATTTGGGTGGAGACCCTTCTTCAGGTCAGAGATCAGTCTGAAGAAGAGTTTGCCTATTTCCTTCGCTCCATAGATGCTGCCGCACCCTCTGAGTTTCTCCAGCACTTTTGTCTACCTTCAGGTCAGAGATGCTGCCTGATCCGTTGGAGTTACTCCAGCTTATTGTGTCTATCTTTGGTGTAAACCAGCATCTGCAATTCCTTCCCACACTTTTGTCTGTACTGTTCTATGTTCTATATTGAGTTATCTGTGACATGATCAAAATTAAAGGAGGGGTTATTGAGTGTGCTGAGTTGCGGTGAAGGGTAATCATACCTTGAGGTGAAATTTCATTGGTAAACAAGTCATTTACAAGTTATCAATTTAACTTCTTGCTTAATTCAAATTCAGTTCCCCAATGAACTATTTTATGAATGAGAATATTGGCAGATGTTGAATTCAATGTCATGTTAGGAGTGATACAGAAAGGGGAACCAAAATTAGGCTGGAATCATTACTTTTCTCCCTCTCCCTGCCTTTATTTTTTACACTTCTTCAACAAAAGGGTACACAGCAAGTTACAGGCCCGCCACTGACTTTCACGGAGGGAAGGGAATCGGAAAAGGGAACAGGAGTTAAATAACTTTGAGCTGTGCAATTTTCACAGGAAAGACACAATTTCGAATCAGAAAATCATGCCTGTTATTCCAGCAGCTGACGGAGATTGTTGTGATGTTGTTCTACTGAGGGAAAGTATAACTTGGCCTGAGGAACAGATTAAAATCTCCCAGTCTGTGCCTGGAGTCAAAACGTCTACCCTAGATTCCCAGGTGTCTGGTAAGTTTACATTACAGTCTCTTCTTTCATTCAATTTTGCGGTGAATTGAAAGTGGTGGAAAATGCATTCCATACAAATATAATATTTGCAGATTGCCAAAGCTGATCTTTAAAGTCCTGAATGTACATACTAATAATCCCGTACACAATGGTCCATATTTGCACTGTGCTTGCTTCTACAAGTTTCTTTCAGTGTGTCTTTTATGACAGGCTGCCTTGAGTTGAACAGATTTGCAAACAGTCCCTTCATCAGGCCATCTTCAAGCCTCATTCCAGTCAACGACTAACCTTCTGTGAAGCACTGAGCAGGAATATACTTGCCTGAAGATGTTTATTGGCTGCTGCAAAGCAAAGTACAGCAGACAGTACAATCAAAGTACGGTCATACCAAGTGTAATACAAAGAACTGCAGATAGAAACAAAGTGCTGGAGAAACCCAGCGGGTCAGGCAGCATCACTGGAGAAAAATAAAAAGTGACGTTTCGGGTCGGAATACTTCTTCAGACTGAAAGTAGAAGGTGGGAGGGTGTTGGGGGGTAACTAGAGGTAGGAAAGAGCCAGGACAAATCAGGGCGGGCAACAGCACCGTAGGCGGCTGTGGGACCCAGCGGCAGTGTGAGCTTCAGCTGCAACGGGAGCCTTGGTGGGGCCTCGCGATTGACCCGACCAACGGTCGATGAGCATGACGGGTGGGGGTGGGGGGGGGCGGGGGGAGGGGAAGACAATGGGGATTCAGTGTCGGGGGACCGCCGTGAAGAACAATGGAGGACCCGGCATGGGGTAACCGCCGTGAGAGACAGTGGGAGAATAAAATGGGACCCGGTGTGGGGGAGGGGCGGCACTCTAGTTTTAGAATCCTCTGCCCAGGTGATAAGTCTGTGTTTGCTTGTTTGTTCATTTGTTCTGGTTTAGGCACCATGCACACGGCAGCCAGCCAGCTTGTCATTTTCTTTTCTTTTTCTCACTTTGAATTTAATTTTAATTTCAAGTTTTCGTGTACTTTGTTGTGTGTTGTGACTGTTGGCAGACAATTTCCCTCCGGGGATGAATAAAGTTTTATCGTATCGTAGATGAGCAAGGAAGGGTGGAGTCCACAATGGCCCATTGTTGGCTGGGGAAGAGTTAATAATGAAGGGATACTTGGATGCGAACAGTGGAACTAGTAGGACGACTAGGATGGGGGAGGGTGGTTTACCAAAGAAAGACACAAATTTGCTTGAGTAGCTCAATGGGTCAGGCAGCGTCTCTGGAAAACCTGGATAGGTGGCGGTTTGGGTCAAAGCTGAAGAAGGGTCCCAAACCAAAATGTCACCTATCCATGTGCTCCAGGAAGGCAGCAGGACCTGCTGATTTGCTCCAGCTTTTTGTGTCTTTCTACAGTCATACCAAATAGTGGGAAGCCATGTAATATTCCAGAATGTGGGAATCAGCAAGAATCTGGAGATCCTGCAGTAGCCCTTGACGTAAAGTTAAAGAGGCATACAGAACGGAAATTAACCCGACGGACATTCGAGATCACTCTGACGAACAACCACTAATCCTACACTAATTGAATTTTATTCTCCTAATATTCCCATCAATTCCCCCCTGATTCTAACTGTCACCTACGTACTGGGGGCAATTTGCAATGCCCAATTAACCTGCCAATCAAGGTGTCTTTGGAATGTGGGGAGAAACCAGAGCACCCAGAGGAAGCCCATATAGAAACATAGCAAATAGGTGCAGGAGTAGGCCATTCGGCCCTTCGAGCCTGCACTGCCATTCAATATGATCATGGCTGCTCATCCAACTCAGTATCCCATACCTGCCTTCTCTCCATACCCCCTGATCCCTTTAGCCACAAGGGCCACATCTAACTCCCTCTTAAATATAGCCAATGAACTGGCCTCAACTACCTTCTGTGGCAGAGAATTCCAGAGATTCACCACTCTCTGTGTGAAAAATGTTTTCCTCATCTCGGTCCTAAAAGATTTCCCCCTTATCCTTAAGGGAGGGAGAAAGAGGGAGGGGGAGGGAGAGAGAGGAGGAGAGGGAGGGAGGGAGAGAGGGAGGGAGGGAGGGAGAGAGGGAGGGGGGGAAGGGGGTGGGAGGGAGAGAGGGTGGGAGGGACGGAGGAAATGGAGGGGGAGGGGGAGGGAGGGAGACTGGGAGAGTGGGAGGAAGAGAGAGCAGAGACTGACACATGAGAGCAGGTTGAAAAAACGAAGACAACAAAAGCTGTTGGAGGCAACAAAAGCTGCCTTGCATAACACTGTACAAGTGAGTAACAGAAGCAGGCAGTTACAGTGTAGTTACATGGATCTATTTTGCCTAGTTCTCCTTTGTGTTGTTAACGTGTGCACGTGGACAGAAAACAACAAATAGCGTGCAGGAAGCATTTCGGAAAATTTTAGGAAATACCATCAAATTCCAGGAAATTTGGGATTCTATTTCAGGAAAAAAATATTGAGGTGTGGAAGCACTGGAACCAACTGAGAAGGGAGATGGGGAAAAGAAGATAGGAGTTACATATATATGATTATCTTGATGACAGAGAGTCTTTCACTTCTAAAGTGTAGTCACTTTTGTCAGAAACATGAGGGCCATCATGCACACAATTATCTATTTTTCAAGGGAATGTGTTTGAAGGATGAATATCAACCAGGATTCTGTGGAGATTTATCTGCTCTTTACATCACTTTAGACTTTACAGAGAAGTGCGGAAACAGGTTATTTGGCCAAGTCCGTGCCAACCAGTGATCACTTGCACTATCCTACACACTGGGGACAATTTTCAATTTCTACTAAAGCCAATTAACCTTCAATTTTGCATGTCTTTGGAATGTGGGAGGAGTCCGGAGCACCGGGAGAAAGCCAACAAAGTCACATGGAGAACGTACAAAGTCTGGACGTGCAGCACCCATAGTCAGAATCAACCCCAGGTCTCTGGCGCTACAAGGCAGCAACACTACTGCTGCACTACTGTGACACGCTTCTTTATGGTAATTTTTCCTGTTTACTACGGTGCAGCCAATGGGCCCCTATTGACATCCTATCTGAACAAAATCCTTACTCTGTGTAAGTATTTTATCCCACAACTCATCAAATGAGTAAATTGTAATGCTGTTTATGTTTGCATCAGTCATGTGCACAATGAATACCTTAATCGGAGAAAGGCACTCCCATCAGTGCACCACTCCCACCAGTGCAGCATTCCCAACAGTGCAGCACTACTACCAGTGCAGCACTACCACCAGTGCAGCACTACCACCAGCGCAGCATTCCCACCAGTGCAGCACTCCCACCAGTGCAGCATTCCCACCAGTGCAGCATTCCCACCAGTGCAGCACTCCCACCAGTGCAACACTCCCACCAGTGCAGCACTAACACCAGTGCAGCACTCCCACCAGTGCAGCACTCGCAACAGTGCAGCACCACCACCAGTGCAGCACCACCACCAGTGCAGCATTCCCACCAGTGCAGCGTTCCCACCAGTGCAGCACTACCACCAGTGCAGCACTCCCACCAGTGCAGCACTCGCAACAGTGCAGCACCCCCACCAGTGCAGCATTACCAACAGTGCAACACCACCACCAGTGCAGCACTCCCACCAGTGCAGCATTACCACCAGTGCAACACTCCCACCAGTGCAGCACTCCCACCAGTGCAGCATTACCACCAGTGCAACACTACCACCAGTGCAGCACTCCCACCAGTGCAACACTCCCAACAGTGCAGCACTACCAACAGTACCGCACTGAAGTGTCAGCTTGGAATTACTGCCAGAATAGAACTTGAGCCCATAACCTTTTCAGTCAGAGGCGAGAACACCATCAGTAAGACAAGGGAGATAAAGAATTACAAGAAATAGAAATATCACACCATGTTTCTACCAGTGATCCGAATAAGAGATTGGCACCATGTGGAAGAGTGACGGGGGAAAATATTTATCTTTGGTCTTTAGTTTGAGTGGGAGAATAATGGTGGCTGGTTGCATTTGGCTCCACATACCCTAGTTGCACAAAGGATCTGGAATGGTGAAGTCAGTAACAAGTGACTTCAGTCGATACTTGTACATGTCTTTAGCACAAGTGACCAAAGATGAACATTCATTTTCTTGAAAGAAATGTTGTTGGGATTCGCTTAGAACATAGAACAATGCAACACATGAACAGACCTCTCGGCTCACAATGTCTGTGCCGAACATGATGCCAAGATAAACTCATCTTATCTGCCTGCACCTGATCCATTTCCCTCCATTCTCTGCATATCTAAAATCCTGTTAAAAGCCACTCCAAAAACATACAGGTATGTAGGTTAATCGGCTTGGTGAATGAGAAAAAAGATGTCCCTAGTCGGTAATAGGATAGTGTTAATGTGCAGGGATCGTTGATCGGCGCGGACCCGGTGGGCCGAAAGGGCCTGTCTCCGTGCTGTATCTCTAAACTAAAAATCTGCCTCCATCCCCACCCCTAGCAGTGTGTTCAGGCATCCACCATTCTCTGTAAAAAACTTGCCCCGTTTATCTCCTTGAAACTAAGTCCGTCTCATCTTAAAGCTATGCCCTCTAGTCTTTGACATCTCCACTCTGGGAAAGAGGTTATGACCGCCTACCTTATCTATACCTCTCATGATTGTATGATCTCTGTCAGGTATTCCCTCAACTTCCAGCATTTCATAAACAAACTACCAGTAAGTTTGTCCATCCTTTCCTTGGAGCTAATACCTTCTAATCCAGCCAGAATTCTGGTTAATCGTTTCTGCACCATCTCCAAACACTTCGCATCCTAAAAGATGCGAAACTTGAAAAAATCTAGAGTCATATTCAACTAGTCATACAACGTGGACACAGGCCCTTCATCCCTACTTGCCCATGCCGACCAACATGTCCCATTTACACAAGTCCCATCTGCCTACATTGGCCAATATCCCTCTATGCCTATCCTTTCCATGTACGTCTAAATGCTTCTTAAATGTTGCGATAGTACTGTAGTTCCTTCCATACACCCTTTGTGTAAAATAGTTGTTCATCAGGTTCCTATTAAATCTTTCTCTCCTCACTTTAAACCTCTGCTTCTCGATTCCCTAACTCTGGGTAAAAGACTGTGTATTCCTTTCTATTTCGCTCATGATCTTGTACGCCTCTATAAGATCACGCCTCATCCTCCTGCGCTCCAAGGATGAAATGCCTAGCCTGCCTAACCTCTCCCTAAAGCTCAGGCTCTCGAGTCCTGGCAACATCCGCATTAATCTTTTCCGCAGCCTTTCCTGCTTAATAACATCTTTCCTATAACAAGAATATGGAGAGTTTATTTTTATTCCATTCCCCATACAATAAAAACACCGTCTGAATCATGAATAGAAAATAAATGGGCACAAATTATAATCCTAGAATTGTACATGACAGTGTGGCTGCACACAATTTGATGAGAGCTTTTACACTAATTGTTGGACTATTGTTCACGGGTATGGAACACTTCAGATTAAAATAGTTATTCAGTCAATAAAAGGGAAGTTAGTTGCAATCTAACAGTCCATTGAAGAAGTAGTGCGCATTTGAAACAGAACCCATTCTACCTCATCAGCCTGTTAAGATGGAGTACAATTTGAGAAGTCAGATGCAGATGGATACTTGATGTAATTGCTCCTAAATGCTATTGTCTGATAATGTCAGGCTGCTGTAAGTTGTCACAGTTAATGACATGATTGGAAACATATGAGTAACGGCAGCATAGCTCCAATCTAACTCAGTGGCACTAAAGGTTAATTGGCATGGATAAACTCTCGTGTTTCCAGGCACCAACTCCATGGTGTGTTTATAAGCCAACCCTCTATCATTGACATGCCTTCAGTATGTCTCTTATAGATATGCTTGCAACGTGCTACAGTGGTTTGTGGGCCTGACTCGAATAATACAATCAGTTCATGTCATCTTGCATCTGATCCTTTCCCACTCTCTATTTCTCGATAAGACCTTGATTATCACCCTTTATGAATGACCCGAGCATACTTTATAAGTATTGATTGCTCAGGCCATATGTTTGAGAATGTTATTGCTGCAAAGCAGTATCTATCCAACACAATTTTCTTTCCATGTCTTATTTATATATTACTTAGATGCACAATTACTAATCCAACAATGATTTGTTTTTAAAACTATTGGACCTCACTCAAAGACATAAATTGAATGAAAAGATCTTGTCTGAAATAATCCTGGATGTACATCTGTTTTCACGGCACTGTAGACCAGAAACATTTTCGTAAAAGGAAATATGTTCTGCTATCTCCTTCTAAATAGATTGAGCCCTGCACATACATTTAAGGATGATGACCTTTGAAGCAGAACGCACAAACATGCTTCACTTTCTGGGGGTAAAACATGGGGGCTAATATCCCCAATCGTATATCCTAAATTTATATTTATTTTGATGATTATGTCTGCTTAAGGTCACTAGGTCATAAGGAATAGTAGTAGAATTAGGCCATTCGGCAGATCAAATCTACTCTGCAATTCAATCATGGCTGATCTATCTCTCCCTCCTATCCCCATTCTCCTGCCTTCTCTCCGTCACCTGCTTGAGCCTCTACTTCATAGAACATGGAACAGTACAGCACAATAACAGGCCCTTCGATCCACAATGTCTGTTCTGAACATAGTGCCAACAAGACCCTTAGATCTGCCTAAGTGCTGAGTAACAACATAAAGGTAATATCAATCCGGTTCATTGGGTATCACAGCTGTTGAGCTACGTACTTACTAAACTGCACTCACTGCTGTGATTGATTTAAATGTCCACTGAACATTATTGCTCCAGTTATTTCCTTTCCAGCACAACTTGACCTAACGTAGCAGCAACTGCCTGTAGTTTTGCCAGTCCACTAAAATTATTGTGTGATGATTTTTTGTTAAGTGCAAAAATATCATGGAGAACTGGGAGACACTCTGATGAGTATTTATTCAATTGATGGCAAGTTCAGTTAGCAAATTGTTTTTTCACATCTGGCAATTGGGACCTAAAGTAAGCTCCAATTAATGAATTGAAAGTCTCATTCTGTCAGCTGTATAGTGTTTAGATAGTCTGAATCTTCGAACATTTATTAGTATATATTCCCAAATGGTGAGTGATATTGGAAATAAAGAAATGTTTTTGTGATTGGGGTTCAGGACCATTGTTGCCAAATAATATCAAAACATTCAGAATTCCACCAAAACCAAAGTGTCTACACTTGTGAGGATTTTAAAGTTCTCAAGATTAGTAGATTAGGGAGAGAGTGATGTAGCATAGAGACAAGCCCTTTGGCCCACAGAGTCCACGCCGGCCATCGATCACCCATTCACATTAGTTCTATGTCATCCCACTTTCTCATCCGCTTCCTATACACTGGGGGCAATTTATCTGCAAACCCAAATAACCTACCAACCCTGCACATCTTTGGGATGTGGGTGGAAACCAGAGCTACCTACCGGAAGAAACCCACGTGGTCACAGGGAGAACGTGCAAACTCCACACAGTCAGCACCCATGGTAGAATTAAACCAGGGTGTCTGGCGCTGTGAGGCATCAAGCTTTATCAGCTGTGTCACTATGCCACTGAGCTTCAGCAGAGAATACATTTCATTTGTTCAATGCTTGGTGTTCTCTTAAATATTCATAACCTGTTAAAAATTAAAAAAAGAATGAAAAATTTAAATCATTATTTGATATTCTTCATCTGCTCAGACGGCCCTTCAGCATTGAAGATGAATTGCTTTCACTCCAGTTCTGTGGGTTCCAAAGGGATTGATGAAGCCAAGGTGGGGAATGGAGGTGGAGCAGGAGGTATTTTGATGAGATGGGCGCCTGGATTGTTGTGAGGAGGTGCAATGCTTCTAACATTTACTTTTGTGAGCTCCTGATGGATGGATCTAGGTTCTCATCACTTCCCAAATGCTAATTTCCACTTTGAGCATCCATAGGCCAAAGATTCCCAGTAATAGATGGAGATGTTGCACTTTTCTCATGGACACTTTGAGAACGTCTTGTCTTGGGTGGAATTCTTGACAAGAACAAGGTCTTGTCCTCTTTATTACATGGTAATCTCTACCTATGCTCAGATAGAGAGGCTATTCAGGTGGAGATCGTATGACCAAAGTGGGCACAGGGGCACAACTTGTAAAGCTGCTGCCTCACAGTGCCAGAGACCCAGCTTCGATCCTGACCTTGGTTGCTGTCTGTGCAGAGTTTGCATGATCTCGCTGTGGGTGTTCCAGTTTCCTCCCACATCCCAAACACGGGCGGTTATGGTGGCGCAGTGGTAGAGTTTCTGCCTTACAGCGAATGCAGTTTCCCGGAGAGCCAGGTTCGATCCCGACTACGGGTGCTGTCTGTACGGAGTTTGTACGCTCTCCCCGTGACCTGCGTGGGTTTTCTCCAAGGTCTTTGGTTTCCCCCCACACTCCAAAGACGCACAGGTTTGCAGGTTAATTGGCTTGGTAAATGTAAAAATTGTCCCTAGCGTGTGTAGGATAATGTTAATGTGCGGGGATCACTGGTCAGTGCGGGCCCAGTGGGTCGAAGGCCTGTTTTTGCGCTGTATCTCGAAACTAAATTAAACTAATCGTGTAGCTTTGGATATTAACTGGCCTCACAGTTGTGCAATTTAGTGACTAAGTAGCTCAACAGTTGTGATACCTAATGAACCATATTGATACTATCTTTACATTGTTCCACTGTTCCTGTTCTGAAACCCAACATCTTTAATGCCCCTAGGGGGTAGGGTGTGGGAAAGTGGGCTGACAGAACAATGTAAATGTGTGATCGATGGGTGGTGTAGACTGGCGGGCGGAGAGGCCTGTCTCCATGCTGTATCTCTAAACCACACTACACTAAACAGTAGACACAAAGTGCTGGAGTAACTCAACAGGTTCGGCAGCATCTCTGGAGAACCAGTATTTAGACCCTTCGTGAGAGTGATTGTTAAGGGGACCAGGGGAAAAAAAACTTGGGAGTTAAGAGGGGCCGGTCAAATCATGGCCGGCAATAAATGACCTCAGGCTAGGGGGTTCCCTGATAGGCATATTGTTGGACATAAGCAGTTGTAAGACCAACAGAAATACATAGTTGCGAACTGTCAAGCTTGTTGAACAATTTTCGGCTGGATGGGGATGGGAAGAAGCTGGTGCAAGATCAGCTGGGGTTCGGGGGAAGGGGGTGGAAAGTAAGGGGGGGAGAAAGGGGAGGCGGAAGGGAGGTATTGTAGAAATTAAGCCATTCTTGTTTATCATCAGTGACTGGCACTTGGAGTTCAATTATGTCACGTTTTAACATGTAAACCTCACAGGAGTAGTTTTGGCATGATAGGGACGAGAGAGAGAAAATGTTTGGCTGAGGCTAACACTTTACAAATTAAATAACATTTATTCCAAAAGTGCCAACATTCAGGGATCATGGGGTCTACCTCTTTTGACCAACACTGTGGCCTAACTGAACTAAGACTGTCATGTAAAGACCTAATGTTCACCTTCTCTGTCTCTAAAACAATATTACTGTATTTTGTGCTGTTATGTTGCAAACATATCTCTTTCTATACTGGAATTAAAATGCATAGCATTGGGCCACAACACAATCTTAAATATTTAAAGGCCGTGTCAAGTGGTTTGCTGTTAACTTTGAATTGCAGTCTTTTGCAATGAATGTATCAGTAATTTTGTGATACATATTAACAATAATTCAGAATCGGTCCTCTTCACATCTCATATTAACATAGAATAAATTGTACAGGGTATCCCGATTAGTGAGGGGACCATCAGCAGCGAATATTATATTACAATGCTACAGGGGGGATTGCAATTTAGAGATAGTGCTGTAAAGTGTAGATCGGGATAGCTAAGTGGGTAAAATTAGAAAGACAAATGAGGCAGAGAATAGGTAGAATAGGAGCCATAGTTATAAACAAAACTTACAGGGAGAACCACTTACAATAGGTTCCTGTGCAGTTGTTGTGTTTTGCTTACCAATGCAAAGAAGCTGTTACAAGCTGGCTTTGTGTTGCAGTGTGATGTGATTATTATGGATTTGAATAAGAAATCATTAATTCCTACTGGGAAGAACTGTTACCCTTTGCTCTGCGTTAATGCATTAAAGTAGAGGGTCAATACTCTTGCAAAAATAAACATTAATCTCAATCTATAATCAACTTTTATATTAAATACTGATTGCAACCACAGATAACAGTGAAAATATTATGTTAATGTGGCTCTAATTCATAGCTTTCAGTTCCTGAACAAATATTTTTCTTTGGCAATCAATACTAATCTTAGTTAAATGACTGAAAGTCACATTGTAATGGTAATATTTGTTCCATGCATTCCATGAGGGAACTGTGTCGTGTAGAAACTAAGATTTCTGGTTTTCACTTTAATATCAATGATAGAGTGATGTTGTACTGAAGGAAGCCATTTGGCCCATCATAGCTACGACAGCTCAGAAAGAATGACCCACTCATCTCTGGCTCTGGAAATATTTCCTTCACAATTTTTTTTTTTTGGTTTTGGAAGTTTCTATTGAATATGCTTCTTTTATACAGTGCATGGAAAATATCCATGTGAATCAAGTTTGTTCATAAAAAATTGCAACACATGGATATTTTCCGTTCCTGTCCTCTTCTATCTGAGGAATGAATGAAGTTAATTAAGTTATTAAGAAAGTGGAATGAAGGATATTTTAGTTTAGTTTTATTTAAAGAAACAGCATGGAAACAGGCCCTATGGCCCACCAAGTCCACACCGACCCCTGTACTCCAGCACTATCCTACACACACTAGGGACAAATTACAATCTTTTCCAAAGGCAATTAACCTACAAACCTGCATGGCTTTGGAGTGTGGGAAGAAACTGGAGCATCCGGAGAAAACCCACGTGGCCACGGGGAGAACATGCAAAATCCATACAGACAGCATCCATAGTCAGGATTGAACCCAGGTCTCTAGTGCTGTAAGGCAGTAACTCTACCACTGCACCACCAGAACTGCAGATGCTGGTTTACAAAAGAAGACAAAGAGTGCGAGAGTACTCATCGGGTCAGACAGCTTCTCAGGAGAAACGTCAACAACTTCTCCTTTGACTCCTCTCACTTTCCCCACATAAAAGGAGTAGCCAAAGCTTGGAGCATTCACATGGGCCCCAACTACACCTGTCTTTTTGTTGGTGAGTCGGAAGAAGAGTCCCGACCTGAACCATCGGCTTTCCATGTTCTCTTGAGATGCTGCCTGACCCACTAAACTACTCCAGCACCCTGTGTCTTCTTTGATATATACATCTTTGACCACTGCAATCTTTCCTTCTTCAGCTCAGGCACCATTAATTAGGATTGAACCCTCTCTGTTGCTGTCATTCTTTCCTCACACATGTGCAGTATGGTGGCGCAGCAGTAGAGTTGCTGCCTTATAGTGCCAGATACCCAGCTTCAATCCTGACTATGGGTGCTCTCTGTATGGAGTTTGTGGGTTCTCCTGTAATTGTGGGTTTCTCCAGGTGTTCCAGTTTTGTCCCACATACCAAAGATTTAGTTTAGTTTAGTTACATAATTACAGCACAGAAATAGGCCCTTAGGCCCAACGGGTCCACGCCGACCAGCGACCCCTGCACATTAACACTACCCCACACCCACTAGGGACATTTTTTACATTTACCTAGCCAATTATCCTACAAATCTGTACGTCTTTGGAGTGTGGGAGGGAATCGAAGATCTCGGAGAAAAACCATGCAGGTCACTGGGTGTACGTACAAACTCCATACAGCCAGCACCCGCAGTTGACATCGAACCTGGGTCTCCGGCGCTGCATTCGCTGTAAGGCAGCAACTCTACCGCTACGCCACCGTGGTCGCCCAAACAAAGATGTACAGGTTTGTAGGTTAATTCGCTTTGGGTAAATTGTAAAATTGTTCCTAGTGTGTAGGATAGTGTTGATGGGTGTGTAGGGGTGGCCATTGGTCGGTGCAGACTTGGTGGGCTGAAGGGCCCGTTTCCGCACTGTAACTCTATAATCTAAAGTCTAAAGTCTATGAGCTAAAGTCTTCTTCAAACTTTGAGGAGATTTTTTAATGGAGCAGTAGAAAGGAACTGCAGATGTTGGGAAGCTGAGCAAAACACAAAATGCCTGAGGAATTCAGCAGGTCAGGCAGCATCTGAGGAGGTAATGGACGGACAATGTTCTGGTCGGGACCCTTCTTCAGACAGTTAATATAGAGGGGAGAAAGCTGGAATCACGGTGGGGGAGCAATGTGATAAGGTCTCACAGAACTCCTGTTGGAGAGAGGAGAACCTTCTCAAAGAAGGCATACATTGAAGAGATTTTGTAGTGGAGCAGTAAAATGGAGGCTGAAGGAAATTCACAATCCAACTCCCATAGATGGATGTGGGTGAATCAGGGTCAAAGACTCCTATCTAACTTGCTCATTCAAGCTTCTGAATCCACTGGTTGAAGAATGATAGCGCTAACTCCAGGTTAATGGAAATTGCCAGCAAGACGTTTGTCGTTCACCAATCTGGGTTGATATTCAGAGCTGCAGATCGTAAAGAAATGTAAGGAGCAGTGACAAAGCACTCTGCTTTATTGTAGTCAGTCTCGCTTAAAGTACTGAACTATCCATGAAATATCATTTTCCCTTGACTGCCACCAAATGCAGAATTCTCCAATATTCAATCATGTTTACTTTTACTCAATTTATGCTAATTGAACTATTGACCAGATTTAATCTAGGAAATGGGATATACTACCATAGTTACCTGTTTTATTTTTCATTCAGTATTGACACACAAAAATCTATCCACTTTCTGAAATCCTTATAGAGATAATGAAAAAGAAGGAAAATATAATGGTCGAAATTAAGAAAATGGAATTGACATGATGTCAGTATTTGGTAGAGTTTCTGCAACAAATTTAACAAATTGTATTTTCTTAAATTCTTCATCGCATGTTAGGCCAGCATTTATTATATACCCTGAATTACCAATTCAAGGTGGCTTATTGAAGCAAGTTAAGATTCAATTAAGTTGTTGAGGGTTTCGAATCATACAACCTCGTCTGGGTCACGACAGTAGATTTGATTCATCGAACAACACAAAAAAAAACAGATGGGTTTTCTGTAACAATCCAACAGTTTCACTTTTTAGCTTTTTAATTCTAGATTTAATTAGTTTCTTGAATATCAATTTCCCTTATGTCGTGATGGGATTCAAACTCGTAACCAGATCAATAATCCTTTGGCTCTGAATGCTTGTTCAGGAGCTCAACTGCTCTGCAACTAAACTACATCACATTGGATAGAGTAAGGCAGCAGGCGGAGTCACGCTGGTGGTTCCAGATTAACTGAAGTCTCACAAATGTTACAAAAAAGTAAACTTTAGATTTAGAATCCAAATTTCAGAAATCATTATAAATATAATGATATGATTCAAGATTCATATGAAGAAAGACTGGATAGACTCGGCTTGTACTCGCTAGAATTTAGAAGATTGAGGGGGGATCTTATAGAAACTTACAAAATTCTTAAGGGGTTGAACAGGCTAGATGCAGGAAGATTATTCCCGATGTTGGGGAAGTCCAGAACAAGGGGTTACAGTTTAAGGATAAGGGGGAAGTCTTTTAGCACCGAGATGAGAAAATCATTTTTTTACATAGAATCTGTGGAATTCTCTGCCACGGAAGGTAATTGAGGCCAGTTCATTGGCTATATTTAAGAGGGAGTTAGATGTGGCCCTTGTGGCTAAAGGGATCAGGGGGTATGGAGAGAAGGCTAGTATGGGATACTGAGTTGGATGATCAGCCATGATCATATTGAATGGCGGTGCAGGCTCGAAGGGCCGAATGGCCTACTCCTGCACCTATTTTCTATGTTTCTATGTTTCTATAATATAAACTCTCCAAATACTATAAAGCTCCTTAATTGTTAGCAAACCATAAAATGATTCCAAAGTCTAAAGTCTAAATATGGAGGAACTCAGCAGGTCGGGCACAATCTGTGGAGGGAATGAATAGGTGACGTTTCAGGTCCGGACCCTTCTTCAGAAATTTCAGATTGGGACCCTTCTTCAGAAGAAGGGTCGTGACCTGAAATGACACCTATTTATTCCCTCCACAGACACTGCCTGACTCGCTGAGATCCTACAGCACTTTGTATTTTGCTCAGGATTCCAGAATCTGCAGTTCCTTATGTCTCCTTAATTGTTAGATTTGATCAATAGGCTGGTTGATAGTGGGTGGAAAGGAAATGTAAAACTTGCAGATGTTGGAATTACAGCAAATGCTGCAAACATTCAGCAGATGGGACAACATCAATTGGAAAAGAAACAGTTTTAGGTCAACAACACTTGGGAGAATCAGACCGTGGTTCTTTGACCTGAAACATCAACTCGGTTCCTCTTTCAACAGATGCTGCCTGACCTGTGGAGTGTTTCTAGAATTTTCAGTTTTTAGGTCAGTTAAGCCACTGTCCCACTATGCGAGTTCACCCAAGAGTTCTCCCGAGTTAAAAAAAAAATCAAACTCGTGGTACTTCATCATACTCTTGGAAATTTTTCACACTGTTGAAAAAACTTCACGAGTTTCCGCATTTCCCAAGTACCTGCTGTTAGCATTACGAGCCGCTACGAGACATCCACGAGCTCCGACGTACCCGCTACGTACATTCTATGTACTTACCACGAGTTTGATTTTTTTTTAAACTCGGGAGAGCTCTTGGGTAAACTCGCGTTGTGGAATAGCGGCCTTTAGCAGATTGAATTGGGTAAAATGAAGTAAAAGAGGCTGAGACACCAGACAAAAACAGCCAGACAAACTGGAGGCATAAGGAACTGCAGATGCTGGTTTACAAAAAAAGACAAAAAGTGCTGGGAAAACTCCGTGGACAGAAAGACAAAATGATATGTTTCTATATTACAGGCTCCCAATTAATTAATGCCATTTGGTTAATCACAATTCACACTTAATGATAGGACTATTTAATTAGCTGAAGTAAGGTCCTAGGATGTTAGATATCACTGATATCCTCTACAAATAACGTAAAATAAAGGGTGGTTAGAGAAGGGAAAGAGAAACATTAATGTCAACCTTAGTTTTAATTAAAGTTGCATCTCCTCAATGTTAGCGGGTAGTATTTTTTGCCAAGGTAATGTAACAAGAAAGGATTTAGTTGTGAGGAGATATAAGAGAAAGAAGGGCCCTTGATAGTGAAGGTTAATTGGAGACTTAATAATATGTTCACATTTTTTAAGATCTGGTCAATAAGAGGGCAAACATATAAGATCATCAAAAGAATAAAGGGAAAGGTTGGAAGGATTTTTCCTAATAAAATTATGTTGGCGCACAGAACATCCTATCTGAAATTGTGGATGAAACTAAATCCTTATTGCTTTTATAACGATGAATACAAAGATTTAAACATTTAAAATGACACGAGAATATGGGAATGAAACAGAGCCAGTAGCATAGGCTGAATGTTATATTTTGTGCAGTAAACTTCAGTGATACAATGGGAATTATATTAATGTGTCACATGTTATCAAGGAGCAAGAACAACCTTCAGCAACAATTTTAATGGAGTAGGAATTCATTGGTAATGAATCTGTCCTGGAATAATAAATAGTAAAGTAATACCCCTGTCCCACTTACGAAACCTGAACGGAAACCTCTGGAGACTTTGCACCCCACCCAAGGTTTCCGTGCGGTTCCTGGAGGTTCCCGGCAACCACCTTCAACTAGCATCGCAACCGGCTTCGACTAAAAAATTACAGATTTTTAAAACGGCAACCTATTTTTAGTTGCGGCCGGTTTTGAATTTTTTGAAATAATCGCCGGAACATAGAAGAAGCGGAAACCACTTTCGACCATTAGGGAGACTGACAAAAACCTCCAGGTTTCCTAAGTGGGACAGGGGCATTAATGAATGCAGTGTTTCTCCACAACCACAATTTTGGTGACCATCATCCCAAATTCTCCATCGGGAACTTCAATCTTCCTTTGTCGTTTGACCCTTCTTCATGTATGAGTGATTTTATTATACACAAAATGCTGGAGTAAGTCAGCGGGTCAGGCAGCATCTCTGAGGAATGTGGATAAGCGACGTTTCATAAATTCATATGTTTATAAGTGATAGGAGCAGAATTGGGCCATTTGGACCATCAAGTCTACTCTGCCATTCAATCATGTCTGATCTATCTTTCCCTCTCAACCCCATTCTCCAGCCTTCTCCCCATAACCCCTGACCCATACTAATCAAGAATCTATCATTCTCCGCCTTAAAAATATCCATTGCTTGACCTCCACAGCCATCTATGGCAATGAAATCCACTGATTCATCATCCTCTGACTAATGAAATTCCTCCTCATGTCCTTTCTAAAGATACTTCCTTTTATTCTGAGGAGCCAAATGTGAACAATTGAAAATTGATATGGGCAATAGGAAATTGATATGGCCTCTGGTCCTGGACTCTCAGGCCTGGGCCCTTCTTCAGTTTCAGTCTGAAGAAGGATCCCAACCCGAAATGTCACCTATCCACGTTGTCTGGAGATGCTGCGTGCCCCACTGAGTTATCCAGCACTATGCGTCTTTTTCTTTTGTAAACCAGCACCTGCAGCTTTTTGTTTCTACATTCTGCTGCTTTTATTACACATTCCTTATATGTTATCGAAACCTGGGTGAAAGCCAAAATGACAAAACATCAACACCATTGGTAGAATATGCCACAATTGGATATTAGAAGCTTGTAGATGGAGGGGAATTCTCACAGTCATGCACAGGAGATTCATTTTTGCATTGGTTCTATGCTGGAAACATTACTTTATATCTCGACGAAAGAGGTGAAGGTTTGGCCAGACTAGGGCAGCAGGAATAATGTGGCCTGGTTTATCATACAGTAAATACAAAAATGGCAGGCTGATTGTGCTTCTTCTCAAGAGTCAAGGGTCAAGTCAAAAGAGTTGATTTGTCAGGTGGTGTCGACACAACAATTACAATTTTGCTTGTTGCAGTAAAACAGGCCCAAAGATGTGTATAGCGACACAAATGTATTGTACAGAAAATTATGAGGGGCATAAATAAGGTAGACAGTCTGAACCTTATTTCCCCAGGATGGAAATATCAAACACTAGAGGGTGTTGAAGGTGAGAAGGGCAATGTTTAAGGAAGATGTCAAAGACAAGTCCTTTACGCAGAGGGTGTCGAGTGCCAGGAAAGTGCTGCCAGTGATGGTGGTGGAGGCAAATACAATATTGATATTTAAGAATCTTTGGGTAGGCACATGTATATACAGGGAATGGAGGGATATGGATTATGTGCAGCTAAATAAGAGTTGATCATGTCATTATGTTCAGCACAGATATTGTGAGATGAAGGGCCCGTTTCTGTGCTGCACTCTTCAATGTTCAAGGTGTAAACATGTTTCATTCATGAACCTGTGGTTGCTTAAATAAAATGCATATTATGTAAAAATACCCCCAGCTTGCAGTGAAAACAAAACATAATCATAAAGTAAGGTTGCTTATTCACCCAGCTATAATTCCAAGCTTTGCAATAAGATTTGTCTCCTGAGTCGGATATAACTCACTGTCAGTTAGCTTTCACATATGGCTGCATGGTGGCACAGTGGTGGAGTTGCTGCCTTTATTACAGTGCCAGAGATCCTGACTATGGGAGTTTGTCTCCTGTCTGTACTGAGTTTGTACATTCTCCCCATGACTTGCGAGGGTTTTCTCCGGGTAGCTGCGGTTTCCTTCCACACTCCAAAGATGTACAGGTTTGTAGGCGAGTTGGCTTGGTAAAATTGTAAATTGTCCCTAACGTGTGTAGGATAGTGTAAGTGTGTGGGGATCGCTAATCAGCAAGAATGAATGAATGAAAACTTAATTGTCATTCAGATATACACCTAGACACAGTGCACCTTGAACGAAATTTCGTTGCATTTGACTCTCCAAATCAGGTAATAGTAAAAGTAAAAGTGCTAGGTGCGTCCATAAAAATGCCTCATGTGCATGGTTCTGTAAAATAAATATATATAAAAAGTTTTTTTAAAGTGTCGATATTTAAAAAGTTCTAGCCTCGGTTTTGTTGATTGTTCAGTAATCTTATGGCCTGGGGGATGAAGCTGTTGCAGAACCTGGTTGTCCCGCTCTTCATGCTGCGGTACCTCCTCCCAGAGTTAAGCAGTATAAACAGTCCAAATTGTGGTTGTGTGGGGGCTCTGGTAATGCATGGATTCGGTGTGCTGAAGGGCCTGTTTTTGTGCAGCATCTCAAGTCTAAAGTTTAAAGTCTAAAGGATATGGGCCAAATGCAGACTGGTGGAAATAGCGTGGATGGGGCATGTTGGTTGTTATGGGCAAGTTGGGTCATACGGCCTGTTTCCGTGCTGTACGACTCTATGACTATAAGGTGGCATGCTGAAGTTTTGTTGAAGAGTAATCATCCTAAAATTTTAGCCCTGTGTCTCTCTGCAGATACTAACTGACCTGCTGAATAATTCCAGCATTTTTGTTTTTTTATGCCAAACTGAATTCTGGTTCGGTATGTTATTCACAAAGCCAGCTGAACATTTGTGGAAGAATATACTTGTGATTATAATGTTTTGTGCACGATATCTTTGCAGTTGAGAAAAGCTCTGGTACATTTATTTATATATAGATGAAAACAACAAAGATTGCAAAGCAAAATAAATCTCTAAATCTAAAAGTAATTTACCTGCTCTGTTGAGCTTCTTTATAACTTGTCTTCAATTAGCTAAAGAGAAATGAGAGGGAAGAATTATTAAAGGGTTATGTGGTGAACAACACTAACATGGACGTAATAGAACATACGTAGTATCGGTAAACATACACAAAGAACACATAAATTAACACAACACATTAATTCCCAGGTTGTAATATACTGTCTGAGCTGCCTTGCGATAGACCTGAAATAAACCTTTAGCAGCACACCTGAAATCCAATAAAGGTGATATAGCAAGGTTGATGGCATATACTTGTCTGGGTCAGAATGTTGTCGATCAAGACTTTGTGTGCCAAGGTGGCGCAGAGGTAGAGTTGCTACATTACAGTGCCAGAGGCCCAGGTTCGATCCTGACTAAGGGTGCTGTCTGTGCGGAGTTTGCATGTTCTCCCTGTGACCACATGTGTTTTCTCCGGGTACTCGGATTTCCTCCCACATTCCAAAATGTGCAAAAAAGGTTTGTCGATTAATTCTTTAAATTGCCTCTAATGTGTAGGATGTGAACGTGAGTTAACATATAACTAGTGTATAGGTGATTGATGGTCAGTGTAGACTCAGTGGGCCGAAGGGCCTGTTTCCATGATGAATCTCTAAACTAAGCTAAAACTATGACCCAGCTTCTGCTGAACATCTACATTGAGTCTGAGAAGGGTAGCTCGACCCAAATCGTCACCCATTCCTTTTCTCCAGAGATGCTGTCTGACCAGTTGAGTTACTCCAGCTTTCTGTGTCTATCAACATTGATTCCCTGGTGCAAGTGTGTAAAGTGTGCTGCAGTGTTGGAGATGTTGTCTTCTCTCTGAACTCCATACAAAGATTAAATGACATCATTTTGAAAAATAGGAGTGATGATCCATGTTGCATTTATATCTCTTTAAAATAGCGGATCTGCTGCTTGTCACAAAGTGCTGGAGTAACTCAGTGGCTCAGGCGGAATCTCTGAAGAACACGGATAGCCAACGTTTCAACTGTCTGAAGAAAGGTCCAGACACAAAACATTACCTATCCATGTTCTTCGGAGATGCTGCCTGACCCACTGAGTCACTCCACCACATTTTTAGTGGACCACAATCTGCAGTTTCTTGTATCTGCTATTTGTCACCTCACTTTTTTTGTGTGACTTTTCAACACCATAAATTTCAATCACAATTTGATGTACGGGTTCTCCGCAGGTTATTAGCCCCTGACTGATGTTCACATGAGCGAGCATTTGGGAGACGGACGGACTGATTTTTCAGCCACTGCGGGGCTTCAGGTGTTTTCTGCTGCAAGGGAACTCGGTTTGTGGCAATAACTGAACAATTTAATTAAAACGTCCTGCTTTTAACAACGCGTTTCCCTTGATCACCCCATGTTTTCATTGAAACACATTGCCGGGCGACCATATTTCCGACCTCAGATTACGAAAAGTTGTTTGAAACGGAATTCTGTCCTTAAAGCAGATAAAAGCAAGGTAAGACTCAATGAGGTGTTGCCAATAGACTTGCAAGACTGGTCCCTGTGAACCAACAGAGCCTGCATGGACATTACAGTTGGTATAGTGACTCTGCAGTAGACATTAGGAGAAGCAGACTTTTGTTAGGAAAAGTAAAACATCTCACATCAAACTGCAGATTTAGATAATAGATAATAGACAATAGACAATAGACAATAGGTGCAGGAGTAGGCCATTTGGCCCTTCGAGCCAGCACCGCCATTCAATGTGATCATGGCTGATCATCCCCAATCAGTACCCCGTTCCTGCCTTCTCCCCATATCACCTGACTACGCTTCTTTTAAGAGCCCTAACTAGCTCTCTCTTGAAAGTATCCAGAGAACCGGCCTTCATCGCCCTCTGAGGCAGAGAATTCAACAGACTCACAACTCTCTGGGTGAAAAAATGTTTCCTCATCTCTGTTCTAAATGCCTTACCCTTATTCTTGATCTGTGGCCCCTGGTTCTGGACTCCCCCAACATCGGGAACATGTTTCCTGCCTCTAGCATGTCCAACCCCTTGATAATCTTATATGTTTCAATATGATCCCCTATCATCCTTCTAAATTCCAGAGTATACAAGCCCAGCCACTCCATTCTCTCAGCATATGACAGTCCCGCCATCCCGGGAATTAACCTTGTGAAGCTAAGCTGCACTCCCTGAATAGCAAGAATGTCCTTCCTCAGATTAGGAGACCAAAACTGCGCACAATACTCCAGGTGTGGTCTCACTAGTGCTCTATTACAACAGCAGAAGGATCTCTTTGCTCCTATACTCAACTCCTCTTGTTATGAAGGTCAACATGCCATTCGCTTTCTTCACTGCCTGCATGCTTATTTTTAATTGACTGATGAACAAGGACCCCCACATCCTGTTGTACTTCCCCTATTCCCATCTTGACACCATCTAGATAATAATCTGCCTTCCTGTCTTTGCTACCAAAGTGGATAACCTCACATTTATCCACATTGATCTGCATCTGCCATGCATCTGCCATGCATCTGCCCACTGCCCCAACCTGTCCAAGTCACCCTGCATTCTCATAGCATCCTCCTCACAGTTCACACTGCCATCCAGCTTTGTGTCATCTGCAAATTTGCAAATGTTACTTTTAATCCCTTAATCTAAATCATTGATGTAGATTGTAAATAGATGCGGTCCCAGCACCGAGCCTTGCGATACCCCGCTAGTCACAGCCTGCCATTCTGAAAGGGACACGTTAATCCATACTCTTTGTTTCCTGTAGTATCCCTTTTATCCTTGTAATATTACACTAAGAAGTGATGGGCATCAAGCTTTAGATATTAAGTTGGGCGTGCAACGTAGAGTCACAAGTCAGCATTCTACTGCCAGAAGAAGCTGATTTAATTTTAATATTCACTGTATATCTCAACCAACGGTATAAATATTACCAATGTGAGCATTACAGTACGAGGCCTGCAACCAATAGCAATATTGCGCAAGCTTAAAGAGACAGCATGCAAACAGGCCTTTGAGCCCACCGAGTCCATGCTGACCATTGATCACACATTCACACACTAGTCCAATGTTATCCTACTTTCCCATCCACTCCCTACACACTCGGGGCAATTTACAGAGACCAAATAACCTACGAACCCACACATCTTTGGGATGTGCGAGGAAACTGGAATGCACGGTGGCAACACAAGAGGTCACAGGGAGAACATGCAAACTCCACACAGACAGCACCCGAGGAGAGGATCGAACCCAGGTCTCTGGTGCTGTGAGGCAGCAGCTCCACCAGCTGTTCCACTGTGCCGCCACCCAGGTTTTTCCACTCTTGATTCTCATGTCAGAAGGTTACAAATATTTCAGTTCAGAATCAGAATCAGTTCAGACTCTTTATTTTTGATATCTTTCATTGCAATGCTGCATGGTGTGGTTACGATATCAAGAGAGTTTTGTAGATTTTCCTATTTACAGACAAAGTCGATTCATGGACGCCTGTATGAACAGGACGTGTCTGTTACCTGGAGACAGCCTGCAATCAATGTCATAATTCTTGGTATAAGGTATGCATATCGAAGGAACAAAGAGGGATCCGGCATTAGGGGGTCTGCCAATAATGAAGAGGGATCCAGCATGGGAGGGCCACCGAGAGAACAAAAGGGAACCCAGCGTGGGGGGTGGGGGGGGGGGGGGGTCGAGGACAAAGGGGGACCCGGCGCGGGGGAGGGGCATTGAAAACAAAGGGTGACCACATTGAACACGTTGTAACTGGGTCGGCGCCCTGCACGTGGCAACTCATTGTATACTTTATGTATGGTACGCAAGACAAAGAATTTCACTGTGACATGTCACATATGATAATAAAGTGTCATTCCAATTTAGACATCTTGGTCAGTATGGACAAGTTGTACTGAAGTGCCTGTTTCAGTGCTGTGTGACTCTATGATTTTATGGGACAATATCTTTCTGTAAATTTAAAGCATAATTTGCTTCATGTAGATTGTAATGATGTCCAAAGCCCCTGTTCCACTTTCAAAACCTAATTGGCGACCTCTGCCGAGTTTGCCCTTGACTCATACTCGCAGCATGGGCACCACGAGGTCGTAGGAGGTTGTAGGAGGTCTTTGTAACTCCTCCTCATGCTCGTGAGTGGTCTCCGCGTACTCGTGGCCTCAAGTAGGTTGCGGCGTTTTTTCCAGCCTGATAAAAATTGGCCACGAGTAAAAAAATGGTTGGCATGGAAAAAATGGATACTTTTTACTTGTAGGTAGGTCGTAGTAGGTCGTGATGGTAGTCGTAGGTAGTTGTAGATAGTCGTAGATTGTCGTAGGTTGGTAACTGGCCCGAGAAAGAAAAGGCAGACAAGACATCATTTTATCATGTGATAATTTTCCACTCGTAGCTAGTCGTAGTTGGTCTTAGGTGTGGAAGACTGAGGTCGAGGGGTGCTTGTAGGAGGTCATAGACATAGTCATAGGTCGTCGTAGACATAGTCGTAGGTGGTCGTAGACATAGTCGCAGGAGGTATTTTACTTCAGCGAGTCAACACTACCTTGACATTTTTTTTCAACTCGTCTAGGGTCTTCTAAACTTGTGGATTAGGTCGCCCAAGTGGGACAGGCCCTTTACACAGCCTAACAATAGATATGTTGCCAAGTAATAAATGTTTCAGAACACTCTGGTTTATGACGTATGTGATGGACCAAATGGCTTACTTCTGTGTCATAAATTTTCTACGATTATATAAATGCGATGAAATTATATTGTGTGCAAACAGCTATGATACTAATCTTAGATCCCCAGTGGTTGGATTGTAATCTTAGACTTGCCAAAGATAAGGCTGCGTTAAGTATCTAAGAAATTCCATTCATAGGATATCTTCTTACAAGATAAAGTCTATCCAGTTTTGCTCATGCCAAACGTGTAAATATTAATTGTGTTTGTTCCTTATCTCACTCAATGTTTCACTGTAATGTGCATTAGTCACTAAAACAATTAACACTCAGTTTCCCTTTCAATGTCCAAACCAATCTATTGAATGAGTTAAACTGCAAAGGATGATAATAAGATTTTGGATATATGATATATTATGTGCACATGAAAACAGCTGAACAACAGCTGGATAATACATTCAACCGAGCTGATAAACTCCATTACTGTAGGAAGGCACTGGGCAATTTATTTGATGGGGTGCCATACAAATGCAGAGCATTGACTATGAACTAATGAGTCACAGTATTAAAATATCCAAATTCTAAATAACCTGGTCTTGAAACTTAGCCTCACAAAGTGGCACAGTGGTGCAACGAGTAGAGACACTGCCTCATTGTGCCAGAGGCGCAGGTTCGATCCTGACCTGGGTGCTGTCTGTGTGGAGTTTACGCATTCTCCCTGTGGCCTAATGGGTTTCCTCCGAGGTGCTCTGGTTTCCTCCCACATCCCAAAGACATGAGGGTTTATAGGTTAATTGGCTTCTGTAATTAGCTGCTAGTGCGTAGGGGGTGGATGAGGTAGTGGAATAATATAGAATTAGTGTGATCGATGGTTGACATGTACTCGGTACACCAAAGGGCTTATTTCTATGCTGTATCGGTCAATCAAATAAAAAGCTAAAGGCTCCAGATCAAGATCTATGTGTATCTTTTTTCAATAGGAGCACAGTGTCTACTATAATATCCAATGTACAAGTAGAATAAGAATTAATTCCAATGATATTGAGAAATCAGGTGATTCCATATATCGATCCATCCCACCAACTGGAATAGCAAATTGATTAAAAGTAGAGCCCAAATCTGGCACTACAGGTTGTAGATAATACACAACCGTCCCCAAGGGAGTTGGTTGTCCCCTGCCCAAATACAGTCAAATAGAGAAAGAAGGGGGGACCTAGTGGGACGTCGTCGAGAATGAAAATGGACCTGGCGATGGGCCACTGACAATGAAGGGGGGTTGCCTGGTTTGCCACATGCAGTGGCAGGCCTGGTCTTGCCACTGCGAGCAGAATATATGTTTGATTAACTTCTTGTAACTTTGTCAGCATCAGAAACGTAGCGACCCTTGTGCACTGCCCAGGTGAGGTCCGCTGTATGATTTTACCGGGTTGTATTCAGAAACCAAGCGTCTCACTGTAGATGGGGATGTGTGACAATAAAGTCTCATTGAATCATTGAATCACTGGATTGAATCAGATGGAGCTACAATGAAAATATTGCTTGCAGCAGCATCAGATGCGTACAGTCTCTATACCTTAGACTGAATAATTTGATATTTGCCAACGGTTTGAGATTCATAATCAGATGTCAATATATCATAATGGATCTAATCACTTGTGACTGGAGATAGGAATTGTTCTGTGCTTGTTTTGTCTGAGCTTGAGAGCAGTGAGCAATCACAATCGATTATCATTCACAATATCACTGATTTTGCATCACCAAAAGAGGCTCTCCAGCACAATATTTTGAGCGGCATATTTTTATGATAATAGAAACATAGAAAATAGGTGTAAGAGTAGACCATTCGGCGCTTCGAACCAGCACCACCTTTCAATATGACCATGGCTGATCATCCAAAATCAGTACCCCGTTCCTGCTTTTTCCCCATATCTCTTGATTCCCTTAGCCCTAAGAGCTAAATCTAACTCTCTCTTGAAAACATCCAGTGAATTGGCCTCCACTGCCTTCTGTGGCAGAGAATTCCACAGGTTCACATCTCCCTGGGTGAAAAAGTTTTTCCTCATCTCAGTCCTAAATGGCCTACCCCTGATTCTAAAACTGTAACCCCTGGTTCTGGACTCCCCCAACATCGGGAACATTTTTCCTGCATTTACCCTGTCCAATCCTTTAAGAATTTTATATGTTTCTATAAGATCCCTTCTCATCCTTCTAAATTCCAGCAAATACAAGCCCAGTTGACCCATTCTTTCATCATATGTCAGTCCCGCCATCCCGGGAATTAACCTGGTGACCCTACGCTGCACTCCCTCAATAGCAAGAATGTTCTCCCTCAAATTATGAGACCAAAATTGAACACAATACTCCAGGTGCGTGCAGTCTCACCAGTACAACTGCAGTAGGACCTCCTTGCTCCTAAACACAAATCCTCTTGCAATGAAGGCCAAGATGCCATTAGCTTTCTTCACTGCCTGCTCTACCTGCATACTTACTTTCAGTGACTGATGTACAAGCACACCCAGGTCTCTTTGCACCTCCCCTTCTCCTAATCTGACACCATTCGGATAATAATCTGCCTTCCTGTTCTTGCCACCAAAGTGGATAACCTCACATTTATCCACATTATACTGCATCTGCCATGCTTCTGCCCACTCACCCAACCTATCCAAGTCACCCTGCAGCCTCATAGCATCCTCCTCGCAATTCACGCTGCCACCCAGCTTTGTGTTATCTGCCAATTTAGAGATGTTATATTTAATTCCCTTGTATAAATCATTAATATATATTGTAAACAACTGGGTCCCTTGTGGCACCCCACTAGTCACTGACTGCCATTCTGAAAATGACGCGTTAATTCCTACTCTTTGCATCCTGTCTGCCAACCAGTTCTCTATCCATGTCAATACCCTACTCCCGATACCATGTGTTCTAATTTGGCACACTACTCTCTTGTGTGGGACCTTGCCAAAGGCTTTTTGAAAGTCCAGATACACCACTGGCTCTCCCTTATCCATTCTACTCTAGGGACATATTATAATTTTACCAAGCTAATTAATCTACAAACCTGCACATCTTTGGAGTGTGGGAGTAAACCTGAGCTCCCGGAGAATACCCACGTCACGTGGTCACAGGGAGAACGTACAAACTCCATACAGACAGCACCCATAGTCAGGATCGAAGCCGGGTCTCTGGCGCTGTAAGGCAGCATCTTTGCCACTGCGCCACCATGCCGCCCCTATTTTTTGTAAAGCTAACTACAATCAGCCTAAAGGTCAAGTCCCATTTAAATGATTTTTTCGGCGACTGCATGTCACAGCAGGTCACCGAAAATGTTCAACATGTCAAAATACATCCAGCGGCGACCAGAAAAATGTACGACTCTTTAGGCGACTACTCACGACCATATAGGCGTCACCCCATGACCAGCTGCGACCATGACGGGTGCCTGCAGTCGCCGAAGAAATCGTGTAAGTGGGACAGGGCCTTAAGAATCCTGTAAGATGTATTGAGAGATCTTCATTATGGTCTAGTTACCAAGTATAACTGAAAATGTATTGCATTATTGGTTATTGTATATTTATTTCTTGTGGTGTTGCGCTAATATGCTTGTGAAGTTACAAGTAACATTTTAATTGCACCATTCCTGATGTGTATCTATATACTTTTAAACCTCTGTGTGTGTGTGTGTGTGGGTGTATGTCATTTTGATTTTGCCTTTGATTCGATACTCTGCGAAAACCAGACGCAAAAACGCCGATATTTTTACCATTTCGCTAGCGATTTTACTTTTACATTCGCAAATCCACTCCTCATTAAATTTAGTCATTTTTCTGTACACATTTTTAATAAAATCCTTCCCCCCCCCCCCCCCCACTCAGTCATTTTTTCGCCTCCCGCTGGCCACCTTCTCATCGCGTGCCCCGCGCGACCATAACGGCTGCTGCCGCCCGGCTCTCCTCCACGCCCCCCCCCCCCCCCGGCCCGGCTCTGTCACGCTGGCGGAAGCCACAGATCGGCTGGTCCAAATCGCAATCGCGGGAACAGACCCAACGGGTCTGCACTTGGTCTAGTGACAATTAAAAACTTGTGATTCTCATATGCTCCGTTGAACTCGCTTGTAAGGTGTAAGGTGCCTCTAATCCAGGCAACATCCTGGTAAACCACTTCTACACCATCTCTAAAGCCTCCACATCCTTCCTATAATTTTGCTCTACAATAATCAGTAAGAGCTTAATATTTTCCTGTCCATTGAATTATCTCAAATAAGCGACTTTGAAACCAATTTTCAAAACTCCTGGTGATCTGTGTATTAGATTGATTGAGAAATGTTAGTGTTTCATTTTATAGTTGAGTAAAGGAAATAATCCTTTGATGATACTTTCTTCAGTATCAACAATCAGTACCCTGGAGCTGGTGAGCTGGCCAATATGCTGAGGTTCAACTGTCCATTGACTCCAGGGAGTAATGCTGTGTAATTGCCAACTCCACAACAGGAGAATGAAAGTGTGACCCATCCCCTTAAATTAAATTGCATTCATCCAAAACCAGGAACCTCATAACTTCCCCAATCAAACCCTACTCACCATCAAGCCAACAATCGCTTAGAACAGAAAGAATATCCTTTAAGACAGAATTAAATAAGACAAAACAAAAGCCTGGAGATACCCAGGAAGTAAGACAGCATATAGGGGTCTCGACCTGAAATGTCATCTATTGCTTTCCTCCAGAGATGCTGCCCGACCCGCTGAATTACTCCTGCATTTTGTACCTATCTTCGGTGTATGAAGAATGCTCTCGACCCGAAACATCACCTATTAAGTTTCTCCTGAGATGCCGCCTGACCCACTGTTACTCCAGCCTTTTGCGACTGTCATCAGCATATAGGGAAAGCCATTCTGATGATCATTGACCTAAGGCATTCTGACTCTTTTTCCCAAGTGTTGCCCAAATTATTCAGATTTTTTTTACTGGTCCACATTGAAATGTTGATTCTTGAACTCATAACTTAGAAATGTTTATCTTTATATTTATTTTGTTATGGTTGCTCCATTTCCTCTATGTGTTCCTATCCATGACCTCTCGATCCCCACCTATTCTATCGCTGCCTACCAACTGTCTCTACGAGGGCCCCTTGTGCCTTCCCTTTCCATCATTGTGCCTTCAGCCGCCTCAAGAATTAAATGCTGAGATTCCATTAATTCCATTGTCATTCATTCTCCATCAGTTGGTCATGCCTTCAGCTGCCTCAGGAATTCCTAAATACATCCCTAAATCCTGCTGGCATTATCTACGTCCATTCCCCACCCACCACGATTGGCCACGGCTCCAGTTGCTTCAAGAATTCCATTCCTACTTCCCTCTGTCTTGTCATCTCCTTCTCCCATTTTAAAAAACCCTCCCAGCAACTCACTTCTCATCAGGCTTTTAGTTCCCTCTCCTCAGCTCCCTTTCTTTGGCTCTGCGCCATCATTTATCACCCCCGTTAAGGAGCTCAGAATTTTTTTCACTTTGTACCGAAAAATCCTTTATGTGCGAATAATTGTTGTGGCTGTATTTCCTCATCCAGATTGTGTGGAGATTTCCCGAGACTCTTGTTTCAAGGTCTCTGGCAAGCCTTGCTGCAGACGATATTCCTGAGACTGTTGGTAAAATAAATGTACCACTTCCATGATAATATATCGGCTGCTACAGCTTAGTAGACTTACGGGATCTCACAGATATCAAAAGTCTCCCCTTTGAAGCTGAATATTGTGACTGCAGGTGAGAGTTCTTAATCTTAAGTCATACTGAGAATTGTAGTTACATTAATAAAAATAAAATCGTTCGAGCTTGTGTGTTGAATCATACATCAGAGAATTGCTGTGTAACTATAAACCTCTTAGTCATTAATAATGCATCACAAAAACAAAACTATATTGCAAAACCTGAAGTATATCATAAACAGGACAAAAAGAAATTACAACAAAAACATAGTTGAACTGTTTTTTTTAAGACTTGTTACAATGACCAACTTTGTTCCGTGATCCAGCAGGAAAGGCATTCTCTTGCGCTCATGAGATAATAGTTGTTTAACGGCTTGCTGTGGCACTTATAAATTTCAGTGGAAGATGCTCTCGCTCAAACAGGGTTCAACCATCACTTATAGATCTGTTGTGTACATATAGATCGGGTCCTTCAGAGGAGTTCCAAATACTTTGTTGCAGAATGAGATTTATTCTGTTCTTTGGCATTTTAGTAAATAAAAAATCTAATAAATTTTGCAAATTGAGAACTTTGAAAATTGGCTACTAAGGTACATTTAAGTGGTTGTTATGATCTGTCATCCATCGGTTGTACTAAATATATTCATTTTGTTTCCCAAAAGAAGTTAAAATAAACACAAGCGGCAGTCATCTCTAAACAAAACCTTCTGTTGGATGAGTTTCATGATATATGATGGACAACTAATATTAAATATACTTTAGGGTCTGTACTTGTACATGCTTGTTTGTTTAGCTTAGAGAGACAGCGGGTCCTTCGGCCCACCGAGTCCACGCTGACCTTCAATCACCAGTACACAAATTCTATGTTATCCCACTTTCGCATCATACATGCTCGGGGCAATTTCCAGAAGCCAATTAACCTACAAACCTGCACGCATTTGGGATGTGGGAGGAAACCCCTGAAATGCAGCACAGTGGCGCAGCGGTAGAGTTGCAGCCTTACAGCAACAGAGACCCGGGTTCGATCCTGACTACATGTGCTGTCTGTACGGAGTTTGTACATTGTACATTGTGCCTACGTGGGTTTTGCTCCGGTTTCCTCCCACATTCCAAAGACATGCAGATTTGTAGGTTAATTGGCTTCTGCAAATTATCCCTAGTATGTAGGATAGAACTAGGATCCACTGGTCAATTAGGTTAATTGGCTACAGTCAGTTGTAAAAATATTGTCTTTAGTGTGCAGGATAGTGTTGGCGAATGGTCGGGGTGGACTTGGTGGGCCGAAGGGCCTATTTCTGTGCTGTATCTCTAAAGTCTAAAGTAAAGTCTGAAGTCTCTAGTCAGGATTGAACCTGGGTTTCTGGCGCTATGAGGCAGCAACTCTACTGTAGTGCTTGTATGTGTGGGTGTATGTCATTGTCGAAACATGGGAATTAATGGATGAAGAAAGACCTTCCACTATTATGATAGAGCAATAGGAGAGACTTCAAAATTAATCAACAACCCTATCAATTACACTACTTCATGCCAAACATGTGGTGAAGGGTAAACTTCAGTGGCTGAAAGCTTAGAGAACTTTGGGTCAAAGCCTTTCCAGGCATGATACACTTAGCAAATGACATCTCAAATTAATCACACACTGTCCCGGAGTATGTTTGTGTTTGTTTATGTCTGCATATCTCTACATATTTGTCTATGTATGTACAATTGCAATCATCCATGAATCAATAATAAGAGTGGGAATTAACATCGCAGAAACGTCATGTCAAAAACGTTAGTGTCAGTTGTCAGTCGCGGCTAGATTGGTAGCACTCCTACCCCTCACTGAGAAGGTTGTGGCCTCAAGTTCCACTCCAGAGATTTGACCACAAATATTGAACCTGACACTCCAGCCCAGGATTGAGGGAGCGTACGCAATTCCTGAGGTGGTGTCGTCTGGAGCAAATGTTAAAACATTATCTGTACTCTCAGGCACATTCAGGGATGTAAAAACAATCCAACGTCATGATTTCAAAGGTAAAGGGAGTTCTGCTGGCCAATATTTCATAATTTTCATCAGTATCACAGTTTATGTGTAGGATGGAACTGCAGATGCTGGTTTACACCGAAGACAGACACAAAATGCTGGAGTAACTCTGCAGGTCGGGCAGAATCTCTGGAGAAAAGGGATAGGTAACGTTATGGGTTGAGACCCTTCTTCAGACTCTTCAGACAAAATTTATAAACTTTCTGTCATTATCACGGTGCTATTTTTTGTTGGCCCGTGTCCAAACTCACTGTTTTCTGCACTTTAAAAAGGCAACATTTCAAAAGGACCCATTTATCCCATAATCCTGCCCACTTCCCCCATTTTCTCTCCCCCCCCCACCCCCCACGCCATGCCCATCCATTCCATATTTTTCATTCACATTCAATGACGTCCATGATGGTTGCATGTTGAATAGGCAATGTCAGCCCTAAATGATGTGTTGTTGGTGGTGTCAGAGTTAATTTAAACTTTATATTTTTGAGATACAGCATGGAAACAGGCCCTTCGGCCCACAGAGTCCGCGCCGACCCGCAATCACCCCGTACACACCATTCGATTGTATACATTAGGGACAAGTGACAATCTGCTGAAGCAAAGTAACCTACAATCCTGCACATCTTTGGAGTGCGGGAGGTAACCGGAGCACCCGGAGAAAACCCACGCAGTCACAGGGAGAACGTACAAACTCCGCACAGACAGCGCCCATAGTCAAGATCGAACCCGGGTCTTTGGTAGCAATTCTACCACTGTGCTGCCCTATGAGGAGGTAGTTGAGGCAGGTACTATAATTAATGGGGGATACACTACCCATTGTCTATTATCACAGGGCACTAATCAGATTGCAGATCACAATGTGAAGTGCCAACAAGACCTCGATTGCTTTAATAATTACTTTTCTGTTGACATTATTAAATAAAAAAATTGAAACCGCCTTAAGTGTTTATTTTGTTAATCACGGCAAAGAGCTGTGTAATAAATATGAAATGACTTTATCAGGTCTTTCCCTTTACCAGTTCTGTAGTCGGTGGCACAACAGAATAGATAAGTTGGTTTTTAAGAAGGAACTGCAGAAGCTGGAAAATCGAAGGTACACAAAAAAGCTGGAGAAACTCAGCGGGTGCAGCAGCATCTATGGAGCGAAGGAAATAGGCAACGTTTCGGGCCGAAACCCGTCTTCAGATAAGTTGGTTATTTGATTTCATGTTAGTTCATATTTTTAATTGATTAGTTGAGTTTGAGTTTAGTTTGAGTGTAGTTTATTGTCATGTATACTGAGGTACAGTGAAAAGCTTGTGTAGCATGCTAACCAGTCAGCGGAAAGTTGAGTTATATCTGGTGAACACATGTCCTTCAGAACCATAAGTTCACCTGCAAACTCTTGGACTTTGCTGTCCAGTTTTAGTTTGTCCAGCATTTATCCTGGTCATTGTTCA
Organism: Amblyraja radiata; assembly: GCF_010909765.2. Taxonomy (NCBI): domain Eukaryota; kingdom Metazoa; phylum Chordata; class Chondrichthyes; order Rajiformes; family Rajidae; genus Amblyraja; species Amblyraja radiata. Next base: position 26,517,610 of record NC_045978.1, on the reverse strand, counting down.
ATACAAGTTAGTCTAAACATGTAATTAATTGGAGAGCTATTATCTATTAAACAAATTGCTGGCCTTTGCATCTGGTAGCAGCTAATGTGATATCCAGCTTTGCTGTCAATAACTTCTACAAGGAAAGCAGCAATGGGACTTCAGTAAACTGTGATAGCCCAGAGATATTTAGTCAATGCTACTAATGCTGATGTAAATGCGATGCATTTTTCATTAGGTAATGTAATTAATTTTACTCTCCGTAAACAGGAAGGTGTGCATTAATTTGTGATTAATCTCCTTGCTTATTAGATCGGCACCTCACACCTTAACTAATCCCAACATACATTCATTATCAATTAGTATACCCTCTGAACAGTATTCCCTCGGGATCATTGCCCTTTGACTTGCTTAAGAAATTTCCCTGCTGTTTCTGGAAATCTTACTTCTTTTTAACTCGTTCAGGAGCCAACAGAGAAAGAGCTTTTTATATTTGGTCAGTAAAAAAAAAAGCATGTTAATGGGCTCACTGACTTGCCACGATGCAGAATGACCTGAAACAGTGCAGAGAAGATTTACGACAATGTTGCCAGGACTCGAGGGCTGTATGGGGAGGTTGAGCAGACTCCAGCTTTATTCGTTGGAGTGCAGGAGGCTGAAGAGTGATCATATAAATGATGTATAAAATCATGAGGAGAAATTATAAGTTCGGTTTAGATTAGAGACACAGCGTAGAAACAGGCCCTTCGGCCCACTGAGTCCGCACTGTTACCTGCAGATGCCATTTAAGTGAGCTTGGTTAGTTCATTAGTTCTAGGAGCAGAATAAGGCCATTCGGCCCATCAAGTGTACTCCGTCATTCAACCATGGCTGATCTATCTTTCCCTCTCAACCTTATTCTCCTGCCTTCGCCCCATAACCCCTGACACCCTCACTAATCAAAAATATGTCAATCTTTGCCTTAAAAATATCCATTGACTTAGTCTCCACGGTCACCTGTGGCAAGGAATTCCACAAAATAGTTAATTCAATGCTTCTCTACATAAGATATCAGACACTCACAGCTTCCCTCGAACATTTAAGAAGCGGTGTGACTGAACTAAATACTCGTCACTCATCATTCTTTGATACCCAGCAAATGAAAAATCAGAGAGTATGATCATCTCACAATAAATAAGGCTTTAGACATTAGAGATGCAGTGTGGGAACAGGCCCTTTGGCCTACCGAGCCTTCGCCGACCAGCAATCACCCTGTACACTAGCACCATCCTACACACTAAGGACAATTGATAATTTTTTTGCCAAAGCCAATTAACCTACAAACCTTTGGAGTGTGGGAGGAAACCGGAGCACCTGGAGAAAATCCATGAGGTCACAGGGAGAATGTACAAGCTCTGTACGTACAACACCCATTGTCAGGATTGAGCCCAGGTCTCTGGCGTTGGAAGGCAGCAGCTCTACCGCTGCATCACTGCGCCGCACCATTATAAAGTGAATCCAACATGTTCCCAATGAACATGGCTCATAGACCTTATATTAACACCTTCATTACTGTTCAGACATTGCCAACCCTTTACTTGATGCTGCAACTCTTTAGCATCACAAATCATCGGCACAGTAACAAACAGTGTGGAAATTCCACGCTTCAACCTTACTTGGAAAACTTGCTCCAGCTTGAATCAGGGAAAGTAGACAGAAGATGTGGTTTTGTGTTACTCAAGTGGTAATTGAGAGGAAGGCCGATACACATGTTTCATACTAATTGCATAGCATGCAGTCACACAACCTTACACTCACCTCGTGGGTGGATACACAAACTTGATATACAACTGTAAACCACTTCCCCAAAACCTGTAGGGAGTCTACGTGTGCTCATCTACCAGATTGCCATCTTTGTCGGGAACCCAGCAATGAAGCCAAGGCCTCACGGTGCCAGGGACCTGGGTTCCAATTCTCACCTTTGGCATTGTCGATGTGGAGCATGCACATTGTCCCAGTGACTCCATGCATTCCCCTGGGTGCTCTGGTTGCCTTCCACATCCCAAAGCCGTGAAGTTTGGCAGGTTAATTGGACGCTGTAAATTGCCCCATGGTGTGTAAGTGAGGAGTAGAATCTGGGAGTGGGGGTTGAGGTTGTGGAAAGAGCGTCTCTTCAGCATTGACTTGGAAGGCCGAAGAGCCTTTTCAATGCTAGATCTTTCAATTACTATGTCCTAGAATGACTCTAATGCCCCTGTCCCACTTAGGAAACCTGAACGGAAACCTCTGGAGACTTTGCGCCCCACCCAAGGTTTCCGTGCGGTTCCCGGAGGTTGCAGGTGGTTGCCGGAGGTTGCAGGTAGTGGAAGCAGGTAGAGAGACTGACAAAAACCTTCGGGAACTGCACGGAAACCTTGGGTGGGGCACAAAGTCTCCAGAGGTTTCCGTTCAGGTTTCCTAAGTGGGACAGAGGCATAAGTCTTAGATCTAGAAGTAGAACTTCAGCAGTGCTAATGCCATCTAATCTCAGTTTATAAAGGATGTTCTGATTTATAAAAGAATCACTGAATAAGCTGTTGTTGATTATTGGACTAAAGGAGGAAGATTATTGAAGAAAATTCAGCAACATCTATAGAATGGGTGAAAAACTCTGAAATTGCTGGAAAGACATATTTCAAAGAGCCTAACAGACCTGAAATTCATTTTATTTCACTTTCAGCAAATGCTTACCGATTTGCTCAGTATTTACAGCATTTTTCTATTTTTGTTTCAGAATTCAAACATCTGCACATTTTTTAACAATCTTTACAACTGGGATGGCTTCACATTCACAATATATGGTTTGGGAACAACTTCATTCAAGACTGAAAGAAAATTGTGGACGCAGCCCAGACCATCACATAAAAAACAATCACTCTTCCATTGACTCCATTTACACTTCACGCTGCCTCGGCAAGGCCACCAGCATAATCGAGGACGAGTCTCGCCCCAGTCACCTCTTCTTCTCCCCTTTCACATCAGGTAAGAGTGTGAAAGAAGGGTGAAAACGCACACCTCCAGATTCAAGGACAGATTCTTCCCTGCTGTTATCAGGCAACGGAACCATCCCATCAACAACTAGAGAGCAGTCCTGAGCTGCTATCTACCTCAATGAAGACCCTTAGACTAACTTTAATCAGACTCTACTGGACTTTTTCTTGCACTAAACATTATTCCCTTTATCATATATCTGGACACTGTCGATGGCTCGACTGTGACCATGTATAGTCGTTCCGTTGACTGGTTAGCATGCGATAAAAGCTTTTCACTGTACCTCGGCATACGTGACAATATACTGAACTAAACTAAATATAAATTTCTGATCTAATTTTAGTTTTCTGCTGGCAGGAGTTTTACATTCTGGTGTGCAATGCCGTATTTTGGTGCTGTGGACGTTTTTTAGGTATGTGTTAGAAATGTGTCAGTTCATTCCACTTTCTTCTTGCAGGAACTGAATAATAGCAATGACTATCGGTGAGGTTGTTCTTACTGAACTGCATGAAGAGTTGAAATTGCAGCGTAAAAGATACTCTATTTTTAGAAAGTGAAAGGAGTCCAAATAATGCAGCAAAGATGGTGTGTGAACCTGGAGACTAATGGGGAGAAATAATTAGGCCACCTGTCCTTATACCGTGGAGAATTGTTCAGTTTGATACCAAAGCAGTAAAACAAGATCTTGTAACCAAAATGCTGGGTTATGCGTATGTTGAGTAAAAAACACAGGCTATTTATTGCAGGAAACGCAGAATGTTAAGTGGTTTATGAATGCAATAGCCAGATATTCAAATATCCCATCTATAAATGATTTAACATTTGCCAGCATGGCATTCTTAAACGGTACAGATCGGTATTGTTGGTATTTTCTTTGTTTAATGGGCAGGCTTTATTCATAAATAGTTACAAGGGCTCTTTCCTGTTTTTCTCATTTTACATTGAAGACAACACCCCCTGGCTTTCCACATAAGGTCCCACATAAGAGATTAGTATACAAACTTAAAGCACACGGCATTGGGGGTTCAGTATTGATGTTGATAGAGAACTGACTGGCAAACAGGAAGCAAAGAGTAGGAGTAAACGGGTCCTTTTCACAATGGCGGGCAGTGACTAGTGGGGTACCGCAAGGCTCAGTGCTGGGACCCCAGCTATTTACAATATATATTAATGATCTGGATGAGGGAATTGAAGGCAATATCTCCAAGTTTGCGGATGACACTAAGCTGGGGGGCAGTGTTAGCTGTGAGGAGGATGCTAGGAAACTGCAAGGTGACTTGGATAGGCTGGGTGAGTGGGCAAATGTTTGGCAGATGCAGTATAATGTGGATAAATGTGAGGTTATCCATTTTGGTGGCAAAAACAGGAAAGCAGACTATTATCTAAATGGTGGCCGATTAAGAAAAGGGAAGATGCAGCGAGACCTGGGTGTCATGGTACACCAGTCATTGAAAGTAGACATGCAGGTGCAGCAGGCAGTGAAGAAAGCTTTCATAGCAAAAGGATTTGAGTATAGGAGCAGGGAAGTTCTACTGCAGTTGTACAGAGTCTTGGTGAGACCACACCTGGAGTATTGCGTACAGTTTTGGTCTCCAAATCTGAGGAAGGACATTATTGCCATAGAGGGAGTGCAGAGAAGGTTCACCAGACTGATTCCTGGTATGTCAGGACTGTCTTATGAAGAAATACTGGATAGACTTGGTTTATACTCTCTAGAATTTAGGAGATTGAGAGGGGATCTTATAGAAACTTACAAAATTCTTAAGGGGTTGGACAGGCTAGATGCAGGAAGATTGTTCCCGATGTTGGGGAAGTCCAGGACAAGGGGTCACAGCTTAAGGATAAGGGGGAAATCCTTTAAAACCGAGATGAGAAAAACTTTTTTCACACAGAGAGTGGTGAATCTCTGGAACTCTCTGCCACAGAGGGTAGTTTAGGCCAGTTCATTGGCTATATTTAAGAGGGAGTTAGATGTGGCCCTTGTGACTAAGGGGATCAGAGGGTATGGAGAGAAGGCAGGTACGGATACTGAGTTGGATGATCAGCCATGATCATATTGAATGGCGGTGCAGGCTCGAAGGGCCGAATGGCCTACTCCTGCACCTAATTTCTATGTATCTATGTTTCTATGTTTTGGGTCAAGTGGACTACATCATTTGCAGCCGACTGTCTATCATCACACAACTCTGTGGAGATCACAAAGGCAGTCAGACATATGTTATTTGTGTAGGAAGGAACTGCAGATGCTGGTTTAATCCGAAGATAGGCACAAAAAGCTGGAGTAACTCAGCGGGACAATCAGCATCTCTGGAGAGAAGGAATGGGTGACATTTCAGGTCGAGACCCTTCTTCAGACATATGTCATTAGTTCCTCCACATCTGTGCACAGCATCAGCAAACCCAAGACATTCATTGTCACACCAAAGCTGGTGAGGGAGAGGCTATGATAACAACAACTTTCACGTACGTTGTACTTCAACGTAGTCAAATGTTATCAAGTCCCTCACAGCAAGCACAATCTGACACCAGGAAAAGTATCAGAAGATATTAAAAGAGAAAAAGTTAAGTAGCAAAACAATGTGGATGCTGGAAATCGAAAATCATAACGGAGAATGTTGAAAGACTACAGCAGGTCAGGCTGCGGTTCAGGGGGACTGCTCCAGTACACGGAGCATGCGCGCCGACCCGACTTTGGATTTTGAATATTGCCGCTAAAAATGGCGGCGCCCGCATTTGTAAAAAATGCAAAAATAATTTCACTGTGCAGTTGCGTACGTGACAAATAAAACACTATTGAGCTATTGAGCATCAGTGGAAAGAGTTAACATTTTGGTGAAGGGTTTCCAAGCTGAAATGTTAACTGGGTTTCTCTTATGCCCCTGTCCCACTTAGGAAACCTGAACGGAAACCTCTGGAGACTTTGCGCCCCACCCAAGGTTTCCGTGCGGTTCCCGGAGGTTGCAGGTGGTTGCCGGAGGTTGCAGGTAGTGGAAGCAGGTAGGGAAACTGACAAAAACCTCCGGGAACCGCACTGAAACCTTGGGTGGGGCGCAAAGTCTCCAGAGATTTCCGTTCAGGTTTCCTAAGTGGGACAGGGGCATTACAGCATTTTCTGTTTTTATTTTAGGAGATCTCTGTATCTTCTCTCACCACAGGCGAGGTTCCAGAGGACTGGAGAGTAGACAATGTTGTTCGTACACAAAAATGCTGGAGAAACTCAGCGGGTGCAGCAGCATCTATGGAGCGAAGGAGATAGGCAATGTTTCAGGCCGAAACCCTTCTTCAGACTCTTCGGCCCGAAACGTTGCCTATCTCCTTCGCTCCATAGATGCTGCTGCACCCGCTGAGTTTCTCCAGCATTTTCGTGTACCTTCGATTTTCCAACGTCTGCAGTTCCTTCTTAAAGACAATGTTGTTCCTTTGTTTGAGAAGGGAAGTGGTGATAATCCAGGAAATTATAGGCCGGTGAGCCACACATCAGTGGTGGAGAAGCTATTGAAGAGGATTCTTCGGGATAGGATTTCCTCGCCTTTGGATGAGAATGGATTATTTAGGGACAGTCGGCATGGCTTTGACTGGAGCAGGTCATGTCTGACTAACGACTGAGTTTTTTGAGGGGGTGTCAAAAGTGATCAATGTAGGAATGGCAGTGGATGTTGTCTGCATGGACATTTGATAAAATCCTTCATAGGAGGCTGACCCAGAAGATTAAAATGCATGGCATCCATAGTGACTTGGTCAATTGGATTCAGAGCTGGCTAACCCATAGAAGACAGATGGTTTTGGTGGAAGGGTGTTATTCTAGTTGGAGGTCTGTGATCATTGGTATTCCACTGCCTTGGGACCTCTCATATTTGTGATGTATTTAAATGATTTGGGCATTACGGTAGATGGGTTGGTTAGTACATTTGCAGGCAACACCAAAACTGGTCGAGTTGCAGACAGTGAGGAAGGCCGTCAAAGTAAACGGTGGGATTTAGATCAGTTGTAGATATGGGTGGAGAAATAGCAGATGGAGTTTAATCCGAGCAAGTGTGTGGTGATGCACTTTGGGAGGTTGATTGAAAGGGGAAAGTATACAGTTAGTAGTAAGATCCTCAATAGTACTGATGTACAGAATGGTTTGGGGGTCCAAGTCCATAGCTCCCTGAAAGTGGTAACACAAGTAGATAGAGTGTTAAAGAAGGCGTATGGTGTGTTTGCCTTCATTGATCAAGTCATCGAGTATAAGAGTCAAGAAGTCAGCTTATAGGTTTAGGTCGCAACTTGGAGGAGTTGGTCTGCAGTTCTGGTCAGCCCATTACAGGAAGTTTGTGGAAGCTTTGAAGTGGATGCAAAAGATGTTTACCAGAACGCTGCCTAGATAAGAGGATATTAGCTATAAGGAGCGGTTGAACAATCTTGAGTGGTTTTCTCTGGAACATCGGAGGTTGAGGGGAACCTGACAGAAGTATATGTCATTATGAGAGGCATAAATAGAGTAAACAGTTAGATTTTTTTCTTAGGGTTGAATTGTCAATGATTAGAGGCATAGCTTTAAGGTCAGATGGAGAACATTTAAAGATGTGCGGGGCAAGCTTTTCACAGAGAGTAGTGGGTGCTTGGAATACAGAGCAAGGGGTGGTAGTGGCAGGATATAGGAGAGTTGTGTTTAAGAGGCCTTTAGATAGACACATGGATGGGGGATTATAAAGTTCCTGTTGTTTGAAGGAATAGGAATAAGCTTTGGAGGGAGAAAAAGAATGGAAATTTTAGAACTTAGACAAAACTTTTTAGTTTAGTTTAGTTTAGAGGTACAGTGCAGAAACAGTCACTTCGGCCCACCGAATCTGCGTCCACCAGCGATCCCCATATATTAGCACTATCCTACACACTAGGGACAATTTACAATCTTCATCGAAGTCAATTAACCCACAAACCTGTATGTGGGGGGGAACCGGAGGAGACGAGGGAAAAGTAATGAGGTCACGTAACGAACGTACAAACTCTGTACAGAGCGCACCAGTCGTCAGGATCGAACCTTTATCTCCAGCACTCTAATGCCCCTGTCCCACTTAGGAAACCAGAATAGAAACCTCTGGAGACTTTGCGCCCCACCCAAGGTTTCCGTGCGGTTCCTGGAGGTTTTTGTCAGTCTCCCTACCTGCTTCCACTACCTGCAACCTCCGGCAACCACCTGCAACCTCTGGGAACCACACGGAAGCCTTGGGTGGGGCGCAAAGTCTCCAGAGGTTTCTGTTCAGGTTTCCTAAGTGGGACAGGGGCACAAGGCAGCAACTCTACCGCTGCGCCACCGTGCTGCCAATGATGGTCTCTCCCAGCCAGCTAACCCCTGGAGATCATACTTTGGTTAGGCATGGAATGCAGATGGAGACAGCCAGTCCAACATAGCATTGCCAAACAACAGTTGAGGTTAGAAGATTTCATTCCCATTTCCCTATCAGCAAGCAACATTTTGTACAGAACATGATCAACAGAAGTGACCAATTCCCTCATTGCACGCCCACACCCAACCTCCCTTGTACTTTCACCCTCCCACATTACCACAGAACAAGGAACAAATCTTCAGACTCCTGGAAAACAAGCCACTCATCTTGGCATTAAAGCTCTGCATGTACTGTTTAAACAAGATTCTCAGGGCTCCTATGCAATTTGCTGATAAAATCATCTCATTTTCAAGGCTGACTGTTCTAAACAACCCAGTTAGTCACCACGCAATTCAACTTTGCTTATGCTTTAGTTGTGTTTTTAACATCAGATAACCAAAATAAAACAGTGAAAGAAAAAAAATCACATTCTGGCTCCCACGCATCTGAAGATGCTGACACACAGGTCTGAGTACACCTCAGTGGAGGGTACATCGACGGTGACATTCCACCGCGGTCTTCAATGTCCAAGGACAGTGGGTTTTGTTTAGGAAAGAACTGCTGATGCTGGTTTAAACCGAAGATATGGAGTAACTCAGCAGGTCAGACAGTATCTCTGGAGAAAAGGAATTGGTGACGTTTCGGGTCGAGACCCTTCTTCAGACGTTTTTGTTCATTTTAGTTTAGAGATACAGAGCGGAGTCAGGCCCTTTGGCCCAGTGAGTTTTTTTACACAGAGTGGTTGGGCCTGGAACACATTGCCAGGGGTGTTGGTGGAGACATATATGATAGCAACATTTAAGAGATTTTTAGATAGGCACATGGAAGTGCAGGAAATAGAGGAAGACAGGAAGATGAGATCGGCTTAACAGCATCACGTTTGGCACAAACATTGTGGGCTGAAGGACCCATTCCTGTGCTGTACTGGTCTATGTTGTATGATAAAGATCTAAATGTACTTTATTGTTAAGTGAAGAGATGGTCATTTTAGATCATCGGCTACCTCGGCACTCACCCCCATTCCCTTGTTGGTGAAACCTTCACTCAGCTCAACCAACTTAATTAATGCAACGGAATGTGTAGGAAGGAACTGCAGATGCTGGTTTAAACCGAAGTTGGACACATAAAGCTGGTGTGACTCAGCGGGTCAGGCCGCATCTCAGGAGAAAAGGGAATAGGTAACGTTTCGGGCCGAGACCCTTCTTCAGAGATGCTGTCTTACCCGCTGAGTTACTACAGCTTTTTGTGACTTTCTTCATCTTTAATTAATGCAGCCTCAGAATACAACCTCTGCACCCTCCCCTTATGCCAACCCAACACTCACACCCCTATTAACAAAGAGGTCAAGGATAAATTATGGCCAATGTCAAGAAAGATTCTGTGAAGTGCCTCTCCAACTCCAAAGGCAAACTCTATGAGGCCATATTATAACTATTGCATAATTGTTAGTTTATTCCCTGACTGGGTTTAAAGCCCTGATATTAAAGTCCAGTACATCAGGTGGGTGCAACAACAGTCACGGGAAAATTTTAACCCAAATTTTGTTTAGCTACAGCCCTTCAGTCCACCAAGTCCACACCGACCATCCATTACCCATTCACACTAGTTCTTCGTTAACCCTCTTTCGTATCCTACACAGAAGGGTGTTTCAGTTTAGTTTAGTGTAGAGATGCAGCGTGGAAACATGCCCTTCAGCCCAATGGGTCCACGCCAACCATCAATCACCCATCCATACACTAGGTCTATCCTATACACGAGGGACAATTAACAGACGCCAATCAACCGACAAACCTTCGGAGTATGGGAGTAAACCGGAGGACCCGGAGTACACCCATGCCATCACAGGGAGAACATACAAACTCCATACAGGCAACACCAGTAGTTAGGATCGAACCTTGTTCTCTGGCACTGTGAGGCAGCAGCCACTGTGTCACTGTGCCGCCATTATTAAACTTGAAAGTAAATCAAAATAAACACATTATTTTAGAATTGTTTGCCAACTTTCTCAACAAACTAAAACCTGTTCCTAATAACATGGGGTTACTGTAGACGTATTTATCTGAATCTAAAACAGTTAAATGGACAGAATTTGAAAACATTCAATTCTTCTTCGAAAATAGTTTTTGTTTTGTTTCCTGATACACCCACTATTCCTTGGATTCAATAAATAATTCATTTTAAAGCTTTCTTTGGCAGCCACGAAGAAATATATGAGGATATTTCCACAGATATTTTTCTTTTTGTGTAAGTTGCAGCTTGGTCGTTTCATTCCTGTTTGCAGCGAGTCTTTGGAAGCCGGTGGTGTGGTTATTAATGGAGAACCTAAAATAGTCTACTCTCAAGTAAAAGACACAAGGATATGTTAGCCACATGATTATCCCAGCACCACCTATTGTGGATATCTACGTTAGAGTCTGGCCTGTAGAAATTAAACTTCGTCTGTTCCCTAACTGCACTATAGCAGCACCTTCAACAGGGCTGAATGAGTATTAAAAAGTGGTTCAGAGATAAGCAATAAATGTTGCCTTTGCCAGAGACTGCTGCATGCTGATAAATAAAGCAAAAATTAATTTAAAAATTCTCTTTCATTTATATTCAATCTCTTTCCTCTATTTCTTATTAAGATGAGAACACTTTTCACCAATCTAATCCCTTGGGCAATGTTGTTAAGATTAGGAAAACACAGTGTGAGCATTCACTCTTTGATCTTTCTGTTCACATTCTTGGGTCACTCAACACATTCTACCAATGTGGCTCCCTGTGGTAGGAAATAGGATGACAATGGTATTTTACAACCAATACCTGATAGAAGACAGAGCTACAGACTAGAGATACAGCAAGGAAGCAGGCCTTTTGGCCCCGGTACCGAGTCTGTGCCGACCAGCGATCACCCCATACACTAACACTATCCTACACACTAGGGAAAAATTAACAATTTTACAGAAGCCAATTAACCTCCATACTTGTATGTCTTTGGAGTGTGGGCGGAAACTGGAGCACCTGAAGAAAACCCTCACAATCATAGGGAGAACGTTCAAACTCTGCACAGGCATCGTGCTATAAGACAGTAACTCTACTGTTGTGCCACTGTGCCGCCCCTTGTGAAGTATTGTGATTTAAATTAGAAATCTAATTCAGTTAGTCATAGAGTCATAGAACATTGAAACAGGGTCTTCAGCCAAATTGTCCATGCCAACTAAGATGCCCCGCTATGCTAGTTCCATTTGCCCGCATTTAGCTCTTATCCCTTGAAACCTTTCCTGTTCATTTGCCTCCATAGATGCTGCCTGAACCGCTGAGTTCCTCCAGCAGCTTTTGTTTTTTTAAATCAAATATAGCACACTGCTTAAGGCACTCCTGTGAAATTCCTTTGGCTTTTATTTAATTTGAACTGATCATTTATTTGTTTTGGAACCCTCTTTGTATGTATTGCAAAGTTCTTTTGAATTATGCTTAGATATTATTTTCTGAGATGACATCCTGACAATTGTACAGTAATAAAAAAATAATTCTCCCATGTTCTTTTGAGACAATAGATTATTAGACTGTAATTTGCTGGATAAAGACATTGAATGTGCAATTTAATTTCCCCAAGAACCATGATGGGATTTAAACCCATGTCTCTGGATGAGTTGTTCTAGATCTTCGATAACAAATATAGTAACATAACCACTATACCATTATATCTATATTGCCAATACGAATTGGTATCAGATATTCACACAGTTAGCACAATTTTAGATCTGGAACATTGAGCTTGATTGATTGAAGATGGTGCCAAAAACCTGGCAACTCTTTATGCACTGCCTTAGAGACTGCATATAATAAGCACATCGCATACTATTTACTTTAGTTTAGTGTAGTTTAGTTTAATTTAGTTTAGTTTAGTTCTGGTTAGTTAATTTAGAGATACAGCATGGAAACAGGTCCTTCAGTCCATCGAGTCTGCGCCAATCAGCGATCACCCAAAGATTAGTTCTATACTGCACACTAGGGACAATTTACAGAAGCCAATTAACCTACACACCTACATGTCTTTGGAAGGTTGACAGGAATATGCTTCTTAAACTTGAAATGTAATTAAGATTTATTAAACACATCATTTTAGATTGTATGACAGCTTGCTGAACAAACTAAACCCAGTTCCTAAAAACATGGTGTGTGGGAAAGAACTGCAGATGCTGATTTAAATCGAAGATAGTCACAAAATGCTGCAGTAACTCAGCGGGACAGGCTGCATTTCTGGAGAGAAGGAATGGGTGATGTTTCAGATCTGAAGAAGGGTCTCGGCCCGAAACGTCACCCATTCCTGTTCTCCAGAGATGCTGCCTGTCCCACTGAGTTACTCCAACATTTTGTGTCTCTCCTAATAACATGGGGTTGCTGTGGAGGTACTGTATTTATTTATCTGTAAGGCAGGAATAATTCTGTGCCACTGTGACACTTCATCACACTTTTGCCACTGAATCAGAACATTGTGGGTTTCTTGCCATCATTTATTTTTTAAGATTCTACTGATCCCACTCCAAGGGCTTGAGTTGCTGAGATTCCAGGGCAGTTTTGTCTTCGGTGATGTGTTTGGGATGAGACATGAGGGTGGCACAGTGGAGCAGCGGTAGAGTTGCTGCCTTACAGCACCAGAGATCCTGGTTCGATCCTGACTACAGCTGCTGGGTTTTCTCCGGGTGCTCTGATTTCCTCCACACTCCAAAGACATACAGGTTTGTAAGCTAATTGGCTTGATATAATTGTAAGTTGTCCCTTGTGTGTGTAGGATATTGTTAGTGTGCGGGGATAGCTGGTCGGTGCGGATCCGGTGGGCCAAATGGCTGGTTTCCACGCTGTATCTCTAAACTAAAAAGTTAAACTAAACATTAACTCCAAGGGCTTGAGTAGCTGAGACTCCAGGGCAGTTCTGCCTTTGGTGATATGTTTGGGATGAGACATTAACCGGGGCTTTGTCTGCTCTCTGAGGCAGACGGGTAGGATACTGTTGCACTGTCTCGCAGGAGAGCAGGAGAGTTATGCCTTAGGGCTAAAACTTGTTCCTCATTCAACATCACTAAAACAGATTATCTGGCCATCGTCGGATTGCTGTTTGTGGCAGTCTACTGTCTGCATATTGGCTGTTGCATTTCCTGCATTACAACAGTGACCACACTTCAGGGAAACTACTTTGGCTACAATGGTTCGTGGGACTCCCTGAAGGAAACATGGAAGGCGCTACAAAAATACTTGTTTTCCTCCCACTTCAAGACTAAAGGAGATTATCAAACACGTTTAAATCAATTTGAGTTTTCCTTGTCTGATTGGCCATTCTGCCCATTCAATCCATGCTAACTCTTAGAAAAACAATCTCATCAGTGACATTCCTCTACTATTTCCCTGCGGCTCTACAATTAAATCCCTCTCGTGCCGACCCATTTCCTTTTTTAAGTGACCCTGTTTCCAGCACCCACTTATCTCTCTCCTCCCTGGAAGTGAATTCCAGATTTTTATTCGCTGTGCAATAATATTGGGGTTTATTTTTAATTTAATGAATTCTCTTTTGTTAATTATATTCAAATGTTCATAAGTTATATGGATCAGAATGAGATAATTCGGGCCCATCTTGTCAACTCTGCCGTTCAATCATGCCTGATCTATCTTTCCCACCCAATCCCCAACTCCATTCTCCTGCTATCCCCCATTAAAGCCTGACACCCGTACTAATCAATTGCTATGAGTACTGTGTTTGCAGGGTGGGAGTTGAAATAGGAACTACAACAGCATTTGAAAGACAGGCGACTCTGCGTGGCTAGTCCTGCAATTATTCATTACAATCGCCCCTCTACTGCAACAGCTCTTCAGTGTACCTCCATGCATATGACAATAAGCTAAACTAAACTAAATTAAACTAAATTAAACTAAACTAAACTTAAACATTTTGGACAGGTACATGGATAGGAAAGGTATAGATGGATATGGGCTAAATGACACCAGGTGGGACTGGTGTAGATGGGGCATCTTGGTCAGGATGGGCAAGTTGGGCCGAATGGCCTGCTTCCAAGCTGTATATGACTCTGTGACCTGGTTATGCTGCTGCAAGTAAGAAGGTAATTGTTATATTTTCGATGCATGTGACAATTAAACACTCTTGACCCTTGAGCAAGTTTTTTTTCTTTCCTTGTACGTTATGCCAAAGATTTTGTCCCTTGAAGTATTTGTGGTTGATGTTGCCAAGCTCTGCAATGTGACATGGCTTCACATGCAACAATGAACATTGCTGACTGGGTCACCACAGGCATACTGCCATCCAGGCCAAGCCTCGGGAATTAAACGTTCCGATATCCATTACGCAAGCCAATTTCTGAGAATGCCACAGGTAATGCTAAAAGGTATTCAGTGATGCAATTGCATCTACTTCCTGTTGAATCACCCAGTTGAAGATCAAAACCTGTCTAACATGAGAAACAAGGAACTGCAGATGCTGGTTTACACCAAAGAACGTAAAGTGCTGGAGTAACTCAGCATCAGTTCTCTTCTCCCATCAGGTAAGAGGTACAGAAGTGTGAAAGCGCACACTACCAGATTCATGGACAGTTTCTTCCCAGTTGTTACCAGGTAACTGAACTATCCGCTCACCAACTAGAGAGCGGTCCTGAGCTACCATCAGAGACCTTCGAACTATCTTTAATCGGACTTTACTGGACTTTATCTTGCACTATACGTTATTCTCTTTATCCTATATCTGTACACTGTAGAAGGCTCGACTGTGGTCATGTGTAGTCTTTCCACTGACTGGATAACATACAACAAAAAGCTTTTCACTGTACTTAAGTTCCCGACTCGAAACAAAACCTATCCGTGTTCTCCAGAGATGTGTAGGAACGAACTGCAGATGCTGGTTCGATGGACACAAAATACTGAAGTAACAGAGGGGTCAGGCAGCACCTCTGGAGAAGGAAGAGGTGGACATTTCAGTTTGAGTCTTCTTCAGACTGAGAGTTAGGGGAGAGGGAAACGAGAGGTATGAAAATGGATAGAACAAATCAGAGCCGACACCGATGGCCAATGGTCCAGTGGTGGCTGTGGAGGAGGTGATAACAAAGGGGTATGAACAGTGAAACTAGCAGGATGATTAGGGTGGGGGAAGGATGCAGAGAGAGGGAATGCAAGGGTTACTTGAAATGAGAGAAGTCAACGTTCATACTGCTGGGTTGTAAACTACCCAAGCGAAATGTGAGTTGCTGTTCCTCCAATTTGCGTGTGGCCTCACTCTGACAGTGAAGGAGGCCACACTACATAGATGCTGCCTGAGCCGTTGAGTTACTCCAGCACCATGTGTCGAGCTCTCTAACATTGTTGACATCCAGTTTATTCAGTGGGGCTTGAAAGCCTCAGTGGCATATAATGAGTGCATGACAGCACTGGGTACTCGCTGTCATGGAGTTTAGGTTGAAGGGGGACCTAATTGACTTACAGAATAATGAAAGGCATAGATAGAGTGGATGTGGAAAGGATATTTCCACTGGTGGGAGAGTCTAGGACCACAGGTCATAGCCTCAGAATTAAAGGGCGCTATTTTAGATAGGAGGTGAGAAAGAACTTCTTTAGTCAGAGGGTAGTTAATCTGTGGAACTCATTGCCACAGAGGGCTGTGGAGGCCAAGCCAGTGGATATTTATAAGGCAGTGATAGACAAATTCTTGATTAGAACAGGTGTCAAGGGCTATGGGGAGAATGCAGTAAAATGGGATTAGGTGGCAGAGATCTGCCATGAATGAATGGCAGAGTAGACTCGATGGGCCGAATGGCCCAATTCTAGATAGATAGATAGATAAATCTTTATTGTCATTGTACAAGACAACGAAATTCTGTTGGAGCAGTCCTCCAGCTGCACAGGAATGTTAGTATAAAAATACGTTTAAAAAAAGAACTATTAAAAAAATTAGACTATAAACATACAGGAGTATGGGCGGGTGTGTGAGAGAGAGGGGGGGAATCAGTGTGGGAGGGGGATAGAGTTCAGTAGTGTCACAGCTCTATGGTAGAAGCTGTTTTTCAGTCTTGTCGTGCGGGCGCTCAGTGTCCTGTATCGTCTTCCTGAGGGCAGGAGGGTGAAGAGGCAGTGTCCAGGGTGTGTGCTGTCTCTAATGATGCCCTTGACCCTCCGGATGCAGCGGGTCCGGTAGATCTACTCCTATAACTTGTGAATTTGTGAATATTTGTCTTGCAGTAGTTCGGTCATTATTATCCAGCACTGTAAAAGTTAAAAGCCTAATTTCCTTGAGATTTGCATTCAGAACGTGTTTTGATCTAACAGTTAAAAAGTCTGTTGAAACATGTATGTGTAGGGGAGTGTTCTGTGAAGTAATGATTGGGTGGAGTATGGAGCAGGTCTTAAATAAATCAGCTATCATTATCAATTATAACTTGCAGACAAATCCAGACTTCAATTTGACTTTTAAAGGGACAATCCATCTTATTAATGAAAACCACCAAAAAATACAAAATCTGATGTATGACTTTCATTTTACGATACACTTCTTTGTCCTGACAATTTTCCTCCTCCCTTCCTTGTTAGCATAAGATTTTATTCATTTGCTCATTGATGCCTTGAGACGGCACAGTGGTGCAGCAGTAGAGTTGCTGCCTTATCACAGTGCCAGAGACCCGGGTTTGACCCTGACTAGAGTTGCTGTCTGTAAGGGGTTTATACATTCTCCTTGTGACCGAGTGGGTTTTTTTCTGGGAGTTCCGGTTTCCTCCCACACTCCAAAGACGTACAGGTTTTTGGACTAAATGGCTTGGTAAAATTGTACATTGTCCCTAGTCTGTTACTGTACGGGATGATCATTGGTCGGCGCGGACGCGGTGGGCCGAAGGGCCTGTTTCCATGCTGTATCTCTGAAGTAAACTAAACTAAACTAAACTAAATTAAATCTCCTTTAAGTGATCAGATTTCATCAACTGTGACTGCCAACGATCATTGGGTTAGGTTAGTTAACCTTGTATTAAGTGCGCAAGTAGTGATGCACACACACACACATGCGTGTGCACATGCTTACAAATGCTTGCACACGTGAACACGCAGACTACAATGGTCACATGGACACCATTTGCACACAATGGCAGCACTGTGGCGCAGTGGTAGAGTTGCTGCCTTACAAAGACCCAAGTTTGATCTTGAATACAGGTGCTACCTCTACAGAGTTTGTACGTTCTCCCTGTGACCACGTGGGTTCCCTTGGGATGCTCCAGTTTCCTCACGTACTCCATAGACGTGCAGGTTTGTAGGTTAATGGACTTCTGTAAATTGTCCCTCGTGTGTAGGACAGAACTAGTGTATGGGTGATTGATGGTCAGCATGGACTCGATGGGCCAAAGAGGCTGCTTCCACTCTGTATCACTAAACTAAAACTAAACATGCATAGTCGCACAATACACGCACATACATGATCCACCTGCTCTTTGCATACATGATCATATTGAATGGCGGTGCAGGCTCGAAGGGCCGAATGGCCTACTCCTGCACCTATTTTCTATGTTTCTATAAGCACACAGATCCTTTCTCGCCACATGTTGAATCATGTGTGGATGCACAACTATCACACAATCTGCGCACAGTCTCACCAATAAATACACACACACACACACAAACGCACCCAATTTCTCTCGACCAGCAGATGTCACTTGACGGCAACCATACATGGACCTGTGCAATTCAACTCTCTCTTACCCTGGGGCCATTGATGTAAATCTTAGCACCTCCACCATCTGTACCAGCTCGAACCAAGTACTAATCGAGTCTGTACAGACCAGGATCTTAACTTCGCCCTGACCTTTTCAACTGCATCAGCAGCTCACTTTGTCAACCTGTGTGCAATTTTGAGGGTGTTGGTGGCTGGAGGGTGGATGAAGGGAGTGAATCTTGCAAACTTGAAACAAAGTGAGATCAATGTAATTAGCCAAGACAGTGACAAATATTGAAATCAGTTCCCATCACTGCTGCGGTTTAGGCACTTACATAAATTGTTTGGCCAACTCACTCAGCTTCCTGTTGCAATCTGGCACATTTTCAAAGGTATTGTGAGTGTTTTATTATTGATATAGTTCCGATTAGAATTCTGTCCCTCTTCATATTAAAAGTGCATGACTAAGTCAAAAATCAAATATGACATCAGTCACGGTAGTGCAGCGGTAGAGTTGCTGCCTTATAGAGCCAGAGACCCGGGTTCAATCCTGACTACAGGTGCTGTCTGTACGGAGTTTGCACATTCTGCCCGTGACCTGCGTGGGTTTTCACCAGGTGCTCCGGTTTCCTCCCACATTCCAAAGACGTGCAGGCTTGTAGGTTTGATTGACTTTGGTAAAAATTGTAAATTGCCCCTAGTGTGTAGGACAGTGCTAGTGTGCAGAGATCGCTGGTCGGAGTGGACTCGGTGGGCCGAAGGGCCTGTTTCCGTGCTGTATCTCTCAAGTCTAAAATCAGCTTAGAATCTCCAGCTGTTCTTCCTCCGCCCATTAAAACTGTGTTGGATTGCAATTTAATGAAAATATAAACTTGAATTTATGTTAGGTTTTTCCAAGGAGCCTAACATCTTTGGCAGGTAAATTACCAGAGAGTATTTAGAAGGATAAGATATATATGCATCTGGAAAGAAAGTGGCTGATTTGGGATAGTCGGCATAGATTTATGCATGGGAGATCGTGGCTCATGATCGAATATGATTGAGTTGTTTTAAGGTCACAAAATGCTTGATGAGAGCAAAACTGTAGACTTTGTCTGATGGGATGGACTCCACCTAAACCATGTGGTGGCACAATGGCGCAGTGGTAGAGTTGCTGCCTCACAGCGCTGGAGACCCATGTTTGATCCTGATGACAGGTGCTATCTGTACGGAGTTTGCACGTTCTCCCAGTGACCATGTGGGTTTCCCCTGGGTGCTCCGGTTTCCTCCCATGTCCCAAAGAAGTGCAGGTTGGTAAATTGGCTTCTGTAATTTGTCCCTAGTGTGTAGGATAGAACTAGTATATGGGTGATCGTTAGCCGGTGCGGACTCGGTGGGTCAAATGGCCTGTATCCACGCTGCATCTCTGAGACTAAAACTAAAAAAACTAAAGCTTCCGGATGTAACAAAATGCTCGAAACACTCGGCAGGTCAGACAACATCTGTGGAAAGAGAAGCAGGGTTAATGTTTCAGGTTGAAGATCTTTTGGGGATTGGGGATGATCAGCCATGATCACATTGAATGGCAGTGCTGGCTCGAAGGGCCGAATGGCCTATTGTCTATTGTCTATTTTGTTCCAACAACTGGTCATCAACTTGAAATTTGTATTCAGTTTTGCTTTCCACAGATGCTTCCTGACTTGCTCAGTGTTTCCAGCATTTTCTGCTTCTAATTAAGTTCTCGAGCTTCTGCCGTTTTCTTTTGATTTTCAGGATGTAACAAAATGTTTCGCAACTAATTATGTATGTTTGGAATGTGCCTGCTTTTGTGGGAACCACAACAGTTAATATTCACACGTCCAACATCAATACAATAAAGAGAACATATCCTGAATCGGTGATTTTGTTTGAGGAGTAAAAGTTAGTCAAGATACCATAAACAGCTCGTAGAAAAAATAAACTGCAGATGCCGGTTTACAAAAAAAAGACACAAAGTACTGCAGTAACTCAGCGGTGAAGACATCATCACTTTGCAGGGACAATTTATAATTTCTTGATTAATACGGGTGTCAGGGATTATGGGGAGAAGGCAGGAGAATGGAGTTGAGAGGGCAACATAGATCAGCCATGATTGAATTGCAGATTAGACTTGGGTGGGCCGTATGACCTAATTCTGCTCCTATCACTGATGAACATAATTTACAAAGCCAATTAACCTACAAACCTGTACGTCTTTGGAGTGCGGGTGGAAACCGGAGCACACGGAGAAAACCCACGCTGTCACGTGGGAGAACGTGCAGACTTCACGCAGACAGCACCCGAGGACAGAATCGAACCCAGGCCTTTGGCATTGTGAGGCAGTGGCTCTACCAGCTGCACCACTGTGCTGCTTTGCCCTACAGTGCCGCCATATTTTGGCTTAATCATTTACTCCTGAAGTAACTCGAATGCACTAGAGTGTTGATGCAGGGACTCGACCGGCAGTGTCGACCATCCTTTACTTTACATTTTACTTTTGACTTTAGGGACACAGTGCAGAAACAGCGCACTTTGGCCCAACGAATCCACGCCGACCGGAGATCACTCCGTACACTAGCACTATCTTACACACACTAGGGCCAGTTTGCAATTTTACTGAAGCCAATTAACCTACAAACCTGTACGTCTTTGGAGTGTGGGAGGTAACCAGAACACCGTAGAAAACCCATGCGGTCACAGGGAGAATGTATAAACTCCATACAGACAATACTCATAGTCAGGATCGAACCCGGGTCTCTGGCGCTGTATGGAAGCAACTCTACCACTGAGCCACTTTGCCTCTACAGATGCTGCTTGACCTGCTGAGTTCCACCAGCATTTTGTTCTTTGCTCAAGTAAAGAGCAACGAGAGGCTTTTTTTTTGCCAACAATGGATGAGGAATGTTAGTCAACGCAATCCTCCCTTAGTGCCTTCGACAAGGCATCTTTTACATCCATTTGAACAAGAAGATGAGGGAATTCCGCTTAAGATAAATTATTTTGAAATACTCCCAAGGCACTGAATGGAGGTTGGAGTTTCAAGTAAATGCTAATATCTTGGTTGTCGGAGCTGATCCACAGCTTTCTGTGTTAGCGGTGAAAATACCAAGCTGACAAATAGTCCACATGTAAATAGCCTAATGGTTTCTTGTACTTATTCAATGTTCCATAAGCACTGCAAAGTCTCCACTAAATCTGGATCGGTACCAAAATGTTATTGTACATGTGCATTAGATGCACACCATTTAAACTCGGAAAGTGCAGTAAGGCATATCCACCTCATCTGAGAGTATTGAATTCCATTGTCGTAAATCAAATGGGTCAAATTAAATAAATGCAACATGTTCCTTAATTGATGATGAATTTTTTACACATGCCAAATTAGTTTACGCATAAATAATGTAGGAGCTAATTGTTCTGAAACAACACTGTCCCGCTACACATGGCTCCATTTATCATTGCTTGAATTGTTTTTTTAATGCTTCATTTGTTTGGTGGGGTGTTTGGGTTTTAGAAAATAAAATTGGTCTGGATAGGGAGGTGTTTTAATGCTTTAAAAAGGGTCACTGATTCTTTTCAGTCGAGCTTTACAGGAGACGTGTCAGCATGATGGTGCTTGGCGTCAGTTTATTTAAAGGTGGTTTGAAGGGAAGCTGCCTTGTTAGGGCTTGAAACTGTGTTCCATGGTTTTGTCTTCGAGGCCCCATTAATGGGAAGGCAGATTCCCCAGGAGGCCAGCGTGTGAGCGGAGCCAGATCTTGTTCAACACGCAGATAGACTTTCATCTCCCTCAGTGCTCATCACAGTTGCTAATAAGCCATTCAGCCACTCCGAAGGCAAGAGCCAACTCATAAGTTTGAGAGGATGAGCCCATTTGTCTTCCTCAAAGCTCAGTCAAAGCTGATTCCTCCCACGATGACACAACAAAACCAGATGCTGGAATCTTGCGCAAAGCACACAAAGTGCTGGAGCAACTTGGCGGGTCAGGCAGCCTCTGAGGAACGAAGGGATGAGCAACGTTTCTTGTTGGGACCCTCCTTCAAACTGATTTCCATAACACCCGTTCTTACATGGATAGAGTGTATTCCTCTGTGATGCACATTAGGACCAGTAATGCATATTCGGAATGTGCTCACCAATGCAGGATCAATGCACTGTAATTCAAAATGCATGGGTTCAAAAAAGGTCAGATTGTCCACGTATCGAATATAGACACAAAAAGCAGGAGTAACTCAGTGGGACCGGCAGCATCTCTGGAGAGAAAGAGTAGGTGACGTTTCGGGTTGGAACGCTTCTCCAGCCTGAAAGATAGAGAAGGCCAGAACAAAACAGGTCCGGCAACAGATGACCTCAGGTAGGGTAGAGTTCATAATGGCCCATTGTTGACTGGGGAAGATGTGCTAATGACAGGGATACAAGGATGTGAACAGTGAAAATAGTAGAACGAATTGAGTGGGGAGAGAGGGGGGGGGGGGGGGGGCGAAGGAATGTAGGAGTTACTTTAAATTAGAGAAAGCTGCCCAAGCGAAATGTGATGTGCTGTTCCTCCAAATTGCGTGTAGCCTCACTCAGACAGCAGAGGAGGTCGAGGACAGAAAGGTCAGTATGCGAATGGGAAGGGGAGTTAAAAGGTTTGGCAACCTGGAGATCGCGTAGGCCAAGGCGGACTGAGCATAAGTGTGGCCAAGATGGACTGAGCATATATGTATCCACCAACTCAGCCAATAAATAGCCTCTTGATAGACACAAGATGCTGGAATCTTGAGTAAAACTAAGTGCTGGCAGAAGTCAGTGGATCCTGGAGGGGATTAGACAGACGACTTTTTCAGCCATGATTGAACGGTAGGCTCGATGGGCCGAATGGCCTCTTTCTGCTCCTATGACATGAATTTATGATCTTATGAAAAGCTTTCTCTTGCTCTTGTTTCTAAATCTTCCCTCTGAATCAGCTAGCTATGGCTAACTCTTCACCTTCAGGATATCTTAAAAGCAATTTTCTTTTAGAGGTAATGAATGGAAACAGGGGCTTCGGCCCTGCGAGTCCACGCTGACCATCGATCACCTGTTCACACTAATGCTATGTTTTCCCATTTTCACATTCACTCCCTACACACTAGGGGCAATTTACAGAAGGCCAAATAATCTACAAACCAGCACATCTTTGAGATGTGGGAGGAAACCGGAGCACTTGGAGGAAACCCATGTGGTGACAGGGACGCCGTGCAAACTCCACACAAACAGCACCCAAGCTCAGGATCGACCTCAGGTCTCCATGACCGTGTGGGTTTCCTCTGGGCGCTCCGACTTCCTCACACATCCCAAAGATGTATGGATTTTTTAGGTTAAATGATCCCCGTAAATTCCACATAATAACGCAAAAGTGAGATAACGTTGAACTATTTTGAATGGGTGATCGATGGTCGGAGTGGACTCTGTGGGCTGAAGGGCCTGTTTACATGCTGTATCTCTAACCTAAACAATACTATACTGTATTTCCCTGCAACATAATTGTTACCTGCATGCCTCGAGCAAGTACATTATGCCCCATCTTCCCACTTGTTCAAAGGGTGAGTGTTGCACTCTGATATCTTGATTGAAAGGAAGCTGATGTTTTATTTGGCCTGTTTCTAGATTTGGGCCAAATTCTTCACAGACGGTATTAATTTTGTTCTTCATTTAATTTTTAATTTTACAAGATCAATAAAAGTGTCACTATTGTGTGCTGCTGAGCATATCAAGTGGATGTAAAACAGTTGCCATTCAGTGGCCCAAGTTTAAAGGAGCTTTGCCTTCACAACTAAACAGTCTCCGAACATCTATAAACATAGTGCCAAGTCTGGCTGGCCATGACAGTTCCCTCTGAAGGGAAAGGTCAGCATTCGCCCTCAGTCACGATGGCACGGCAGTAGTGTTGCTGCCTTACGGCACCAGAGACCCAGATTTGATCCTGACCACGGGTGCTGTCTGTACAGAGTTTATACATTCTCCCTGTGACCACGTGGGCTTTCTCCGGCTGCTCCACTTTCCTCTCACGTTCCCAAGACGTTCAGCTTGTAGGTTAATTAGCTTCAGTAAATTGTCCCTAGTGTGTAGGATAGAACTAGTGTATGGGTGATCACTGGTCGGTGTGGACTCGGTGGGCCACAGGGCCTGTTTCCATACTGTATCTATACACTAAACTAAACTAAATCCCAGAATAATGCGGACCATTGGATCAGTTATAAAACCACACAGCACAGACACACGGCCCCTTCAGCCCAACTTGTCCATGCCAACCAAGATGCCTATCTACTCTG
The DNA here is from genome assembly GCF_010909765.2 of Amblyraja radiata. NCBI lineage: Eukaryota > Metazoa > Chordata > Chondrichthyes > Rajiformes > Rajidae > Amblyraja > Amblyraja radiata. The sequence goes on along the minus strand of NC_045978.1, from coordinate 26,493,290 downwards.
GCTCCATTTGCCTGTGTTTGAACTAAAACTCTAAACCTTCCCAATCCATGTACCTGTCCAAATGTCCCTTAAATGGTGTTATTGTACACACCTCAACCACTTCCTCTGGCAGCATACCATCCTCTGTATGAAAACGATGCACTCAAATATCTATTAAATATTTTCTTTCTCTCCTTTGTTAGTAACAGGTCCAAACACAATCGTCAGTTCACTATTGTCAATTATTTAAAAAATGCATTATTCATAATAATAACAATAAATCCAATTGGGGCAACATTGCTTCAACATCACTAACTTCATTATTCCTGCATTATCGTTCCCTCCTTAAACATGCATCCTTGAAGCATTTAAGAAGTTCTTGCTCGAGGTCCAACTCCTCAATGACTCCAGTGGTAGCAGAACCCTACACAATGGTCATTTACTACACAGTGAACTCTAGAAGGAGATTAATTGTACTAGTTCTGGTGGGAATCCACCTCAGTGATTTAACACCAGTCGCATGTGCACAAACACATAAACATTCAAAATCAGGTGCATTTGCACATCAGATACAGGCACACAAACGTGCACACACACATCCACACATGCACACATGCACACATGCGTACAGACATGCACACACACACCCACACACACACTTACACACACATAAACACACATGCACACATGCATGCACACACCCACACACACACTTACACATGCATACACACACCCCCCTACACCCACAAACAAATAACCACAAACACACACACACACACACACACACACACACACACACACACACACACACACACACACACACACACACACACACACACACACACACACACACACACACACACACACACACACCTACACATACTCAAATTCTGTAGAACACAAGGTGCTCAGCAGGTCAGGCAGCATCTCTGGAGTCGATGGACATGGCCGTTTCCGGCTGGGACCCCCCTTCTGTCTGAAGAACTTCTATGCAAGATACCTGCATCTGCAGTTCCTTGTGTCTTGCACATATTCATTCACCTCACCTGCATGCACACCTCTCATCCACACACACACTCACCCCCACAGAAACATCCTCACACATACATGCCCTCACAGTTACATATAGGGTTCTTCACCCTAATGCAGATAGATGAACCAACACACACCTTCATGTTTTCACACACTTGCAACATCCAAACAACAACCCATACTCCCATTCTAAGTGCCACACACACATTTACACAAGCCTCTTATTCAGAAGCAAACAGTATTAGTAAAAAAAAATCAAGAATATCAAACTTATGGCATTTCAATGACTTTACATGGAGTGAGTAGATTAATGAGACCTTTATCTCCTTTGTCTGAAGAAGGGTGTCCACCCAAAATGTTACCTATCCATGTTCTCCAGGGATGCTGTCTGACCCACTGATTTACTCCAACTTTTTGTGGCTTTCAACTATGCTGCCTGACCCGCAGTTACTCCAGCACTTTGTGGCTTTCAATGAGAGGATTATGTTTGGTTAAAGAGTTTTGGGAGATAAAATAGATACAGATGAAAACTATTGATTATTACAGTTGGTCAAGATGCCAGCAAGGTTGAGAGGTCGAGGGTTCCAGGAAAGCAGCCAACATAATCAAAGGTCACTCACACTCCAGTCATTCTCTCTTCTTCACCGCCCCCATTAGCCAGGAGATACTAAAGCTTAAAAGCACATAGAAACATAGAAACATAGAAACATAGAAGATAGGTGCAGGAGTAGGCCATTCGGATTTTCTCATCTCGGTCCTAAAAGACTTCCCTCTTATCCTTAAACTGTGACCCCTTGTTCTGGACTTCCTCAACATCGGGAATAATCTTCCTGCATCTAGCCTGCCCAACCCCTTAAGAATTTTATAAGTTTCTATAAGATCCCCCCTCAATCTTCTAAATTCTAGCGAGTACAAACCGAGTCTATCCAGTCTTTCTTCATATGAAAGTCCTGCCATCCCAAGAATCAGTCTGGTGAACCTTCTCTGTACTCCCTCTATGGCAAGAATGTCTTTCCTCAGATTAGGAGACCAAAACTGTACGCAATACTCCAGGTGTGGTCTCACCAAGACCCTGTACAACTGCAGTAGAACCTCCCTGCTCTTATGCTCAAATCAATACACATCCCATCAAGTTCAAGAATGGCTTCTTCTTCGCATTCTCAGACTTATGATCAGACCTTTCATCTATTAAAGATGTATTCCTGATCTTCCTATTTACCTCGTAGCGAGCCTTGCACTTTTTTCCCTGCACTTTCACTGCAGCTGTATCACAATGTTATGCACTCTTCTTCGTTTTCTTTTTTTCACTACAGTACCTGATAGACTCATCCATGCAATGATTTGCCTGGATAGTATGCAACATTTTTTACACTGTGTCTCAGTACAAGTGACAATAATAAACCAATCAGCAAAACCAATACCAATATCAATATCTAGTGATCAGGTCACGAGATTGTGAACAGATCATGAATCAGTCTGACAATGGGTTCCAACCCAAAACATTGTCTGTCCATTGCCTCCACAGATGCTCCCTGACCCACTGAGTTTCTTCAGCACTTAGTGTTTTCCTCACGACCAGGCATCTTTAAACTTTAGACTTTTGGACTTTAGAGATACAGTGTTGGAGCAGGCCCTTCAGACAACCGAGTCCGCGCCGACCAGTGATCACCCCATACACTAACATTTTCCTACACACTAGGGGCAATTTACATTTATTTTACCAAAGCCAATTAACCTACAAACCTGTACGTTTTTGGAATGTGGGAGGAAACCGGGGTAAACCCACCCAAACTCCGTACAGACAGGATCGAATCTGGGTCTCCGGCACTGTGAGGCAGCAACTCAACCGGTGCCCCATTGTGCTGCCTCCGTGAATAATTTGGTTACCAGGGAGAAAGGAGGAGGAGGAGGAGGAGGAGGAGGAGAGCATGGAAGCCACCAGCAGCTCTTTTGAGAGAGGGAGAAGTCAGAGTGGAGGCTTGATCGGCTGCAACACACACAGCAACACTTGAAAATCACTCCACTTGACACATTTCTCTGGTGCCGTGTGGCAGGATTTGCTCGGGGAAAAAAACAGGAGCCTGGGGGAATGTGAAAATTAGATCCATAATTTGAACTGACATGAGATACCAGATGAATAAGTGAAGCTGGCAAGAGAAAGACAAAAATTTCTACTCGCCCCTGAGCTCAGTTCATAACAGCAGTAAGTCGTTTAATGCCTCGGATCAAGTAAAAAGCCCTGAGAGGTGACTGAGGAAGGATGACCTGAATTCAGTGGGATTAACTAGACTTCATTTGAGTGTCTTTCACTTTCCTAGAGTACTGGTCGCAAACTATACCGACCGGTACGAAATCTAATTGGCACCATTTAACTGCAGCCACCTGAATGAACGATACTCTTCAGCTAACAATTGCACCCTGATTGCTTCTAATGTCGTTTTTCCTTTTGAACTGCCACTATATAAAATATATAATTGCTATCTCCTCTTAGACTGGAGGGGAAGGGGTTGATTGGTGGGGGAGGGATGCAGAGAGGGATAGTTTGCAAGAGAGCGATGTCGCAAGGAGACAGGAGGATTTTTACACTGCCACAATGCTTTCATCTGCTTGGACTTTAAACTGACTCAAAATGCTGGAGTAACCCAGCTTTTCTGGAGAAAAGTAATAGGTGACGTTTCAGGTCGGGACCCATCTTCCGACTGAAAGTCAGAGGAGAGCGGGAAACTAGAGGTATGGAAAGGTTCAGAACAAATCAGAGCCGGCACCGATGACCAAGGAAAGGTCGAGCCCACAATGCTCTATTGTTGACTGTGGAAGAGGTGATAACGAAGGGATATATGGGTGTGAACAGTGGAACTAGCAGGATGATTAGGGTGGAGGAGGGGCGGAGAGGAAGGGAATGCAATAGTTACTTGAAATTCGAGAAATCAATATTCATACCGCTGGGTTGTGAATTCACTCACTCTCTCCATTTCTTTACCGTTAACCTTTAACTTGTACACATTCCTCAAAACCTGTCCCTTGTGTGACGTGAGTGTGTGTTAACCTCTCTGACCTCTCTGTTAACACCGCATTTGCTCCACACCTGTGAACATTTTTAATTTGGTGGGGGGGGGGGGGGAGGGGGGGGGGCGCCGTTCTCGAGCGTGGCTCCCCGTTGGTGGAAAAAACAGCACGTCTTTGGAGTGTGGGGGGGAAACCAGAGCACCCAGAGAAAATCAACGTGGTCCGAGGGAGGACGTAGAGACTCCGTACAGACAGCGCCCATAGTCAGGATTGAACCCGGGTCTCTGGCGCTGTAAGGCAGCAACTCTAACACTGCGCCACTGTGCGTGATACAGAGAGCTGGAATTAGAACACTTTTTACACTTTAAACTAACCTAAGGAAACTGGAAAAATAAGGATCTATTTAATTAAAGTGCAGAGATATCCTTGCACTCAATTTCCTCCACCAACATTATTGGGCTATTTTGTGACCCGTTTATTGTTTAAAATAGGGTTGCGACTCATTTATTTAATTTTTTTAGATTTAATTTCCAATAACAGCACCAGACTTCCCTATAAACTCCTAATCCAAGAATCCAGCACATTCCCATTTTATATTAATGCAGGGTAGACTAAAATGCTGGAGAATCTCAGCGGGTGCAATAGCATCTATGGAGCGAAGGAAATAGGCAACGTTTCGGGCCAAAACCCTTCTTCAGACTGATTTGAGGGTGGGAAGAAGAAAGGAAGAGGAGGAGCCAGAGGGCTGAGGGAGAGCTGAGAAGGGGAGGAGACTTAAAGAACTACCTGAAATTAGAGAAGTCAATGTTCATACCGCTGGGGTACAAACTGCCCAAGCGAAATATGAGGTGCTGCTCCTCCAATTTCTGATGGTCCTCACTCTGGCCATGGAGGAGGCCCAGGATAGAAAGGTCGGATTCGGAATGGGAGGGGGAGTTGAAATGCTGAGCCACCAGGTAGATCAGGTTGGTTATTGCGAACTGAGCGGAGGTGTTCAGCGAAGCTATAGCCAAGCCCACGCTTGGTCTCACCAATGTAGATCAGCTGACATCTAGAGCAGCGGATGCAATAGATGAGGTTGGAGGAGGAGCTGGTATCTGTCGCACCTGGAACGACTGCTTGGGTCCTTGAATGGAGTCAAGGGGGTAGGTAATGCGACAAGTGTAGCATTTCTTGCAGCTTGGCTTTGCTAATGCTGCTAACACTCAGGGGCTAATCACCCAATTTGAGGGTGGCATGGTGGGGCTGAGGGAGTTGCTTACATGACTCAGGTTCGATCCTGATAATGGGTGCTGTCTGTATGGAGTTTGTACCTTTTCCCTGTAATTGTATAGGTTTTTCCCGGGTGCTCCGGTTTCCTCCCACACTCCAAAGACGTACAGGTTTGGAGGTTAATTTGGCTTCGGTAAAAATTGTTAATTTTCCGAGGGTATAGGATAGTGCTAGAGTACGGGGATCACTGGTCGGCATGGACTCAGTGGGCAGAAGGGCCTGTTCCACGCTGTAACTCTAAACTAAAGACCAATAAATCAATCAGTCCATCACTCAGCAGCTAAATAAAAATGAAACACAAGGAATTGTAGATGTCGGCTTCTTTAAGAACATACAAAGTGCTGTAGGCACACAGTGGCTCAGCATCTGTGGAGGGAATGGACAGGTATCATTTCAGGTCAGGACCCTTCCTTAGATGGGAAAATATCGCAATCCGAAACGTCGCCTGTCCATCCCGGCACAGATGCTGCCTGACCCGCTGAGTTCCTCCAGCACTTTGACTTTTGCATCAACCAAATAAAATAGTTTGTTGGGAGACTTATCCATGAATTGGCTGCCACATTTCCCAACTCACTCTTCTTTGGCAGACTTATGTGATTGAAGGTGACCTGTTTTAACTCTGGATTTGTGGGTTCTGAGAGGGCTGATGAGACCAATACAGGAACTGCAGACTCTTCCACAGATGGGCCAGGTGTTGGCTATTGAGGTCGATGGGTGGGTAAGATGTTTCATGACTTGGTTTCAGTGCTGATGAATGTCTTCTATTGCTTTAACATAGCAGTTATCATACAACTTTGTTTCCATATAGTATCTCTAAAGTGAACTAAGCTAAACTAAACTAAACCAAATACTTGCTAGATCATGTCACAGAGTAGTTAATCAACAACCTCATTGTATGTCTGGGGTAAGTCTAGAGCAAGACGTTCTACTCTTGTGGGCCATCAATTAATCAAATAGGTTTTCACGACAATCCAGTAATTTTATAGACACCATTACTTTCCAGATTATTTTTAATTTAAAGTCAATCACAGCCACCATGGTGGGATTTGAACTGTTAACTCGATGCTCTTAGCTCACCTGTCCACGTTACTAGTTTGCTAATCTAATCGCAGTGCCACCATTGGAACCCATTATCACACACAACCATTTTTTTGCCTAATGCTATTTATTCTGATTATAAGGAACAGCAGATATTAACTTTAAATTATTGAATGTTATGAATTCTGTGTTATTAGATCTGTAGGATTGTTATTATTAAATGATATAGATGCTCTTCATCTTAAGACTATGCTGCTCAAGGTCGATGGTACAAACAGTCCCGCGGCTCACCGAACCCCGCAAACGGGCCGGTTCAAACACCGCGGCTCGGGGTTGGTCGAAGCTGCCGCCCTCCAGTCCAGCACACGCAGCCGCTGGCCCGCGGCTCAACCCCAGACTCAGGTCACCGCCTCAGAACGCCGTCCCAGCCACCGGAGCACCGTTCCAGCCCCGAGCCGGATCGCCCTCACGTGAGTGCCGTTCCACCCTCGGGCTGGGCCACTCCGACGGGAGTGCCGTTCCACCCTCGGGCTGGGCCACTCCGACGGGAGTGCCGTTCTCCCTCGGGCTGGGCCACTCCGACGTGAGTGCCGTTCTCCGTTCTCCCTCAGGCTGGGCCACTCCGACGTGAGTGCCGTTCTCCGTTCTCCCTCGGGCTGGGCCACTCCGACGGGAGTGCCGTTCCACCCTCGGGCTGGGCCACTCCGACGTGAGTGCCATTCTCCCTCGGGCTGGGCCACTCTGACGGGAGTGCCGTTCCACCGACTATGTTCCAGTGTTAAATAAATTGTGCTTGGCAGGGCAAACCAGTTCTGAGGGATGCTCCATATGAGAAATGGTTCTTATTTATAAAAGTGAAAAAAACCTAGAAACATAGAAAATAGGTGCAGGAGTAGGACATTCGGCCCTTCGAGCCAGCACCGCCATTCAATATGATCATGGCTGATCATTCAAAATCAGTACCCCGTTCCTGCTTTCTCCCCATACCCCTTGATTCCATTAACCTAAGAGCTCGATCTAACTCTCTCTTGAAAACATCCAATGAATTGGCCTCCACTGGCTTCTGTGGCAGAGAATTCCACAGATTCACAACTCTCTGGGTGAAAATGTTTTTTCTTATCTCAGTCCTAAATGGCCTGCCACTTATTCGTAAACTGTGACTCCTGGTTCTGGACTCCCCCAATATCAGGAACATATTTCCTGCATCTAGCCTGTCCAATCCCTCAGGAATTTTATATGTTTCTATAAGATCCCCTCTCATTCTTTCATCATATGTCAGTCCCACCATCCCGGGAATTAACCTGGTGACCCTACGCTGCACTCTCTCAATAGCAAGAATGTCCTTCCTCAAATTAGGAGACCAAAACTGCACATTTTCACTCATTTTGCTTGCACTTGCCAATTAGATACTGCCAAGTGTATTTGGGAGGAGTTTCAATTTCCTCCATTATTTACTGGCTTGCAAAATAGAAACTGTTGGATTTTAAATGTTTTTTTTAGAAAAAATGGAGTTCCTTAATCCAGATGCAAGGAACTGCAAATGCTGGTTTACACAACAAGATACAAAGTGCTGGAGTAACTCGGTGGGTCAGACAGCATCACTGAAGAACATGAATAGGCCATGTTTCAGGTCGGGACCTTTCTTCAGGCGATTTTTCAGGTCAGGACCCTTCTTTACACAATGTTTTTTTAGGCAATGATTCAGGTCGGGACCCTTATTAAGAAAGGTCTTGACTAGAAACATTCCCTATCCATATTCTCCAGAGATGCTGCCTGACCTGCTGAGTTACCCAAGCATTTTATGCCTTGATCCTTTTCATCTGTTTGATTTTTATCTGCCCTGCCAGGTCCAACATTGACCATTCCCCAGCCAACCTTGAAGGCATCTTGCCCACGCTTCTGTGCACTTCATGTTCCTTTGACCAGGGAACAGCAACCATCTACCTGCTTGAAACAGTGTCAGGCCAATCTCACAAACTGCACAGTGCAAAGCCAAGTTACAACGAGCCCTCCTCAAATTTCACCTACACCAGTTTTTGTTGGCTTCCCATAGCCTTCATTTTGTAAAATAAATCTAAAAAAAAAATTAACAACTCGCTTAACACCCGTTAAATTTTATCTTTGCCTCCGCTCGTAAAATATTTCTGGTTTCACTCAAAGGATGATTTAGGATGCGAAACCCTTTGACTTGGCTGGCTGTCAAGAATATTAGATCTGTTTAAAGTGCCCCATTAACAGTTCTCCCTCCAGTTTCTTCCCTAAGTTTTATTCGTGCTTTAATGTGTACGAAAAAATGGAGCTTTGATTTTTTTTTTGCTGTATCAATAAATGGAGAGCTTTCGATGTGTTATTCATGAGCTCAGTCCCATGACCTGAGTCACTGACAGCCCTTGGCTTTGTTCACACCAACAACAAAACAAGGCCATTCCACATCCTGTTTGTTTGCAGTACGCTCCCAATAACACGTGGCTGGTCAGATAACCAGGTTGTAACATTCGGCTCAGGATAATAGCTCAAACAGCAGCACCCATGGCATGTTGTGGTCGATGTTTCAGCAGTTTTGCAAGTTTACAACTATCTCGCTTACAGTTGCAGCATGGAAACAAGCCCTTCGGCCCACCGAGTCTATGCCGACTATCGATCAACCATTCACACCAGTTTTATGTTATCCAACTTTTTCATCCACTCCCTACATCCCCCCCCCCCTCCGCAACTATTGTGGCCCACCATTCATTGTGCAAACGTCCATACAATGCAAAAGAAGACCATTATGGCATCTGTACCCACTCACAGGGCAAATCCATTTGCCAATAATTTTCACTGTAACCTATTCTCTGCCCATTCCCATGAAATTTGCCACATTTTCCACTCACATAAGCACTGTGGATAATTTACAGCAGACAATTAAACCTAGCAATCCTTTTTAGTTGAGATTAGTTTAGTCTAGATTAGTTTAGATATGCAGCATGGTAATAGGCCCAAGGGACAATTAACCTACAAATCTGCATGTCTTTGGAATGTGGGCGTAAACCGGAGCACCCGGAGGATAACCACGGGGTCACAGGGAGAACGTACAAACTCCATACAGACAGCAACCTAGTCAGGTTCACACCCGGTTCTCTACCGCTGAAAGGCAGCAACTCTACCGCTGAGCCAGCGTACCACCTCCCTTGATTGTCTTCAGCTTTTCTGGAATAAGACCATCAGCTAAATCCAGACTTTGTTCCCATTCTTTCTTTCTAATAATATCACCAATTTTCAGCTGTTATGTATTTATGTTGCAGATCTGTCGTTGCAAATTAAAGAAAGCTTCCCCATGCTTTGCAGAATCCTGGTACCAAGATCAACAGCAAGTGCTTGGGATTCGCTTTTTTAGTTCTTGGTCTGCGAGGTCCCAGAGTGATGAGCGCATGCCCCCGCTGTAAGGCAGTCACGTGAAAGCATCTCCACCTGCTACCTGCAATCAATCCTTGCCAGTGTCAACCAAACATCAACTGGGGTCATTATTCTTAAAGCACAGCCAATAGATCGCAGTGTGTTTGCGAGACGCTTTGGTTCACTGCAACTGATCTGGGTCAACTGGCAGCAATTTCTAGTCTCTGCCTAAAAGAGTGAGGACTAATCTCTCTCAGTTTCAATAAATATTTTCTGGAGTTTAACACAGCAGGAGTGACAGATGATAATGACTGCACTACGAAAACAAAATGTAGTTGGCAACCTTCCATAGTTCGAAAGTGGCCCTGCCATTTGTATTGGTCTTGCATTTTTGCATAACTTCCTACAGTTTTGAGCCGTTTGTGTCAGACTACATCCTCTTACACTGAAGCCATTAAAAATGTATTGTGTGGAAATCTCTGAACTGAGCTGTTATCTAGCCTCCACAAAAGCTTTTGCATTTATATTTGACATTGAAATTTGTAAATGACAACAACGTTCTCCTGGTGCATGCTTGCCCAGTTTGGCATTTGGAAACGTATTCTACATAAAATATTGGGTTATAGGGCCAGAGACCTTTATGTTTTGTCTTTAACTCTCTAATTGCTGAATAGAAATAAGGATCATAACTAATATTCACACAGGCACACTCACAATTCCTTTTTGAAGTTTTTTATTCAGGATAGGACATGTTTTCATTGAAATGGAATCCCTCCAATTTCTCAGCTGTGTTGGCAAGCATTTTGTTGACAAGGAACTGCAAATGCTGGTTTACAAAAAGTACAAAGCGCTGGAGTAACACAGCGGGTCAGGCAGCATCTCATAAGAACATGAATATATGACGTTTTGGGTTGAGATCCTTCTTCAGACTTCTCGTGTGCTGACCCGACACATCACCTAACCTCACCATTCAGAGATGCTGCCTGACCCGCCAAGTTACTGCAGTGGCCCGGGTTTGATCCTAACTACAGGTGTATCTGTACGGAGTTAGTATGTTCTCCCTGTGACCGCGTGCGTTTTCTCCGGGTGCTCGTTTCCACCCACATTCCAAAAATGTGCAGGTTTGTTGATTAATTGTGTCTGTAAATTAGTGTGTAAGATAGAACTAGTGTAATGGTGATTGCTGGTTGGCACAAATTCAGTGGGCCGAAGGGCCTGTTTCCATGCTGTGTCTCTAAACTTATCTCAACTAAATCCAAGCTGTTAACAGCAAGGCTAATGACACAAAACATTTTGTAGATGGGCCAAGGGGAGCATGCATCTTTTTCAACTTCTGTTTGAATAATATTTAATTGAGTAAAATCTCTTTGTGCGTGTGGCACAGTGTCCCAACTGGTAGAGTTGCTGCCTCACAGTGCCAGAGACCCAGGTTCAACCCTGACCTCAGATGCTGCCTGTGTGGAGTTTGCACATTCTCCCTGTAACCCTCCCACATGGGTCTCGTCTAGCATTGCTCCGGTTTCCCCACACATTCCAAAGACGTGCAGGATTGTAGGTTACAGAGCCCTCCATAATGTTTGGGGCAAAGACCCATCATTTATTTATTTGTCTCTATACTCCACAATTTGAGATCTCTAATAGGAAAAAATCACATGCGGTTAAAGTGCACATTGTCAGATTTTAATAAAATCAATTTTTATATATTTCGGTTTCACCATGTAGAAATTACAGCAGTGTTTATACATAGTCCCCCCATTTCAGGGCACCATATTGTTTGGGACACAGCAATGTCATGTAAATGTGTTTAGTATTTTGTTGCATATTGCTTGGATGCAATGACTGCTTGAAGTCTGTGATTCGTGGGCATCACCAGCAGCATGGAGAATGCAGAAGAATGGGCTCCCGCAAGGGTCAGTTTTAGCCCCAACCTTGTTCAACCTTTACACAAATGACCTACCCACCACCAAATCCCGCAAATTCATCTATGCAGATGACATCTGTTTGGCCTTCCAAGCACCAGATTTTGGAACATTGGAACAGGTGCTCAATGAAGACCTTGCTAAACTGGACGAGTACTGCAAAACCTGGCGCCTAAAACCAAGCCCAGCAAAAACGGTCTCCAGTGTGTTCCACCTCCATAATGCAGAAGCCACAAGAGAACCAAACATCTATCTGAGCAGGACCAAACTGAAGTATGCCCCCACTCCAACCTACCTCGGAGTGACCCTTGACAGGACCCTATCCTTCAAGGAACATCTCAAAAGAACAGCAGCTAAGGTGAAGTCCAGAAACAATCTCCTCAGTAAGCTTGCTGGCTCAAAGTGGGGGGCAGCAGCCCCCACACTGCGCATTTCAGCACTAGCCCTTGCATTTTCTTCAGCCGAATATTGTGCCCCTGTTTGGTCCAGGTCATCCCACACACACCATGTGGACACCCAATTGAACTCAACAATGAGGATCATCACAGGAACAATCCGTTCAACACCACTCCCCTGGCTCCCTGTCCTATCCAACATAGCCCCTCCACACATCCGGCGAGTAGTCCTCACTCAAAGGATGCTCCAAAAGACCAAAAACTCCCCTCACCTGCCAATTCACATGGACATCTTCAACCCACCCACTGCTCGACTTCCATCTAGACGACCAATTTGGAAGAACCCACCACCAGCTGATTTCACCATCCAATCAGCTTGGAAAAAGGAATGGGAGTCCAAGGGCGTCCCAAATAAACATCTGGTGTCAGACCCCACCCTACCGGTCCCTGGCAACAATCTCCCAAGGAAGCAGTGGACGACGCTGAATAGATTCAGGACTGGACATGGCCCCTGCTTGGACAGCCTTCACAAATGGGGCAGCAGCCCAACCCCACGGTGTGCTTGTGGAGAGCAGCAAACAATGCAACACATCATTGAAGCATGCCCTCAACAAAGACTCAAAGGAGGACTTGTCACCCTTCATACAGCAGATCAAGAGGCAACTGCTTGGCTAAAGGACTTTGCATTCGCTAAATAAAATAAACCAGTTGCTGGGTGTCTTTGCTGATGCTCTGCCAGGCCTGTATTGCAGCCATCTTTAACTTATACTTGTTTTGGGGGCTAGTCCCCATCAGTTTTTCCTTCAGCATATAAAAGGGATGCTCAATTAGGTTCAGATCAGATGATTGACTTGGCCATTCAATAATTGACCAGATTTTAGGTTTGAAAAACTCCTTTGCCGCTTTAGCAGTATGTTTGGAACCATTGTCTTGCTGTAGAATGAACCGCAGGCCAATGAGTTTTGAGGCATTTGTTTGAACTTGAGCAGATAGGATGTGTCTATACACTTCAGAATTCATTATGCTGCTACCATCAGCAGTTATATCATCAATGAAGATAAGTGAGCCAGTACCTTCAGCAGCCATACATGTCCAGGCCATAACACCCCCACCACCATGTTTCACAGATGATGTGGTATGCTTTGGGTCTTGGGTGGTTCCTGCTCTCCTCCATACTTTGCTCTTGCCATCACTCTGATATGTTAATCTTCGTCTCATCTGTCCACAAGACCTTTTTCTAGAACTGTGGTTGCTCTTTTAAGTACTTCTTGGCAAACTGCAACCTGGCCATCCTATTTTTGCAGCTAACCAGTGGTTTGCATCTTATAGTGTAGCCTCTGTATTTCTGTTCATGAAGTCTTCTGCGGACAGTGGTCATTGACAAATCCACATCTGGCTCTTGATGGCTGTTTCTGATCTGTCGGACAGGTGTTTGGGGATTTTTCTTTATTACAGAGAGAATTCTTCTGTCATCAGCTGTGGAGGTCTTCCTTGGCCTGCCAGTCCCTTTGCGTTTCGTAAGCTCAACAGTGCTCTCTTTCTTCTTAATGATGTGTCATACAGTTGATTTTGGTAAGCCTAAGGTTTGACTGATGTCTAACAGGCTTATTTTTGTTTCTGGGGTGGGAGATTGCCACCTTCACATGGTCCGCCCTGTTTCGACTAATGCAATCACCCTGACGTACACAATCAAATAAGATCAAATAGAACAAGTTGTCCTACAACTTTAGGCTGTGCACGCCATATGCACAAAGAAGAGATTCTTGTTTCTCAGTCTCATAATGACTTCTTTGACTTTCATTGGCACAACTTTGGTCCTCATGTTGATGAACCGCAATAAAAGTTTCCGAAGGCGATGGAAAGACTAGAGGAAAGGCTAGGTGCTGAGAACTCTCTTATTAAGGAGGCATTAAGGAGGCAATTAATCACACCTGTGCAATTACAAACGCCTATGAAGCCATGTGCCCCAAATATTATGGTGCCCTGAAATCGGAGGACTATGTATAAACAAAGCTGTAATTTCTACATGGTGAAACCAAAATGTTATAAAAATGGCCTTTAATAAAATCTGACATAGTGCACTTTAACCACATGTGATTTTCTTCTATTACAAATCTCAAATTGTGGAGTACAGAGGCAAATAAATAAATGATGGGTCTTTGTCCCAAACATTATGGAGGGCACTTTAATTGGGCACTGTAAATTGCCCCTAGTGTGTAGGGAATGGATGTGGAAAGTGGGATAACATAGAACGAGTGTGAATGGGTGATCGATGATCGGAAGGGACTTGTTGGGGCAAAGGATTTGTTTCCACGCTGTATGTTTCAATCAATTCAATCAGTTAATTAAACTTGACATATTAAATGTGTAGAAAGAAACTGGAGATGCTGGTTTATACCGAAGATGGACTCAAAATGCTGGAGTAACTCAACGGGTCAGGCAACATCTCTGGAGAAATAGAATAGTGACATTTCGGGGAGGAATCCTTCTCTGTCGGAGAAGGGTCCCAACCCGAAACATCACCTATTCTTTTTCTCCAGAGATCCTGCCTGACCACCTGACTTACTCCAGCATTTTCTGTAGAAATTATTGCCACAGAAAGCTGTGGAGGCTAAGTGAATGGATATTCTTAAGGCAGAGATTGATAGATTATTGATTAGTATGGATGTCAGGGCTTATGGGGAGAAGGTAGGAGAATGGGTTGAGAGAGAAAGATAGATCAGCCATGATTGAATTACACAGTAGACTTGATGGGCTGAATGGACTAATTCTGCTCCTATTAATTACGGAATTATGAACATGAGCATTTTTTGTCTATCTTGACATAAATTTTACTTCGGAGTCACGTGAGTGACTACGTGAAGACCCCGCCAGTACGCATGCGTGTCATATCATCTATCGCATTGTGTGATGACTGGAAGGATGGACGTGATTCTCCTGCCAGCAACAGACCAGGTTTTTCATCTTCTTGCAGGAACCTCCACTTAGAGGTCCTGTTAAAAGTCCGGGGCAAAGTCGGGACTAGGGGGAACCCCAGTCACGAACTTCCAGGGAACCCCGGTCATGGGGATGCCTGCCCAGGGACCAAGTCGCTCGGGTGACCGCAGAATGCGGGTAGCGAGCGGAGGTGGATTCGCCTTTCGAGCCGCTGGAGGTGGAGCCAGCGGCTTCATATAGGTGGAGAACCCGCTCGGGAGACCGCGGAACGCGGGGAGTCGGTGGCGGTGGATTCGCCTACCGAGCTGCTGGCGGTGGAACCTGCGGCTTCATATTGGTGCCGGGGGCACCAGGAGAACCGCTCCGGAGACCGCAGAACGCGGGGAGCAGGCGGCGGTGGATACGTCTTCCGAGCCGCTGGCAGAAAACCAGCGGCTTCATATTGGTGCTGGTGGTACCCAGACCAGATACCCCCCCCCCCCCCCCCCCTCCCCCGACATTGCAAATCGCGGCTATCCCTTTTATAGGGTCCGCGGGGATATCCCAGCTCAGGGGGGGGGGGGGCGGGAAGCCCCGACTGGAGAACATCGCGGAGAAGCCCTGCTATAGGGACCGCGGAGGTAAAGCTCGGGGGAGAAATACCCGACATGGAAACCTTTCTACAAGGACCACAGAGGGGACCCCAGCTGCAACAACTAAGACTAGGAGACCAGGCTCGGGAGGAGCATTGCCCCTGCAGCAGAAGGTTTAAAACAGGACATGCAGGTAAAATCCTAACTCAAAGGTTGTTTTGTGCTATTTTATGAGAATGTTACAGGAATGGACCGCATCCAGACTGACTGAGGAGGACCGTGGAATTGCGGGCAGTCAGCAGCGGTGGGCTGCACCTGGATCGCTATTGATCAGCAGTCTCCGACCTGGCACCTGCACAGTCGGAATCGACGCCACAGACTGGCGGGAAGGCCAAGCAGAAGTCGGACAGGCCCGAAGACTTGGACGAGTCGGGCTGTGAAGACTCACCGCCGGCGGGAGTGACTATGATCGCATATCCCGCATGGAGCGGTTGATGGAGCTGATGCTCCAATGTGACATGCTCCGGTATATGGAGTTCTAGTCACCATGGGGTCCTAGGATGCCCATGGCAGCACCTTATCGAGGGCTGCATAATGCATCTCCCTCGACAGAGGGGAGCATTAGGAGTCACTTCTGGGCTGACTCTGAAGACAGGGGTTTGGCTGAAGATACCACAAGTGTGCTCGGGGTGCAGGAACAACACAACCAGCAGTAGGAGAAGGCTGTGAATAACAACTACCAAATACCCAGCACCAGGGAACTGTATTTCGCTCAGTGTCCCTGCGGTGAACAGCTATCAGGGGGATACTGCCATTTGGGCAACCTGATGAAACAAGTCAAGAAGCTCGACAAGGGCCGTTGGGCTCATGAAGGCCACATCATCACGCAAGACCTCACATCTCCAGCAGCAGCACCCCTACGCACCCACCAGCAAACCACGATACACTGAAGCTGGTGAAAGCTTGAAGGCCGTACAACCAGGACAAAGGTCTTTTTAGGCCACAGCCCAGAACGGCCTTCCTGGAAGATGCGCCAACCCCGTACTCGAGCTCCTCTACCTCCCAGGAGCAGAAGTGCAAAATCATGCACACATGGTTGAGGCAGCTCCTGGGTCGGGTTGCATAAGTCCTCCCATTCAGATGTGGAAGGATGAAGCTGATTGAGGCAACTCCTGGAAGTTCCCCATCCGGCGGTGTGAAGGTAGGGAGCCACAGCATGATGTCTCCTGTCATGGATACAAGTTGGTAATATTTACACTGGTTTGAATATTTACCCTTGTTTGGGGTAACATAAGATTAGTTTATACTGCACAGCAGGTATGGTTGGAGTAGCCTTTCAAGGCAGGCTCACAATCATGGAGATGTGGACTGATCTTTGTCAACAGCCTCAAACCGCAAGTGCAGTATAGACATTTCTGAATAACTTCCATGGGATCATTTCCGCTCACAGGGTTCGGAGATAATTGAAATTTAACTGGATGAGGCAATGAGATACTCAGAGGCGTTGCAAAATGGGCTAACTTCAGTTTCCAGATTATTTACCAAATCACTACAATCAGTGCTTTGACTGCACAGAGCTAACAAATAAGTGTTATGGCCAATCTGGATGATATTGAACATACTGAATTTTACTAAATTAGCCTATCAGCCACATAGCTATATTTGATAAATTGGTGTTCTAACCCGCCCAGTTAAATTTAAATCTAGCTGATACCAACTGAAACTATTGATTATTGGAATACAATCAATCCATTTATTTGTCTGGGATTCGGCTCTGAGACAAAAGATTAGGCATCTGCTATTCGCAGCTGAAACTATCAAAGTCACAATGGTGGACGAACAGTATTCCGCGTTGCTCCACTAAACCTCTCATCCGTAAATCTTCAGTCATTCACAAACTGATGCTATTGCTCAAAGATGGGGAATTTACTAATACCATCTCTAGTTACGGAGGCAGATGGGATTAGCACGAGTTATCAATTGTTCAGTCATAGTATCAACTGCCAATGGACACCAGGTGCGTTCTGTGCATTAAAGGGTGTGTGAATATGCATAATCTGCATGCACAAGTCCTGGGTGATACACTTTGGTGGTGGAATATGTTAATCACTAAGGTACAATCAAATCAAAGTATCCGGTGATAGTTTTACTGCGCCTGAAGTACCTCCTCATCATTTGGCTGCGGTGAACATAAACCACTCTGTCCGGTCTCACCCTCTGACATCTAGATTATGAAGGGTATCATCAACTTAAAACCTCCCAGGTCTAGGGACGCAGAGATATGGTTGTTAACATTGTGCTAAGTCACTTCGCCGATGGGCACCAGCAACATCCCTGTCCTTGGTCAAACTCACTTACTAGTGGTTATGCCATGGTGCTGTGTACAGCGCTACGGGTCCAGTCATTGCTGCACTGGATAGGATGATCATATCTGTGGGCTATAATAAACATGTTTTGTTCATGATTAGACAGGGACATAAGACCAAACTAGATGTTGCATATCTCATGGACCTTGGGTTGCATGTAATCACGCATCTACACCAGTATGTCAAGGTCCTTAAGAGTCTTATAGACTCTGACTAGCTATATTGTTAGTTACATAAACCTCGTTAGAAGGAATCACTACAAACCTTCTCCAGAGGATTAAATGGGTCTGGCATATACAGGAGTGAACATTGACATTTTGAGTCTCACTCCACCAGGACCGCTATACCTCAGCAGCAGGGTTATGGACCACATCCTAGCAGCTGCAGGATGGTCAAACTATTGATCTGTCCAAATATTCAGATCAAACTCATTGCCAGATTGGGGGTATTTGCCAACTCTATGTTAGGTATGTTTCCTCCCAGTTGAAGGAGGTTATTATTGCACTATTATTCATTAATAGCATCAACATGTCTATATCAATGTCATGTCTGAATGCAATATTAATGTTCACTCATCATTGGCCTACTGATGCAGTGTATGACGCCTGGACTAGTTTTCCACGGCATGAAATCACAGAGCTTTAAAATCTTCATGTAGTCACTCACGTGACTCCGAAGTAAAATAGTAAGATTAAACGAGAACTTACGAGTTTGAAGTTTGATCTTTATTTTATGAGGAGTAACGTTGAGGGATTACGTGCCCTCCGCTCCCAGCCGTCTATCATAAAGGTCAACTGGTATTATGGTTCTCTTATCTGACTATGTTCAGTTCAATAACTGTTGTCTGTGATTTCACACTGCTGCTTTGAAGATTGACACGCATGCGTACTGGCGGGGTCTTCACGTAATCTCTCAACGTTACTCCTCATAAAATAAAGATCAAACTTCAAACTGGTAAGTTCTCGTTTAATCTTACTATTAAACCTGCATCCAATAGAAACATACCATCTGTCTGGCTTAGATGAATATGTTCCAAGGTGGTCAGTGAACACAATCTGCTTACAAGGAAGCTTGTAGAGTGAGTGAAAATTGTCGGACTGTTGGCACCAGATTTCAGCAGAGCTCTGCCAGACATCCCATGTCACCACACCTAGCCCTTTCACCATTTGACAGACAATTCCCTGAAGCTCTTTAGTTTAATATGTTGTGGTATTTGGGTGGGGTTCGTCATTTCTTCTTTGTACAGAATGATCCTCCTTCCCAGTAGGGTTGCCAACTGTCCCGTATTAGCCGTGACATCCCGTATATTGGGCTAAATTGGTTTGTCCCATACGGGACCAACCTTGTCCCGTATTTGACTGCTACTAGCAGGTGCTCCTCAACTTACGATGGGGTTATGTTCTGATAAACCTATCGTAAATCAAAAATAATGTAAGTCGAAAATGCATTTAACACACCTAACCTACCATCACCAGAGTGTTCAGCGTTGGAACGCCAGGCGCTTGTGGGTTTCCATTCTCCGGGTTAGATTCCCACCCCCCGCCCCTCCCCCCCCTCCTCTTTGGCGTCTCTCAACCGCCCATCCCATCCCACCCCCACTCCCACCGCCGCCCCTGTTCGGTCGGAGCGCTCACCAATTCCCTGAGCACCGATGCCCCTTAAATCTCCCGAGTGCCAGCCAGCCCCCGCAGGAGCGAACACATGGCCAATTGTCACAGCAGGTAGCAGCTCTGTGATTTTATCAACCGGCTCATCCGATCTCTTGCCGTTTGATGTCCATCTCGCCTCCTGCAAGATTCCTCACAAGTCCCTCCCTCGTCGCTTCCTCCCACGGAAAGGCTAACACGGTTCTCATATCTCCCTGAAAAATCTCGCCGTATGCCAGCCTCTTCTTCGGTCCTGAAGCTCGCCTCTTCTGTATCCACTGCACACTTTTTCCCTCTCTCCCTCTCTCTCTCTCCAGCCTCAACTCAGATACCTTGCATACAAAACACCTGATTCAATCGACCTTACATCAAGATAAATAGGAGAGAAAGTGCACAGGCTAGCGTTGGATACTAACAAGTCAGCTCAGGCGAGTGAGTGCGTCTGCCCAACAGAGTAAGCGTGAATCTAAATATGCCACAGGAAAACAATTTTAATTAAACAGTAAAACATCACTGCTTAAATTATCAACGCAGCCCAATGCTGCCACGAGGCTAGGCTAGTACAATATAATTTCTACTGAATGTGTATCACTTTTGCATCATCGTAAAGTCGAAATATCGTAAGTCGAGGCATTGTAAGTCGAGGAGCATCTGTACTCTGTAATCACCAGAGGGCACATTTACAGACAGCTCCTAGATCTGATACAACTGCATGCGTGCGTGTTGCATGCACCAGTTATTCACCTGTCATCCAATCATAGACCCCTTAAGGGGTTGTCCCACTACGGCGACCTAATCCGCGAGTTCAGAAGAGTGTCTTTGACCTTCAAGCCTGAAAAACCTCGAGCTGGATCGACCGTCAGCGATGAAACCGCGAGCCGGATCGACCGACCGCACACACACACACACACACACACACACACACACACACACACACACACACACACACACACACACACACACACACACACACACTCACACACAAACACACACACACACACACACACACACGCACACACACACACACACACACACACACACACACACACACACACAACACAAACACAAACACACACTCACACACACAAACACACACACACACACTCACACACAAACACACAAACACACACACACACACACACACACACACACACACACACACACACACGCAAACACATCGCAAAGGCGGGGGCCAGGGAAAGTGGGGGAGCGCTGTCTGAAATTCACAATGGCTGCACAATGTATGGTAAGTCCTTTAGAGAGCGTGGAGTGGGGGGGAGAGAAGGGGAGAGAAGGCGAGAGAAGGGGAGAGAAGGGGGATAGAAGGAGTGGTGACATTTTTAAGAAGTCAGACAACGTTTAATAAAGTTTACCGGCCATTTTACCTACCGGTCGGTTTTACTGGGTCCTGAAAACTCCAATGAGCCAATTAAAATGCCCGGTCAGTGAAGGAGATTGCTACGGCTGCCCTCGACTGCCTGTAACTACATAGCGACCCCCACCACTGCACTACGAGTTCAAAAGAACCATGCCGACCAATTTCAGCATGTTGAAAATTTTTCCACAACCTATCTGAGGCCGCGAGTATTCGGGAACTTCCCTCGAGCATGAAGAAGAGTTCCAGTGACCTCATAGGACCTCCTAGGACCATGTGTCGACCATGCTGCGAGTTTGAGTCGAGGGCAAACTCTTCTAAACTCGCAGATTAGGTCGCCGTAGTGGGACAGCCCCTTTATGAGCATCAGTTGTATGCCATATTTTGTCAATTCCTGCCAAAACAAAAAATGTCAGTAACGTGTGGTGTTGTTCGGTCAGTTTGGCAAGTGCAAATATGGATAAGCCTGCAAAGAAGAAAAGACTGTGCAGGAAAAACAAGCAATGGAAAACATAAAAGACGTGGGTTAAACCCGTCAGTGGTGACTCAACGAAGGCCTTCTGTACTTTATGCCGTCGGGAATTTGTCCCGTATTTTGACCTTTTGTCCTTTATTTCGGAGTGAGAAAGTTGGCAAGCCTACATCCCAGCCACCTGCACCTTAGAATGCAGTAGAGTCACAGCTTCATGCATGTGATGCATCCACTAATAGGGTTAGGTTCATCATCACTACATGGCCAGTAACCTGGCAAGATGTTTGGCATGCCTATGTTCAGACCTGCCAGATTACCACCCAAATCGCAAAGATAAAAGTGATTCCTATTATTGAATAAATTAAGCTAATCCCCAGAATGACAGCATTGTAACACTCATTCTGAGTAGGTGGGGCAATACAGCTGGCAACTTGAATCACCTGCAAAAAGCTGCTTGTGAGGAAAAACTCTCCACTCTCACCAATTCTGACTGCAGCTTTTTCTCCAATGAGACATATTGTTATTTTCTATCCTCCCAGTTTAAAGGTCTAATGGCACAAAATAAAACCTTATTTAACAATAACATGGCATTAACTGTAAAGACCGTCAAAGTTTAGTTTAGTTTAGTTGAGTTTAGTTGAGTTTAGTTTTGTTTAGTTAAGTTGAGTTTAGTTTAGAGATAGAGTGTGGAAACAGTCCCTTCGGGACACTGAGTCTGCGCCGACCAATGATCACCCATGCACTAGTTCTATCCTATAAACTTCCACCTGTCTTGACTGTCTTCAGCTTTTCTGGAATAAGACCATCAGTTAAATCCAGATTTTGTTCCCATTCTTTCTTTCTAAGAACATCACCAATTTTCAGCTGTTACGTATTTATGTTGCAGATCTGTCATTGCAAATTAAAGAAAGCTTCCCCATGCTTTGCAGAATCCTGGTACCAAGATCAACAGCAAGTGCTTGGGATTCGCTTTTTTCATTCTTGGTCTGCGAGGTCCCAGAGTGATGAGCGCTTGCTCCGGCTCTAAGGCAGTCACGTGAAAGCATCTCCACCTGCTACCTGCAATCAATCCTTGCCGGTGTCAACCAAGCATCAACAGGGGTCATTATTCTTAAAGCACAGCCGATAGATCGCAGTGTGTTTGCGAGACGCTTTGGTTCACTGCAACTGATCTGGGTCAACTGGCAGCAATTTCTATCCTCTGCCTAAAAGAGTGAGGACTAATCTCTCTCAGTTTCAATAAATATTTTCTGGAGTTTAACACACAGCAGGAGTGACAGATGATAATGACTGCACTACGAAAACAAAATGTAGTTGGCAACCTTTCATAGTTCGAAAGTGGCCCTGCCATTTGTATTGGTCTTGCATTTTTGCATAACTTCCTACAGTTTTGAGCCATTTGTGTCAGACTACATCCTCTCACACTGAAGCTATTAAAAATGTATTGTGTGGAAATCTCTGAACTGAGCTGTTATCTAGCCTCCACAAAAGCTTTTGCATTTATATTTGACATTGAAATTTGTAAATGACAACAACGTTCTCCTGGTGCATGCTTGCCCAGTTTGGCATTTGGAAACGTATTCTACATAAAATATTGGTTTATAGGGCCAGAGACCTTTATGTACTGTCTTTAACTCTCTAACTGCTGAATAGAAATAAGGATCATAACTAATATTCACACAGACACACACACAATTCCTTTCTGAAGATTTTTAATTTCAGGATAGGACATGTTTTCATTGAAATGGAATCCCTCCAATTTCTCAGCTGTGTTGGCAAGCATTTTGTTGACAAGGAACTGCAAATGCTGGTTTACAAAAAGTACAAAGTGCTGGAGTAACACAGCGGGTCAGGCAGCATCTCATAAGAACATGAATATATGACTTTCCGGGTTGAGATCCTTCTTCAGACTTCTTGATTGCTGAAACATCATCTAACCACATCATTCAGAGATGCTGCCTGACCCGCTAAGTTACTGCAGTGACCCATGGATAGAACTAGTGTAATAGTGATTGCTTGGTGGACCGAAGGGCCTGTTTCCATGCTGTGTCTCTAAACTTATCTAAACTAAATTCAAGCTGTTAACAGCAAGGCTAATGACACAAAACATTTTGTAGATGGGCCAAGGGGAGCTTGCACTTTTTCAACTGCTGTTTGAATAATATTTGTTTGAGTAAAATCTCTTTGTGTGGGTGGCACAGTGTCCCAACTGGTAGAGTTGCTGCCTCACAGTGCCAGAGACGCAGGTTCAACCCTGACCTCGGATGCTGCCTGTGTGGAGTTTGCACATTCCCCCTGTAACCCACCCACATGGGTCTCCTATAGGGTGCTCCGGTTTCCTCACACATTCCAAGGACGTGCGGGATTGTAGGTTAATTGGCTTCTGTAAATTGCCCCTAGTGTGTAGGGAATGGATGTGGGAAGTGGTATAACATAGAACAAGTGTGAATGGGTGATCGATGATCGGAAGGGACTTGTTGGGGCAAATGAATAGTTCCCACGCTGTATGTTTCAATCAATTCAATCAGTTAATTAAACTTGAAGTATTAAATGTGTGGAAAGGAACTGCAGATGCTGGTTTATACCGAAGATAGACTCAAAATGCTGGAGTAACTCAGCGGGTCAGGCAGCATCTCTGGTGAAATAGAATAGTGACGTTTCGGGGCGGAATCCTTTTCTGTCTGAGAAGGGTCCCAACCCGAAACATCACCTATTCTTTTTCTCCAGAGATCCTGCCTGACCCCAGTGGCGTAGCGTGGGGGGGGCCAGAGGGGCAGTTGCCCCTGGCGCTAAATTTTTAGGGGCGCAAAAAAATAGTTGGATAATTTTTTTTTATAAAATGGCAAATAAAATTGTTCTAAAGGCACGCTGCACCTCTTTAGCAGCCTTCCCCTGAATTATTGTAATAAAATGTAAATTTTTTTGCCATTTTATAATTTTTTTTATCTAACAATTTTTTGCGCCCCTAAAAATTTATCCAACAATTTTAACCAACCAGCGATCTCTGCGCCGATGCCACTGCCACTGTCCCAGCCGCCGCTGTCGTCCACTGGGCCCGTGGTCGGGTCGAGTGGCCGCTGCCGCCGGAACGTGCCCCAGCTCCGAGTTCTGGTCGCCGCTGTCCCAGCTCCGAGGCCAGGTCGCCGCTGCCGCTGCTCCAGCTCCGATGCCGTGTGGCTGCTGCCGCTGTCCCAGCTCCGATGCCGTGTGGCTGCTGCCGCTGTCCCAGCTCCGAGGCCAGGCCGCCGCTGTCAAAGCCGCCGCTGCCGCTGCCCAGCTCCGAGTTCTGGTCGCCGCTGCCGCTGCCGCTGTTGCCGCTGCCCAGCTCCGAGTTCTGATCGCCGCTGCCGCTGTCCCAGCCGCCGCTACCGCTGCCCCAGCTCCGAAGCCGCCATTAGGCCTCGGCGCAGGCGGAGACGGGGGATACGACAAAAGAAGTCGCATCCCCCGAAGGAAGAGACCAAAAACCGCTAATGAGAAGGCGCAATATTTTAAACTGCCCTGGGCGCGCAAAACCCACCCTACGCCACTGCCTGACCCGTTGATTTACTCCAGCATTTTCTGTAGAATTCATTGCCACAGAAAGCTGTGGAGGCTAAGTGAATGGATATTCTTAAGGCAGAAATTGCTGCAGGAATCTTGATTATTATGGGTGTCAGGGGGTTTTGGGAGAAAGTAGGAGAATGGGATTGAGAGGGAAAGATAGATCAGCCATGATTGAATGACAGAGTAGACTTGATGGGCTGAATGGCCTAATTCTGCTCCTATTACTTATGAAATTATGAACATGAGCATTTTTTTGTCTCTCTTGACTTGAATTAAACCTGGCTCAATAAGAAACATACCATCTCTGACTGGCTTAGATAAATATGTTCGAAGTTGGTCAGTGAACACAATCTGCTTACAAGTAAGCTTGTAGAATGAGTGAAAATCGTCAGACTGTTGGCACCAGATTTCGGCAGAGCTCTGCCAGAAATCCCCTGTCACCACACCTAGCCCTTTCACCATTTGACAGAAAATTCCCTGAGGCTCCGTAGTTTGTTTGTATTTTTAATATGTTGCGGGATTTGGATGGAGTTTGTCATTTCTTCTTAGTACAGAACGATCCTCCTCCCCAGCCACCTGCACCTCAGAATGCAGTACCTGCTGAGTGTTAATATGCAAGAGTCACGGCTTAATGTATGTGATGCATCCACTAATAGGGTTAGGTGCATCATCACTACATGGCCAGTAACCTGGCATGCCTATGTTCAGACCTGCCAGATTACCACCCAAATCGCAGACAAAAGTGATTCCTATTATTGTATAAGTTATTTTATCTTCCTTTCCCAGCTACTCCCGAGAATGACAGCATTGTAATACTCATTCTGAGTAGGTGGGGCAATACAGCTGGCAACTTGAATCACCTGCAAAAAGCTGTTCAAATGAGAAAAACTCTCCACTCTCCCCAATTCCGACTGCAGTTTTTTCTCCAATAAGGCATGTTGTTATTTTCTATCCTCCCAGTTTAAAGGTCTAATGGCACAAAATAAAACCCTATTTTACAATAACATGGCATTAACTGTAAAGACCGTCAAAGTTTAGTTTAGTTTAGTTTGGTTGAGTTTATTTTAGTTTAGTTTAGTTTAGTTTAGTTTAATTTAGAGATACAGAGTGGATACAGTCCCTTCGGACCACTGAGTCCATGCTGACCAATGATAACCCATGCACTAGTTCTATCCCCCACACTAGGGGCAATTTGCAGAAGCCAATTAACCTACAAACCCACATGTCTTTGGAATGTGTGAGGAAACCGGAGCACCTGGAGGAATCCCACGTGGCACAGGGAGAATGTTCAAACAGCACTCGTAGTCAGGTGCAGTCAAACCCGGGTCTCTGGCACTGTCAGGCTGCAACTCCACCACTGCACCACCGTGTCGCCCTAAATGCATTAAATGGAGCATGGGATCCTTTTCAAAGGATGCAAAACAGGGAATGGGATGGAGATGCTGGAATCTTGAGAAAAACACAAAGTGCTGAAGTCACTCAACAGGTCAGGCATCATCTGGGGAGGCAACGTTATCTAACACTCCATATTTCATACTCTACTTACTAAACTCAGTAACATTCATGATTATATTGCCTTTATGTGATGATAAGTTTGGCTCAATGGAGCAGCCGGTAAAGCTGCTGCTTCACAGCGCCAGTCACCGGGTTCGATCCTGACCTCAGATGCTGTTTGTGTGGAGTTTGCATGTTCTCCCTGTGACCATCTGGCTTTTACTCCTGGTGTACTGGCTCCCTCCCACATCCCAAAGACTTGCGGGTTTGTAGGTTGATTGGCCACTGCAAAACTGTCCCGAGTGTGTAGGGAATGGATGACAAATGGAATAACATAGAACCAGTGTGAATGGAGTACTAGTTTGAAACTAGTGTGGAAAAGTTGTGTGAAGTTGGTCGACGGGGATTCAGTGGGCGAAAAGGTCTGTTTCCATGCAGTGTCTTTAAATAAACCAATAAAAAGATCAATATATTTCTTAAATTGAAAGTTAAAATAAAGTAGAAATGCATCTGTTGATAGTGACAGGGAGTAGCTATTAGTACATTATAGGCTTGTTGGCCTGTGATCCATTCTGAAAGGTAACTCATGAGGAATGTACTTATGAATTCCTACTATTCACATCTGTTGGGTGGACTCCCACTGATAGACATAAGCACTAAATCCAAATTGACTTTGACTTGAGTAAATATGCGCATAACCCATTGATATCACTCAGCACCAACACACACAGTTCTAATACTCGTATCAATTAACAATTAAGATGCAATTATCAACAGTTTTTTTTCCATCAATATATCCCCCTCTTCTGTCTTTGATTTTCTGACCAAACAACTTCCAATTTAATGAACTAATAACTAAAAAGCATAAAATCAACTTTTTAGTTAGGTGCAAAGTAAAGATCAAGTAAAAATTTTAAAAACTTTTTAGAGGCATCGATATGCCACACAGTCACTATAAAAGATAAAAGTCTGAAGAAGGGTTTTGGCCCGAAACATTGCCTATTTCCTTCGCTCCATAGATGCTGCCGCACCTGCTGAGTTTCTCCAGCACATTTGTCTACCTTCGATTTTCCAGCATCTGTAGTTCCTTCTTAAACACTATAAAAGACTATAAGGGATTACAGTAAATAGCTGTCAATTGTTTTTTTATAATTTAATTGTTTGAATAGGTTTTGTATTTTTCTGAAGAAGACTTTAGACTTTAGAGATACATCACAGAAACAGGCCCTTCGGCCCACTGAGTACGTGCCGACCAGCGATCATCCCATACACTAGCACTATCCTACACAATAGGAACAGTTTACAATTGTTTTTATCAAAGCCAATTAACTTACAAACCTGTATATCTTTGGAGTGTTGGATGAAACCGAAGCACCTGGAGAAAACCCATGCGATCACGGACGTACAAACTCCGTACAGACAGCACCCGTAGTGAGGATCGAACCTTGGTCAATGATGCTGTAAGGCAGCAACTCTTCTACTGCATCACTGTACCGCCCATGAGAAACATGTCAACATTTGACACCTTTGACCCCTTTCTAATCTCGGGAACAACACTACGGCCAGTTGCAAACTTTTATGAGTGGGTCAAGTGATAACATTGACTGCGAAACAAGGACCTGCAGTTGCTGGAATCGTGAGCAAAATGCTGGAGTAACTCAGCGAGTCGGTCAGCAATTCTGCAAGACATGGATAGATGACGTTTCATGTTGAGATCTTTTTTCAGACTGAGCGCAGAAGGGATGAAGAAAGCTGGAAATGATCCACAGATGCTGCCTGACCCAGTGAGTTACTCTCACACTTTGCGTTTCGATAGCACTTGCATTCCAGGTGGGCCTACAGCATTGCTTCGCAGAATGGTCCAAGTTTATCTCAGGACATTCACGTTGGGGAACCCCATGAGATAAATGAGATCTTCTCTCTTAGTTCCACGGTGAGAGAGGACAATGCACTGCCGACTGCAAATTCTGAGCACAGTGTATTAATGACGGGACAAACGAATGGGGGCGACAACTGTAACAGGCCTTTGTGGCAGGCTGCAGGTGGGACTTTGAAATGGCGCCAAACCCTGGCCACTCTGGCATAGTGGGCTGTTTCTAGGCATTAACCACTTAACTGGTGATTGTACTTATGTATGGCAAAAATCCTGCTGACCTGTATGCAAAACACGAATGCGGGTTTCTCCAGCACTTTTGTCAACCATCAAAAAGAGCATGATCGTTAAGAATTACGTGGCTATAATAGCTGATTATAATACAACTCTAATATGGACCAGGACTTTAGGGCCTGAACTGTAGGGAGAGGTTGGACAGGCTAGGTATTTATTCCGTGGAGCACACGAGGATTAGAGGTGATTTTATAGTGTATATAAGATCATGAGGGGAATAGATGGGGTGAATGCACACTGTCTTTTACCTAGAGTAGAGGAATCAAAAATTAAAGGACATAGGCATAAGGTGAGAGGGGAAAGATTTAATGGGAATCTGAGGGGCATCTTTTTCATACATAAGTGGATATATGGAATGAGCTGCCAGAGGAGGTAGAGGACGCAGAAACTATCGCAACACATAAGACCTTTGGACAGGTACATGGATTGAAAAGGTTCAGCGGGATATGGGCCAAACATCAAACTAGTGATGATGGGGCACCTTGGTCGGCATGGATAAGCTGGAACGAAGGAGCCTGTTTCCCTTCTGCATGACTCTATGACTCTGACTAAATATGGTGTATGTTTGAATTGTTGGAATTCCTCTCACTCCAGTAGTTTAACATAGCAGCAGTCCTATTTATTGGAAGGATGTTATCACCAATAGAAATGGAACAAGCATTTTGTTCACAATTAGCAAATCATTTCTAGCATCATTCGTTTTAAGACGTTGAAGACAATTAATGATTGAAATGGACAGCAAGTTAATTAGCATTGAACGAAAGGAAAAAACTTTAATGTTGAGCGTGACCTTTTAACCAGAACTCAATTCCAAGGCTTTGCTTCATTGTATTGATGAACTTTTAACCCTTCTTAAGCTACGTGGAGAAAGGATTTGTTTTGTTAAAATAGATAAACTAGCATGCGCACAATCGGAGTAACCGCATGTCAACTCATGGATAATCATCCCTTCATACAGCTTTGGACTTCAGCACCATTTGAGAAAAGGTGGGCCCTTGACAACACTAAAGGGCCTGTCTCACGAGCATGCGACTGCATGCGGCAAGCGCGACCAAACCGGAAGCGGGGGCCGCGCGGAGGTCGAGTGATCCCGTACGAGTTGACGTGAAGTTCGAGCGAAGTCCGCGGGAAGTTCGCGCTAGGCATACGCCGTCAAGACGCTGAGTACGGCGTCGAGACGGTGCGTACGGCCTCAATGCGGCTGCGGGCCGGCAGGCCGTTGCCGCGCGGAATTTTTGAACAGTGTCAGTTTTTCAGAGCCCCGCGCGATGTCGGGACCAGCTCCGCACAACTCCGTACAGCTCCGGCGATAGAAGTGAGACTGGCCCCGCGAGGCCGTATGGCTCAAGCG
The DNA here is from genome assembly GCF_010909765.2 of Amblyraja radiata. Taxonomy (NCBI): domain Eukaryota; kingdom Metazoa; phylum Chordata; class Chondrichthyes; order Rajiformes; family Rajidae; genus Amblyraja; species Amblyraja radiata. The sequence continues at coordinate 26,463,348 of NC_045978.1, read as the reverse complement.
ACCACGTTAGGTCACGCTTGCCGCATGCAGATGTTCTCATCTTCCTCCATTGAAGCAAACTGTACGGTTCACCGCTGCTCTTTTTTCCTTTCTGCACTCTCCTCAGGAAATTCAAGAACCACTTAGGAACCTATGAACATGACGGGGGACTGCCAAGAGCACAGGGGGGATCTGGTCGGCAGGGGGGAGCCACCGAGAATGAAGGGGGAGCTGGTGGAGGGCAAGAACAAAGGAGTACCCGGTGGGAAGGGGGCACCGAGAATTAAGGAGAGACCCGGCATGGATCCGCTATGAATGAAGGAGGGACCCGGCAGATGGGGGGCAGGGGGCTACCAAGAACGATGGGGAATGTAACGGGGGAGGGGGGAGCTGCTGCCACATGTGGCGGCAGGCAGTAGATAGGACTGTTCCTTTGTGTAATTTGTTGGTGCCAAAACATGGCGACACTTATGTACTGCCTCGATGAGATCCGCTACTTAATTTGACCAGGTTGTATGCAAAACAAAGCATTTCACTGTGTCTTCTTCTATTTCTTCATGCATATGGCATGCACAGCCTAAAGTTGTAGGACAACTTGTTCTTGGGCAAGACACTTCACCCACCTTTGCCTGTGTGTGAATGTGTGTGAATGTGTGTGAGTGATTGGTGGTGGTCGGAGGGGCCGTAGGCGCAGATTGGCAGCCACGCTTCCGTCAGTCTGCCCCAGGGCAGCTGTGGCTACACTGAATGCTACCACCACTGAGTGTGACTGAGGAGTGAAGGAATAATGCGATGTAAAGCGCCTTGAGTATTAGAAAGGCGCTATATAAATCCCATCCATTATTATTATTATTTATTTGATCTTATTTGATAGTGCACGTCATGTTGATTGCATTCGTCGAAACAGGGTGGATGACGTGAAGGTTGCAATCTCCCACCCCATTTCACTGTGTCTAGGTACACGGGACAATAAAATATGTTTGAATCGTTGAACCATTGAAGCATTGACAGATAATGGCAATAGTTTTCTGCTTTTCCCTCATCCATCCTGGATGTGTCCTGGGTGCTATTTTTGTAAGTAACAGTGACACTTAGTGCTGTAGTAACGCAGCAGGTCAGGCAACATCTCTGCAGAACATGGATGGGTGATGTTTTGGGTCAGGACTCTTCTTCAGACTGATTGCAGGGGTGGGTGGAAAGAAAATTAGAAGAGTGAAGGGGCATGAGACAACATGGCAGGTCACATGTGAACACAGGTGGGAAGAAGTTTGGTGGGCACATGGTTAAACAAAGGCCAGAAATGAACACACACAAGGTGTGAGGCAAAGGTATTAGAGAGTTGCGAATTGTGAAGTTAGAAGATGTCTGAAAAGTGAGGAAAGCCATCAAGGAATTCCTTGACTTTTGGAAGCCTTGCACTTTAATTAAATGCTCCATCATGCTTTGAATGCAAAACTCAGAGAGTGACATTCATCAAACATTTTATTTTCGGTGCTGCAGGAAGACTTTTACGTTGGTTTCGATTTATCACTGCTGGGTCAAATTTCAGTTACTCCCTGTTGAACAGCCCCAAGGGAATATCTTAACAAAGCAAAGGCTTGCTTCAAATAATTTCCTTTCATTAACTCATTTACATTATTTGTTTAAAGATTTTCCTAAAATTTGGTATTTGGCTACTGTCTATTCAGGAGCCCCGCCTAACCAGTTGTCAGTTGTATAGAAATTCATGTAACCAATAACAGAAGAAAGCATTGCACAGGTAAGTATCTCATTAACCAATTCTCTGTACTTCATTGTGAGAGTTAAAGTCAGTTGTTAATATCTTATGATCTTTTTAATGTAAGAAATGTGTGCAATCAGCTCAACCAAATGAGGTCAAAGTTGTGTCTGAAGAAGGGTCCTGATACATTATGTCACTTATCCATGTCCTCCAGAGATGCTACCTGACCTACTGAGTTACTCCCGCAATTTGTGTCCTTTTATTTATGTCAACAGTTGTGTAAATTTGGCTCCAGCAAGATTTTCAACCAGATAGGTTTGAATAATTCAGGGGTGTGGTGGCACAGGAATAGAGTTGCTGCCTTACAGCGCCTGAGACCCGCATTTGATCCTGACTACGGGTGCCATTTCTACAGAGTTTACACGTTCTCCCCCTGACCGCATGGGTTTTCCTTGGGTGCTCCTGTTTTCTCCCACACTCAAAAGACATACAGGTTTGTAAGTCAATTGGCTTTGGTAAAGATTTTAAATTGTCCCTTGTATGTAGGATAGTGCTATTGTAAGGGGATCACTAGTCGGCGTGGACAGGCAGCATCTCTGGAGAGAAGGAATGCAAGACCCTTCTTCAGACTAAGAGTCGGGGGAAAGGGAGTCTAGAGATATGGAAGGGGCAAGGTGTGAAAATAATAGATCAAGGCAGTTGCTGGTATGGAAATGTACAGAGAATGGTTCATTGTAAACTGAGAGGATTATTTTCTATGAGCCTGTTACTTCTTTATTAATAGACTACCATTTCCATAATACTGTTGCCAAATTAACTGGAATTTAGTTCCCTGTTTTCTCCATCCCTCGTTATTTCAACAATGGGCTTCCATTCACTACCTTTTTATCTGTGTGAAGCTTTCATTAATCCATAGAAATTTGGAAGAAGATAATCAGTGCATCCACCATATCCAAAGCCACTTTGAAACATTGAATGGCAGGTCATTAAGTCTCTGGGGATTTATTGGTTTACAGATACGAGTCCCTCCATTAATTTAATCACTACTAATGCTGATTTATTTCATTTTAGATCTTATCGTCTATTGCTATGAAGGTTTGAATTCTTCCTTTAGACGGATTCAAAATGTTTGCTAAATTCCTCTGGCATTTCCACATTCTTCCGTGTTATTTCTTGTCTCAGTCTACAGTGGACCCACATTAATATGTGTTAATGTTTTCCTTTTAACAAATTAGTAGAATATTTTGAGTCTGTTTTAATGTAGAACCACCCCCCATCAGTCTGAAGAAGGGTTTCGGCTCGAAACGTCACCTATTTCCTTCGCTCCATAGATGCTGCTGCACCCGCTGAGTTTCTCCAGCATTTTTGTGTACCAAGGAACTGCAGATGCTGGTTAATGCACAATTGGACGGAAATGCAGGACTACTTCAGCCGGTCAGGCAGCATCTCTGTAGAACATGGATAGGTGATGTTTCGGGATGGGAGCCTTCTTCAGATTTCTATGATGAAGGGTCTCGACCTGAAATGTCACCTATCCATGTTTTCCAGTGATCCTGCATGTACTGTTGAGTTACTCCGGCACTTTGTGTTCCTTTGAGTCTCTTTTAGATTACTAACATTTTATTTTATCCCTTTTCTTATCTTTGACTTGGTATTCGTTCATTGAAATGTAAAATGTGCCCATTTTAGCAATTTTATAAACCATTCCCTGTGAGGTAATATTTCTCTCTAACTGCACTGATTACCCATGCTTGCTCTACATTCCATATTGGTGTTAAAGTGATATATATTTGTTGTAAATGATGTGGGATTATTTAAATGTTAACCATTGCTGGTTTTCACCCATAACTTTTAACATAGGGTCTGTAGACAAATATGTTTGCTAATTGTCTCATGGTACTTCTGACCTCCTTGTCCAGTCACATAGTTTTCAGCTATTCCAAACAGTTTGGGATTAAAGTAATCTTCCCATTTCATGCACATCCTTAATCTTGACACCTTCATATTGTATGCTCAAGAGGATTTGTCAGTTTGTCGTATGCTTAAAGGGCATGTCCCACTGCGGGGACCTAATTTGCGAGTTTAGAAGAGTTTGCGCTCGACTCAAACTCGCAACATGGTCGACACGTGGTCCTAGGAGGTCAATGTAACTCTCCTTCATGCTCGAGAGAAGTTCCCGCATACTCGCGGGCTCAGTTTGATCGAGGAGTATTTTTTAGCATTCTGAAAAATTGTCCGCCAGTAAAAATGGGTCAGCCTGGAAAAAAAGTTATTTTTTTACTCGTAGGTTTAGTCGAAGTAGGTCGGCATGTTATTCGTAGGTAATCGAAGGCAATTGAAGGTAATCAAAGGTAGTCTAAGCTAATCAAAGGTAGTCAAAGGTAATCGTAGATAGTGTTAGTATAGTCGAAGGTAGTCGAAGGTGGTCGTCTTCATTCTCCACTATTCGGTGTCCAATTTTACAGAGAGCATCAGTGAGTAAATCATAGATAGTCAAAGCTAGTCTTCAACATAGTTAAAGGAGGTCGAAGGAGATCGAAGGAGGTCTTCTACATGGTCGTAGGAGGTCTTCTATAAATTCGTAGGAGGTTCTCTACATAGCCGAAGGAGGTCGTAGGAGGTGTTCTACTTTGGCGATACAACAAGACCATGACAATCTCCTTGACTCTCCTAAACTCTTCTAAACTCGCAAATTAGATCCCTGCAGTGGGACAGGCCCTTAAGACACTGTATGAGAGAGCATGATAAACAATAACAGGAATAGGCCAGTCCGACGTTTTAGCCCGCACTGCCATTCAGTAAAATCATATCTGAACCAATCTTGTCCTCAACGCCCTATTCCTGCTCTCACTCCCTGTACCTTAGTTTAGTTTAGAGACACAGTGCGGAAACAGGCCTTTTGGCCCACTAAGTCCACACCGAACGCACATTAACACCACCCAACGCACACTAGGGACAATTTTACGTTTATACCAAACCTCCCCCCGCCCCTCCCCCACCAACTGAAGTGGTGTCCCAACCCAGAACATCACCTATCCATGCGCTCCAGGGATGCTGTCTGATCTGCTGAATTGCTCCAGCACTTTGTCTTTTTATGTGGGCCAGCATCTGCAGTTCCTTGCTTCTACACCTTGTGGAATGTGTCTGGCCCATTCCCTGTCACGAATATTGGTTTCTTATGCTCAAATATCACGTTTTTTTTAGTTTTCACAGCGCCTCCGTTCCCTTGAAACCCCAGGGTATCGTTCACCAAAAGGACCATGTTCAATTATTTTATTTACAAGGAATATAGTTATTAAGCTCAGTTGTATGTAGCTTGGCTGAAGCCAAGACTAACTATCACACATATGTTTCATCACAGTGACCCTGCTATACACTCCTGACAGCAAACATTTCATTAACAAAAGCTTCCTTGTGACTTGTCAAAGCAACTCACAGACAAACAAACAAAAATTGTTTTGATACTATAATCCAAGTAAAATTTGTCAAAACAGATTTATCAATCAAGGGGAAATTACCATTCTTTGCCAATTCATAATGTCTTCATGAATGCATTGAAACGTCCTCTCATCAGCTATAATGTGGTCATTGGAGACCTTTGAACTATATTTAATCTGTAGGAAGGTGCTACAGATGCTGAAGATACACCGAAGATAGACACAAAATACTGGAGCAGCTCAACGGGACAAGCAGCATTCCCCAGCATTTTGTGTCTTTCTATATATAGGACTTTATTGGATTTCAATGTTATATCCTGTACTGAATGTTGTACCCATTATCCTTTATCTGTACAATTTGGATGGCTTGACTGTTATCATGTATAGTCTTTTCTCTGACTGGATAGCATACTCACGAATGCGTCGCAGCGGCCTCTGCAGTCCGTTTGTCTTTTTGTTATTTTTGGTCCCGTTTTAATGTAGTTTTTATTATTTTTTTGATGGGGTATGTGTGTGTGTGTGTGTGTGTGTGTGTATGTGTGGGGGGCGGGGGGTGGGGGGGGGAAACTTTTAAAATCTTTCCCCTGCACGGAGAACCCGACCTTTTCCCTGTCGGGTCTCCGTTGTCGTTGGGGCTGCAACGTGGAGCGGCCTCCAGCAGGAACGTCCTGGGGCTCCAGTCACGGAGCTGCGGAGCTACTCACCATCACGGAGCTGGCCGAGTCCGGAGCGGGTGGAGCTGTGGTGGCGCGCTGCTGTGACCCGACCCCCGGAGATTCGGAGGCTTACCGCAGGTCTGGCAGACAGTAATATCGGGAGCCCGCGGGTCCCTGGTGGGAGACCGCTTTTCGGGGCTTCTGCAACGGCGACTTCTCCCGCCCGAGTAGCGGGGTCGAGGATGACCTGGAGCAGGGCCTTACATCATCGCCCGGCGTGGCTTCAACGGCTGCGGGACTTTGCTAGAGCCCGCCGGGGGCTCCAACAACAAGACCCGGAGCGTGGCCTTGCATCGCCCGGCGTGGCTTTAATGGCCGCGGGACAATTGCCATCGCCCGCCGGGGGGCTTTAGATTAGATTAGACTTTATTAATCCTCTTATTCAGGGGAAATTCAGATGTCCTTGCAGCACACTAATAAAAATACAACACAGTATTCATGAAGAAATTCCACACCAAAACATAAAAACATCCCCCCACAGTGATTCCCACTGTGGGGGAAGGCACAAGGTCCAGTCCCCATCCTCTTGTCCAACCAAAGTCTCTGACATCGGGAGGGGAATGGGGAGTGCAGGGGAGAGATAAGTTTTTTTGCCTTCCATCACAGTGAGGAGGAGATGCGCTGTGATGGATGTCTGTGTAAATTGTGTTGTGTCTTGGGTCTTTTTTTTCATGTGTGTATGACTGCAGAAACAACATTTCATTTGAGCCTCTATGAGGTTCAAGTGACAAATAAATTGTATTGTGTATTGTATTGTGTACAAACCAAAGCTTTTCACTGTACCTCTGTCCACAGGGCTAAACTAATCAACTAAATTAATGCCAGAATATATTAACTCAGGAATTTTACTTACAAGGTAGCACCCTTAAACTGTTATACATTGAGGATTTAAGACTTTGAAAATTGTGTTTTGCTCAACGTTCTAGCATCTGCAGTTAGAGTCAAAGAGTCATAAAGTTATACAGCAAGGAAACAGGCCTTTTGGCCCAACCTGCCCACACCGGCTAACATGCCCCATTTACACTCGTCCCACCTGTCCGCATGTCGCACATATCCCTCTAAACCCGTCCTATCCATGTACCTGTCCAAATGCTTCTTAAGTGGTACATGTTACCCCTTAGGTACCTATTAAATCTCGCCCCCCCCCCCCTCCCACCTTAAACCTATGTCCTCTGGTTCTTGATTCCCCTACATTGGGCAAGAGACTCTGTACGTCCACCCAATCTATTCCTCTCATGATTTTGTACACTTCCCTGTACAGTTTCCTTGTGTCTTTCCTCCAAAAATGTTGTAAATTTCAGTGAGGTTGTCTATCATTCTTGTAAACTGTGGAGGACACACGCCTACTCCATTGTTCTGACGCAGATATTTGAATTTAGCTCACCTACAGTTCAGAAGCAAATGCAGGAGTTTAGGAATTCTCGGGGGATCCTTCGCAGATTTGTGTTAATCGTGTTATACTATTTATCAATTGCAACCCATGCAGGTTTTGAAAGGCTTGGTCAGGAAAAGGGTTAAAATCAATACCTTCACAACCAAGACTTCCTGTCATCCAGAATGCCTCCACAATTACCAACCTTCATCTATCAAAACAAACACGCTGTTCTGTTTTCCAGAGGTTGTTTTTCAGTAAAGTGTTTCCTACGATTTAAGAGGGGTTGAAAGAATCAACTGATTCTCTTTCCTCCCTTTTCATGTGAGTTGTAGAGTCAGCTCTTGTGAAACACTCTGGTTATCTGCAACAATCAGACCTATTTGGGGGAACCTGGAGCCAGCAAGACTACTTGGGGCCTCTTAATGTATTTTAGACTGGTCATTCTACATTATCTGAAGAACACACGCTGTACAGGCACTCAACACCTCTTTCCCAAACCCACAAACCCATTTTCACAGCGTGTCCCAACAAAGAGGGTAATTAGAATTTACATCAGTGTAATTAGTCAAAGCTTCCCGAACAGAGCACTGGAATATACGGCATTTTTCAAAGCACCTTGGTCACTAAAGTGGTACCATGGGGATTTTGTTATGAGTACAGAGTGTGTTAAGGGTGTGGTAGAATAGTGGTTATGTTGGGGTCTTAGAAATCCAGAGGGTCTTGGGATGATGATTTAGTTTAGTTTAGAGATACAGCGTGGAAACAGGCCATTCGGCCCACCGAGTCCATTCCGACCAGCAATCCCCATACACTAGCACTATCCATACGTTAGGAATAATTAGCACTTTTTTCCGAAGCCAATTAACCCACAAACCAGTACGTCATTGGAATGTGGGAGGAAACCGGAGCACCCGGAGCAAACCCACGTGGTTACAGGGGAGAACATACAAACTCGGTACAGACGGCACCCGTGGTCAGGGTCGAACCCGCTGGCGCTGTAAGGCAACAACTCGAATGCTGCGCCACCGTGCAGCCCCTGTGATCTGGAGATAAAATTCAAATCTCACCACAGCAGCATGGGAATTTAAATTCAGTTCATTAAAAATATCTGGAATTGAAACTTCGTAATACTAACCATGAAATTGTTAAATTATTGCAAAAAACTCATCTGATCGCTAATATCCTTCAGGGAAGGATATGTGCCATGCCTTCTCAGCCTGGACTACACATAATTGGAGACCCAGCATTGTTGTTAACCCTTAAGTGCCCTCTTAATACTTAGGCTAAATTCAGGGGCAACAAGGGGCAAAATATCCCTCCCTTGCCAGCATTGCCCACATCACAAGTTCATAAGTTCATAAGTTATAGGAGCAGAATTAAGCCATTCGGCCCATCCAGTCTACTCCGACATTCAATCAATGCTGATCTACCTTTCCCTCTCAACCCCATTCTCCTGCCCTCTCCGCGTAACCCCTGATGCCTATGCTAATCAAGAACCTGTCAATCTCTACCTTAAAAATATCCATTGACTTGGCCTCCACAGCCTTCTGTGGCAATGAATTCCTCTGACTAAATACATTCCTCCTCATCTCCTTTCTAAATGGACATCCCTTTATTCTAAGGGGTTAAAACCTTTGGTCCTTGACACTCCCACTAGTGGAAACATCCTCTCCATATCCACTTTGGACAAAGATCTACAATTTAAAAAAAAACAAAAAGTGTGAGATGAGGTGATAAGGATGGAAGAGCCATGGCATGTGAAAATAGGTGGAAGAGGACAGGAGAAGGGGAAAGGAAATTGGTGCAGGTCCAGGTGGGCACAGGGAAGGGAGTGGGAAAGGGGTGGAGAGAGAGGAAACAAGTGTTGTTTGCAGGTTAATTAACTGAAATGGGAGAATTCATTGTTCATGCTGTTGGGCTGTAAGCTACCGAAGCGGAATATGAGGTGCTGTTCCTCCAGTTTGCATGTGGCCCGACTGTTGGAATGGAGGAGGCCCAGGTCAGTGTGGAAATGGGAAGGGGAGTTAAAATGGTTTAAAATGGTTAGCAATTTTTAAAAGGATTTTGGTGTGTAACTGAAGGGGGAAAAACAATTTCAGATCAATGAGGAGTGGTGCTAAATGATTGTCTTTATTGTTAAGATACGATGGGCTGAACGATTCCATTTATGGTGCGCTATTCTGTATAATATAACCTGTTCACCGTTAATTACTGAAAACGAGCAACTAAAAGCAGAACCTGCTGGGGATTCTCAGCAAGGTTCTTATGAAAGCTTATTGCCTTGAACATTACACTCTGTTCCTCTCCACAAGAAGATGCCTGACCTGTTGAGTATTTCCAAAATTTTCAGTTCCTACTTCAGACTTTCAGCATCCACAGTATTTTGCTTCTGACTTAAAAGGAGTATCTTGCTAAATGGGTTGTCACATCCCCTTTAAAAATGGTTTCAGAACACTGTTAGAATAATGGTTCCTTTAAATTCTTCCAAGTTTCTGCTGTACGCTTTTTTTCATGAATGCCTTCGCTTCAGTTAACAAATTTCAATCGTGAAAGTGCCTATCCCCTCCTCTTGCTGTTCATCTCCCACCACTTCTCACACCGAGTCCCACATACTTCTATCATCCCTCCCTCTGTTGTTTCCTTCCACCCATAGAGTTATAGACTCTTCGGCCCAACTTGCCCATGTCGACTAACATGCCCCATCTACATTAGTCCCACTTGCCTGCGTTTGGTCCACATTCCTCTAAACCTTTCCTATCCATGTACCTTAGTTTAGTTTAGTTTTGAGATACAGTGCAGAAACAGGCCCTTCGGCCCACCGAGTCCACACCGACCAGTGATCCCCACACAGTAACATTATCCTGGAAAGTGTGCAGAAGAGGTTTACCAGAATGCTGCCAGTATTAGCTACAAGGAGAGGCTAGATAAACTGTGATTGTTTTTTCTGTGGCGTTACAGGTCGGCAGGGATATTAAATTTTGGTTGAAACATCAAAAATGCCTACTCCATCTACAGATGCATAGATCAGCTCCCAATCTCTTACCCCACCATTCTCTACTATTAGTTTCAATTTAGTTTTTCTTTTTATTTACAAGGTTTCACTCATTATATTACACAAGGAACAAAAATCTGTGGAGATCTACAATCTCTATCGCTAATTTCAGCCCATTCACTGTTAGCACCTTCCCAAAACATTGTGATGATAATTTAGTTAAAGCCTGCTTTCATTGGCATATATTTTTATCACTCAATTCTAACTCATTGTGTACAGTGCCCAATGAAAATATAATTCTTCCCCTTTCAAGTCCACCCATTTTCTTTCTGTTGTAATTCTACACCATCAGAGATGACATCTTTAGAAATAAGTTTCTATCAACACTCACAGCTAAAAATATCCCATTGCCTTACTTCAAAGGAAAGTAGGTAAGTTATCTCAGCTTGCAGAACCAACATTTATCCCTCAACCAACAGTACTAAATCAAATTATCTGGTCATAATCACACCACTGATTAGATCAGTTTAGTTTAGTTTGGAGATAAAGTATGGAAACAGGCTGTCCATGCCGACCATCAATTACTCATTCACACTAGTTCTATGTTATTCCATGTTCTAACCCACTGTCTCTATAGTTTTACAGAGGATAATTAAACTACAAACCCGCATGATTTTTGGGATGTAGGTCGCAACATCCAGAGCACCACGAGGAAATCTACATAGTCACAGGAAGAGCATGCAAACCCCGAGGTCAGGATCGAACCAGGTAACCACGGTGATGCAGCATTAAGTTACAATGGCCTCCAATATAATGGCAACATCCAATGCGGATTGCTGTTTATATCTAAAGCTCTATTGTGTCTGCATGTTTGACGCTAAGTTCCCTCCAGATCTTCATTTTAATTCCCCTTCATTTCCAGTCTGGTCATCTTTGATGTTCCAATGAAGCTCCATAAATATTCCAACAGTATCTACCAATCCTCATGGGCACTCTGCTGCCCTCTGTCATAGCAAGATCTGTATTTTATTTAAATCTTTGCACCAGCAGTGTTGATAAGGTTTTGGGTTGGGTGGGGGGAGGGAGGTGGGGGGGGGGGAGGGATAGACACAAAAAGCTGGAGTAACTCAGCAGGACAGGCAGCATCTCTGGAGAGAAGGAATCGGTGACGTTTCGCGTTGAGACCCTTCTTCAGACTGGTTAGGGATAAGAGAAACAAGAGATATAGACGATGATGTAGAGAGATAAAGAACAATGAATGAAAGATGTGTAAAAATGTAATAATATTAGTAATTATTGAACTACCAATAACTGTAGTTCATTGGTTGCAAAGTGCTTTAAGGTTTCCTTTATTTCCTGATAAAGGAAACAGGCCATTGTGAGCTGTTTGTTGGGTGAAAACAAGAAGCTGGTGATAGAGAGAGAGGGAATACTGGGGCTTCCTGAAGTTAGATAAATCAAAATTCATACCACCGGGATGTAAGCTGCCCAAGCAAAATATGAGATGCCGTTCCTCCAATGTGCGTTTAGCCTCACTCTGACAATGGAGGAGGACTATGACAGAAAGGTCTGTGTGGGAATGGGAAGGAGCAGGAATGGAGAGGGTGAAAGATCAGGGAAGGTGGTGGATAAATGGAGAGTGAGATTAGCATTTGGTTGGAGCAGGCTGGTACATCACCACACTGACAGAGAGATCTGCAACCAAGTGCAGCTTACTTTCTTTTCTGTATCTGGAGTTGTCACATTGTTTAGTCAGTAACTTCTGCTTTAATCATATTTTCCTTTGATGTTCCTGAATCCAGTCCTAGTCATCCCATCTGCCACAATTCTTAACATAACTTTAGGTACTCTCAGTAGATTGCTAACCTGTTTTTCTCTTGAAGCTGCCTCATCTTGTTATTGTTTTAGTTGAACCTTCTGCACAAATTAGGGAAGCATGGAGGCACAGCGGTAGAGTTTCTGCCTCGCTCCAGAGACCCTGGGTTCAATCCTGATGGCAGGTGCTGTCTGTATAATGTTTGTACATTTTCCCATGACCACGTGGGTTTGCCCCAGCTGCTCTGGTTTCCTCCCACACTCCAAAGACATACAGATTTATAGGTTCATTTGTCCGGTAAAAATTATAAATTCTCCCTAGTGCGTAGGATAGTGCTAGTGGGTGATCATTGGTCGGCACAGACAAGGTGGGCCAAAGTGCCTGTTTCCACGCTGTATCTCTAAACTAAACTAAACTAAATTGTCTGCAGTGTTTACCAACTTCACAGCAATAACAGTTGTTCATTGGTTGCAAAGTGCTTTAAGGTTCACCGTTGTTATAAAAAGGAACTGCAGATGCTGGTTTATACCAAAGATAGACATAAAATACTGGAGAAACTCAATAGGTCAGGCAACATCTCTGGAGAAAATGTATGGATGACATTTCTGAAGAAGAATCCGCCCGAAATGTCGCCTATCCATTGTTCTTCATTGAATTCACTGGATGTTTTTAAGAGAGTTAGATTTAGCTCTTAGGGCTAATGGAATCAAGGGATATGGGGAGTAAGCAGGAATGGGGTAGTAATTTTGGATGATCAGCCATGATCATATTGAATGGCAGTGCTGACTCGAGGGCCGAATGGCCTACTCCTGCACGTATTTTCTATGTTACTATATTTCTATGTTTTTGTATGAATTGTTACAACTGCACTTGTATAAGTGACACCCCCCTTCCCCTATGCATGTTTCTCCCAATATAGGTTGATAGCAAGAGAATCAATGGAGTTTGACGGGCTAGTAAGAGAGAATAGGTCCAGGAATATAAATTAAATTGATGGGATTGCTCTGAGAACTAGCACCAACAGAATGGGCCAAATAGAAGACTCCCGACCCAAAATGTCACCTATCCATGTAATCCTGAGCTGCTGCCTGGCCCGCTGAACTGCTCCAGCCCTCTCTGTCTTCTCAAATACTCTCCTTCTAGGTCATAATAGAAATATTCCTTACCTAAGCCCTTTGCTACATTTTTGCACCTTAGTTGAGCCATCAATCTCTGCCTCTGATCAGCACTGTTTAATCCCAAACGAAACCCAAATAGTCCCACTCCATTTTAAAACAGGCCAGGATCTGCGCAGTATATGGCAGGAGCCTGGAGAGTGTTGTAGAACAGAGAGACCAAGGGGTATAGGTACGTAGGTTCTTACAAATGGAGGCACAGGCAAGCAGAGTAGCAAGGGCATTCGGCACATTTCCCTACATCCGACAGGCATTGAGTACATTGAGCATTGAACGTCTTGTTACAAGTGTAGAAGTAGTTGGTGACTAACTACACGGAGTATTGTGTGCAATACTGTTTTCCCAACTATAGCAAGAATGCCATTAATTCAAGAAGAACGCAGTAACGATGTTCCCAGGATGTTCCAGAACTGAAGTGCTTGAGTCACGAGGAGAGGCTGGATAGGCTGGGGGTTTATTCCTTGCAGCGCAGGAGGCTGAGGATTGGTCTTGAAGAGTTCTATAAAATCATGAGGGACATAAATGTGATGAACGGCACTGCCGATCCCAGGGTAGAGGATTCTAAAACTAGAGGGCACGGATTTAAGGTGCACTCCCTCTTGCTATTGACGGAGTGCAGCGTAGGTTCACAAGGTTAATTCCCGGGATGGCGGGACTGTCATATGCTGAGAGAATGGAGCAGCTGGGCTTGTATACTCTGGAATTTAGAAGGATGAGAGGGAATCTTATTGAAACATATAAGATTATTATGGGTTTGGACACGCTAGAGGCAGGAAACATGTTCCCGATGTTGGGGGAGTCCAGAACCAGGGGCCACAGTTTTAGAACAAGGGATAAGGCATGTAGAACGGAGATGGGGAAACACTTTTTCACACAGAGAGTTGTGTGTCTGTGGAATTCTCTGCCTCAGAGGGCAGTGGAGGCCGGTTCTCTGGATACTTTCAAGAGAGAGCTTGATAGGGCTCTTAAAGATAGTGGAGTCAGGGGATATGGGGAGATTGTGGATGATCAGCCATGATCACATTGAATGTGGCTCGAAGGGCCGAATAGCCTCCTCCTGCACATATTGTCTATTATCTATTGTGAGAGGGGAAAGATTTAATAAGGACATGAGGCACAACGTTTTTACACACATGGTGGTGGGAACAAACTAACAGAGGAAGCTGTAGAGGCGGGTACAAGTACAGCATTTAACAGCATTCAGTCAGATAGATGAATACAAAAGGATAAGAGGCTTATGGGCCAAGCACATGCAAATGGATCTACAGTAGCTCAAATAGACAACTTGGTCATATGGACGTTGGGCCAAAGGGTCTGTTTTCATGCTGCATCACTCTACAATTCTAAAAATATAAGTTGTTATTGTAGAGTTAGACTGAATACAGTTGATGTATTAAGTCCATTGTGTTGATATATCACTTTGTTGCTTGAGATGTACTCACAACTAATAGACTGCAGTTTAACATGTCCATGTTCAATATGTTTGCGTGCTGGTCTTGTTAACTTCCTTTAAACAACTTAAAAGTGCATTAAAATAATGCACAAATAACCTTTACTTAAAAGATTTAAGGAGCCCATTATTTGTCTGGCAATATTAAACCATCTCTGTAAAACTTAGAGAAAACATAGACATCTCTTAAAAAGCACAAACATCAGTAAACAAGAAATGAAACCCATAAACATTCATTAAAGTGGCACACTGACTCAGCTGGTAGAGCTGCTGCCTCACAGCACCAGAGACCCAGTTTCAATCCTGATCTGTGTGTAATTCGCACATTCTCCTTGGGATCTCGTGCATTTCCTCTGGGTGCTCTGGTTTCCTTCCACATTCCAAAGATGTGCAGATTTGCAGGTTAATTGGCCTCTGCAAAGTTGCCCCTAACATGCAGGGAGTGGATGAGAAAGTGGGATAACATAGAACTAGTTAGTGTGAATAGGTGATCGATGGTCGGCGTTCGACTCAGTGGGCCAAAGGGCCTGTTTCCATGCTGTATCTCTAAACTAAACAAAACTAAGCTAAATATGGAGCGCGTTAACCTAAGCTTAGATACACATAAATAAGCAGGGATATCCTAAACAAACATAGATATCAATAAACCTGCATTGACGGGTTAAACAAAGATGGATATTATTAAATGAATGTGGATGTCTCTAAACATGGCAACCTCCACATATTATGCAATAATAATGGAAAGCATTTGGGGATATGGATTAAACCACCATTTTATTATTTACCACACAAATTCCCTTAAATTGCTGAAGAATGTACTAATCCCGGCATAGGAAAATAAATGAAATCAGATGGTAATTATTAACTTTTTTAAATTATTTAAACCAGTCAAGCTAATAACTAAGG
This sequence comes from Amblyraja radiata, assembly GCF_010909765.2. Lineage (NCBI taxonomy): Eukaryota > Metazoa > Chordata > Chondrichthyes > Rajiformes > Rajidae > Amblyraja > Amblyraja radiata. Next base: position 26,447,782 of record NC_045978.1, on the reverse strand, counting down.
TTACAAGATGTATGAAGAGAAAATGTAAAACTTGATAAAACTGTCAGCTTACTTAATTGTGTTTTAATATTTCTTATGCCACTGATTTCTACAAGAAGTTTCTTACACTGTATTTGATACCTTGTAGCGAATTGCATACATTGTACTTGATCAAAGATTTCACATCAAAGGCATTGCAAACCTCTTTTTCATGAGGTTTCTATATTGTGTGGTGTTGCTAATAGAATGTGCCATTCAGTTTATGCTCACTCTCACTAACCTGAGAGACTGACTTCATTCAAGACAACCTATCACCAACTATATAGCAAATCCACAGGGTCATGAGGAGAATGGGGTGGCACAGTGGCGCAGCGGTAGAGTAGCTGCCTTAAAGGGCCAGAGACCAAGGTTTGATTAGATTAGATTAGATTAAACTTTATTAATCCCCTTATTCAGGGGAAATTCTGATGTCCTTGCAGCACACTAATAAAAATACAACATAGCATTCAAAAAGAAGTTCAACACAAAAACATCCCCCCACAGTGATTCTCACTGTGGGGGAAGGCACAAAGTCCAGTCCCCATCCTCTTGTCCACCCAAAGTCGGGCCTATTGAGGCCTCCACAGTCGCCGCCACGGCGCCCGATGTTCTCACCGGGTGATGGTACTCCGGCGTCGGGAGAACCCCCAGCGGCTTGGGGTGCCAGGAACGTCCGCCTTCCCACCGGAGACCGCGGCTTCCAAGCCAACAGACCGCGCCGGACGGAGCTCCGCACACTGGCGATCTCAGCAAGAGCTCCCAGGCTCCGGGATGTAACGTTCAGCGTCGCAGCTGGCCGCTCCACAGAACCGCGGCTCCACAATGTTCTTATCGGCGGTCCCAGCATACTGGAGTTCCAGCGCGGCGACCCAGGAAAGGCATCGCCCGCTCCGCAATAGCGCTCCAGCGCTGCGCCGCCGCCAAAGCCGATGTTCTGCGCCGCCGCCAAAGCCGATGTTCTGGCCAGGTCCCCTCAGGGAAACGTCGCTCCAGGACCCGCTGGTAGGCCGCAAGGACAGGTCAAAATCGCTGCTCGGAGGAAGGCAACCCCTCCGACCAGGTAGGGACTTGGAAAAGCAGTTTCCCCCTTCCCCCCCACCACCCCCCACACATAAAAAGATTAGGCCCCCTGACTACACACTCAACGTACTAAAAATAATAAAAAAGAAGGGGGAAAAAACGGACAGCTGCAGGACAGGCAGCCGTTCAGGACAGCGCCTCCTCCGGAACATGATGCTGTCAGTATGGAGTTATACGTTCTCTCTGCGGTTGCATGGGTTTTCTCTGGGTGCACCGGTTTCCTCCCACACTCCAAAGACATACAGGTTTGTATGTTAATTGGCTTCTGTCAATTGCCCTAAGTGTGTAGGATAGGAAACTGGGATAGCATAGAACTAGTGTACAAGTGATTGAAGGTCGTACAAGGTCGGCTCAGACTTGTTGGATCAAATGGCCTGTTTTGACACTGAATCTCTAAACTAAACTAAACATCCGTATTTCCCGGCAATGAAGACGCACCCTCATTTTGAGTTGCTAAATTTTGAATAAAGGCTGGCGGGACAGGACCAAGGTTTTGGTTTAGTCCAGGGGTCGTTAACCTTTTTTGCATAGGGGCCAGGACCCATGTTTGTGAGCGGATGGCGGGCCACATCTATCGCCATAGTTACTAAATGGAGGTAATAATACATACTAACTAAATGAGTAATTAGTAATAATATATACTAATAATAGGATAATAATATATACTAAGACTGGATAGACTTGGTTTATACTCTCTAGAATTTAGGAGATTGAGAGGGGATCTTATAGAAACTTACAAAATTCTTAAGGGGTTGGACAGGCTAGATGCAAGAAGATTGCTCCCGATGTTGGGGAAGTCCAGGACAAGGGGTCACAGCTTAAGGATAAGGGGGAAATCCTTTAAAACCGAGATGAGAAGAACTTTTTTCACACAGAGAGTGGTGAATCTCTGGAACTCCCTGCCACAGAGGGTAGTCGAGGCCAGTTCATTGGCTATATTTAAGAGGGAGTTAGATGTGGCCCTTGTGGCTAAGGGGATCAGAGGGTATGGAGAGAAGGCAGGTACGGGATACTGAGTTGGATGATCAGCCATGATCATATTGAATGGCGGTGCAGGCTCGAAGGGCCGAATGGCCTACTCCTGCACCTAATTTCTATGTTTCTATGTTTCTAATACATAAATTAGTAAAAATACATAGTTTTCACTTGTTTTTCAATTAGTTCTCTGCAGTTCCCAGATCCCTCGCGCCCCCGGGACTAGCTGTAGTTCCCAGGTCGCCTGTGAGCCCCGGGTCTTGCTGCAATTCCGCTGTCCGGTCCCGGCGACCACTCGCAGCCACCCGAGCTACTGAGTGAGTTGCTGGCATGATCCCTGCCCCCATCCCCCTCCTTCCCAACGCTCCTGCCCTCCCCGCAACTTTACCCCTGGCGGCCCAGCCATGTTGACCCGGATCAGACGCCCCACACTGGATACCAACAAAAAAGTTTTAAATGTACCTCGGAACACGTGACAATAAACTAAACCAAACTTGATAATCGGTTAGTTCAATAGAACCATCCCGTCTGTTTCATGAACATTTCCGCTTCCATTGATGATATCAGCACAACTTTGATTCCACCTAATCTCCATTACTTTGCTCAGATGATTATTTTGATACAAGAGGATCCACAAGGAGTGGATTGGAGGAGAAGGACTGGGCTATTGCCTCCAGTGCCTTCAAGGATGGCTGTAGACGGTGCCTCCTGGGACACAAGTTCACAAGGTACAGGAGTACCATTAGGCCATTTGGCCCATTGAGTCCACTCTGCCATTCAATTATGGCTGATCTCTGCCGTGGATTGTCACCTTGTCATGGTGGCAGGGGCGGAAAACCCAGGGGGGGGGCAGAGGGGACACGTCCCCCCCATGTTTGAGAGGTGGGGGACATCCCCCCCAAGTTTTTGTGATCCTAATTTTAAAATCTCCGCTTTCTGCGAGGCAGTGGGGGTGGGACTGAGGATAGAGTACGGTGATTGGAGGAGGGAGACGTGGCACAGATCTGCACCTCATCCACATGCAGGATCGATCCCGGCTGGCTCTCCGGCGCTGTCCTGAATGCCCCCCCCCCAGGCCAGAGATCGGCAGTCAGACGCGAGCTGTACCCCCAGGCCCACAGCCAGCACAGAGAAACAGCACTAAACCCAGCTCAACTCCGCCTGCCCCGCCAGGTTAACCTGCCTGGGCTTGCGGGAAATATGGCCAGCGCGGAGAAGCAGCGCTGGTGTCCCGTCAGTCCAGACAGGGCTGTAGTTAACCCGGTGAGACAGGCAGAGTTGAGATTGAGATTGAGCCCAAAGATCCGAGAGGAGCTCCTCTAGTATCTTGGATTGAACCTCCGAAGCCTCGCGCGTTAGTGTCTGTGTGCGCATGCGCGCGCGGCCGCCAAAAAATTCTGTCCCCCGTCCCCTCCATGTTTTGATAGCGAGTTCCGCTCTTGCATGGTGGAGAAACTTGTGTGGTCCTGAGATCCTGAGAGCGATGCCGTCTGGATCTATGCTCCTGGTAGGGCCACCCACGGCGGTACAGTCGAGGGGGAGGTCCCTGACAAAGAGCAATCCAACCAAGACCTCAACAGTGGAACAGGCGGGGGATGATGGCTGACTTCAGTGGAGCGTCACAACGGCTGGGAAGGCGGATGAAGGCTGAACCAGAAAAGGGTCCCTGGTCGTCTTGGACTCCATGCCACTGGATCCTGAGCCAGATCTGTCAAGAACCGTGTGGTGGCTTTCTGTGCACCAGGGACCCTTTTCTGGTTCAGTCTCCCCATGTTAAACAAGGTCATGCACAGGCATCCTCCCAAAAGTGGACAGTCATACTCATTTCGAGTGACCGTCGATGATGATGAATCCCATTTTACTGCCGTCTCCCTAAAACCCTTGATGCCCGTTCTAATCAAGAATTTGTTTATCTCTGCCTTAAAAATATCCTCTGACTTGGCCTCCACAGCCCTCTGTGGCAATGAGTTCCACAGATTAACTACCCTCTGACTAAAGAAGTTCCTCCTCACCTCCTTGTTACAATAGCCTCCTTTAATTCTGAGGCTATGACCTCTGGTCCAAGACTCTCCCACCAGTGGAAACATCCTTTCCACATCCTCTCTGTCTATGCCTTTCTTTATCCAGACCCAGAGGTGGTCGGGCAAGGAAAGGGACATCAGGTCATGGGCCTGCAACAGGTTGGGGCTTACCAGGGCTTCCCTGGATCGAGGACGCTCCAGTACTTCTAGCAAGAGGACCGGACTTTGGATTTTTCTTTGTCTTTGTAAACGGCCTCAAAATATGGCGACGGTTCATTAGCGGGCAGTGGAAAGGAATTTCACTGAGCTGTGCATACGTGACAACAAAGAACCATTGAACCATTGAACATCAGTGGATTACGAGGGCAATGGTTGAAAAATCAAATCCCACTCCTCAGACACATTGGGCTCATAACTCATGGTGCTTCAGGAGTAATGCCTTCTGGTGTATTCTCATCTCAACTTCCTTGGAGGCAACAAGAGGCCATTTTAATACCAGTGACCCAAAGACAGATCCCTGCCCTATATTTTCCAGGAGGGTTATTAAGCATCAAGAGTAGGAGCTCGGATTGATTTTGGCCTCTCTTCTCTTGGAGTAATGTAAGCCAATTGCAGGGCGTTTGAGCCAAGATCAGTTAATTCTGCGCAGATCATGAATCAAATCTGGCATCCGCTAGTTCCACAATGGAGAGTGCATTTATCAAGGGAACCATCAACGTGCATCATTTCATTGAAATCTTACAATCATAGCCATGTGTTTCTTGCATCTGGAAATAGTTTAAGATTACTTTAAGATGAAAGCAGTGCTGAATGTTCCTTGACTGAATCATGGGATTTGGAATGGTAAATATTGTGTGGAGTAATCTGCTGTTTACGTTTACAGCAGATTATTGAAATACTTGTTGTCTAATTTCTATTCCAATCTACCAGACATAGCCTCTCAAAATTGATATTGGAAAGTTTGCGCAACATCATCACCAGCCGGGGAAAATCAATGGGATATTTGGAACCATTAATGGAGAAATGAAAGACATTTGGAGAAGAAATGCAATTGTAATAAAGCTTTGGCAGTTGTTTTATCTACCGTCAATATCTCAAGGTTGAGGCTTGTAAATATGGAGGGCGCGCATAAGGTAAGAGGGGAGCGATATAAGAGGGGCCTCAGTGGCAACTATTTCACTCAGAGGGTAGTCCCTCTCTGGAAGGAGCTACCAGAAGGTGGCACGGTGACGCAGCATTAGAGTCGCTGCCTTATAGGATCAGAGATCTGGGTTTGATCCTGACTACAGGTGCTGTCTGTATGGAGTTTGTAGTTCTGCCCTTAACCCGCATGGGTTTTCTCTAGGTGCTCCGGTTTCCTCCCACACTCCAAAGACACACGGGTTTGTAGGTTAATGGGCTTGGTAAAATTGTAAGTTGTCCCGAGTATGTGTAGGATAGTGTTAATGTGCGGGGATCGCTGGTTGGCTTGGACTTGGTGGGCAGAAGGACCTGTTTCCGCGCTGTATCTCTAAAGCTCAAAGCTAAATTATAATGTTCTGACAGTTGTTTTATATACCATCTTTTTCCCAGAATTGAGGATTCAAAAAGTAGAGGGTTCAGGCAAAAGGTGAGAAGGGAGTGAATTAAGAGATACCTCAGTGGCAACCTTTACACTCAGAGGCTAGTCCCTTTCTGGATGCTATAGAAGCAAATACAATTATGATGTTTTAAAGACATTTGGACAGACACTGTATATGGAAAGGAAGGGTTTAGAGGGTTATGGGCAAAATGCAGGCTAATGGGACTAATCTAGGATCAACATGCAGTCCTGTTTCGACGAATGCAATCAACCTGGCGTGCACAATCAAATAAGATCAAATAGAACAAGTTGTCTTACAACTTTAGGCTGTGCACGCCATATGCAAGAAGAAGAAACATGGAGAAGGTGGGATGAATGGCATGTTTCCCTTTCCCAAACCATGACTACCATGTTCAAGATTGGATTCTTCCCAACTAACATCAGGCTCTTGAACACCTGCAGCACTCACCTCAACTATAATCTATGATCTGTCTTTTGTTGCACTCAGAACATTAGAGGTTTTCTGCTTTAGTAGCGGAATTGTTCATTTATTGAATTTTTGATTATTATATATTATTTATGTGTATTGTGTGTACAGGCCTGTTACGCTACTGCAAGAAATAATTTCATTCCGTTATCGGTACATGTGACAATTAAACACTCTTGATTCTTGACTTGACTTCTTTGACTATGACTCTGTGCACATCCCAGGCCCAAATGTTTAGTTTAGCTTTGTTTAGTTTAGTTTGTCACATGTACCGAGGTACAATTAAAACATTTTTTTATTGCATGCTATCCTGTCGGCGGAAAGACTGTACATGTTTACAATCCAGCCGTCCACAGTGAAATGAGTGGAGCGATCATAATGAATGATTGCAGATCCACTTCTGGGACCAGCACGCAGAGAATCGCCAGGCTTGGGTGCCGTCTTCTCAAAGCGGAGCTGAATTGCTCATTTTGTGGAGCACCAGGAGGAAACCCATGCCATTACAGGGAGAGCAGGCAAACTCCACAGAGACAGCATCCAAGAGCAGGATCGTACTCGGGTCTCCTGCAGTACGATGCAGCAACTCTACCAGCTGCGCCACTGTGTCACCTTTAATATCAGCGCAATTGCTTGCTTTTCAATGTCAGTGAGATGATCTGTGCTTTTAACATTTTGTTCCTTTGAATACATGGCTATCTTACATGTTTAGTTTAGTGATTGTATACCCTCACTCTTCAGTTTGCAGACAAAATGACAAGGTTGAAGTTTTCAATAAAACATTAAAGAGAGAGTATTGGAGAAAATATCTCCACTCAGATTGTCATCATAAAATCAATGGGTAGAGATACATCCCCAGTCAAGAGTGCTAAACATCAGTGTTATATTCTGTCTCTGAAATTCACTCAAATGAAATCAATGAAATACATTTCAAGGGAAGGAGTATAATGCTGCCGACCAAAGATGTTGTTGTTGGAATTGGTTGAGGCAGAGGTCACGGGATATTTTAAGGTTAAATTAGATTAAAGTAAATCTGTGTGACTTGTGTATTATTCTTGTAAAGAGTCAACACAGGCAGTTAGTTGAATGCGCTGCTTTGATTAAGCACATTTCTATGGTTTTGTGGTAACTACAGTATAAATTTAAATTACACTCACCATTAAAACAAGATGTAGTGTTATGATTGCAATTATTTGGAAACAACTGAGATGTATATGATCCAGATTTGTTTTGTCCTATGTTGCACTTTGCACAAATCTCAATGAATAGTATGCTTACTCCACTGAGAAAGGCATATAACAATTTTCTGGAGGCATTGCCTCAATACGTGGTGCATATTTAGTTTAGTTTAGAGATACAGCGCGGTAACAGGCCCTTCGGGCTACTGAATCCACGCCGACTAGCTATCCTGACACCATTCTACACGTACAAGGAACAATTTACAGTTTACAGGCCAATTAACCTACCAACCTGTAGGTCTTTGCCGTGTGGGAGGAAACCGGAGCTCACGGAGAAAACCCACACAGGTCACAGGGAGAACGTACAAACTCCGTACAGACAGCACCCGTAATCTGGATCCAACCCAGATCGTTGGTGCTGTAAGGCAGCATCTCTACCATTGTGCCACCGTGCCACCCTGTGCAGTATTTATATTGCATGGAGAAATAAAAGTTCCTGTCATGTAGAGATATGTCCTTTTGCAGAGTTTAAATAATGTTGAGGCCAGTAATTCATTCGCAATTATTTAAGTTATTAGTTTGTGGATTCCCTAGATCACATTTCTCAAAATTCTGTCCCTCCCTCACAATTGTCAAACCCTTCCATGTGTATACTTATATTTGTTATTTTATGATGTGGTTTTAGATGATCGAAATTCATTGAGATAGAAAAAGTGGTTGGAAAATTAACTTGTCAATCGCTGTGAATTAGGCATATCAAAATACCAGAGCAAGATCAATAAATTGGTAACAAAAGCGTATATTGGCAATGTTGCTTCCGACTGTTGTTACATGTGTTGCTGCAGAGTGGATGAAAACAGAAAACAGTAGCAAAAATTAGAAAAAAAATAGATTCTTATTTTAAAACTGAACCTTCTCAAGGACCTTGGGGCAGCACAGTGGTACAGCTGTGTGGGTTTGTCGGGCAATTTTAATTGCCCCTATAAATTGCCCCTGGTGTATGGGGGATGGGTGGTGCAGCTGGTAGAGCTGCTGCCTCACAGCACCAGAGACCTTGGTTCAATCCTGACCTCGGGTGCTGTTTTCGCATTCTCCCTGTGACCGCTTGTGTTTTTTCTGGGTGCTCTAGTTTTCTCCCATATCTCCAAGACGTGTGGGTTTGCTGGTTAATTTAAATTGTCTCTACAAATTTCCCCTAGTGTATAGGGAGTGGGTGCGAAAGTGGGATATCAAAGAACTAGTGTGATGATTGGCATGTGTATGATGGGCCGAAGGGCTGTTTCCATGCTGTATCTTTCATAAAGAGCAGAATTAGGTCATTTGGACCGTCAAGTCTACTCCGCCATTCAATAATGGCTGATCTATCTTTCCCTCTCACTCCATTCTCCTGCCTTCCCACCATAATTCCTAAGCTCCCTTACTAAACGAGAATCTGTCAATCTCCACCTAAAAAATGGTCAGCATGGGCACAGTGGGCCTGATTCCATGTTGTATCTTGAAACTAAACTAAACTAAAGCTACAGAGCAATTAATTAAAAATAACAATCACAGTTTGTTGTATCTAGTGAATCAAATTGAAGAAATCCCATAGAAACACTGTGGAAACCCCAGTTACAAAACTAACTCAGGCAGCACAGTGGTATAGTGGTAGAGAAGCTGCCTTACATTGCCATAGATCTAGGTTCAATCCTGACTGGGGGTGCTGTCTGTATGGAGATTGTATGTTCTCCCTGTTTTCCGATGACTGTGTGGGTTTTCTCCGGGTGCTTTGGTTTCAACCTACACTCCGAAAACGTACACATTTGTAGGTTCATTGGTTTCGGTAATAAATGTAAATTGTCCCTAGTGTGTGTCGGATAGTGCTGTTGTATGGGGATCGCAAGTCAGCGTGGACTCAGTGGTCCGAAGGGCCTGTTTCTAAGCTGTATCTCTAAACTAAAGGCTCTGTGTATATGTCGGCAGCACAGGAGACATGGCACCAATTAGGACTTTACTGGGCATGTATACATTTCAAGCAATAACAAACCTTCAATTACCATATTTACTTCAGATCATCAATTCATTTCCCAAAGCTAGATGCCTACCCTTTTAAATGGACTCACTTAAATCAACATCAACACGATCCTTCATCCAAAATGTTAACAAAGTTACTTGTCTTTGTTTATAGATCAGTGTAGCCAACGTTTTCCTGCTTGTTAATATTATAACAATATGAACAAGATGATTTAATTGAGATGGAATTTAACTGGAACCTTGATAATTTGGTACAGATATAACTAATATAGCAGGCCATTCAGTTCTGCATGTCTGGTGCACCATTCACTCAGATCATTGCTGATTCTTTACCTTGGCTACACTTTTCCACTGTTGGCAATTTCGCCGCCGTGGCGACGACTCGCGGGTCGACCCGTGGTCAGTCGATGACAGTGAGGAACCGCGGTGAGGGGAAGAACAATGAAGGACCCAGTGTGGGGGACCGCGGTGATGGAGGGGGAAGAACATTGGACAATGAGGACCCGGCGTGGGGGTAACTGCTATTGGGGGAGGTGGGGGGGGGGGGAGCAAAGGAGGAGCCAGCGTACTTTGTAACTTTGTAAGCGCCGTAGATGGCCGCTATTTGTATACCTTGGGTATGCAAGCAAAGAATTTCACTCTGCCTTGTCACATGTGACAATAAAATCTTCCATTCCACCATTCTCAGTCTTCATTGATATCCATTCTTAATATTAATCTAAGCTCTATGGATCTGTGAACAGACACCCCTAGATGGCACGGTGGCGCAGCGGTAGAGTTGCTGCCTTACAGCGCCAGAGACCTGGGTCCCCGTGGGTACTGTCTGTACGGGGTTTGTTCGTTCTCCCCATGTACTGTGTGGGTTTTCTCTGGGTGTTCTGGTTTCCTCCCACACTTCAAAGACTTCTCCAAAGACGTGCACATTTGTAGGGTAATTGGCTTCTGCAAATTGTAAATTGTCCCTCGTGTGTGTAGGATAGTGCTAGTGTCTGGGGATCGCTGGTCGGTGTGGATTCGGTGGGCCGTAGGACCTGTTTCCACACTGTAGCTCTAAGCTAAACTAAACTAAACTAAATCAAAAGAACCAGTTGTCCTGCATTGAATAGTAAGCAGAATCCACACCGTTCACGTGGAAGAGGATTGGAGGGTAGCTAATGTTATCCCACATTTTTAAGAAAGGAAGGAGAGAGAAAACAGGGAATTATAGACCAGTTAGCCTGAAATCGGTGGTGGGGAAGCTGCTGGAGTCAATTATAAAAGATGAAATAGCCACACATTTGGATAGCAGTAACAGGATCGGTCTGAGTCAGCATGGATTTACGAAGGGGAAATCCTGCTTGACTAATCTTCTGGAATTTTTTGAGGATGTAACTAGGAAAATGGACAAGGGAGAGCCAGTGGACGCAGTGTACCTGGACTTTCAGAAAGCATTTGATTAGGTCCCACATACGGGATTAGTGGGCAAAATTAGGGCACATGATATTGGGGGTAGAGTGCTGACATGGATATAAAATTGATTGGCAGACAGGGAACAAAGAGTAGGGATTAACGGGTCCCTTTCAGAATGGCAGGCAGTGACCAGTGGGGTACCACAAGGCTCAGTGCTGGGACCGTAGCTATTTACAATATACATCAATGATTTGGATGAAGGGATTCAAAGTAACATTTGCAGATGACACAAAGCTGGGTGGCAGTATGAACTGTGAGGAGGATGCAATGAGAATGCAGGGTGACTTGGACAGGTTGGGAGAGTGGGCAGATGCATGGCAGATGAAGTTTAATGTGGATGAATGTGAGGTTATCCACTTTGGTATCAAAAACAGGAAGGCAGATTACTATCTAAATGGCATCAAGTTGGGAAAAGGGGAAGTACAACGGGATCTGGGGGTCCTTGTTCATCAATGAAAGTAAGTGTGCAGGTACAGCAGGCAGTGAAGAAAGCGAATGGCATGAGGGCCTTTATAACAAGAGGAGTTGAGTATAGGAGCAAAGAGGTCCTTCTGCAGTGGTACAGGGCCCTAGTGAGACCACACCTGGAATTTTGTGTGCAGATTTGGTCCCCTAATTTGAGTAAAGACATTCTTGCTATTGATGGAGTTTAATTCCGAGGATGGCGGGACTGTCATATTCTGAGAGAATGGAGCAGCTGGGCTTGTACACTCTGGAGTTTAGAAGGATGAGAGGGTATCTTATTGAAACATATAAGATTATTAAGGGTTTGGAAACGCTAGACGCAGGAAACATGTTCTCGATGATGGGGGAGTCCAGAACCAGGGGCCACGGTTTAAGAATAAGGGGTAAGCCATTTATAATGGAGACGAGGAAACACTTTTTCTCACAGAGAGTTGTGGGTCTGTGGAATTCTCTGCCTCAGAGGTCGGTGGAGGCCGGTTCTCTGGATACTTTCATGAGAGAGCTAGATCGGGCTCTTAAAGATAGCGGAGTCATGGGATATGGGGAGAAGGCAGGAACGGGGTATTGATTGGGGATGATCAGCCATGATCACATTGAATGGCGGTGCTGGCTCGAAGGGCCGAATGGCCTACTCCTGCACCTATTGTCTATTGTCTATTGTCTATTGCCTATTGTCTATAAGAGTATCTACCCAAAACGCCACCTATCAATGTTCTCCAGAGATGCTGCCTGACCTGCTGAGTCACTTTGTGTAGGAAAGAACTGCAGATGCTGGTTTAAATCGAAGGTGGACACAAAATGCTGGAGTAACTCAGCGGGACAGGCAGCATCTCTGGAGAGAAGGAATGGGTGACGTTTCGGGTCAAGACCCTTCTTCAGATTTCATTAGTCCCTCCATGTTTGAGCACAGCATCAGCAAACCCAAGACATTCATTGTCACACCAAACCTGATGAGCGAGAGACAATGATAACAATAACTTGCAGGTACGTTGTACTTCAACTTAGTCAAATATTATCAAGTCCCTCACAGCAAGCACAATCTGACACCCGGAAAAGTATGAGGAGATATTAGAAGTTCATCACAGTTCATCTTGATCTGTAATTAAGAAGAAACTGCAGATGCTGGAAAATCGAAGGTACACAAAAATGCTGGAGAAACTCAACGGGTGCAGCAGCATCTATGGAGCGAAGGAAATAGGCAACGTTTCGCCCCGAAACGTTGCCTATTTCCTTCGCTCCATAGATGCTGCTGCACCCGTTGAGTTTCTCCAGCATTTTTGTGTATCTTGATCTGTCTCTTCTGCAGAAACATACAAAGAAGCTTGCACCTTTCAGGTTTTTGATTGATTGGAAGATCAAGGTGAAAGGCTTGGGTAGAGTGGATGTGGAGAGGATGTTTCCACTAGTGGGAGAGTCTAGGACCAGAGCCATAGCCTCAGAATAAAAGGATATACCTTTAGAAAGGAGATGATGAGGAATTTATTTAGTCAAAGTGAACTAAGCTCATCTTAGTTCTTTCAAGAATTCAGTTGTTTTGTGGTCATCATTGATAATGACTGAGTGTTTTGAAAATATCACATTGTGAACTGATTGGGGGGATTTGAACTCAAACTTCTGGATTGATAGCCCAGTCCTCTGGATTACTAGTCTAGTGGCTTAACCATTGTACCACCGTCGTAACCTCATTTCTCTAGGTTTAACACCTAATCCTCTCCTCAATTATTGCTTCCAGGGTATGTTCCTGCACAGAGCTAAATGTTCCATTTTAGTGTTTGGGCAGTTTAGAGTTTAGAGAGCTACAGCATGGAAGCAGGCCCTTCGGCCCACCGAGTCCATGCCGACCAATAATCACCTGCACATTAGTCCTATCCTACACGCTAAGGACAATTTACAGAAGCAAATTAACCTACAAACCTGTATGTCTTTACAATGTGGGAGGAAACCGGAACACCTGGAGAAAACCCACGCGGTCACAGGGAGAACGTAAAAACTCCGCACAGACAGCACTCCTAGTCAGGATCGAACCAGGGAACCCAGTGCTGTTAGATAGCAACTCTACTGCTGTGCCACTGTGTTGCCTGGGCTTTATAAGGATGGTGCCAAATTTTGGTCAGACTTTATAAGGTTGACGCCAAATCTTACACCAATCTTATTGCTCCCCAATGTTGCAATTTGTAACTCCGCACTCCAGTGGAGTTGAAATGTTTCCCTACGGTGTTAAAGTCAGTCATATCTACTGTCAGATCAGAAGGTTCTTCTCATCGCTGGACTTTCAAAACATTAGAAAGAGGTGTAGATCAGCCCTTCCAAGCCGAATGTATCTTACTATTTGATTATACTCTGGATACAAAGTCTGTTTCACATCTTTTCCCTTAATAATTGGTATGCTTAATATGTGGGGCTTTGCGTGTGTTGTCAATGCTCTGTCATTTCTATGGTTATGCTGACCCTCTTGATGAAATCCAAATGTGGATTGTATTCACGCAGAAATTGAGAGGCAGTAAATAGAAGCCAGACACCTTACTTTAGCTCGGATTCCTTCCAGCATTGAAGCAGCATTTCCGTTTGATCGGGGAGTGTGTTAATGTGTCTTAATCATCCTAAAAAGATGCTCACCGATGTCCCTCATGACTCATCAAAGGAGAAATGAAACAGGAACCAGAGCAAACTTTCTTTTGGCCAGGTTTGGTTCGAGGCCACTGCACGAACTTAACGAGGCTAGCGTTTCTCATTCAACCATTGCTACGGTCGACGGTTAAGATTACTCAACACAAGTATCCAGTGCCTACACAAAAGCAAGAAATGAAGGGAGAACAGGGGAAGGTGGGTGCCTGCCAAATTCTTAGCTCCAGCCAGTTTGTCAGGACGTCAACCATTCCATGACAGATGCCAAACGTGATGCATTGTCTTTGGTTATTTCATACGACCCCACGGGGGAGGAAATAGTGACTGCATTTATTACATTCCTGCACTGCGCAATTAATAACTTCACCCATTATTACAGCTCCAGCTCAAACCCAGATACATTACTGTTCACTCCCACTGCCCAGCTGCAAGGATGTGAAGTGATTGACTGAAATAAATCATCTTGCACAGGAATATCTGGGAGTGCAGTCTCGCTAACCTTAATCTAAGCATTTTCATTTAATTGGGTTTGTTCCAAGAAATCCCTCTTTATTTGATGTATGTGTCTGAAAGAATGAATCTGTTCATTGGTCTCTGTAAACGCTCAGCAAATGGGGAAACCAAATCTTAGAGATTAGTTGCCAAATGACACTGTATCTGTGCGTAGATTTTAAATGTAAAGTTGGGGAGTTTTAATTGAATCCATCGGGAAGCAGATAATTACCAGGAGTTGAACAGTACAGAGGTTAAACATCAATTATGTTCAACAGGTTCCAACTGAGAATATACACTCAGGGAAGGGAATATTTTGTTCTTTTTTTTCTGCAATTGTCTAAGAAATTGCAGCACAGCGGTGCAGTTGGTGGTGCTGCTGCCTCAATCATGCATGCGACATGACATGCATCGTACCATTGATTCCCCCGTCAACACTAGTTCTATCCCACTTTCACATCCACTCCCTGCAATTAAGCCAATTAACCTACAAACCCGCACGTCTTTGGGGTGTGGTAGGAAACCGGAGCCCCTGGAGGAAACCCATGCAGTCACAGGGAGAACATGCAAACTCCACACAGACAGCACCCGAGGTCATGATCGAAACCGGGTCTCTGGCGCTGTGAGGCAGCTGTTCTGCCAGCTTCCTCGTCATCCTGAATCGGAAATATATTGCAATTCCTTCTTCATCACTAAGGCCAAATGTTGGAAACCCCTACCCAATAAGAAGAGCAAGGGGATCGATAATCTGGTTAAGTAGTGCTGGAACAACAAATTTGCTCTCACTGCCAGCAAGACCAAGTTACTCATTGTTGACTTTGGGAAAGGAAGGCTGAAAGTCCATGTTACTGTCTTTATTGATGGTCTGGCAGTAGAGAGAGTCAAGAGCATCACGTACCTGGGTGTGCATGTCCCTGATGATGTCCTGGGTCCAACACATTGACGCAATTATAAAGCAACCTCACTAATGTCTCTACTTCCTCAGAAGCATGAGGATATTTGGCCTGTCGCTGAACACTCTATCAAGCATTCACAGGTGTATGGTGGGGAGCATACTGACTGGTTGCATCATGGCCTGGCTCAGTAACTTGAACGTTCAAGAGAGAAGAAGCCCGCAGAAAATGTTGGGCATTGCCTGATCCATCGCGGGTACAGACTTTTCCACCTTTGAAGGGATCTACATAAAGTACTGCCCCAAGAAGGCAGCTAAATACCATTAAAGACCCACACAATCCTGGCCATACTCTCATCTCGCTGCTACCAGTGGGAAGAAGGTACCAGAGAACCATTGTTATCTCCAGCTACAAGAATAGCTTCTTTCTATGAACCATCATGCGCATGAAGCACCCTGCACCAACCTAATCACAACCCTACCTCCATTCACAGCAACAAACTATTGTGGACTTTGTATAAGGTCATTCCATGTACTTTGGTTTTCACGATTATGGTCTGGTTTACCTAGCATTTCTGATCATTTATTGTTTATTTTTTCAATGAGTAGTTGCATTCAATGTGCCTGTGAGTGGCAGTGAGTATGAATTTCACTGTTCTGGTTGTGGTGAATATGACCATTAAACACTCTTGACTCTTGAATCTTGATTATGGGAACACATTCACCAGGGCTGCAGCTATTCAAGAAGGTGCGAACCACAGCCTTCTCAACCAGTGCTAAATGTTGGCCGTGCCAGCAATGCCCCAGAGCAGTAAATTAATACAAAAAAAATTGGTAACTATCATGTAATTTGAAATGCCTAATGAAACTAACTCTGATGTAACTTGTAACCAAAGAAACCCCGACATGTTGCAATAAGACACCGCTCCCGTGTAATGTGGTGAAGACTCTAACAGACCAATACGAGGGGATCTCTCAAAGAAATTGCAACAAGAAGCCTCTTGGCCTTCATGGAACTCAGCACTTGTGTCCCACAGGTCTATTCTGTGTTTTAGAAAGACAAAGGCACTTGGCACACAAGGACATTTTTAGAAAATTATTTTTTTGGCCAAATTGTTAACGATCGGCTCACATCAGAACACAAATCTTTAGCTGTTGTTGTGTCTCAGCGTACGATTGGTAGAAATCAAGAACCAGTGGACATAGGTTTAAGGTGAGAGAGGAAAGATTTAATAGGAACATGAGGGAAACATTTTTCACTCAGAGGGTGGTGAGGATATGAAATGAGCAGCCAGAGGAAGTCGCTGAGGAGGTACAGGTGCACAACCTTTTATCCGAAAGCCTTGGGACCAGACACTTTTCGTAATTCAGAATTTGTCGGTCTTCGGAATGGAAATTTTTTAGCGTAGATTTTAATGGCTGGCTCAGTGGTAGAGTGCTCGGCTCATATCCGCAAGGTCGTGAGTTTGCGCCTTGATCCTGGCAGTTACTCGATCGTGAGTTTGAGTCTTCAATGTCGTTTTTTCTTGCAGAATAAATGTTTGTATGAAATGCAGTGTAGGAGAGGTGTACTGACTGTGTGGGCAGAACTTTCGAAGTGATTGCCCACCAGTCTAAAAAGCCGCTGTGTCTCCCTGTCCCTGGGATAGCAGGGGGCGATCAAACAGCACAATACCCCCCTCCCCCTCCAACTCCAGAGGAATCCGCTCCCCGATGGGCCGCTACGGCGACAAGTGGCAGTTTGCCCACAGCCCGAGCTGCGCCCCCTCATCCGCCAACCCAAGAACAAGACGTACCTTGCACACCATCAGCTTCTGCCCCTACGTGTTCCTCTGGAGTTGGAGCGGGGCTGGGCTGGAGTTGCTGCTGGCTGTGGGTCTCTGGGAACTCCGTGCTTGCAGTGGGCCTGGGGGTCGGTGGGAGCTGTGGACCTACGGACCTACCTCCGTGGAGCTAGCCAGCTTCGGAGCGTGGAGAGCTGCGGGGGCGAGCTGCTGCGACCCGACTCTGGTGGATGGTGACACCGGGAGCTCGCGGGTCCACGGTGGGAGTGCTTTGCGGGGCACCAGCAGCGGCGACTTCTCCCGCCCGAATTACGGGGTTGAGAGTGACCTGGAGGGGGGCCTTACAACGCCCGGCGCGGCTGTAAATTGCCGCGGACTTGCTAGCGCCCGCTGGGGGCTTTGACCTCGACTTCGGGAGAGGAATGGAGAGCAGGGGAGAGACAAGTCTTTGCCTTCCATCACAGTGAGGAGGTGACTCACTGTGATGGATGTTTATGTGAATTGCCCCCTCCCTCTGCAACTGCAAACAACCCCACTCTCCTGCAAGGGCGGTACAGTTCCCGGAGGATGGCAGGTGGCCGGAGACGTCAGGACCAACAGGAACCCGCTCCCCGATGGGCCCCTACGACGCCCCGAGCTGCGCCCCGTCATCCGCAACCCAGGTTCCTCTGTAGTTGGAGTGGGGCTGGGCTGGGCTGCTGTTGGCTGTGGGCCTCTGGGTTCTCCGTGCTTGCGGTGGGCCTGGTGGTCGGTGTCCAATTGGTCCTGACGTCTCCGGTGACTGGCACGGTCCTGCTGCAATCTCCGACGTGAAGACAGTGCAAAGCCCCCGCGCCGGTGCAATGGGCGGGGAGCTGGAGAGGGGAGGGAAGGGGTCACACACATGGCCGGGAAGCAGAGGGGCGTAGGTGGGATGAAACTGAAGGGAACGACAATCTGCACTGTGTATCGTGAGTCTACCGTGGGAACTTTTTAACTCAGCGGGCAGGCAGCAGCATATTGTCAATTATTAACCCTCCCGCGCAATATACCCTCACCTTCTCTTTTATAATAATAATAATAATAATATAATAATAATAATATATCTATTATTGTCATTGCACGTCAGTGCAACGAGATTTAGTGTGCAGCTCCACTGATGTCCAGGAAAGGTAAATAAATACAATACATAAATAAACAAGCTGAATTGATTGACGTGACCATCTGAGGGAGACTGTCCAAAGAGGGTGGGTGGGGGGGCACTCATTAGGGCCGGTTCAGAGCCGCTATAGCTCTTGGGATGAAACTGTTCCTGAGTCTGGAGGTTCGGGCGTAGAAGGCCTTGTAACGTCTGCCGGAGGGAAGTAGTTGAAACAGACCGTGGCAGGGGTGTGATGAGTCCTTATGGATGCTGAGTGGGGATTTAGTTCCCCTTCCTTCGAGGACCGACCGGAGGTTCCGCTGTCACCTCTGCGGGCCGCCCTCGGTGAACGTTTTCAAGGACCTTTCTTCAAGGACCGAAAAAATGGCCGCTATTCGGAGGTTTTCGTTATTTGGATCTTCGGATAAAAGGTTGTGCACCTGTACTATAACAGCATTTAAAAGACACAGATAAGGAAGGTTTAGAGGAATATGGACCAAATGCAGGCAAATGGGACTACCATAGATGGGGCATCCTGGTTGGCATGGACGAGTTGAGCTGAATGGTCTATTTCCATGCTGTATGACTATGATTCCAATGAGTCTAGTGTATTAAAATGTCGTTCATGCATTCATTATCTCCCTTGATAAAAAGTACCTACTGATCAAGCTGGTGAAGTGTTTTACTCATTCTTTATTGGTGTCATTGGTGACTACACAGTGGCTGCTGCCTCACAGTGCCTGAGACCCAGGTTCAATCCTGGCTGTGTGAAGTTTGTACATTCTCCTTGTGACTGAGTGGACTTCCACCAGGTGCTATGGTTTCCGATCACATCCCATGGACATGCGGGTTTGTAGGTTTAAATGTCTTCGGTAGAAATTGTAAATTGTCTGCGGCCAGTTCTCATCCAAAAGGCAGAGCCAGACTTTTTGAATGAAGTCACTACATACAGCTGCTGATTGAAATTTTAATCTCCCTTCTGCAAAAAGCAACTGATGCTAGGCTAGCTGCTAACTGAGAATCTGTACATTTAATAACCAAAAAACATTAAAGGTTTTGGAGAAAAGGCAGGTACATAGAGTTTGGTCACATATTAATTGATCACCAATTGAAAGGTAACTTTCAAAAGGCTAGCAGCACAATGGTGCAGTGGTAGAGTTGCTACCTTACAGCACCAGGGACCCAGGTTCGATTCTGACTGGGTTGCTGTCTGTATTGAGTTTGTACGTTACCCCGTGACCGCGTGGGTTTTCTCCAGGTGCTCCGGTTTCCTCCCACACTATAAAGGTGTACAGGTTTGTAGGCTAATTGACTTTGGTAAAAAAATCAAATTGTCCCCTATTATGTAGGACAGTGCTAGTATGTGCGAATCACTGGTTGGCGTGGACTTGATGGGCCAAAGGGTGTGTTTCTGCGGTATCTCAAAACTAAACTAAACTAAACAAGAGACTGCAGATTTTGAAATCCTGACAATAAATGAAGTGCTGGAGAACTCAGCAGGTCAGGCAGCATCTGTAGAGGGAATGGACAGAAGAGGGAGATTCTAGTCAGTCTGAAGAATGGGTCCTACCCAAAATTTTATCTATCCATTTATATGTTGTCATATGCTGAGAGAATTGAGCAGCTGGGCTTGTACACTCTGGAGTTTAGAAGGATGAGAGGGTATCTCATTGAAACATATAAGATTGTTAAGGGCTTGGACACGCTAGAGGCAGGAAACATGTTCCCGGTGTTGGGGGAGACCAGAACCAGGGGCCACAGTTTAAGAATAAGGAGTAAGCCATTTAGAACGGAGATGAGGAAACACTTTTTCTCACAGGGGATATGGGCAGAAGGCAGGAACGGGGTACTGATTGGGGATGATCAGCCATGATCACATTGAATGGCGGTGCTGGCTCGAAGGGCCGAATGGTCTACTCCTGCACCTATTGTCTATTGTCTATTGTCATTTACTTCCACAGATGCTGTCTGACATGTTCAGTACCTCCAGCATTTTGTTTTTCTTGCTCATTGAATGAATGAATAAGCTGGAACTTGGGCCTAGAAATCGGTCCCTCTTAAATATATACAACACTTTAACCACCACAGACTCTTGTTGCAAAGAATTCCCACAGGTTCACCACCCTCTGATTGAATAAACTTATTTTCATCTCAGTCCTAAATATCTTACTTTGTATCCCAAATACAAGAACATATCCCTTCTTCCAGCCTGTAAGATTCTGTCAGAACTTTATTAAAGAGGTATCCTCGCTTTCCTCTAATCTCTAATAAATACAGGCCTGGTCAGTCCAATTTCTCCTTATGTAATAGACCCCACCACAAGAAGCAATGTGGTGGTCTTTTGTTGCGTATCCTCCAAGGCAGGTATATCCATTAATCCAGGTACAATTTACTAGAGTATGCTTTAAAGAGGTATCCTCTCATTCCTCTGTACTCTAATAAATAAAGGCCTTCTCAACCCAAGTTCTCCTTATACAATCGTCTCACCACCTGAGCAATCAGTGGTGATCTTTTATCCCACATCCTCTAGAGCAAGTATATCCATTCCATAAATAAGCAGATCTAAACTGCCCCCAATAATCCAGGTATAATCTTTCCAATGTCCCTTGTGATTGCATAAAATAGCCCATGTGCTTTATATTATTACCTATTTTTAATTTTGCATTTTCACCGTAATACCTGCTTCATTGACAAACCATGTGTAGAAAGGAACTGCAAGTGCTGGTTTATACCAAAGATAGAGACAAACTGCTGGAGTAACTCAGTGGGTCAGGCAACATTTCCGGAGAAAAAGGATGGGTGATGTTTCGGGTCTGGGCCCTTCTTCAAATGACCGGACCCGAAACATCCTTTTTCGGCTCAGGTCATTTGAAGAAAGGTCCCGACCCGAAACATCACCCATACTTTTTCTCCAGAGATGCTGTCTGACCCGTTGAGTTACACCAGCACTTTATGTCTATCATTGATAAGTCAGTTCAGTTAATGGAATGAATACAATCTAAATAATGTGTCAAAACATACAAATAGTACCTGTAATAGGGAGTGTTTAATATACCATATTTAACAGCTAAATGGAGGGGATTTTTTCTGGTTCTCTTTCATCCCTTCTGCTATTCCAAAATTAGTTGTTTCATCATTCAAATCATCCATATTAGTTGTTTCATCATTTGAATGATCCAAATAGTAAATGGATAACAAGTACCTGAACTACATTAACAAGGGTTTTTGAAACTCCTATGATGAGGAGGCATTTTCTCATAAGGGCATTTAAAGAGCAGTTCAATAATTGGTCATCAAAAACAATAGAAGTAACAGGTCAGAGGTGTATTTTTATAAGATATTTGATATTTTAGTATTTTCTTGTGTAAATTGATAACGTCAGTATTGTGACAGGTTCAAATCTAAATGAGGGGGGACAACGTTGAAACATACTGCATAATAATAGCACTAGATAGATTGGATGTGGTGAGGATGTTTTCACTAGTGGGAGAGTTTAGCACCAGAGGGCACAGCCTGAGAGTAAAAGGATGTACCTTTGGAAAGGAGATGAAGAGGAATTTATTTTGCCGGAGGATGGTGAATCTGTGGAATTCGTTGCCAAAGACAGCTGTGCAGGCCGTCATCGGGCATTTTTAAAGCGGAGATTAACAGGTTAGTAATGGGCCTGTCCCACTTAGGCGACTTTTCAAGCTAGTGCAGGAGGCTCTGCGCTCGCCACATGGTCGCCACATGGTCGCCACATGTTCGCTGATGGTCTCTGGTGAGTCTCCTTCATGGTCGCGAGGAGTTCCCTGCATTCTGGGAACAACTCGCGGCCTCAGTATGGTCACCACAAATATTTCAACATGTTGAAAAATGTTCTGCGACCAAAATTTGCTTGCCATGGAGAAAATCGATAATCCTGTAGTCGTACGTGCAGTTGTAGTGGGGTGGCCATGTAGATATCGGTAGTCGAGGTAGTCGTAGGTAGTTTTAGTTAATCTCCTTTGCTGACCGGTCATTTTCATTGGCTCATTCTTGCCATAGAGGGAGTACAGAGAAGGTTCACCAGACTGATTCCCGGGATGTCAGGACTTTCATATGAAGAAAGACTGGATAGACTTGGCTTGTACTCGCTAGAATTTAGAAGATTGAGAGGGGATCTTATAGAAACTTACAAAATTCTTAAGGGGTTGGACAGGCTAGATGCAGGAAGATTGTTTCCGATGTTGGGGAAGTCCAGAACAAGGGGTCACAGTTTAAGGATAAAGGGGAAATCTTTTAGGACTGAGATGAGAAAAACATTTTTCACACAGAGAGTGGTGAATCTCTGGAATTCTCTGCCACAGAATGTAGTTGAGGCCAGTTCATTGGCTATATTTAAGAGGGAGTTAGATGTGGCCCTTGTGGCTAAAGGGATCAGGGGGTGTGGAGAGAAGGCAGGTACAGGATACTGAGTTGGATGATCAGCCATGATCATATTGAATGGTGGTGCAGGCTCGAAGGGCCGAATGGCCTACTCCTGCACCTATTTTCTATGTTTCTATGTCTGTATGTTTCTATGTAAATGTCCGCCAAACTTCACAGCTGTGTATCTCTGGCTTATTAAAAGTTGTCCGGCTTCTTAAAAGTCTCCACTCCTTCTTCCCCCTTCTCCCCCCTCTTCCCCTTCTCTCCCCTCTCCCCTCTTTTAAAGGACTTACCGTACACTGTGCTAGCCGTCTTAATTACAGCGCCAACCTTCCTGTTCATCGCGGTGTGTGTCTGTATCAACTTAGCTTTGTACCGTGTGAATTTCAGACAGCGCTCTCCCGCTTGCCCTGGCCCCCGACTTTGCGATGTGTTTGTGTGTGTGTGTGTGTGTTCCACTCTGACAGTCACCATTCTAGTTCCCGGTTTTTCAGGCGATCTATCTTTCCCTCCCAACTCATTTCTCCCCATAACCTTTGACACCCATATCAAGAATCAAGAATCTATCAAGCTCCGATTAAGGATTACGTTGGGAAAACATGTCAGGAATTTTCTCTGACTTCTAATACCTCTCTGATTAGCAGTGCTGTGCAAATGTCACAGCCAGTTTTACATTAGCTTCCTTGGATGTCAACTAATATGTTCAATATAATGACAGCACTGCATCAGCTGTTTCCAGGTACTATTTTTCATTGAGATTCATCGAGTTACACAACATGAAAGTTGACCCTTCCACGCCAATCAAAATGCCTGTCCACGCTAATCCCATTTGCTTGCTTTTGGCCTATATCTCTTGAATGCCTGAACTATGAGGAGAGGTTAGGGCAGGCTAGGAGTCCATTCCCCGAAGCACAGGGGGCTGAGAGGTGATCTTATAGAGGTGTATAAGATCATGAGATGAAAAGATAGGGAGAAAGATAGCGTTGGGGAATCAAAAATGAGAGGAACCAAGGGGGAGTGGGGGCAACATGTTCGCACATGGGGTGGTGGATATATGGAGCGAGCTATGGAAGAGGTACTTGAAACAGGTAGCAGATCAACATTTAAAGGAAATTTGGACAGGTACATGAATGGAAAAGGTTTAGAGGGATACAAGCCAAATGCAGGCAGGTGGGTCATTGGTAGATGGGACATCTTGGTCAGCATTGGCCGAAGTGCCTGTTTCTTTGCTGTGTGGCTCTAGGACACTATGACGCAACTTCTCCAGTACAGTTCCTTATGAAAAACTCAAACATTTTGTTGAATAGATTAGTTATTTGCTCTTGTTTTCTCTGCCTCTTGCCTAAAGTTAAATGTTCTTGAGAGTACATTCCATTATCAAACAGATACATCCCACACTCTCTCGTGATTCAGAATGAAACCGTGGAAGGGGAACAGAAATAGTCAGTGAGTGACAGCGATGTAAATGAAGAAAAATGAAGTGTTTCTTGGAGAAAACAGATTGCTCTTGGCTTAAGAAAAAAATGTCTTTGGACAGTGTGTTTTCCATTTGAAAATCAAGAAAAAAATAGAGCATATTTAAGATTTTTATCGTCAGGGTAAATCTCAGTGGTTTATTAAAATGTAAAGCTCCGCTCAAAGCAGGTTTGAAACTATTTTGTCTGCTAGCTTCAGGGACAAATAGGCGTGAGTGTGGTGGAATACATCATCCTTAAGTATTTGTAGGATTTCCTGTTTGTGGCTCGGCAGCTGAAGATGTGATCCAGAATTATGTCATGAACATTATCCCTGACTACTTCTGTATCTCACCGTCTCAGCCCAAAATGGATGGGGGGGGGGGGGAGTGCAGGCTTGGAAATAAGCTTGACCCTATGATCTCCTGTTGCCCATTCCTTCAAACATATTCCCACCTCAAGAGGCTACAGGTACATGCAGAAAATACAGTTTAGTTTAGTTTAAAGATGGAAACAGGCTTTTCGGCCCACTGAGTTCGCAGTGACCAACAATCACCGTACACTAGTTCACTGTTATCCCAGTTTTGCATCCCACACACTAGGGACAATTTACAGAAGCCAATTAACCTACTTCTGAAGAAGGGTCCCGACCCAAAACGTCACCCATCCTTTTTTCTCCAGAGATGCTGCCTGACCCGCTGAGTTAATCCAGCACCTTTTATCTATCGCCAATGAACCCACAAACCTGCATGTCTTTGGAATTTGGGAGGAAACGAAGCACGCGGAAAAAACTCACATGGTCACACGGAAAAGGTACAAACTCCATACAGATAGTACCCGTAGTTTGAATCAAAGCCGGGTCTCTGGTGATATGAGGCAGCAACTCTGCTGCATCGCCACAGTGCTGCCCACCACTGAATACGACATTTTTCACTCTCATCCCAAGTGAAGCTCAGTTATATAGTATTCCTTTTATCATGCATCTGTCCACTGTGGATGTCTCGATTGTAATCATATATAGTCTTTCCGCTGACTGGTTAGCAAGTAACAAAATATTTTCACTGTACCTCGGTACACGTGACAATAAACTAAACTAAACTAAGCTAAATTCCTTTGGACCCGGCAGTATTCAGATTATAGATATATTTAGATTAAAGATATATCTATATTATAGAGTAAAAATGTGCGACTATCGTAAAGGGCTGAGAGAGGTATATAACATTGTAAGCGGTATGGATAGGGGTAGATAGTCTGATTTTTCTCTCCCATGGAAGTGGTACCAAAAACAAGAGGACGTAGGTTTAAATTTAGGGAAAGAAGCTTCAAAAAAGTTTTGTGGGATGAGAAAATTTTACACTGAGAGTGGTTGATATCTGGAATTCACTGCCAGGTAGAGAGATAACAACCACTATTCTATTCAGACATATACATACACATTTAAACTGGCAAGATGTTGAAAGAAACCTGATGTGGACAAATGAGATTAACATAGGTTGTCATGAACATGGTGAGCTAAAGGGCTTATTTCCGTGCTGCACAAATGGGCATAGCGGTAGAGCTGCTGTCTTAGAGCACCAGAGACCCTGGTTCTATCTCGACTATGGATGCTCTCTGTACGGAGTTTGTATGTTCTCACTGTGGGTTTTCTCCGGGAGCTCCGGTTTCCTCCCACATTCCAAAGACATACAGGTTTGTAGGTTCATTGGCTTCAGAAAAATTGTACATTGTTCCTAGTGTGTTAGTGTTAGTGTATGGAGTGGTCGCTGGTTGCCGTGGACTCGGGGGGGCTGAAGGGCCTGTTTCTATGCTATATCTCTAAACTGAACTGCTCTATATAAACCTGTTAGAAAAGTTAGTTGATCATATCTGTATTCAATGTTTTAAGACAGGGAGGAAGGGAGTGGATTTAAGCTATGTGAACAACCTTGATCTTGTAGAATTTGGCATCACGTATTTGGGTATCTTTCCCATTTTTTCCATCCATTCCCTCTGCACCATCCCACACACCATGTGCTCTTAGAACCTGGGTGTTGAAGAAGGGAATCGTTGTCCATCATCTCTCTGCATATGTGAGAACTTCATGGGGATGGGGCATGTCTATCCCTAAATGAGGACTATGACTTCCTGTCCATTTAACGATCATTCCCAGTGCAATTCAAAATCCTGATATCCATTCTGGGGTCTATATGCATGACATGATGCAGTAATAAAAGTAGACCATTCAGCTGGAGAGGTGGTGCAACTCGTATGGTTGTTGCCTTACAGCGTCAGAGACCTAGGTTTGATCCTGACTTTGATTGCTGTCTTTGTTGAGTTTGCACGTTCTCTCTGTGACCCCCAAGCTGGTTTCCACCAGCTGCTCCAGGTCCTCCTATATCTCATGACGTCCGTGTACATAGATTGTAAATTGCTCCTCGTGTGTAGGGAGTAGGTGATGTTTCGGATCAAACCCTTCCTAAGACTGATTGTAGTGGAGGGGAAAAAGCTGGAAGGGAGATGGGGCAGGGCAAAACCTGGGAAATGATAGGTGGATACAAGTGGAGGTGGCAAGCGATAGGTGGATTGGCGGATAATTAGACAAAGGCATTCCAGGCACCCACAAACCTGTGGATAAAAATGGTCATAATGCTGCATCCAGATAAAGAGGTAGAAATAAGGAGAGATAGAAAATGCCAGGACTTTGCATCACAGGAAGGTGAAAACACAATTACCAAATACTGGGAAAGAAAGAGGGGAGACGCATAAGAGGCTTATTTGGAAAACTTAGATAAATGTAAATGTCCTGCTGAGGAAATTAATCCAAAAGAAGCAATAACATTAATCTAATAAGCACTTTGATATTACGGTGCTCTGGGGAACACTTGCCTAGGCTGTAGCATTGTATTTTTCTCCTGTTTCCAGCATCCCTCAATGCTAATTAAATGTTCTTTCTTCAAGACATGTGCATATTTATTCTTCACCTGCAATAAAGGGGGATGTGGAGAGAACTTCTCATTTCACAGAGACAGCCTTTACATCATACAGCCAGCAAGTGTCTTTTTTTCAATATCTATTCAGTCTGCGTTCTGTGTTCTGGAGCTAGTCCTTGTGGTTATGTAGGTACATGTGGTATTGTGCCTTTACAGATGACAACTCTTTCCACACACGTCTGGCTGTTAGCATAACATTTGCGGCTCGACCTATTATCTCTGCAACAGCCAAAGGTGGGACCTGATGGCAAGAGGCTCCATAAATCTGGAGATTGAGCAACAAGTCAACTAGTCTTTGTTCCGCTTGGAGTGAAAATGAAACAGTCTCTCAGACAGGGCTTGCATGAAGATCACAGTAATAGAGTCTGACGCAAGTCATCACTACTGCCACAAGAGACAAACCTCAAACGCCACTTTAATGGATGGTATTATCATACTTACATAATGTTGACATTACCCAAAGCGCCCCCTCCTTTCAAATAAATACATTTTCTCCAATATATTTTTATTATTAAGAATATTATTATAATTATTGTTTGTTTGTTTGGTTTATGTGTATGCATGTATATACACACACTCGTACACACACACACACACGCACACACACACATATATATATATATATATAAATATATATATATTGCACATTTTCTCTTTTCTTATATTGTTTACAGAGTTATGCCCCTGTCCCACTTAGGAAACCTGAACGGAAACCTCTGGAGACTTTGCGCCCCACCCAAGGTTTCCGTGCGGTTCCCGGAGGTTCCCGGAGGTTTTTGTCAGTCTCCCTACCTGCTTCCACTACCTGCAACCTCCGGCAACTACCTGCAACCTCCGGGAACCGTTTCCGTTCTGGTTTCCTAAGTGGGACAGGGGCATAAAAAGGGTCTCGACCCAAAACGTCACCTAATCCTTTTCTCCAGAGATGCTGCCTGACCTGCTGAGTTACTCCAGCTTTTTGTGTCTATCTTCCATATTTACATATTCTGTTGTGCTGCTGCAAGTAAGAAGTGCATTGTTCTATTTGGGACATACTCTTGACTCTTGATATAAACAGTCTGGTATAAACACCGATTAGTGCAAAATATTGCTTATTCGTCCAATTTGATTTTAGGTATAATTTGAATCAACCTCTACCAGCTTAGTTATTGTTTCCTTTGTGGGGAAGCCCTCGATCTTTAATGCACCTTACGTGAAATGAATTTCCGGGTACACCTTCCCCTTGAACACTGAGCTGATTGCCCAACGCCAAACTATTCATCCACTAGTCATACCTAACCAAAGGAGGTAGCAATGCACAGGAGCAGGTAGTGATTAATTTCCTGAAGTGCTGGTTTGCACTTGCTGGATAGCTTGTGAAGTGCAATATTTACACTGAGCTGCTCTGGTGAGTTGGTGAATAATTGGTTGTTACTGTTAAACATGGTTTTGTTCAGCAGTACAGTAAACAAGAGGGAGGAATGAGGCCATTAATCTGTTGCAGTCTGCACTGTGGATACAGGCTGCAAAACTGTAGAGTCAAGTGAGAATTGCCCTCATTATTTTAGTGTTGACCCAGTAGATTTTAACAGACATGTGAAACAAAATAAGAAATTCTAAGCTGTACGCTGGATTAAACAACCATATCTCTCCACTTCAACGTGTACCATGTGGTAATAATCATTTTGCAGACTGTAAAATTAGACTTTATCAGAATTTAGAGCATATCTTCTCGTAATTGAGTGGTCACAATAACCTTTACACCTCTGCTATGATAGCACTTTGGATACTGAAACTAGGCTGTAGAATTCCAAGGTACACAAAAAAGCAGGAGAAACTCAGCGGGTGAAGCAGCATCTATGGAGCGAAGGAAATAGGCAACGTTTCGGGCCGAAACGTTGCCTATTTCCTTCGCTCCATAGATGCTGCTTCACCCACTGAGTTTCTCCTGCTTTTTTGTGTACCTTCGATTTTCCAGCATCTGCAGTTCCTTCTTAAACATTGTAGAATTCCAAGTTGCTTTCAGGTTACGCAAGTCGTCAGCAAGAGAATCTTCTCTCTACATTTAACTGGTACAGAGACATCTCGTGGCAAACAGATTTTTTTTAACCCCTAATACTACCTGCCTTCCAGATTTTATTTTCTTGTTTGATCAATTGTCAATCTCATCAAGATAGTGATAGAACATGGACAAGTGCAGCCCAAGAACAGGCCCTTCGGCCAGTTTCTTGAATATGTGCAGATTTGTACAGCCATTGTACACTGCCCAACTAAATTCACACTTGCATTGAGAGAGAACAACATTTTAATATGAAGGCATTGTTTAAACTTTGGACTTTAGAGATAAAGAATGGAAACAGGCCATTCGGCCCACTGAGTCCAGGCCAACCAGCGATCACCCATACACTAACACTATCCTACACACCAGGGACAATTTACAATTTTACCAAATCCAATGAAACTACAAACCTGTATGTCTTTGGAGTCTGTACAGCCAGAAACCACAGTCAGGTTCGAACCTGGGTCTCTGGTGCTGCAAGGAAGCACCTCCACCACTGCGCCACTGCGCCATCCAGTGAGGCAAATGAATAGGCTTTGTTGTCTTGATTGAACCAGATTCCCGAACCAATATGTCAACTATTTATTTCATCTTGACCTGTTGAGATCCGCCAGTAGATTGACTTGCCTCTTGCGTCTCTAGAAAGTGTTAAGGTTCAAAGCAGCTGTGGTGTCCTTGGACAACACTCCCTGAGAGCAATGCAGCAAGTGATTAGGAAGGTGAATGGTATGTTGGTCTTTATTACAAGACCATTTCAGCACTGAAGTAAAGAATGCTTTATTGCAATTGTATAAGGCTTTGGAGAGAAGCACCTGAACTATTAACGTCAGTTTTGGTCTTCCTACCAAAAAAGGAATATACAGTATACCACAGAGGGAATGCAATGAAGATTTAGGAGATGGGTTCTGAAGATGACAGGTTTGTGGAAGGAGGAGTACGTACCAGATCTGTGTTTTCTAGTTAAGGATGAAGGGTGATCTCATTGCTACAGAACAAATCCAACAGCGGTTGACAAGATGGTTGTAGATTCCCCTGGCTGAGGTGTCTGGAACCAGAATTCACAGTCTCAGGTCATGCCCTTTAGGACTGAGATGTGGAGGATTTCCTTCATAGATCAGAGATACAGCACGGAAACCATCCCAAGTCCACACCAACCATTGATCACCTGTTCACATTGGTTCAACGTTATATCACTTTCGCATTACCTCCCTACACATTGGGGCCATTTTACAGGGGCGACTTAATCTACAAACCTGCACATCTTTGGGTTGTGGGAGGAAATGGGAGCAGGAGGAGGAAACCACATGGTCACAGGGAGAACATGAAAACTCCACACAGGCAGCACTCGAGATCAGGACTAAACTCTACCAGCTGTGCCACTGTGGTGCATTATAGTTCTAAGTTCTTCACTTAGAAGGATAGTATCTTCAGGATGTTCTACTCTGGCGGGCAGTGATGGACAATCATTGTCCATCAAGATATAGATTTCTGGAGTTTAACAGAATCAAGGGATTCAAGAATGAATGAAATATGACATTGAATTATGACAAGGCCAGCAATGATCACAATGAATGGTGAAAGAGGTTCAAAAAGCCAATGGACTGCTCCTGTTCTTATTTATTGCACTCTTATCATGTAATAATTTCCACAAATTCTAATAGTCAGCCATCAAATGTTAATTAATTTGTAAATAAGCGCTGGGCTAATTTCAACAGCAACTTATACAAGATGCTGAAGGTGCAAAAAATCTTGAGCAAAAAACAAAGGGCAGGCAGCATCTGTGCAGGGAAATCGACATACAATGTTTTGAGTCAAAAGAAAGGACAAATGTAAAGGTATAAGGTGGGGCATATGTTGCTCGGTCATTCAGATAAACTATTAGAACAGTTTCAGTGGACAATTAGGTAATGAATTTGGAGATTTTTAATTCCTTGATTCCAGCAGAATCAGGCTGAATTATTTTCTACCCATAACTAAGCTTCAGGTGAAGGGTGGATAACTTTACTTTTTTACTTTAGCGATACAGCGCAGAAAGAAGCTCTTCGGCCCATCGGATCCGCGCTGACCAGTGATCAGAGTATACGAGCACGATTCGACACACTAGGAACAATTTACAATCTTACCGAATCCAATTAACCTACAAACCAAGAAGTAGAAACAAAGAACTGCAGATGTTGGTTTCCACCAGAGATAGACACAAATACTGGAAAAACTCAGCGGGCGAGGCAGCATCTCTGGTGAAAAAGGGTGGATGATATTTCCGGTTGAGACCCTTCTTCAGACCATTCATACCTACAAACCTGTATGTGTTTGGGATGTGGGAGGAAACCGGAGCACCCGGAGAAAACCCACACATTCCACAGGGAGAGCATGCAAACTCCGTACAGAAAGCACCCATAATCAGGATGAACGCCGGGTTTCTGCCGCTGTAAGGCAGCAACTCTACCGCTGCGACACTGGGACGTGATGTGTAAAATTAGAAATAATCCTTAGACAAAATAGAAGATGAGGATATTGGTTGTTGTCAGTGTCCTGGGTGAGTCCTCCCTTCCCCAGTGGCCTGGCCCTATATTCAGATGGCTAAGGTCCAATTTTATACTGGATGAGGCAAGTCAGTCACAAAAATCTCACTAACATTGAGACTTGGTTCAGATATCAGTCAGGCTGTGAACGCTACTATAAAAAGGCACGCCGCAGTATTTATGATTTATTTCACAATCTCAATCATCTCAGTTCCCTTACACTACAACATAACCCATATCTCTGACTTTGGTTGAAAATAAACGAGCCATGTTCCTATCGCAATGATGTAGAAGCAGCATCCAAAGACTCAGGTTGCTATTGTTTCCTGCTGTCAAGGGGCACAAAGAGGCTGAAAACTTGGCTTGCTTGTGTGGGGGAAATTATATAAAGCTGGATGCATGGACCAGGACCAGCGGGATCAATGGTGCACACAGGGGGCAGCTGCCTAGTACATGTTTCATCCCAACTAACACCCGAGATCCAGTCTTATCTAATTTTGGTCGTACAAACCCCTCGGTGTTTTGCATAGAAATCATTTTGCACCACCCTACAAGACACCAGCACTGCTATATCTGCCACAGAGGATTTGAGGAAGAAAATTCAGAAGCATCAGGACACGCACAAGGGGAACCGAAAGTGGAAGCAGTGGTGAAGGAACCTTCTCCCTTCCTCAGCTTTTGCACCTCGCGACTGGGGAGCTCACGAGACATTCTGAAAAACAGATTATTATTACTGGCCCAAAAGTATATCCAATGGCAAATATTTCATGTGGTAATGCTTCTGGTCAGATTGGCTGGTGTCCTGCTTTGTGATCTGTCAAACATTGTGGCCACAAGGGCCCGTTCCTGCACTGTACTGTTCTATGTTAAAGGCTTTGCATGTTCGGGCCTCGCATCTCTCCACAGCTGGTTGAAGACTGTCATGATTCATAGGAAGAGAGGAGTCACAGTCTTCCATGAACTAGTCTTTCAAATTGCCCTCACTCTCTAAAGACAGTAGCTTAGACAATTATCTCGGAAAGATAACACACTAGCTGCTGCCTGGAAATGGAAGTGAGTGTTCAGGAACCAAATTTCTGAGTATGGACTCCGCTACTCACACATGGGACAGAATCCTATCTGTTTGTGAGATTCAAGGTCACTTTTGCACACAGCTGGTGTCAATGAACTTTGACACATTCAAGAACACAATGAAATGGAGCATTTTACTGTATAATGCCCCTGTCCCACTTAGGAAACCTGAATGGAAACCTCTGGAGACTTTGCGCCCCACCAAGGTTTCGTGCGGTTCCCGGTGGTTGCCGGAGGTTGCAGGTAGTGGAAGCAGGTAGGGAGACTGACAAAAACCTCCGGGAACCGCCCGGAAAGCTTGGGTGGGGCGCAAAGTCTCCAGAGGTTTGCGTTCAGGTTTCCTAAGTGGGACAGGGGCATTATTTTAATGGGAAAGATAACAGTGGCACAACAGCAGAGTTGCTGCCTTACAGCGTCAGAGACTCGGGTTCGACCCTGACTAACGGGTGCTGCCTGTACGGAGTTTGTACATTCTTCCTATGACCGCGTGGGTTTTTTTCCGGTACTCCGGTTTCCTCCTACACTCCAAAGACGTGCAGGTTTGTAGGTTAATTGGCTTCTGTAAATTGTAAATTGTCCATGGATTGTATAGGATAGTGAATGCGGGTGATCGCTGGTCGGCACAGATTCGGTGGGCTGAAGGGCCTGTTTCCACACTGTATCACCCCAATCTAAAGTCTAAAAGTCTATATCACTGGCAGGTAGGTGTGGTCTACCTTCCAATTACACTGTTGTCTTGCCAGGACATGAAGGCCCAGCTAGATGCAGTATGTTAACAATCTGGCTACTGATATGCCTTTGAACCTCTCCATTTGTTAGATAATAAAACCTGATATTTTGAAAGCAATCT
Source organism: Amblyraja radiata (assembly GCF_010909765.2). Classification (NCBI taxonomy): domain Eukaryota; kingdom Metazoa; phylum Chordata; class Chondrichthyes; order Rajiformes; family Rajidae; genus Amblyraja; species Amblyraja radiata. The sequence goes on along the minus strand of NC_045978.1, from coordinate 26,414,332 downwards.
TTAATAAAGTAACTACTTTTGAAAGAGTTCTTTGGTTCGCAAGAAGAGAGGTCATTTTCAAATCTGGCCTTCGATTGGGTAAACCTAACACCATTCAGAACCCTAGTCAGATATTTGATAATTGGAGGGGTTTGGGGCATTGAGTATAAGAGTCAGGAAGTCATATTGCAGCCTTAGAGAATGTTGGTTAGGCCACATTTGTAATTGTGTATTGTATGCAGTTCTGGCTGCCCCATTACAGGAAGGATGTGGAGGCTTTGGAGAGGTGGCAAAAGAAGTTTACCAGAACGCTGCCTGGATTAGATATAAGGCGAAACTGAACAAATTTAGATTGTTTACTGTGGAACTTCAGAGTTTGAAGGGAGACTTGAAAGAAGTATATCAAATTATGAGAGGCATAGAGAGGGTAGGCAGTCAGAAGCTTTTTCCTGGGGTGGAAATATCAAGGACTGGAGGATATTGCTTTCAGGTGAGAGGAGCAAAGTTTAAAGGTGATATGTGGGGCAAGTTTTTCACACACAGAGTGATGGGTGACTGGAATGCACTGCCAAGGCATGGAGGCAGGTGTGATAGGGGCATTTAAAAGGCTTTTAGATAGTCACATGTTATGTGGGGAGTAAAGGGAACTAGATGTCGGTCTTGAGCTACTAACTACCTCATTGGAGACCCTTGGACTATCTTTAATCGGACGTTACTGGACTTTATCTTGCACTAGACATTATTCCCATTATCATGTATCTAGCGATTGTAATCATGTATAGACTTTCCACTGACTGGTGGGGATCATGACAGAAGCCTCCTCGTGGCGATCCCCGGAAATGACGACACGATGCGCTCAGTGACGCGTCGAGCGACCAATTCCATCAACATGTTGGACGACGACGGAAGCCAACAGCGAGCTATGTGTCGTCTGACACACGAGCGAACGAACTGACTGGGCAGCACGCAACAAAAAGCTTTTCACTGTACCTCGATACACGTGAAAATAAATAATAATAAACTTTTTAACTGAACTAAATGGACCTTGAGCAGGCAAGAGAAGATTAGTTTAACGGCATTATGTTCAGCATGGACATTGTGGCCCAAAGGGTCTGTTTCTGTGCTGTACTGTTCTAGGTTCTACGGAATGAGATATTGTCATGGACCTTAATGACAATATTTTGATCATAAGCAGTTTTCCAGGTCAACATTAATAGCTGGGAATCCTACCAACAAACTTGTATGATGCAAGTTGCAATCTTCCTGCCATCAGAGATGGACTTACAAAGTGCAAAATGGTGAAGAAAACATGCAGTATTCAGGATCGAGAGCCAGCATGATGGCGATGGATGTCTAGCTGAGATGAGCAGGGTACTAGAATACCAATTAAAACTTCTTGGAACTGTTTAGTTTAATTTAGTTTAGTTTAGTTTAGCTTAGTTTAGTTTAGTGTCACGTGTACTGAGGTACAGTGAAAAGCTTTTGTTGCACTATCCAGTCAGCGGAAAGGCCACATATGATTACAGTCAAGCTGTCTATGGAGTACAGATACAGGATAAAGGGAATAACATTTAGTGCAAGATAAAGTCTAGTAAAGTCCGATTAAAGATAGTCTGAGTGTCTCCAATGAGGTAGATAGTAGCTCAGGACTGCTCCATATAACCATATAGCCATATAACAATTACAGCACGGAAACAGGCCATCTCGGCCCTACAAGTCCGTGCCGAACAACTTTTTTCCCTTAGTCCCACCTGCCTGCACTCATACCATAACCCTCCATTCCCTTCTCATCCATATGCCTATCCAATTTATTTTTAAATGATACCAACGAACCTGTCGCCACCACTTCCACTGGAAGCTCATTCCACACCACTACCACTCTCTGAGTAAAGAAGTTCCCCCTCATGTTACCCCTAAACTTCTGTCCCTTGTCTCATTAGAACCTCTGCACTCCGATTTCCTGATTGTTGTTTTGTATAGATCTTCTTTGCAACAGCAAAGACAAGGGAGCTAAATAAAAAGAAAATCACAAGCCATGATTTGCCGCCAGTGTGACCATGAGACCATAAGACATAGGATCATAATTTGGCCATTCGGCCCATCGAGTCTGCTCCGCCATTCCATCATGGCTGATCTATTTTTCCCTCTCAAACCCATTCTCCTGTCTTCTCCCCGTATAAATCTGTTTATACGGGTCTTCCTCTACGACAGCAAAGGTAAGAGAACTAAGATTAAAGGATATGACAAGTTATCATTTTCCGCCAGTTTGCATGATCTACACTAAAAAATAAACCTGAACTTGATTTCAAGACCCCTGCAATTAGATTGGACATCCACCTATTCCTGTAACACTGCAAAGCCAAGGAACAGCCACTCATATTGGAAGTGTCCCATTATAGCACCTACATAGAAACTTACATCATGAAACCCACGGCATTGCAACACCATGTTAGTCATCTTGTCAGCCATCAGCATGTGTTTCTATTTTAAAATGAACAAGCTCTAACTTAAACGTTGTATGCCTAACACAAGTAATACATTTTTAAAAGAAGTTGTTATCACTACTGAAATAGTTGATAATGCAGTGTCTACTAATATGATTTGCAATATTCATATAACATATTGTTCTTTTCCCCGTGCTATCTCCCAGTTGCACCAGCCCGCACCATCACCATCACTTGGTGTTTCCCTTTTCTACAACTGTGGACCAGCAACCTTTTTGCACACTAGCAATTGAGAAATTGTAAAGACTGATCAGTGCAGAAGGGACAAGTCCTAGTTTATGTGCCAACCCACTGACGTAAGTAGTTCCACATTACATTGTTTCATAACCGTTCACAATGTTCAGGCCCAAATGACTAGGGGACTTGCTACTCAAGTAGGTCTTGCAAAGAGAGTTCAGGGAGTCAGTGAACAAGTGGACAAACATGTCCTCTATATCTCCTCCCTCAATTTTATACAGGGACCCTGATAGTCCTTTCAGGTGAGACAGACATTAACTTGCACCTCCTCCAACCTCATCGACTGTATCCGCGGTTCTCGGTGTGGACTCCTATATATCGGCAAGACCAATCGGATTCTGGGCGATCGTTTCGCTGAACACCTACGCTCAGTCCATCTTGGCCTACATAATCTCTCCGTTACAAACTCATTTTATCTCCCCCTCCCATTCCCACACTGATCTTTCTGTCCTGGGCCTTCTCCACTGTCAGGGTGAGGCCACACACAATTTGGAGGAACAGCACCTCATATTTCGCTTGGGCATCTTACAACTCAGTGGTATGAATATTGATTTCAAATATATTCAGCCATATTTCCTGTATTCCCTCTCTCTTCACCCCTCCCCACGCTATTCGTCCTGCTAGTTCCACTGTTCGCATCCATATATCGCTTTGTTGACACCTCTTCCACAGCCAACAATGAACCATTGTGGGCTCCACCTTTCCTGAGTCATCGGTGCCGGCTCAGAATGGTTCTGAACCTTTTCATACCTCTAGTTTCTCTCTCCCCCGACTCTCAGTCTGAAGAAGGGTCTCGACCCAAAACAAGAGTGAGTGACTGGGGTGAGAATGGCCCTTGATAATGCTGGCATATTACGTGCAAGATTCCAATGATGGTGGCCTATAATACAACTCCCTCAAAGTAATCATTCCCTTCCTATTCCTAAATTCCACCCTTATAGCCTCACAATAACATGTATCAAGCGGGCAATGTGGAAGCTATGAATTTCTGAACATCACAGGTCATTTCCAGTGTCAGTCCAGATTCCATTGATTTGGATCTTAAGAAGCAAGATTTGAAAATGAGCATTTTTTTTAATTGAGTCAGATAATTATTTGTAAGTTTGCCCAGAATCTGCATATCGAATATTCTAAAACGTCAACCAGATACTATCTGAGGAAGGGGTTCAGCCCGAAACTTTGCCTATTTCCTTCGCCCCATAGATGCTGCTGCACCCGCTGAGTTTCTCCAGCGCTTTTGTCTACCTTCGATTTTCCAGCATCTGCAGTTCCTTCTTAAACCAGATACTATCGCAACTTTTAAGAAACATTTGAGCAGGTACATGGAGAGGATATGTCTGGAGGGATATGGGTCAAATGCAGGAAGTTGGTCAGCGTGGGCAAGTTAAGCCGAAAGGCCTGTCTCCACGCTGTATGACTATGACTCTATTCAAGAACATAGCAGCATTTCCAATACATAATGTGAATATATACAGGGTTCCAACCCCGATATGGCAGCAAAATGTAAGCAAATACAATCTCTCTTTGTAAATAAGCAGCAGGGTAGGGCAGCACAAAAATAAAAGTCTATCTGTACTTTGGTAAAATCTGAGCGACCTGCCTGAAGTTTGTGAAATCAATAACTATAATATTAGACCTGGGTTTAATTTGTCAGGGAACACAGCTTCAGGCAAAGGATAACAGATATCTCCAGCACTCTCGCGCAGAAAACTGTTGAGGCCAGGGATCAATTGAAAACTTAACAATTCACAGAGAAAGACTTTTGTTTGCCAAGGGCATTAAACGTTCTGGTACAAAATTGGTACGTGGAATTGAGATACAGATCATCCATACTTTAATTGATTGGCTGAAGATGTTTAAAGGGGTGAACGACCTAGTCACATGTCATAGTTAAGGGGCTTAATTATTCTTTCCTCTGCTTGTCAATTCAATGACTTTGAGATGTCACCATCTCTCTGCCCCATGAATATACATTTTGAATATCCCTTCTGTCAGTATGTGTTAGAATTATGCACCAGTTTAATATAATTACCAATATAAAGTTCATAAGCATAAGTTCTGGGAGCAGAATTAGGTCATTTGGCCCATCATGTCTACTCCGCCATTCAAACATGGCTGATCTATCTTTCCCTCGCAATCCCATTCTTTTCTCTACTTAAGCCCTGACACCCGTACTAATCAAGATTATGTCAATCTCCTCCTTAAAATATCCATTAACTTGGTCTTCACAGCCTTCTGTGGCAATTAATTCCACAGATTCACCACCCTCTGGCTAAAGAAATTCCTCCTCATCTCTTATCTAAAGGTGCGTCCTTTTATTCTGAGGCTATGGCTAGTCCTAGGCACTCCCACTAGTGGACACATTCTTTCCACATTCACTCTATCCAGGCCTTTCACTATTTGGTAAGTTTCAATGAGGTCCTCCTCATCCTTCTATAAAGTAAGGAAATGTTTAACCACCTGGGTGGCACAGTGGCGCAGCAGTTGAGTTGGTACCTTACAGCTCCAGAGACCCAGGTTCGATCCTGATTATGGGTGCTGTCTGTAAGGAATTTGTACGTTGTTCCTGTGACTGCATGAGTTTTCTCCAGATGCTCCGGTTTCCTCCCACACTCCAAAGACATACAGGTTTATAGGTTAATTGGCTTCTGTAAAATTATAAATTGTCCCTAGAGTGTAGGATACTGCTAATGTATGGGGCTATCACTGGTCGGCGCAGACTCATTGGTCGGAAGGGCCTGTTTCTGCGCTGTCCCACTAAAGTCTAAAGTCTAATCTGTTGAAAAGGATCAGTTGTGTTATAGATTTCAAAATAATGAACACAAATGTAGGTTCAAATAGATAAAGGACACTTATGAAAAGCCAAGTATCTGGGAAATCTGAAGAGAGTGAATGACCAGCTCAACAAAATCTGAAGCAGTCAACAATCAGTATGAAGAAGGATCCTAATATGAAACATCGGTTGTCTATTCCCTCCATAAATGCTGCCTGACCGGCTGAGTTCCTCCAGCACTTTGTGACTTTGCTCCAGCATCTGCAGTTTCCTGTATTTCCCACACATAAATCTTGCCAGGTTATCTAGAATTGATTTTATAACTCACAAATTGCTTATCTCACATCCACTTCCACCTCCACATATCTCTCTCTGCTGTCTGGTAAATCAGACCCCATTCATAGACTGTTGCAGAAACAAGAAACTGCAGATGCTGGTTTACAAATAAAGACACAAAATGCTGGAGTAACTCAATGGATCCGGCAGCATCTCTGGAGAATATCGATAGTTGATTTTTAAGATTTAGACATTTAAAGATACAGCGTGGAAACAGGCCATTTGGCTCGCCGAGTGCACCAACCAGCAATCACCCCCATACACGAACATTATCCTACACACTAGGGATCATTTACAATTTTAACCATAGCCCTATTAACCTACAAACCTGCACGTCTTCGGATTGCTGAAGGAAACTGGAGCACCCGGAAGAAACCCACGCGGTCACAGACAGAACGTACTAACTCTGTACAGACAGCATCCACGGTCAGGATCGAACATGGGTCTCTGATACTGTAATAATAATAATGGATGGGGTTTATATAGCGCATTTCTAATACTCAAGGCGCTTTACATCGCATTATTCATTCACTCCTCAGTCACACTCGGTGGTGGTAAGCTACTTCTGTAGCCACAGCTGCCCTGGGGCAGACTGACGGAAGCGTGGCTGCCAATCTGCGCCTACGGCCCCTCCGACCACCACCAATCACTCACACACATTCACACACATTCACACACAGGCATAGGTGGGTGAAGTGTCTTGCCCAAGGACACAACGACAGTATGCACTCCAAGCGGGATTCGAACCGGCTACCTTCCGGTTGCCAGTTGTAAGGCAGCTGTAAGGCAGCAACTATACCATTGCACCACTGTGCACCCTCCCCCCTCCCCCCTCCCCCTCTCCCCCCTCCCCCCCCCCCCCCCCTGCCCGCCCCTCCAGACGTTTCCGGAGAAGGGTCCGGACCCAAAACGGCACCTATCCATTTTCTCCAGAGATGCTGCCTGACCCGTTGAGTTTCTCCAGCATTTTGTGTCTTTTTTTTCCCATAGAGTTTGTACTCTTGATCTCTTCTTTACCTTCCACTGTGAGGCCCAGCCAGGGAATTGACCTCTCGTTCGATTGCACATGGCCCGTTTGTGACCCGGGACAGGAATATTAAGGGCACTGCTCTTATCGGCAGCAGGCCAGCCCCTGGAATATTGTGTCATTAAGCATGATGAGGAGACAAATCTACCCTCCTGCCTGTAGGATGTGCAAATATGCAGACTGACATGAAAAAGAGGAAGATTGAAAGCAGTAAGAACATTTCAATCAGAGAGAACGAAGCAAGCTACTGAATTCAAAAAGTTTGAGCAGACTAAAAGCTGCAGCATTGATTAATCATTAAACTAGTATGGGATGTTTGAGAATGATAGTGAGTGATCATTGTGTACATGTGCAGTTAACTGACACCGCTGGACTTAGAAACTTCAAGATTTAAAACTCCCATCCAAGTGTTCAAATGCCTTGTTGGACACAAAGTGCTGGAGGTACTCAGCGGGTCAGACAGCATCTCTGGAGTAAATGGACAGGTGACGTTTCAGGTCGGGACCATTTTTCAGACTCATTTTGATGTAGCAGAGCTGGAGAGCAGCGGGAATCACAGAGAGGGAGCGGTGAGAGAGGGTCTCCCAAAACTCCCATCGGAGAGAGGAGAAACTTCCTCAAAGTAGGCATGCCTCGAGGAGATTTGGCAGTGGAGCAGATAATATGTGTAGAAAGGAACTGCAGATGCTGGTGTATACCGACGATAGAAACAAGGTTTCAGGCAACATCTCTGGAGAAAACGGATGGGTGATGTTCTGGGTCGGGACCCTTCTTCAGACCAAAAATTCCTTTGTCACCTCACAGAGGAGAGATTTGCAGTACACATGACAATGAGCTAAACTAAACTAAACTAACCTAAAATAAACTAAACTTAAGGGGTTGTCCCACTGCGGCGACCTAATCCTCGAGTTCTGACAAGTTTGCCCTCGACTCATACTCACAGCATGGTCGACATGAGGTCCTAGGAGGTCTTTGTAACTCTCCTTCATGCTTGAGGGTAGTCCCCGCATACTCGAGGCCTCAGCTAGGCCGCAACATATTTTTCAACGTTAAAAAATGCCAGTGAGTAAAAAATGGTCGCCATGGAAAAAATCGATACTTTTTTTACTCGTAGGATTAGTCGAAGTAGGTCGTAGTAGGTCGGCATGTTATTCGTAGGTAATCGAGGGTAGTCGAAGGTAATCGAAGGTAGTCGAAGGTAGTCATAGATGGTCTTCAACATAGTTGAAGAGAGGTCGATGGAGATCGAAGGAGGTCATCTTCACTCTCCACTATTCGGAGTCCAATTTTCCCGTAGCTAGTCGAAGCTAATTTCCAACATAGTCGAAGGAGGTCTTCTACATATAGTCGAAGGAGGTCTTCAACATGACATTTTTTCAAACTCTCCTAAACTCTTCTAAACTCGCCAATTAGGCCGCCGCAGTGGGACAGCCCCTTAAACTAAACTAAACCAAACAACACTGCACTGAAGTGAGCTAAGCGAAACATTGTGTTGATTCCACTGCCACCCACCTAGACAAAGGGACAATTTACACTAGCTAAGTAAGTCTCCAGCATGTTTTGGGGGATGTAGAAATAATATTGAGAACCTGCAATGAAATCCATGGAGTTACAGAGAAAAGATGCATACTCCACACAGACAGAGGCAAATATTAGGATTGGACCCAGGTTCCCTGATCTATTGGAAGCACAGTGCTGCACAAAAGGTAGCAGGCCCCAGTGAGATTTGAACTCAAAGCCTCTGGTTTGCAACACCATTGCTCTAGACATAGACATAGACATAGAAAATAGGTGCAGGAATAGGCCATTCGGCCCCTCGAGCCAGCACCACCTTTCAATATAATCATGGCTGATCATCCAAAATCGGTGCTCCGTTCCTGCTTTCTCCCCGTATCCCTTGATTCTAACCCATGAACTATGGAACACCTGTAAAAGGTACAACATGAATGGATATTGTTGTTGATGACTGTTCCTTGGAGACACCCTAGAAACGAGGGAAAGGGTGGTCAAAGTTCTGGCTAATTCTTTACAAATGATTTAAAGAGATTTCTCCTGACGCTGTCAGCCTCTTCGAAAAGCCATATATATAGATGAAGCTATGTTGCCATGCTAGCATGTCAGTAATATTTCTCTGCTAACTACATCACCATTGGAGATGTTTTCTCAAAGTCTCTTGAGCAGAGATTCAGTTAAGATTTTATTACTCTCCCTGTGATATGATTTTTGTCTGTGGCAAAATGGAAAAAGATTATTTTTTTCTGTGTTAAACATCTCTCAGGTGAGGGTTAAATGAAGGAAAACATTAAGTAAGAACATTAAGGCACGTATTATTACAGGAATTATCCCTCAAGCAGCTTTCCTATAAATCTTTTCCTTATTTACCGCTCAAAGGCACCACGAAAATATGAGTTTCGGTTTCTTCTTTATTAACTCCTTTCTGGCCATGCTCATTTAAAAAAAAAAAAAAAATATTGATAACTCAGAGCCCACTGCACTTTAATTAGAATATCGATATTAATTGTGGAAATGGTTGGTGGGGGCTTGGATCTTTCCGACCTTAGACTGAGGTAAAGAAATCTTGGATCGTTACCTCAATGCTGGGAAAGGAATCTGTGTAAGACTGGAGATGGTTTCTTTGGAGCAGTCAGAGAGTCTGCTGTTTGAATGGTTCATTTCACAGGAAACCTTTGCGCAATGGTGGTAGTTAAAAAGGAACTATCCAAGTTGACACAGAGGCAGTGAGCTGTCTCCCAAAGAGGGGGAAGTGAGGGTATTTACGATGAGACTGAGATAACCTTGAGTCAGCAGCTATTAATCAACAGTGGTTTCGGGGGCATGTGATTTTGTTTTAATTCAAGAAGGATAGTTCTGGTCAGTTTTCCATTAACCCTTTTATCCCTGCTATCGTATCAATTTAGTTCCTGTTTTCTTGTTGCATAAGGAACGAGCATTTCTTCACACGATATCAAAATTAAATTTGGAACAGGGTGTTGCGGGTTTGCAAGCTGCCATCTTAACTCTGAGTACGAAGGAACTGCAGATGTTGGTTTAAGCCGAAGATAGGCACAAAAAGCTGGAGTAACTCAACTGGGTCAGACAGCATCTCTGGAGAAAAGGAAAAGGTGACGTTTTGGTTCTCGACCCGAAACGTCCTTTATCTCCGGGATTTGGTTCTGACAGTAAGTGTCCCCGTTATCTGTTAGATTCCAAAACAAAGACACAAGGAACACAAAATGCAACACAAAATGCTGGAGTAAGTTAACGGGCCAGGCAGCATCTGTGGAGGACATGGATAGATGAACTTTCAAGTTGGGACCATTTGCAGTAGGAAGAAGAAAGGTGGAATCATTGGGGGGGAAACAGTGAAATAGTGTCTCACAGAACGAAGTTGGGGGCGGTGTTAACTCAGAGACATAGAGATTGGTGGGAACCATTGTGCCAGATTTTTGAAAGGGTTATTCAATACGTCCTACTCCCCTGATCTTTCCCAATATTTCTGCACTTACTTTCCATTTCAAGTACACATTCAAATCCCTTTTGAAAGTTACAACTGAACCATCGTTATAGACGGATTATAACACGTCAATGCGAAGAGGAAACTTCACATCACTCCCTTTGGTCCTTTATTTAAGTCTACTTTTTGTCTGTTTCCTAGCCTTTCCTAACAATTTCTCCTTATTTCATTGAATGCTTATTTATTTGAACATCCATGCTAGACCTGAAGTTCCCGTTATCTTATCAGCTCCATCATGGTGATTATTGGCACGAGCATCATCTCGGTCGGACAAACTGAAAGGATGCAATTGGATAAGCATTGGGGCTCTCGCGGGATGACATATCGTTACAAATGAGGGCAAGAAAATGGAAGAGGGGAGTGAGGATGTTGTTCTTCCATGAAGAGTGAAGGGCTGTCCTCCCTCAGCAGAGAGACTTAACATCCTTGTCAGGTTGTCATAGAAAGGCTATAATAGAAATTTCAAATGAGGGCACTGGAAGCTTATGATTTATAGATATAGAGAGGATGAGTAAAGTTATAGGTTCCTGCAACACATTGCAGGCTCATCACTCTAATGGTCTAACAGTCGAAGAGCTTCTACTTCAACAAATACCAAGTACTTGAACAGGTACATGGACAGGTAAGGTTTGGAGGGATATGTGTAGATGGGGCATGTTGGTCGGCATGGGCAAGTTGGGCTGAATGGCCTTGTTCTGTGCTGCAGGACTCTTTGACTATTCTGCGTAGTCTGGTATCTTTGGGCAGTACTTTGCAAAAACGGCAATTATAAAATAAATTGTAGTTAGTTTTCCTGGGAATTTGTTTCAGAATACCATACTTATCTTAATCAGAATTGCATGCTTAGTTCTTCTCTGCATTTGACATCTTCCCTTCTAAACACAAAGTGGAACCATTGCGCAATGGTGGAGTTGCTGCCTCACAGCGCCATATAGCTGGGTTTGATCCTGACTAAGGGTGCTGTCTATACAGAGTTTGTATGTTCTTCCTGTGACTGCGTGGGTTGTCTCCGGGTGCTCCGGTTTCCTCCCACACTCCAAAGATGTACAGGTTGGTAGGTTCATTGGCTTCGGTAAAAATTGTAAAATTGACCCTCGTGTGTAGGATAATAATAATAATAATAATGGATGGGATTTATATAGCGCCTTTCTAATACTCTTTACATTGCATTATTCATTCACTCCTCAGTCACACTCGGTGGTGGTAAGCTACTTCTGTAGCCACAGCTGCCCTGGGGCAGACTGACGGAAGCGTGGCTGCCATTCTGCGCCTACGGCCCCTCCGACCACCACCAATAACTCACACACATTCACACACAGGCAAAGGTGGGTGAAGTGTCTTGCCCAAGGACACAACGACAGTATGCACTCCAAGCGGGATTCGAACCGGCCACCTTCCGGTCGCCAGCCGAACACTTAGCCCATTGTGCCATCTGTCGTCCCAGTGCTAGTGTACGGGGATCATTGGTCGTCAAGGACTCGGTGGGCCGAAGGGCCTGTTTCTGCGCTGTATCTCAAAAGTAAAAGTAAAACAATGGTCATGAACTGAGGCACAAAAGTTTGGGTTTTCTGATTTGTATTATAATAATACTAACACCATTAAAGTAGCAGCGATCCTCATCGTTATAAATTCTGGTTCTACTAACAGGATGCGTTGGCAATTGTTGTGATGACTTGGCAATTCCGCTATATTTGCACAATCTGATGCATTCTCAACAAATGCAAATGAAAGTTTTACTTCCACGGCCCATTAGCAGTGTTGTGAAAGTTAGGTGAGTCTGATCCCTACTTTCATTGCCAAACATATGAAATGCCCGGAGCATCTAAATGCCGACAGCTTGATTTATTTTGATTCTCTTTACTCTTTCCCCTGAATGCAAACTTTGGAAACGGCTCCAAGGTTCTCTGATGTGTCACCAAACTAAAATGGCTGTGTCCCTTTGTGTCAATCCAGACAGTGCTCATCAATAGAAGATTTAACTGTGAGACAGTGAGATTTGTCATGATTAAAAAGTGCTGATGAGATCGCCCAATGCTTTCAGTAAAGCGGCAATGACAATACAAAAACGGCAACTTTCACAGCAAGTAGTAACTTGTTCGTTAATGCTTTATATACCCTTCTTTCACACTCCATACATTTAGCACCATTAACACCTCTTTCCTTCATTCTAGATCCCGATCTACTCTTTTATAATGCACGACGGGACACAAAGTGCTGGGATAACTCAACGGGGCAGGTAGTATCTCTGGAGAACATAGATAGGTGACGTTTCAGTTTGGGACACTTCTTCAGACCGATTAAAGCTAGAGAGTTGGAGGGGGTTGGGGGGGGGGGGGGGGGGGGGGGGAAGCTGGGACAGAGCATAGGTAGGCCGAAGCATGGCAGGTATTAGATGAAAACAGGTGTTGGGGTTGATAAGCAGATGGTTGTAACAAAGGACAAAGATTAACAGAGTCAGAAGGATTGAAGTGTTCCAAATTGTGAAGCCAGAGGAAGGAATGTACAAAAGGAAGGGGGAGGGGACAAATTAATGCATAAGTCGAGATGGAGGACAGGGAGTGGGGAAGAAGAAACAGGGGTTGTGGGGAGATAGGGGAAAGGGTAAGGTTGTTATACGTTGGGTTGGAGAATGCAATGTTCATATGGTTGGGTTGTAAGCTACGCAAGTGGAATGTGAGGTGCTGTTCCTATGGTCATGCATGTTTGACTGGAATCCAAAAGGCTACACACAAAATATCATACAAAATACCATCTTGAATATTTTTGTTGCAAAACACAAAGTGCTGGAGGAACTCAGGGAGCCACTTGAGCCACTGAGGTCCTCCAGTACTGAATGATCGAGTCGTGGGGACATACAGCACGGAAAAAGACACTTTGGCCCAACTTGCCCAGGACATCTACACTAGTCCCACCTGCCTACATTTGGACCATATCATTCTAAACCTTGTGTAGGAAGGAACTGCAGATGCTGGTTTCTGCAGACTTCTGAAGAAGGATTCCAACCCGAAAAGCCATCCATCCCCTTTTCTCCAGAGATGCTGCCTGACCCGTTGGGTTACTCCAGCACTTTGTGTCTATCTACAACCATGTAGCGCTTCCTCAGTGTTATACTGGAACATCAGCACCAATCTATAGTCATACACCATCCAGTGCTTCACCAGGCATAACAGAGGTTAAAACTGGAATGAAATCAGATGAGGGAAATCCATACGTTGAGCCAAGTGCTTATTTCACCAGACTTGCCCTTTATTAATTCATATAACACTGTACTGTTTGTAAAGGAAATCCTGAGGGATTTAAAATATATCTTCCATATGTCTAAACTTACATTTTCTCAGAATCAAGTATGAGATAAATTCAGAGGCTGCACACATGTACCCTCCCCACCCCCTGTAACAAGCTGTATTTTGTGTTTGCCAGGTTTTTGCTTAGGTACATCAGATGATTAAAACAAAAGTCTTGATCATATTGTACAGTACAGTAAACAAACAGACTCTGGAATAGGTTCCTTACCTCTATTATTAGACTTCTGAATGGTCCTTACATAAGCGAGGGTGCAGTCACAATCTTCCAACCTCCAACATTACGATCATTGAACCTTTTCTCAGAAACTGTTACACGACAATGCTCCAAACTATATTTGCTCTGCCTTTGTACTTGTGGATGGTTTGATTTTATTCATGTATAGTATTATCAGATTTGATTGAATAGCATGCAAACCAAAGTTTTTTGCTATATCTCAGCACACTTAATAATAGTAATCTTACACCAATACTAAACTAAGCTAAACTGACCTTTCTGAAGCATCACCATCACTGCCTGCTCTTTACAACAGCTCCTAAGCGACCATTGCATTGTGGCCTTGCCACTATACAGGACACTATTTCCAGCCACAGAGCACTTGGCGGCTTCTTGGTATCTTTCCCAAATCTCTGCAACATTTAATTTATGACCTCACACCCTCCTGTCCCATCCAAATCCTATCACCAGTCTAGTCATTTTATTTTAAAAAAACTAACCATTGTATTATCATTTATTACACAGTAAACCCTCGTTATTACGGATCATAGAGACCTGGGTGTCATGGTACACCAGTCATTGAAAGTAGGCATGCAGGTGCAGCAGGCAGTGAAGAAAGCGAATGGTATGTTAGCTTTCATAGCAAAAGGATTTGAGTATAGGAGCAGGGAGGTTCTACTGCAGTTGTACAGGGTCTTGGTGAGACCACACCTGGAGTATTGCGTACAGTTTTGGTCTCCAAATCTGAGGAAGGACATTATTGCCATAGAGGGAGTGCAGAGAAGGTTCACCAGACTGATTCCTGGGATGTCAGGACTGTCTTATGAAGAAAGACTGGATAGACTTGGTTTATACTCTCTAGAATTTAGGAGATTGAGAGGGGATCTTATAGAAACTTATAAAATTCTTAAGGGGTTGGACAGGCTAGATGCAGGAAGATTGCTCCCGATGTTGGGGAAGTCCAGGACAAGGGGTCACAGCTTAAGGATAAGGAGGAAATCCTTTAAAACCGAGATGAGAAGAACTTTTTTCACACAGAGAGTGGTGAATCTCTGGAACTCTCTGCCACAGAGGGTAGTCGAGGCCAGTTCATTGGCTATATTTAAGAGGGAGTTACATGTGGCCCTTGTGGCTAAGGGGATCAGAGGGTATGGAGAGAAGGCAGGTATGGGATACTGAGTTGGATGATCAGCCATGATCATATTGAATGGCGGTGCAGGCTCGAAGGGCCGAATGGCCTACTCCTGCACCTAATTTCTATGTTTCTATGTTTCTATAGGAGAGAGGAATGGTGCCCTTTATTGCCGATTGTCCGCTATAACTGAGTAAGGTATTTTCAATGTGTAAGTGGTAGAAACAAACATGCTGGTTAATACATGAAAGGACACAGAGTACTGGATTAACTCAGCAGGTCGGGCAGCATCTCTGGAGTTGACCTTTCTGGTGGAGACACTTTGCCAGACTCTCAGTCCGGAACTGGGGGCTGGAGCCCTGCTGGCAACTGAGGGAGAGGTGAGGATCGGTGGAGTCAATGGTCGTGGCCCGCGTGCGGCTGGAGTTCGGGTAAGGGTCGGCGGCGGCGGCGGCAGAGGCAGGGAAAACTGTGTGGGTTGGCGGTGGTAGCGGTAGGTCTGGCCTGGAAGCAGCGCTAGACGGAAATGGCGTGAGGGCAGGCCTGGGCTTTGAGAGGCCGGGGAAGGGGAGCGAGCCAGGTGGCAGTGTGGGCCGCTCTCTGTAGGCCCGTCGACTATAACCAAAATCAGTGATAAAGAGGTCTATTAAAAAGAGGGTTAATTGTACCACCAGGAATAAGATGAGTCGCTGTTCTCTTTAGCTGATTTTCTTTGAGGCAAGATTTAAGTGTAAGGTAGCATATGTTATAACAGAGGTATTTTTAGACACTTCTATGTTGTATAACAAGGAGTACATGGGCATTGTAGGCAGGATGATAGATAATGCTAATTAGGCTGATGAAATTCTGGACACTTTGTTAAGGAAGGTTATATTACAGGCCCAGAGGTTACTGTAGTTCAGTTTAGTTTAGTGTATAGATGCAGTTCAGAAACAGGCCCTTCGGCCCACTGAGCCCTCGCCGACCAGCGATCCCCGTACACTAACATTATCCTAATCTCCAGGGACAATGTACAATTTTACCAAGCCAATTAGCCTACAAACCTGTACGTCTTTGGCTTGTGAGAGTAAACAGGAGCACCCGGGAAAAAAAGGCCACAGGGAGAACGTACAAACTCCACACAGACAGCACCCCTAATTGGGATCAAACCTGGGTCCCTGGTGCTGTAAGGTGGCAACTCCACCACTGTGCCACTGTTCCACCCAAAAAGTGTTACCATATAGTAAAACTTTATGAAAGTTACAGAACAATTCACAATTTAGTTTATTGTCATGTGTACCAAGGTACAGTGAAAAGATTTTGTTGCATGCTATCCAGTCAGCAGAAAGACAATACATGATTACAATCGATTACATTGGAAGAATGCTCAAGTATAGGATATTGGAGAAACAAGGAACTGCTGATGAAGGAGGGTCTCGACCCGTAAAGTTATCCATTCCTTTTGTCCAGAGATGCTGCCTGTCCCACTGAGTTACTCCAGCATTTTGTGTCTATCTTTGGTGTAAACCAGCATCTGCAGTTCCTTTCTACACGACTGCAGGTACTGGTTTACAAAAAAAGACACAGTGCTGGAGAAACTCAGCGAGTCATGTATCATCTCTGGAGATCACAGACTAGTGACAATTTGGGTCTGGAACCTTCTTCTTTTTCAGAAGAAGGATCCCAACCCGAAACGTCACCTATCCATGATCTGCCTGAGATGCTGCCTGACCCACTCCAGCACTTTGTGTCTTTTTTTAGTAGTATATTGCGTTGAATTTCGCCGTCACATATCATTCAGTTCTAGTGTGTTATATAGTGTTGTACTTGCATTTATATGGTGCCTTTCATGTCCCTTTATAAACATCTCAGAGTGCAATACTGCCAATGAAGCAAATTTCGACTGTGGTCATTGTCAAAATGGAGGAAACGCAGTAGCCAATTTGCATGGAGCAAGTTCGTACAAACACCACCATGATAAAGAGCAGATAATCTTCTCATTTTAATGTTAGTTAAGGGATTAACATTGGCCTAAAGCCACTGTATTGGTTTTACTGGTTACTGTCTGAGTTTGTCTTGTTCTTTGTTGTGTTGTATTATGTCACACTGCATGGTCCTGCTTTCTAGTTGGTGCTTATTGTGTGATGTTAATCTACTTCTTTGTATTACTTTGAACTGCATGCTTTTGATTTATTTGCAGGATGGTTAATGAACTGTGCATTTCATTATGCTGTATTTTATCTTGCAGTGTGTCAAACTCTATTCTACTCTAATGAATTAGACTCTTGTATTGAATTTTATAGCACTGTTTGTAAGCTGCACTGGTACTCTGCCCTCTGTTGTGCATTGTACTCTTATGAAATTGCACTATCACAGAATTGTACGCTTGCAGAGTGGTAGCTGCATGGAAGGAGGCCATTTCACTGTCAAATCCATATGGTTTCCGTGCAAGAGCCATCCAGCTCATCCAGTGATGAAGGGACTTGGCCCGAAACGTCACCCATTCCTTCCCTCCAGGGATGCTGCCTGCCTGCTGAGTTACTCCAGCTATTAGTATCTATCTTCATTTTTACTCCCTAATGCCCCTGTCTCACTTAGGAAACCTGAACGGAAACCTCTGGAGACTTTGCGCCCCACCCAAGGTTTCCGTGCGGTTCCCGGAGGTTGCAGGTGGTTGCCGGAGGTTGTAGGCAGTGGAAGCAGGTAGGGAGACTGACAAAAACCTCCGGGAACCGCACGAAAACCTTGGGTGGGGCGCAAAGTCTCCAGAGGTTTCCGTTAAGGTTTCCTAAGTGGGACAGGGGCATTACCTGCTCTCCATAGCCCTGAAAATACCTTCCCTTCAGATAATTACCCAGTTACTTTTCAAGCACTTAGGGCGGTGCAGTGGTGTAGCTGGTAGAGCTGTTACCTCACTGTGCCAGAGACCCAGGTTCGATCCTGACCTCTGGTGCTGTCTGTGTGGAGTTTGTATGTTCTCCCTGTGACCGCATGGGTTTCCTTCAGGTGCCCAATCCTGTGGCCCTGACCGTTTCCAAAACTCACTCAAATAATTCTCTCTCTGGATCCTCTCAGTAGAAAAACAATCAATGTCAGCCCTAAATATATACAGTGATTAAACATTCACATCCCTCGAAGGGAGAGAAATCCAAGGATTTACAAATCCAATAGGCGAAGAATTTTTTTTCTATTTCAATTCTAAATAGCTACCCCCTTATCCTGAAAAGACACAAAGTACTGGGGAAACTCAACCGGCCAGGCAGCATCTCTGGAGAACATAAATAGGTGATGTATTGACCCAAAATGTCATCTTTCCATGTTCTCTAGAGATGCTGCCTGACATGCTGAGTTTAGTTTTAGTTTAGTTTAGATTGTAGATACAGCGTGGAAACAGGCCGATCAGCCCACCAAATATGCACCGACCAGCAATCCCCACATACTAACACTATCCTTCATACACTAGGGGCCAATTTACCATGTCAATTAACCTGCAAGCCTGTGCGGCTTTGGAGTGTGGGAGGAAACCGGAGCACCCGAAAAAAACCCCACTCTCCAGCACTTTGGGTCTTTTTTTGTAAACTAGCGTCTGAAGTTCCTTGCATCGCCTTATCCTGACGGTTGGGCAAGTTGTGCTGAAGGGCCTGTTTCCACATTGTATAACTCTATTACACTGTATTCTTTTTTGGAGCATAGAACAGCAGATGTGCAGCAAGATGGCGGAGCAGTCGAGCAGCTGCCTTACCCGGGTTCGATCTTGACTAAGGGTGCTTGTCTGTAGGGAATTTGTAGGTTCTCCACGTGGCTTGCGTGGGTTTTCTCCGGGATCGCCGGTTTCTTCCCCCGCCCCAAAGACGTACAGGTTTGTAGGTTAATTGTCCCCAGTGTGTGTAGGAATAGTGAATAGCAATTCAGCCAATTGAGGCCAGGCCTTTCTATGCTGTGTTACACACCACTAATTATCCATTCAGCATGCTTTACACCAACACTATTGCTGGCCAATAGTCCCACACACGGGGATTGCTGGTCAGCATGGACTCGATGGGCAGAAGGGCCTGTTTCCACATTGTATCTCCGAACTAAACTAAAACTAAATTAAATTGAACAGTACAGCACAGGAACGGGTCCCATCGGCCCACGCTGTCTCTGTTTTAAATACGGACACTCAAGCTGCAAATAGCACTCCGAAATGTAATCTGACTAAAGCCCAGTACATCTGTATCAGAATTGCTGGCTCCTCTAATAAAATCCTGCACTTGCAATGCTGCATTAACCCACATTTAGCTCATATCCTATTCATACTCACCTGAGGCAACTATGATTATTCTGCATTGAGAAAGGTTAATTAGATCCCAAATATCACCTTACACTTTGCTTCCTTGGGGGAAGAAAAAGAATGTAAAAGGAGAAGCTGCAACTGCAATAAAACATGTTTCACTGCATTAGTAAGAATTCTTCTGAGAGACTAAAACACCAGGATCAGTTTTATTATGAGTAATTAATGATCCATTATGAGTAGATTGCCAGCTAAGGCAAATTATTAATGAGTTATGGGTCATTCAGATTGGGAATAGCATGGGCTGCAATTCAGCCAATTGAGACCAGGGCTTTCTATGTTGTGTTCCACTCCAACAATTATCCATTCAGCATACTTTACACACAGTAACAATTATAGGATCTGTTCAACGAAAAGTAAATGCTAATTTTAATAATTAATTCCCCACCATTGCCTTCAAAATTTTATCTTGCTGTTGTAGATTTATTTATCTCTCTTTCATAATTAATGGACCTTCAGTTCAATCTTTGTGCGAAGCCTTTTATTTTAATACATTCCACCATTTAAGACAGCTCAGCTTTCCGGGTAAAGCCAAGAGTGGTGTAGTGAGTTTGGTGCAGACACACAAGTCTATGACATGTCAAACACACTGTCATCAGGTTAGGGGCCAATTCACTGTCCCAATTGACTCAGGCTTGTTCAAGGGGCGGAACAGTGGCGCAGCGGTAGAGTTGCTGCCTTACAGCGCCAGAGTCCCGGGTTCAATCCTGACTACGGGTTCAATCTGTGCGCAGTTTGCACATTTTCCCTGTGGTCACGTGGGATTTTTCCGGTGCTTCGGTTTCCTCCCACATTCCAAAGAGGTGCAGGTTTGTAGATTAAATGGCTTCTATAAAAATTGTCCCTAGTGTGTAGGATGCAAAACTTGGATAACATAGAACTAGTGGACGTGTGATCACTGGTCGGTGCAGACTCTGAGCTGAAGAGCCTGTTTCTACACTGCATCACTCAACTAAACTAAGCCAAACTAAACATGTCTCTGGCAACATTCTTCAATGACTTGACTTAACTACTTACATGCTCCCTAAGCTTGCCGTTCACTGGGATTTGTGTGCACCTACAGGTGGGGTTGTGCAAGGAATCTGTGTGTGACTGATTTGAGAGGGCACATTAAAGGGCAGCACGGTGGTACATCTGGCAGAGTTGCTGCCTCAGAATGCCAGTGACCCGGGTTTGATCGTAACAACAGGTGTTGTCAGTGCAACTTTGCATGTTCTCCCCGTGACCGCGTGGGTATCCTCTGGGTGCTCCGGTTTTCTCCCAAATCCCAGAGACTTGCGGGTCGGTAGGTTCATTGGCCTCTTTTTTTTTTTTTATGTCCCCTAGTGTAAAAAGGAGTGGATGACGAAGCGGGATAACACAGAACTATGGTGCATGGGTGATCAATGATTAGCACTGTCTTGATGGGCCAAAGAGGCTGTTTCCATGCTGTACCTCTAAATGTAACCAAACTGAACCAATATACTCAACAGACACCCTCTCGATATATTTAATTATTTATTGGGAGTCAGTGCTAATGCTGCCTTTCTCATCCCTGCATCCGCGAAGACCTGCAGCTAAGTGCATGAAGAGGTCTATGTTATCCCACCATTGCGTCCACTATCCCTACACGCCACGGGCAATTTACAGAGGCCAATTAACCTAAAATTTGCACGCCTTTATAATGTGGGAGGAAACCGGAGCAACGGAAGGAAACACACTGTGGACACAGGGAGAACACACAAACTCCACACAGGCAGCACCCGAGGTCAGATTTGAACCCAGATTCTCTGGTGCTTAGAGGCAGCAGCTCCAACAGCCACTTTGCCACACAGCTACAAGAAGAGGTTCGACAAACCGATTGTTTCCTCTCGAACACCGGACTTTGAGACTTGATAGAAGGACAGTTTATAAAACTTTGAGAGGCATAGATACGGTAGACAGTCAAAACCTTTCTCCCCACAGTGGAAATGTCAAAAACTAGAGGGCATAATATTAAGCTGAAAGGAGCAAAGTTTAAAGGATATGTGCAGGGCAATTCTTCCACATTGTGTAAAAAATGGGTGTGACTGATTTGAGAGGGCACATTAGGTGGTGGATGCCTGGTACAATCTGTCAGGGGTTGTGGTGGAGGCTAGTGTGATGGTGGTGTGTAATGCCCCTGTCCCACTTAGGAAACCTGAACGAAAACCTCTGGAGACTTTGCGCCCCACCCAAGGTTTCCGTGCGGTTCCCGGATGTTGCAGGTGGTTGGCGGAAGTTGCAGGTAGTGGAAGCAGGTAGGGAGACTGACAAAAACATCTGGGAACCTCCGGGAACCGCACGGAAACCTTGGGTGGGGTGCAACGTCTCCAGAGGTTTCCGTTCAGGTTTCCTAAGTGGGACAGGGGCGTTAGAGTCTTTTAGATAAGCACAATGATATGCATGGAATGGAGGGATATGGATCATGTGCAGGCAGATCTGCCAATAAAACCATAAGACAAAGGAGCAGGATTAGACCATTCAGCCAATCGAGTCTACTCCACCATTCAATCATGCCTGATCTATTTTTTCCTCTTAACCCCATTGACCTGCCTTCTCCCCATAACCTATAGCACCCTGACTTATCAAGAACCTATCTATTCAGTTAGTTTAGGTTATAGATTAGTTTGTGTTGGCATTATGTTGGTCACAGACATCGTGGGCTGAAGTGCCTGCTCCTGTTCTGTACTTTACTATGTTCTATGTTCTATGAAAAGCCTTTGACATTAGGCTCAATGACCCAGGAGTTGGTTAAGTGAACTCTACCATGGCCCATTTGGCCTTGCCCTTAAATCCCTTTGCAAGCCCCTGAGCACAATAACACAAACTATCAGTCCACCTTGGCCTACACGATCTCCCAGTTGCCAAATATTTAAAATCCCTCTCCCATACCCATACTGAGCTTTCTGTCTTGGGCCTTCTCCACTGTCAGAGTAAGGCCTCCCGCAAACAGCACCTCATATTTCACTGGGGAAGCTTACAACCTAACAGTATACAATATAAATAGCATTTATAACTTCAAGTAACCCTTGCATTCCCTCTCTCTCCATCCCTCCCCCACCCTAGTCATCCTGCTAGTTTCACTGTTCATATCCCTTTGTTATCCACAGCCAACAATAGAACATTGTGGGCTCCACCTGTCCTGGGTCATCAGTGCTGGCTCTGATTTGTTCTGTATTTTTCCATTCTTCTGCTTTCCCTCTCCCCTGACTCCCAGGCTGAAGAAAGGTCCCGGCCCGAAACGGGACTCATTCTTTTTCTCCAGAGATGCTGCCAGGCCCTCTGAGTTACTCCAGCATTTTGTGTCTATCTTCAACACAAACTAACTTCTCATGTTCAGTACTGCAGGGATTTTGCCCGTGTTTTGTCAACGTGTCTTTGAAACTGAAAGGCTTTGCCTGCCTTCTCAGATAGGCATAAAATATCTCATTGCTCTGCTATAATCTCAGCAGTTACACCTGCCCAAAACTCACTCTTCAATTAAAATCATGTTACATCGTTTTTGCTGTTTTTGGGTACTTGCCGAACTCATGTTGGCTGCTGCACCTTTTTATCTGCATTACAAAAATATTTTTCTAGTTATAAACCACTTTGAGACATGGTGAAGAGTCTGTAAAAAGGTTTCTGTTTCTTTTCTCCAAGTGCACTTTTATTCCTTTATTTCTCCTTTGTAAACCTCCCCCGACACAATATATAGCATTTGTACGCTGTGTGATATTAACCTTGCAAATTGCCTCCCTAAATCCTCCTTCTCATCACCTTGCCTTTTACTGTAACCCTCCAAGCTTAATTTTCTCTATCCTTTGTCATTCCCGTTTACCATGTTTCCCTCCTCAATTAACACATTCTAAGATGTTAATGCCCCTGTCCCACTTAGGAAGCCTGAACAGAAACCTCTAGAGACTTTGCGCCCTACCCAAGGTTTCCGTGCGGTTCCCGGAGGTTGCAAGTGGTTGCCGGAGATTGCAGGTAGTGGAAGCAAGTAGGGAGACTGACAAAAACCTCCGGGAACTGCACGGAAACCTTGGGTGGGGCGCAAAGTCTCCAGAGGTTTCCGTTCAGGTTTCCTAAGTGGGACAGGGCATTAGGGTGCTGGAAGGAACTGCAGATGTTGGTTTAAACTGAAGATGGACACAAAAAGCTGGAGTAACACAGTGGGACAGGCAACATCTCTGGAGAAGGAATCTGGGATATTTCCTTCTCTTCCTTCCCAATTGTCACCAATTCCTTCTCTCCAGGGATGCTGCCTGTCCCGCTGAGTTACTCCAGCAGTTTGTGTCTATCTAATATGTTAATGCACGTAAAGGCCACAGAAGAAACAATAGACTTTTGCACTGATGCAGGGTTGTGACCCGAAACATCAACTATCCCTTTGCCTCCACAGATGACAATCAACCCACTGTGTTCCTCCAGCGGTTTGTTATTTTTTGCTCCAGATCGTAGCACCTGCGGTTTCTTGTGTCTCCAGGCTTTTGCTCTGCTTCAATGGAATTTAAAAATCATCACAGTTACTTATAACTTGTGAGATTGGCACTGAGTTCGGGATTAACACAAACTGAACATGACGTGCACGGAATTATATTGCAGGATTGCAGAAATCTACTGCATGGGAGGAGGAGAACGGAACAATCAGAGACGAATGATCCAGCCTAATATCTTTTCCATTTCTTGCTCTGTAAACCTATAGATTACTGCGATTCAAATATATGTTCAAGCATTTCTTAAATACTCCGTAGTGGTATCCACCCCCAATACCCTTTCAGACAGCGAGTGTCAGAATTCCATCATTCTCTGATGCAAGGAGCATTTTTCTTCTACTAGAATTTATCTCCCAGTTCCGTTAAATGTATAGCCTCCAGTCATTGTGCTCTCTCTTAAGATATACGTGTGTGTGTGTGTGTGTGTGTGTGTGTGTGTGTGTGTGTGTGTGTGTGTGTGTGTGTGTGTGTGTGTGTGTGTGTGTGTGTATGTGTGTGTGTGTATCTAAAAATAATGTGTTTGTGTAGAATCTTGTAATATGATTCCATGTGTGTGAGTGTGTGGTGTATATATATATATACCACACACTCACACATTACTTTATAGATAAATATATATATATATATATATATATATAAACTAATCTCTACTGCCTGTACTTGATCCACATCCCTGAGTTCCCTGCATATCCATGTGCCTACGCAATAGATTCTTAAATGCCACTATCTGCCTCCACCGCCACCATCACTGGCAGCACTTCCAGACACACAACAATCTGTGTAAAAAAACATGCCCTATCAATCACCCGTTTACACCAGTTCCATGTTATCCTACTTGCTCATTAACCTACAGGCCATTAACCTACAAACCCACACATCTTTGCGAAGTGGGAAGAAATCTATGTGATCACAGGGACAACGTGCAAACTCCACGCAGACAACACACGAGGTCATGATTGACCTGAATGGAGGAGGTTAATTTGATCAAGAAAGGGTGTGATGTTGATAATTAAAGTTCCATTGTATATAACTGTGTGATTGATATAAAGAGCCATGTATATACTGTACAACTGATGGATTCATACAATAGTTCCCAAGTATAATTCCTGATTGTGGTGTGTATGCAATTGATACATGTACATATATATATATATATGTACACACACACACACACACACATATATATATATATATATATTATATACATATATATAATTTAAAATTGGAAACAGGTCTTTTAGGTTTTTTTGTTTAAACATTTGTAAATTGCTTCATACCGCTTGTTCAGTCGAGTAAGACTGATGTAAAACTGTTTATACAGGGTGATTGCTAACATATACTTCATTAATATGGCCATTATTCTTAGTCTCCTAAAGGATGGAGTTTTTTTTAAAGAAAAAAAAATGATGCTCCACTCAATGCAGTTATAATCCCTCAACTTCAAGAACATTGATTCAATTCTATTTTAATAGAATTTTACTTAGAATATCTTGGAAGCAATGGTGGGTTTTAACCAGTTTCTGTGAATAAATCCCATTAAACATTCAGCTACGTTGTAACATTTACTGTTATGCCATATACTGGCACAAAATGAATTTTATTCATAGAGTTATAGTCATAGAGTCATACAGTGTGGAAACAGGTCCTTTGGCACAACCTGCCCACACTGGCCAACATATCCCATCTACACGAGTCCCACTTGCCTGTGTTTGGCCCATATCCCTCTAAACCTGTCCCTATCCATGTACCTGTCTAATTGCTTCTAAATTACTTTGGTTAAAGGTACCATCGATAAAGCCAGCTTCAGTTTGAGCTTTCTGACAAAAACATATCCTCATACAAGGCTCCAATGTCATGTGCAAGCATTGTTGATCAGTCAGAAGAGAAGGTAATTTAAATGTTTAACCATCTTACCAATACAGTTTGGATGATAGTGATGTTCCTGGAATTGTGCTTGTGTGGGTCTCTGGCACTATGGGGCCGCAACGCTACCATTGTGTTGTCTGAAGTTCAGTACCCGGTCAAGCCATAGACTCCTGACTTGGACATGTAGCAGACATAACACCACTCCTGCATCTTTGTATCCTGAAACTAAGCTTGAAACTAATCTGAAGATGGTCGTGTTAAAATCTGTTGTTTTTATCCTTCAAGTCTTCAGATGTGTAAGGTTTAGGACCAATCTCAGTATGCCCTGGATTTAACGGTTGCACAGCGGTGCAGCGGTAGAGTTGCTGCCTTACAGCGCCAGAGACCTGGGTTCAATCCTGACTACGGGTGCCGTCTGTAGGGAGTTTGGACATCCTCCTCGTGACCGTGTGGGTTTTCTCCGGGTGCTCTGGTTTCCTCCCACAATCCAAAGATGTACCGGTTTGTAGGTTAATTGGCTTTATTAAAGATGGGAAATTGTCCCTTGTGTGTGTAGGTTCTGGCTGGTGTACGGTGATCGCTGGTTGGCATGGCCTTAGTGGGCTGAAAAGCCTGTTTCCGCATTGTATCTCTAAACTAAACTACAGGATCTAATCTGCAATGGCACTTCCTCTGCAGGCTTTGTACCAAGATTATGGAAATCAAGGCAATAGCCTAACTGAAATGTTTTACAACTTCTCTTAAATTTTATCTTGTACTTCTCTGGACTAAATTAAGCAGTTAAGATCTCACTTTTGAACAACATCGCAATCAATGACCTCATATTTGTTTAATTGTGCTGTAGAGAGCTCAATAAATTTACTTAATTTAAGATGAACCCTTGGAGTGCTGGCAAGTGTATGGATCATCTCATGGGCCAACATTGTTTGATTTTCCTTCACTTTTACACTGGGAGATAAAACGATAACATTATTATTGCAATACTCAGATTAAAATGAGCAATAAAATCTTTTTGATCTCACTCTGGCCGTTGTTTATTTCAATGTTATTTGAAATTATATTCTGCCCCTATTGCTTTCACTCCTAGATCTATTACCTTGTAATCAGGTTGTAATTTCAACACCACCTTTCCCGAGCGATCGTTCATGAGCTATGAGCTCTGACTGACATCAGTCGGAAGAAGGGACTCAACACAAAACATCACCCATTCCTTCTCTCCAGAGATGCTTCCTGTGCCACTGAGTTACTCCAGCATTTTGTGTCGACCTTCGATTTAAACCAGCATCTACAGTTTGTCCCTAAACAACCTAACTATTATGACAAACCTATCCGGAAGGATACCAATGTAGGATAAGTAGGATACTCTTCACCTATATACTCAGTAAAGTGCCTTGCACTATCCTACACACTAAGGACAATTTACAATTTTTACTGGTCAAGTAACCTACAAACCTGGACGTCTTTGGAACGTGGGAGGAAACCGGAGCACCCGGCGAATGCCCACGTGGTCAGAGGGAGAACATACAAACTCTATACAGATCCGTACAGATTTGTAGTCGGGATCTAAACCGGGTCCGTGGAG
Organism: Amblyraja radiata; assembly: GCF_010909765.2. Classification (NCBI taxonomy): domain Eukaryota; kingdom Metazoa; phylum Chordata; class Chondrichthyes; order Rajiformes; family Rajidae; genus Amblyraja; species Amblyraja radiata. The sequence continues at coordinate 26,387,073 of NC_045978.1, read as the reverse complement.
CTGGAAGGCCGTAAGTCTCCCGCTGCGCCACTGTGAGCCCATAATCTTACCAACAAGCATACTTTGAGCTCAAGTTATCACTTGGCAGAGGTGCCAGAGGCTTTGAAAAATATGCTGAACAAACATCAGCCAGTAACTTTAGCATGGAGGTTATATAATGCACCATAAGCTTAATGAATACACTTCCAAAACAGCAGAGTATAATTCTACCGAGGGTTAATATCTTACAAAGTGTTGGAATGTGCAACTACCGAGCGCTTTAATCAAGAGGAACGATGAGTTTCAATAATTCAAACATTTTTAATCACTAACATTTCAGGCAATCAAGCATAACTTTGTGCAGGTGTGAGGCAACAATGTGGCAAGTACTAACATTAATGCTAGAGATTATCAATGAGTTTCATAATTGAAAGTGATAAAATGTTCGCAACGTTTAAGAAATATTTAACCAGATACATGGATAGGGCAGATTTAGATGGATATGGGCCAAATGCAAGCAGGTGGGACTAATGTAGATGGGACATGTTGGTCAGCATGGGCATGTTGGGCTAAAGGGCCTGTTTCCATGCTGTCTGACTCAACGACTCCATAACTCTCCAAAAGATTTATTTCGGTGTAGCCTTTGACACTGAATTTTCTATAAAAACTAAATTGTCCTTAGTATTTAGGATAGTGATAGTGTGCGGTGATCGCTGGTCGGCGCGGACAGTGTGGGCCTAAAAGCCTGTTCCGTGCAGTATTTATGAACTAAACTAAAGAAGATTGTGAAAAAAAGATTGATGTAAAAACGTAATTAGACATAAACGTCCATGGTAGTGCACAAGTTAACCTAGTTACCTCTAAAAAATACTTCAAACAAAGAACATTGAAATCCTACAATGCACTAAAACATGATTTTAATACATCAGATTAAAAAAAAAAACCTCCCACACCCTCCCCCCACTCGGTTGCTCCACTCCCTCGCCAGGTACCCCCATGGCGAGTGATCAGTGATCTCTCAGCCCCCCCCCCCCCCCCCCCCCCCCCCCCCCCACTTTCAAAAACGCTCCGTGGCCCCTGGTTCAGACAGAGGGCACTGCCAGATGTGAGCGGGGAACTGAAGCCAGTTGTCCGTGATGTCTGGATCACAATGCTCAGCGCTTCGTGTTTCGGAGTTGGCTAATGTTATTGATTTGTAATTAGCCTGGTTTGTAATTAGTTGACAAACCTTAATTTATTAATCCGGAATATCCAGGGGGATGGGATAAGTGTAATACTAAAATAACATGCAAGGTGTCAGGCTGTCTGTCACAACATACAGCCCCAATAACCCATTATTTCCTATTAGGAAGGTAGCACTATTGTAATTTGCCACTCAACTATTATGTTTGTTTACCTCACTGACTATTTCTACCCCCTCCCCCCCCCCCCCCTTTGACACGTTGAATAGAAATGTCCCCAATCTCGTTGTTTTATTAATTGAATACGTAGATGACTCCAACCAACCACGTAATGAATATCACCCATTCCGGAGGTTTTATTTTTCTGATGCCATTTAAACGTCACTTGGATTTCAATCACTTCAATGTAAAAGTAATTGGGAATGGGGAGCATTGGAACAAAAATTTGCCCTCTGTACATATTAATTGTAATCTGTAGACTTGAACATAATAGGTTAAGCCAAGGGGGTCAGATAAGGAGCTTTATGTGTGGGGATATATTGTCAGTGCAGAGGGGCTAGGAGCAAGGCCAAGTGTGCATCCAGAGTCAAGGTCTGGAATAGTACTAGGTGTGCAGTCAAAGCTGGGACAATGGGAGTGTTCAGCACTGGGAACCTAAGCAGATAAGCAGCTATGATCAGGGTAGAATAGGGGTCAGGTTTAAGGCTGGACAGGGTCAGGAATGAGAGAAGGTATGCAATTGGAGTCAGGGTCAGGAGTAGTACCAGGTGTGCAGTGAGTCCCAGGTTGGTCAACATGGACCAAGTGTTTAATTATAATCTGATTTCCATTCATGAATATACTAAGATCATTCATGTGCTGCACCTGTTGATCAGAGCCTGGCTCTTCTGTGGAATGTAATAAGGAATGTAATTTACTCTAACCTTATTCATAGCTAATCCAATTCAAAGCATAAATATTGCATTCAAGTGTAAGTCAAAAGACTCGCTACAGTATGCACCAGATTGCACAATTTCAAGCTGAAAAATGCAAAAGCTCTGAACCAATGGGAGGGGGGACACCCTTCTCCCGCATCCTCCCCCCCCCCCCCCCCCACCTTGGTCGCTACGCTGCCTCGGGCTTGGCCATCGCAATTTCTCACTCCCAACTCTCACCCAATGTTGGCAGCCCTGCATTATCTCCCCCCCTCTCCCCCGTACTGGACCATGAACAAGGGCTCCGTACATAAAACATCATTGAGTTTTCTCTCTGCAGACGGTACATTTCCATCATTTCCTTTTTTTAATTCAGTTTCTCCTGATTGGCTGGAATGCCTTGGCAACAATGCAAAGAGGCAAATTCAGTTTCTCCTGATTGGCTGGAATGCCTTGGCAACAAGGCATTTGGCACATCATTATCTATTTTGGTTCCTTCTGCCTGATGTCAGGTTACTGGAAACTCCCACTCATGTCTCACAGACCCGTGCACGTTACAGATAGAGTTAGGCTGAGGTGTGCAAAGTTGGCATGAACGAGAGCAAGGGTAGAATCAGAGACTTCTGGGGCTTATATGTGAGATCTGCTCAGTTCTTTGGCTCAGTTGCCCTGACATGTCTCATGTGTGAAAGGTTATGGGGTGAAGGCAGGAGAATGGAATTGTGAGGAAAGTTAGATCAGCCATGATTGAATGGTGGAGTAGTCTCGATGGGCCAAATGACCAAATTCTGCTCCTATGACTAATGAACTTATGAACTTATGTTCGGAGTTTGTCATCTTCCCATCCAGAAAATTATCTTCAGAACATGAAGCAGGAAGAGGTTTGAACCCCTTAACTAATAAAGAGCATCGCTACCCTGGCGCATTTGCACAGCCAACACAATTGCTGCCTTACAGCATGAGTGATGCAGGTTCGATCCTGCTCTACGGCATTGCCTCTGAAGTGTTTACACATTCTCGCTGTGACTGTGGGGGTATCCCCTGTGTGCTCTGGTTTGCTCCCACATCCATCCAAAAGATATCCTGCTTTGCAAGTTACGACTATGCTGTAAATCTCACCCTAGCGTGTGGATAAATTTGGAGTATTAAGTGCAGTTCCGGTTACCCTATCACTGAAAGAAATTGGGGGCTTTGGAGAGGGTTCAGAAGAGGTTTACCAGAATGTCGTAGTTGCTGGTTTAAACGGAAGATAGACATAAAAAAGCTGGAATAACTCAGCGGGTCAGAGAGCATCTGTCTGGCCCGCCGAGTTACTCCTGCTTTTTGTGTCTATCTTCGGTTTTACCAGAATGTTGCCTGATTTAGTGGGTGCAAGCTACATGGAAAGGTTGGACAAACTTGGATTGTTTTCTCTAGAATGCTGAAGTTTGAGGGGAGGCCTGATCGAAATTATGTGAGGCATGGATAGGGCAGCCAGTCCCAGTTTGAATTGTTAAATACTAGAGGGCACAGCTTTAAGGTCAGAGGGACACATTTTAAAGGGGATAAGGTTTTACACAGTGGATGGTGGGTGCTTGGAAAACACTGCCAAGGGTGGTGATGGAGGCAGGCGTGTTTAAGAATGAAATTTTAGATAAGCACATGGAAATGCAGGGAATAGAGGAATATGGAGCATGTGCTGACAGATGTGATTTGTTATGTTGGCATTAGGTTTTGCATAGACGTTGTGGGCTGTGAGGCCTATTCCTCTGTTATACTCTTCTATTGTATATTCTGTTGTATAACGTTAGTACCTCCACCAATGTAAAGCACTTTGGCCAATGAGAGTTGTTTTTTAAATGTGCTATAGAAATAAAAGTGACTTGACTAGACTTCTATGTTTTATGTTCCAAAGGGAAGAATCCAATGGGAATATATTTGGGGGAAAATCAGTAGGGAAATGGCTTACTTGTATGCAATATGAAAATGTGTGGAATTCTGTGCGTAAAGCCTGCAAATTGGGAGGGGTGGGGAGTTCACACTGTTCGAGAGCCACAAGCAATTTGAGTAGCAAATTGTGAGCGTGGTGTCATTGTGTGCAATATGCTAACTGATGTTGCCAAGACTCGAGGGCCTGAACTATTGGGAAAGGTTGGGCAGGCTAGGCCTTTATTCTTGGAGCGCAGGATGCTGAGGAGTGATCTAGAGCAATGTATGAATTCATGAGGGTGATAGATATGGTGAATGCTCAGACTCTTTCCCCTATGGTAGGGGAATCAAGATCCAGAGGACATAGCTTTAAGGTTAGAGTGTCAAAATTTAATAGGAAACTGAGGGGCAAATTATCATGCAGAAGATGGTGGGGATATGGAACGAGCTGCCAGAGAAGGTAGCTGAGGCCTACTATAACACCATTTAAAAGATACTTGGAAGGTAGATGGAAGGTAGAGCAATATAGAACAAATGCGGGTAAATAATAATAATAATAATAATAATAAATTTTATTTATGGGCGCCTTTCAAGAGTCTCAAGGACACCTTACAATAATTTAGCAGGTAGAGGAAAAACATGTAAGGGGAATGAAATAAATAATAGAGACATGACTAGTACACAAAGTAAAGACAGAATTCAAGACAAAACACAATACGAGGCAATTAATGCACAGATGAAAAGGGAGGGGGACGTGGGGCTAAGGATAGGCAGAGGTGAAGAGATGGGTCTTGAGGCGGGACTGGAAGATGGTGAGGGACACGGAATTGTGGATCAGTTGGGGAAGGGAGTTCCAGAGCCTGGGAGCTGCCCTGGAGAAGGCTCTGTCCCCAAAACTGCGGAGGTTGGACTTGTGGATGGAGAGGAGACCGGCTGATGTGGATCTGAGGGACCGTGAAGGTTGGTAGGGGGAGAGGAGGTCAGTGAGATATGGGGGGGGGCCAGATGGTGGAGGGCTTTGTAGGTGAGGATCAGGATTTTGTAGTGAAGTTGTTTGAGGACTGGAGTGATGTGATGCCAGGATTTGGTGTGGGTGATGAGTCGGGCGGCTGCGTTCTGGACCTGTTGGAGTCGGTTGATGTAGGTGGAGCTGATGCCAAGGAGAAGTGAGTTGCAATATTCCAGTCGGGAGGAGATGAAGGCATGGATAAGTCTTTCAGCAGCGGGAGGTGTGAGAGAGGGTCTGAGTTTGGCGATGTTGCGGAGATGAAAGAAGGAGGTTTTAATGACATGGCGGATGTGAGGCTCAAGGGAGAGGGTGGAATCAAAGATCACGCCAAGGTTGCGGGCCTGGGGAGATGGGGAGACAGTGGTGCTGTCGATGGTGAGAGTGGGGTTATTGATTTTGCTATGTGTGGCTTTGGAGCCTATGAGGAGGAATTCTGTCTTATCGCTGTTCAGTTTGAGGACTAGTGTAAATGGTGCATCTCGATTGGCATAGACTCGTGGGCTGAAAGGCCTGTTTCCGTGCTGTGTTATTGTCTGACTGTACAATTCTATGTTGTAACTGTGAACTCAAAGGTCAATTGATGTGTAAATGTTTCACTTCTACAGTGGATTGAGCTAAGATTTACCCAAAATGTTGCTTTCAGATGAAATTCTCCCATATAAGGCACCTGTGAACGGGTGATCGATGATGGGCGTGGACACGATGGGCCGAAGGGCCTGTTTCCATTCTGTAACTCTCAACTGAACTAAACTAATAATGCACATACTGCTCAGCTACTCTATTGAATTTCTCAGTCCTGGCCTCTTCAGCAAAGATATGACAGCTGAACAGGGAGTTTCCTACCCTTTAACATCATCAACATCTGGGGCCTCACAGCGCCAGAGATCCGGGTTCGATCCTGACTTCGGGTGCTGTCTCTACAGAGTTTGTACGTTCTCCCCGTGACCATTGTGGGTTTTCTCCGGGTGCACCCATTTTCCTCCCACACTCCAAAGACGTACTGGTTTGCAGGCAGATTGTCTTCGGTAAAATTGTAAATTGTCCGTTGCGTGTGTGTAGGATGGTGTAAGTGTGTGGGGATCGCTGGTTGGCTTGACTCAGTGAGGAGAATGGCCTGTTTATACGCCATATCTCTAAAACTAAAACTAAAACAAAAAAACTTAAACTGTTCATATATCCTATGATCTTCTCCCTTCCTCGTCTCCCGATTGGTGTTTCTCCTCTTGTTATTCATTCACCACATTACGCAAATTCCAATCTTAACCTCCAATAAAATAAATTCTGAATGATACATATTCTCGTTGTAAAACACTAGCTATAAAATTTATCGCATAACAAACACATAAAAATATTAACCAATATAAAAATTCCTTACTCATAAATATGTCTGTCGCCCGAACCCGCAGCAAACAGTACATGTACTTTGCCAGGAGTTTCAGCCCAGGAACCGTTGCACTTATTGTGGGGCTGTTGTGAATAAGGGGTTGGACAGACTTTGCTGCAGTTTAATAGGAATCTGAGCGGTAACCTTTTCACACAAAGGGTGGCGGGTGTATGGAACGAGCTGCCAGAGAAGGTAGGAGAGGCTGGGACTATCCCAACTTCAAGAAACTGTTAGATAGGCATATGGATAGGGCAAGTTTGGAGGGATATGGTCCAAGCCAGGCAGGTGGGACTAATGTAGCTGGGACATGTTGGCCAGTGTGGGCAAGTTGGGCCAAAGGGCCTGTTTTCACACTATATCACTCTATGACTCTATGCTGCAGTGAAATTGGGTCAGAAATAACTTGCTGGATGGATGAGGAAAGGATTGGGTAGAAGCACAGTCTCTTGCCCAGCCTAGGGGAATCGAGAAGCAGAGGGCATAGGTTTAAGGTGAAGGGGGAAAGATTTAACAGGTTGCTGACAGGTAACTTTTTCACACAAAGGATGGTGGGTGTATGGAACAAACTGCCGGAGGAGATAGTTGAGGCAGATACTATCTAAATGTTTAAGAACCATTTGGACAGGTACATGGATAGGACATGTTTAGAGGGACATGAGTCAAACACAGGCAGGTGGGTCTAGTGTAGATGGGACATGTTGGCCGGTGTGGGCAAGTTGGGCCATAGGACCTGTTTGCACACTGTAAGACACTATGATAAGAAGAATGCACAAGCCTTGTTATGGACATAAGAAATTGTTGAGGGATGGGCCAAATCATAAAAATAATGTAGGTTCAGGAAAAAATAGGAGAGCTAAAGCAGACTATTCAGACTCTAGACCAAGTTGAGATCATCAACTAGATCATCGCTTCATTCCAATCACACACTTCTCATTGGCACCATTCGATGCCCTTACTCCACAAAACAATTGGCCTCGATTACGAAAAGTTCAACTCACCCAACATCCCCAGCTATTTGGTGGAGTTTTCCATGACACCATTTGAAAGAAAAAAATTGACAGGTCTGATTTCTCTCCAAAACAATAAAATTCTAATTGCTAAGATTATGTTTCCCCGCACTGGATTCCATCACCACAGCAAATTGCTCCTCTTATCGGCTGCATTATCAAATGTTTTTTATCATTCTAAATTAGACCGTACATGGAACATAAAACACAAAGCAGTGTAACATGGGAATTGGCCCTTCAGCCCACAATATCTGTGCCAAACATGATGCCAGCATGTGATCCATATCCCTTCATTCCCGTGTGTCTATTTCAAAGCCTCTCAAACACCCCTATTATTAATTTAGTTTTTCTCATATTATTACTTAAGTTATTTTAGTTGTTCTCATAATTTAACCCTTTCACCCTTGGAGCATTCTGGCAAACCAATGTGGCGCAGTGGTTGAGTTGCTGCATTAATTCTCCAGGCTCGATCCTGACTACGGGTGCTGCCTGTGCGGAGTTTGTACATTTTCCATGTGACCGAGTGGGTTTTCTCATGATGCTCCAGTTTCTTCCCACACTCCAAAGACGTACAGGTTTGTAGGTTAATTTGCTTTGATAAAACTTGTAAATTGTCCAAGATTCAAGATTCAAGATTCAATTTAATTGTCACATGTACCAATTAAGGTGGAGTGAAATTTAAGTCACCATAGCACGCAACATAAAAGCTTCCCACTTTCTCTAGTTACATGTAACAAACACCGATACTAACTAAACTAAGCTGGCATGCCTGGCAAATTCCTCAGGAGGTGACCATTGGAGCCCGATGCATAGTCAGAAAGATATGGGAAAGTGTCATGTTTTTTTAGCCAAGCAGATCTGGGCAGTTCTTGCTGGCCTAACTTTAACCTTAACGACCATCAATAAGTCTTGACCTCATCACACCGATGTTTGGGAAACAAAGGTTAGCTGCAGCATCTCCTGTATCACAATACCAACTACACTTCAAACATGTTTCCAAAGCAGTTAACTAATTTAGGACATCCTGAGGCTGACTGAAAGCAATTCTTAAAACCTAGACAGAAATTTGCTTAAAATAAATACATTAACAAAGAGTCTACGCGTCATACGAACGTGGAAATAGGCCATTTGGCCCACCACGTCCACACTGACCCGTGAGAAGCCACTTGTATTAGTCCCACCTTGCAGTCCTTGATCTGCCTAGGTGATGAGTGTTTGTGTAGATCCAGTCTTAAATGCTGTCATTCTCTGGAACATCTATGCTCAAGGAATGGACAGAGAAATTGCAGTGAAGCTGGTGAAATGATCGCATTACCTCAGTCTAATAAAATAAAATTAAATATTGCGGCAAAGTCAACATACTCAATTAAATTTACTCCAAAGATTTACTCCAAACAGCAAATTGCCTCCAAAGCCATTTGCCTCGAAGAGAAGCATTTCAGAGCTATAAACAAATAAATCAAACATAAAATTAAAGATAACTTTTATTGGTGAGTGGAGTTCAACACTTCACACACAAGGCAGGAGTGGGTTATATCGTCTGATCATCGAGACATAATGCATAGAGCCATTCACAAGAGCAACAGAGCAGCACAGTAGCACAGGGGTAGAGTTACTGCTTCACAGCTCCAGAGACCCGGGTTCGATCCTGACCTCGGGTGCTGTCTGTGCAGAGTTTCAATGTTCTCCCTGTGACTGCATGGGTTTCCTCTGGGTACTCTGGCTTCCTCCCACTCCAAACACGTGCAGGTTTGTAATTTAATTGCCTTCTGTATATTGTCCCTAGTGCGCAGGATAGTGCGAGTGTATGGGGTGATCGGTGGTCAGCATGGACTCGGTGGGCTGAAGGGCCTGTCTAAAGTCTAAAGATATGCTTCAAGCAGAATAGCCTGAAGAAGGGTTTCGGCCCGAAACGTCGCCTATTTCCTTCGCTCCATAGATGCTGCTGCACCCGCTGAGTTTCTCCAGCATTTTTGTGTACCTTCTTGCTTCAAGCAGAAGTTGGGTACCACAAAATTGGATGTGCAGGAAAGATCTAGACATTGACCAAGTTTTCTTGATAAAACTTAGTTTAGTTTGGTTCAGGTTAATTTAAAGATAGTGTATAGAAACAGGCCCCTTTGCCCACCAACCATCGATCACCCATTTACACTAGTTCCATGTTATCCCACTTTCACATCCTCTCCAAGGTAGGGGCAATTTACTGAGGTCAATTAACCTACAAACCCATACAGCTTTGGGATGTGGGGGGGAACTAGAGCACCCAAAGGAAACCCACGTGGTCACAGGGAGAATGTGCAAGCTCCACACAGACAGCACCCGAGGTCCGGATTGAACCCGGGACTCTAGCTGCTGTGAGGCAGTAGCTCTACCAGCTGCGCCAGCGTCTTAGTTGACCTGTTCAAAACATCGTAACCTGTATCCTTTGAGAAACTGTCTGCTCTCGCCACCCCCTCCAACATGTTGCCCCTTCTCCGACACAGATTTAAAATCCAGTGACACACTTGGCAGAGGGTTATTAGTCCTGTCAAGAAGGTTGAATTGTTTGGAACCACTTTGTGAAGCCGAGCTCAGGCAGCCTGCCTAAAGAGCCAAATCTATCACTTTGACTAAAGAGCTGTTAAGAAGAAGTGTGTGCAGAGTTGGGGATATTTTTCAGCTCGAATGAAGGGGCTATTTAATGCAGGGCCTGCTTAACACAGTTGACCATTAGTTGTGAGTTTACTGTTGAAAGTCATGAGCAGTTCGGTCAACCACATTTGGTTATTTTTTTGCTGAGCAAACAGAAGCTGGCCAGATTCAGCATTGCTTTACACTACAGTAAGCCAGGCTGCGAAAGCCACACAATGAACAAAACACAGCAGAGACTGGGAAACAGCACAAAGCTTGGAAAAGCTCTGGTCCGGGACAAGGTAATGATCAAAGGGATCACATTCAAAAGACCTCTCTTCCCCCTTCCCCCCCCCCCCCCCCCCCCACCCCCCCCCCCCACCAACCCCAACCTCCACTTCAGCCAGAAAGCCATGACACAAGCACAATTTAAAGCAGCAGTGTTAAGTCGTGCATAGTACACTGGTTCTGTTACTCTGCTGCAGACCAGAGAGCTGAACTATTGATCAGGATGTACAAGTTCAAATCATGCCAAAAAGAATTGAAGTTCATTAAATTAGTTGGAACGAGTCTCTGAGAAATTGCTCTCAGTAATAACCGATTATTGGAAGAAAACAACTGATTAAGTGAGTAGAAACAAAGAACTGCAGATGTTGATTGAAACCAAAGGGACACAAAGTGCTGGAATAACTCAGCGGCTCAGGCAGCATCTCCAGAGACAAGGAATAGGTAACGTTTCGAGTCTGGACCCCTCTTCAGACTGAGAGTCGGTGGAAAAGGGAAAAAAGATATAGACGGTGATATGGAGAGATGTAGAACAAATGAACGAAAGGTATGCAAAAAGTAACGATGACCAAGGAAAAGTGGAGCCCACAATGGTCCATTGTTGGCTGTGGGCTAGGTGGTAACGAGTAATACTTACAGTGATACTCAACAGGACAACAGAGAAACTAGCACAACGACTAGGGTGGGGGAGGTATGGAGAGAGAGGGGATGTAAGGTTCACTTGAGGTTAGAAATATATATATATATATACACATATATATATACACACACACATATATATATCCACATATACACACACGCACACACATTTTATCTCATTTATTATATTGTTTACAGAGTACTATGTTTGCATATGGCAATAAAACACTGTTGACTTTTGACTCGTTGATTAACTAATGTGGTTCATGGAAATGGAAAACATGTTGTGAGAAGCTAGGAAAGAATATACAGGTCCTTGGCAGAGATATTAATATCACCGGTAGCCACACGTAAGGTTTCATTGGCATAGAGAACGGCTAATGTTGTGCCTCTATATAATAAAGACTGCCAGGAACAGCCTGAGAGCTATAGACAGGTGGGCCTCACATCAGTGATGAGTAGGTTATTGGAGGGAAGTCTGAGAGACAGGGTCTACATGCACTTAGAAAGACAACAAACGATAGGGATATTCAGCATGGCTTTGTGCATCTCACCAATATGAATGAGTTTTTTTTTGAAGAGGGGGTCAAGAAGATTAATGTGTGTAGTTGGCAGACGCTGTCTACATGGACTTTAGCAAGGCCTTTGACAAGACACTATAGGCTGGTCTGGAATGTTAGGGATGCAATCCATGGGATCAATGGTGAGCTGACCAATTGGAGTTGAATGTAGGGGAGAGAAGGTGATGGAAAGCAGTTGTTTTCCAGACTGAAGGGCTATAACAAATAGTGTGGGGTCAAGGAAAGAGCGTTTACGTCGCGGCCCTGTTTCCACCAATCTTTCCACCACCACACACAAGAAGCACAAGAAGCGACAAGACAGACACCATTGTATGCAGATGCCGAGAAGTGTGTTCCGCTCTGGCTGAACAACGTCTAATCTTGTGTGTGCACTCAATAAGAAGAAGAAGACAAATAGTGTGCCACAGGGCTGAGAAAAGCCAGGTGGAGTTTAATTCAGATAAATGCAAGATAATACATTTTAGAAAAAAAAATCAGGGCCAGGACTTCTACTGCAATTGGTAGAGTCTGAGGGAGTGTTGGAGAACAGAGGGTCTTAGGAGTGTAACACAGGTAGACAACGTGAAGAAGGTATTTGACAAGCTTGCCTTCATCAGTCAGGGTATTGAATACAGGATAGACAAAATGCTGGAGGAACTCAGCGGGATGGGCAGTATCTCTGGATAGAGGGAATGGGTGATGTTTCGGGTCGAGATCCTTCTTCAGACTCAGTCTCAATCTTCGGTGTAAATCAGCATCTACAGTTCCTTCCTACACATATTGAACACAGGAGTTGGGACATTATGTCAGAGCTGTACAAGACACTGGTAAGGCTTCACTTGGAGTACTGTGCACAGGTCTGGTCACCCTTCTGTAGAAATGGTACCAATGGGCGCAGAGAATATTCACAAGGATGTTCTCGGATCTGGGAGGTTTGAGTTATAAGGAGAGTCGGGATTGGCTGGGTTTCTTCCCTGGTCTGTAGGAAGCTGATGAGTAACTTAATAGAGGTTTATAGTCTCAGTCTTTTTCCCAGGGTAAGGGAATGTAAAACTAGATGGCATAGGTTCAAAAGGGGCCTGAAAAACAATGTTTTCACAGTGAGGTTGGTGCGTACATGGATTGAGCAGTGGTGGAGGTAGGTACTGTTCTGGAAACTAACGTTTGGTGGGATGAGGGCTAAGTGGTTGGGTAACTTGATTGGCATAGCGAGTTAAGGGTATGATTCCGTGCTTTACAGCTATATGACTTTGTGACTTTATAACTGATCTGTCAATTCAACGACAATAAGGAACAAGCAATAAATGCCAGGGAAGACAAACTCCCATGTTTGTTGTTTGCAGAACACATAACAGGCAGCCCTATTAGCAAAATATTCTGTAGTGAAGACAGTAAATTCTCAATTAACCAGCAGTGGCTGGTACAACAATGTATCCAAGACATTACCACGTTAGATCCCCTCTCGTTCTGCAAAGTACGCTTGCTCAAGAGACACTTCTGAATGAAAAAAACTCTCAGGCAAAAGTCTTTAGCAGAGTGTTTGCAACTAGCAGAGAAGTCATTGAAAGTTCAATTCAATTATGGAATGTAATTTGTGGCAATGACACGGTGATAAAAGAGTGGATTTGGCACCAATAATGTTACTGCTCCTGAACAAGAGGAAAGAGTGTTGTGGGAGATTGATGACATATGGGAGCAAGGTGTGAAAATAACATTTAAAGAAATAATCATCTCCTTTCCTCGAGGAACGGCAGCAGAATGCCTTAGGAGAGAGCAAGAGGGCTACTTCTCACTGCATGCCACCGTGACATTTCAACGAAGAGCTAAAGAGTTGTTCTCAGTATCTCGGCCCACATTTATCCCACAACATCACTGCAAATGATCTAGTTATAGTTGTAATGCTGTTTGTGGGCGCCGGCATGGAACCTTCAATAGAAGTAGGCACTTACAAGTTCACAAGTTACAGGTTATTGGAGTAGAATTAGGCAATTCGGCCAATCGAGTCTACTCCGCCATTCAATCATGGGTGATCTCTACCTCCTAATCCCATTTGCCTGCCATCTCCCCGTAACCCTTGATATCCGTTCTAATCAAGAATTTGTCGATCTCTGCCTTAAAAAAAATCCACTGATGGTCTACAACCGTCTGTGGCAATGAGTTCCACCGATTAACTACCCTCGGATTAAAGAAGTTCCTCCTCACCTCCTTTCTAAAAGAGTGCTCTTTAATTCAGAGGCTATTACCTCTGGTCCTAGACTCTCCCACCTGTGGAAACATCCTTTCCACATCCACTCTACCTTTCATTATTCTGTAAGTTTCAATGAGGTCCCCCTTCAATCTTCTAAACTCCAGCCAGTAGAGGCCCAGTGCTGTTAAACGCTCATCATATGCTAAGAATCATTTTTAGAATCAGTTTAGGTTTGGAGATGACCCTTGGCTCTTGACATGAAACATTTCCCCCAGTTCAGTTGAGCTAGTTATAAGAAGACTTCAAGAATCAAACTTAAAACATGAATTCACCACTTTCCAGTAGCAGCATGCTGTGCAGGCATTGGAAAATTGTTCTTCGATCCAGAATGTGAATCAGACTCTGTTCAATAGCAGATGAAAGTTACCCCATTACGGTGATTTCCAATCAACTTTTCCTTATTGACCATTTACCCATCTGTTTTACTTTGTTAATCCATATAATGTAAGTTTTTGTGTTGGAAGGAACTGTAGATGCTTGCTTTACACCAAAGACAGACATAAATTGCTGGAGTAAATCAGCGGGTCAGGCAGCATCTCTGGAGAAAATGAATAGGTGATGTTTCAGGTTGAGACCCCTCTTCAGACTGAGAGTCAGGGGAGAGGGAAACTAGAGGTATGTAAGAGGTGCAGAACAAATCAGAGTCGGCACCGATGACCAAAGAAATGTGGAGCCCACAATGGTCCATTGTTGACTGTGGAAGAGGTGATAACGAAGGGATGCGCACAATGAAACTAGCAGGATGACAAGGGTGGGGGAGGGACGGAGAGAGAGGGAATGCAACGGTTACTTGAAATTCGAGAAAACAATATTCTTACCAATATTCTTACCATTTGGTTGTTACCTGCCCAAGCAAAATCTGAGGTGCTGTTCCACCAATTTCTGTGTTGCCTTACTCTTCTCATTTTTCGCCAGCGATCATGCCTGACCCATTGAGTTACCCAGCATTTTGTGTCTATCTTTAATGCAAGTCTTTGCTTGCCTGCGCTTTTGAATGAAATAATGATATCTGTCTCATTTTTCCTTCAGCGTTGAAGACATTGCACGTTCTCACTGTGGCCACCGAGGTTTCCCTCAGATATTGCACTTGATTTTGAACTGATTGGATCTATGTAAAGTATATCTGTTCTGTTTGGATAGCATGCAAAGCAAAGTTTTTCACTGTACCTCAGTACATGTGACAATAATAAACCTAAACATGTTCCAGTTTACTCCCATAGCCCAAAGACATGCAGGTTGGTTGAGCAGTTGCTCACAGCATGGAGCTCAATGGAGACATTTCATGGAAATGAGATGGAGAATTAAGGGCTCAAGGGCTAAGAGTGTTTAATTGCATTTTTTCATTGCCCATCTATATTTTCTTGATGTCTATTATAATCCTCCTCCTCCGCATCGTTCATTTCGCCTCCAAGATTTGTGTCCTCTGCAAATTTGGAAATCTAGCCTTGTGCACGCCAGTATATATATTAAGGAAAGCAGTGGTCCCAGTACCGACTCTTGGGGAACTCCACTGCCCACTTCCTTCCTGTCTGATAAACAAAGTTTCACCATTACTCTCTGTTTCCTGTTATTTGGCCAACTTTCTATCCATGCTGGTACTGGCTGTTTTATCCCATGGCCTCCAGTCCTGTTGACAAGCCCATTAAACAGCATTAACTCCTGTTGGAGGTCTCTACGTACCACAACAACTGATTTTCTTTCATCAACCCTTGATTTGATTTCATCAACAACTTGCATCAAGATAGGTTAACTAATCTATGCTGACTTTCAGCAATCAATCCACACAAGCTTTAGTGACTGCTAATTTGCTCTTATTTTTTACTCTAGAAATTACTGAAATGGTCTGTCGGCACGGGGTGAGTTGCCCGCACGCCTTTCTGATCAAAGATATAACATTTACCATGGTTGGATTCTATATATGCTTGAAATGCCTCTGCAATGTCCAACTCAATGCACCCCATTTGGACCAGGTAATTTATCTGCTAGTCTTTCTGGGGGCATGTCACTTGCCTAAAAAAGGCAGCCACCATCATCAAAGACCAACTCCAGCTAGGCCACCCTCTCATTTCACGCCTACCATCAAGAAGGAAGTATAGGCATCTGATAACTGTGACCACCTTGTTCAGGAATAGCTTCTTCTCAACAACCATCAGGCTCTTGAACACTACACAACACTAACCTCAACAATGAAATATGGAGTGTCTTTGGTTGCACCAAGGACATAGGGCTTTTAGCAATAGTGCAGGGATTATTTGTTGTTTGATTTGCTTTTGTTATTATATATTATCCGTGTGTATTGTGATAAAGGCCTGTTATGCTGTTGCAAGTGAGAATGTCCCTGTTCCATTATCGGTACCTAGGACAATTAAATGCTCTTGACGTCTCTCGCGACTATCAATCTCTTTATCAATTTCCATGTCTCTTCAGTATGTCACCTACATCCTCCTCTACTCAGACTCCAGCAGTATATTCTTCCTCAATGAAGACTGTTGCAACGTTCTCACCTAGAACCTCCCCTTTGCACTATCTCTACGTCAATTTCCTTTATTGTCTTCACCTTCCCTCTGAAATCTGGTATCAGTAACATAGGCCACAAAATTACCACGTAAAGTCCTATCTGGTTCATTATTGTTCTTCGTGGAAGAAAATTTGCCATTCTTGTTTTGCTTTCTGAAACTGCCGATCCAGAGACAGCACAGTGGTTCAGCTGTAGAGTTGCTGTCTTACAGCACTAGAGACACAGGCTCAATCCTGACTAGGGTGCTGTCTGTACGGAGTTTGTACATTCTCCCTGTCATCGCGTGGGTTTTCTTCCTGTGCTCTGGCTTAATCCCACATTACAAAAAAGTGCAGGTTTGTAGGATAATTGGCTTCTGTAACTTGTGCCTGGTGTGCAGGATAGAATTAGTGCACGGAGATACAGCTGGCGCGGCGCGGACTCGATGGGCCCAAGTGCCCGTTTCCACGCTGTATCTCTAAACTAAACTCAACTAATCTGAAGAAGGGTCCTGATCCCAAAACGTCACCTATTCTTTCCCTACGGGATGGTGTCTAACACGCTGAGTTACTCCAGCGCTTTGTGCTTATCTAAACAAACCCTCTCGTGTTCTGCCATGCCACTCAGTTAAAGTGCAAAAAATCGAGTCTTGTGGTGAGACCCACATTTAGTGAACGAGGAAAAATAAATTCAGAGAGAGGGTTATTTGTTCTCCATCTGGTTGCAAATGATGACAGGTTGCAATTTGTCCTGGAACTGCCTTCCAGTTAAATGCAGGTTGGGCTATTATTAACTTCCTTGTTTGTCAGACATTGCAACTTTCTGCATGTGCATCATGTAAGTTCCCCTGGTAACCAAGCCTGGCTCTGAATCAGGCTTGCTGTACCGGGACTGCTGTTCTCGCCCTTACACTTAATTTAAATGAGCATTAAAGGATTAAATAAACTTACACATGATATAAGTCGCTCAAATCACAACTACCACCAGACCGAAGTGTGATTGCAGTAATTGATGATAATACAGTATGGGTAGAACTTCATTAGATCACAACCCCCTCCATCTCCGCCCCACTATGCACATTTGCTGCCGTAGCTAAATCATTGATACATCTTATTTTGATTAATGTTGTGTGTTATGCAGTCAACTCTGCTCATTCATCTTAAAACCCATGTTGTATCTTGTGTTTCGGTAATAAAGTGTATTGGTCCCTCAGCTGACTATTTATAGCAAACAGCACCAGCTCCTTACAACAGCCCATTCCTGACTGTATATAGTATGATGGACTATTCCATCTTGTAAATACTGGAACACTGACTGCCTGTATGAGAAACACCATATTTTCCCCACTTCCATGTTCTGATGAAGGGTCTCCAATCTGACATATTAATTCTCTACTTACAGATGCCGTCTAATCTGTTAAGACTTTACAGCATTTTCTGTTTTTAAATTGGTACAGGCAAGGCTTGCACATTAATTTGAGGAGGAAAAAACCCAGAAAAAGTGCTAGAGTAATTCAGCGGCTCAGGCAGCATCTCTGGAAGACTTGGATAGGCAATATTGTTTCAGACCTCGAAAATATAAAATATCTTTAAGTCATAGCCCAATTTGCCCCCATGTCCCATCTGCACTAGTCCCACCTACCTGTGTTTAGCCCATATCCTTGTAAACATATCCTATCCATGTACCTGTCTAAATGTTTCTTAAACGTTGCGATAGTACCTCCCTCAACTACCTCCTCCGGCAACTCATTCCACACACTCACAACCCCTTGTGTAAAAAAGTTACCCCTCAGGTTCCTATTAAATCTTCCCCCCCCCCCCCCCCCCCCCTCACCCCCTCACCCCCTCACCTTAAACTTATGTCCTCGGTTTCTTTGGGCATGAGACTGCATTTATCCGATCTATTCTTCTCATGATTTTATACACCTCGATAAGATCACTCCTTATCCATAGTGTGCAGCCAATTAGATTATGCTATATGCGGTGATAAGAGGCTCTTCATGTTTATATAACCAAAAACAATAAACAAGTGTGGTTGTGGACCAAGCAAGCCCACAAAGCAAAATTGTGTCATAGCACTGAGAAAAAGGCAGCTTCACTTCATCCAGGGTAAATAGAGAATGAAGGTCACAGTGATAGGAGCAAAATTAGGCCATTCGGCCTATCAAGGCTAATCTGCCATTCAATCATAGCTGATCTATCTTTCCCTCTCAACCCCACAATCCTGCCTCCTCCCCATAACCCCTGGCACCCATACCAATCAAGAATCTACAGGGCCTGTCCCACGGGCGACCTAATTGGCGAGTATAGAAGAGTTTTAAAAATAACATGTTGAAGACCTCTTTCGACTATGTAGAAGACCTCCTTCGACCTCCTTCGACTATGTTGAAGACTAGCTACGACTAACTTCGGGAAAATTGGACACCGAATAGTGGACAGTGAAGACGACCTCCTTCGATCTCCTTCGACCTTCCTTTGACCTCCCGTCGACTATGATGAAGACCATCTATGACTACCGTCGACTACCTATGAGCAACATGGCTACCTACTACGACCTACTACGACTAAACCTACGAGTAAAAAAAATATCGATTTTTTGCCATGGAGAGCTTTTTTTACTCGCGGGCATTTTTTAACATATAGAAAGAAAAGCGGTGACCTAGCTGAGGCCTCGAGTACGCTGAGACCACTCTCGAGCATGAAGTAGAGTTATGAAGACCTCCTACAACCTCGTGACGACCATGCTGCGAGTATGAGTCGAGGGTAAACTCGCCAGCACTCGCCAATTAGGTCACCCAAGTGGGACAGCCCCTTTTCTATCTTCGCCTTAAAAATATCCACTGACTTGGCCTCCACAGCCTTCTGTGGCAATTAATTCCACAGATTCATCACCCTCTAACTAAAGAAATTCCTCGTCATCTCCTTCCTAAAGGAACATCCTTTAATTCTGAGGCTATGACCTCTGGTCCTAGACTCTTCCACTAGTGGAAGCATCTTCTCCACATCCACTCTATCCAGGACTTTCACTATTCTGTTGTCAATCGCCGTCTTCGAAGCTGTAGTCAGTGTAGCTTCTTGTGTTTTTTTTGTAAACCAGCACTTGCAGTTCCTTGCGTCTAATGTAAATTGAGAGTTGTTCACAATATTTTGGTGAACATATAAGTTGCACCAGTGACTAAATACTTGGAAAGACAATCCTTCAATATTCCAAGCTTCACCTACAGTATATTCTATCAATATTGGTTCACATGGATTAAGCAGGTTTTATCTGAATGACATTCCTGTAGAATAATGCCCCCGGGTGCATTAAGTAGGATTTACAATAAGAAAAGGTACCAATGAAAATGATTACTTGTGTGACTTCTGTTGAAATAATGATCTTTGCAGTCAAACACATTGTAAGATTTATGTATTGAAGGATGTAGATAGATTGAAGGTCTGTAAGACTTTAGACTTTAGAGATACAGTGCAGAAACAGGCTCTTCGTCCCACTAATTCTGCGGCGACCAGCGATCACTCCCTACACTAACACCATCCTTCACACTAGGAACTATTTAAAATTTTACCAAAGCCTATTAACCTTAAAACCAGTACTTCTTTGGAGTGTGGGAGGAAACCGGAGCACCTGGAGAAATGCACTGTAATGCAGCAGCTCTACCCCTGCGCCACTGTGCCTCTTCCCCCCCTCCCCCCCTCCCCCCCCACCCCCTCCCCCCCTCTGTAAGGGGGAAATTAGATAGAGATAAAAACAGTACAGCACAGGAACTGGCCTATCCATTAAGTGTGTTTTACACAAGAAGGTACAAACAAGGAACTGTAGATGCTGGTTACCGAGCTAGGACAAAGCAGGGCAGCTCATAGATGATCACAGGTGAGGGGAGGGGGGGGGGGGGGAGGCTGATAAGCAGATGATTGGACAAAGGCCAAGGGCAAGTTGTCAGACAAAAGGATTAGAAAGTTGTGAATTGTGAAGCTGGAGGATTAGAGATACATTGCAGAAACAGGCTCTCCGGCCCCCCAGGTCCGCGCCGACCGACAATCACCCCATACATTAACACTATCCTGCGCATCAGGGACAATGTTACAATTTTACTGAAGGCAATCAACCCCCACAAACCTGTACATCTTTGGAGTGTGGGAGGAAACTGGAGCACCCGATGAAATCCCACGCGGTCACTGGGAGAACGTACAAACTCCGTACAGACAACACCAGATTGATGTGGAGCAAATTGTTTAGGAATGTAGGTGGAGGGGGAGGGAAGGAGAGAAATAGTTGCAAAGTCAGCCAAGGCTCAGGGGAGGAGAAGGGGTGTGAAAGAAGGGGGGGGGGCGGGGGGGGGGAAGGAGAGAGTTTATGTCACCTATCATAGATATTCACCTTTGACCTGCCATGCTTTGTCCTGCCCTTCCACTCTCCTGGCTTTCTTCAACCTCCCCCCTCCCCCCGAGCAATGAAGAAGGGTCCCGATCCGAAATGTCATCTATCCATGTTCACCAGGGACGCTGCCTAAACCGCTGAGTTACTCCAGCATTTTGTGTCTTTCCCAGACAAGGAGGAACACAGCATCGAAGGCAGTGATTCACAGAGGAGCGCTCCCTGTTTGCCCTGGAAAGAAATGAAGTTTCCTTCTTCTCTTAATGGGATAATTAATGAAAATCCATTCCATCTTGTGAGCGGGTCAATAAACATAAAGTTAAAATCGTTGGCACAGAGATGAGGAGGATTTCTTTTTCATTTAGAAAATTGTCCGAATCTGTATTGCTCTGATCAATGAGCTGATAGAAGCCAGTTCTGTAAATCATTTTAAGTTGGAACGGGGCAGGGAGAGGAGGAAATTCCAGGGTTGCGGATAAAAATCAGGTTGTAGGACTACTTTAGCTTAGATTAGTTTAGTTTAGTTTAGTGGTTTACTATTGTTTGTTTGTATTTTGAGTATGTGTGCATATATATATATGTGTTTGTGTGTGTGTGTGTGTGTGTGTGTGTGTACTTGTGAGTATGTGTATATATACACAGATCTTTTTTTTCTCTCCCGTTTATCATATTGTTTACAGTGCACTATGTTTACATATTCTGTTGTGCTGCTGCAAGTAAGAATTTCATTGTTCTATCTGGGACATATGACAATAAAACACTCTTAACTCTTGATTAGTTTAGTTTAGTTTAGTTTTGTTTAGTTTTAACAGAGATAGCTGGAGCAACCTTTTTGCACAGAGGGTGATGGATGCATGGAATGCACTGCCAGGGGTGTGGTGGAGGCAGATATGATCGTGATGTTTAATAAGTTTTTAGATAGGCACATGGATATATATGCAGAGAATAGATGGATATGGATCATATGCCAGCAGAGGAGTATTTTATCTTGGCATCTAACCCCTGATGGCCTCACATCTTACATCTGCTATGAAATTCATTGATACTCATTTCCTTGCACGATCAAGAATTCTCAGCAATTGAACTCACCTATAACAAAACTTACAGAGTGAAAAGAAGGAGCTGCTATCAAAAAGCAACATGGTTAGGTAAGCCTCTTCCTTTTTTTGAGTGACTAGAACATCGTCAAGTTCTGTCGACTGAGTCCTCATCTCCTGAGAGCTAAGGGGAGAAACATGATGCCTCTTGAAACATATCTGAGTGGGCTGGGTGATGTGGCCTGTTCCATGTTTGGGACTATACAGAACAAACACAGAACATGGAATAGTACAGCGCAGGAACAGGCTCTTCTGTCCACACTGTGCCAGACATGACACCAAGGGAAAATAATCTCTTGAATCAACAGAATAGTGATATCGTGAAATGCTATATAAACAATTTGGATAAGTATATGCAAGGAATGGTTAGCAAGTTTGCAGAAGATACTAAAATAGGTGATATCGTAGACAATGAAGAAGGTTATTAAGAATTGCAGTGGGATCTTAATCAGCTAGATAAGTGGTCTGAGGAATGACAGGAATGTTGAAAAAAGTGGTAGATGTTGTATTTTACGAAGCCCAACCAGGGTATGACTTTCACAGTGAATGGTAGTGCTGTAGAAGAGAGGGACCTCGGTGTACAAGCATATAGTTTCCGTGGGTATTTAGTGGGCAGCACAGTGGCGCAGTGGTAAAGTTGCTGCCTTACAGTACTTGGAGCACCCGGGTTTGATCCTGACTACGGGTGCTGTCTGTGCGAAGTTTGTACATTCTCCCCGTGACCGCGTGGATTTTCTCCGAGATCTTCGGTTTCCTCCCACACCCCAAAGACGTACAGATATGTAGGGTAATTGGCTTGCAAAATGTAAAAATTGGCCCTAATGTGTGAAGGATAGTGTTAGTATGTGGGGGTCGATGGTCGGCATGGACTCGGCAGGCCGAAGGGCCTGTTTCAGCGCTGTATCTCTAAAACTAAAAACCTAAAGCAAGGCCATTGTGTAACTTATGAAAATGGACTGGCAAGTTTAGTACTGTCTCCTATGGTAGACTGTTGCTGAGTGCCCCTGATTATCTGATTGTGTTGCCAATGCTGACGGAGAACTTACGATTTTACAGTGGAGCCCAAATGATCTCCAATGTTTTGTGGTATTGAATGACTCTTAGCGGTCCATCTGCCAGACAGACTTGTACGCTAATGATAAATCAATGAGGGCAGCTCTAGTTTTCATCGGCCTCTGCCTTCGATGTTAAGGAAAACAGGTGATATGACGCTCGTACGGAAAAGTGGCACTGAGATGCATTATCTGCCATATTCTAATTGAAGGCAGAAAACAGGCATAAGGGCTGAATGGCCTTCTCAGGCTTCCATCTTATGTTAAATCTTGTCTGCAAGGACAATACCAAAACAGATTTCCTTCCTCAGATGTTGCTCATTCGCGAGAGCAACATCTGACGCTATTTTTGTCTAGCTCAAGCATTTGGTAAAGTGTGGAGAAAAGACTCTATGGAATGGTAGTTCTTTTGGGATTGTTGAGTGATTTTTCTGGTTTTAGGTTCAGCATCAGACATCAGAGCTTTTTCCAATGTTGAGGATGTTGGGAATAAATTTGTCAAACCACATTCTTCCTTTAGTATCCAGGTCATTCAGAAGTTCAGGATAAATGCTATAGTCATACAGAGTGGAAACAGGCCCTTCGGCCCAACCACCCCGCGCCGACCAACATGTCCCATCTACTTTAATCCCACCTGCCTGTGTTTGGCTCTTAACCCGTAAACCTATCCTATCCATGTACCTGTCTAATTGTTTCTTAAACATTGTGATAGTGCCTGCCACAACTACCTCCTCTGGCAGCTCGTTCCACATAACTACTACCATTTATGTAAAAAAGTTGCCTCTCAAGTTCCTATTAACTTTCCTTCCTCACCTTAAACCGATGTCTTCTGGTTCTTAACCTTAATCCTATGTCCTCTGGTTCTTGATCTTAATCCTATGTCCTTTGGTTTTCGATGTCCCAGTTCTGTTCTTCAGTGAAGAGGGGTGTTGTGAGACTGTCGTGGAGAATAACTATTTGCAGAGATGACTCAAGCACCTTTATTCGCACCACATTTTGTTTTTGGTGGCAGTTGTTGTCTCAGTTAGCTGGGACGTTGGTTACACCAACAATGGCATTGTACATTGGCATCTCTCAGGACGGATCCAAAGCTGCATCAAGTTGGAAGAACAAGTCCCAATGTAGGCACAAAATCCTTGAGTAACCCAGCGGATCAGGCAGCATCTCGGGAGAAAAAGAATAGGTGATGTTTCGGGTCTAGACCCTTCTTCAGCTAATCTTCAGACAATTCTTTGGACAAGTCCCAATGGCCTGCTCGCGTGTGAAAGCTACAGGTTTTCCAAGTCTTCCTGCCAGTTTGCCAACCTGTCTTCATCTCGGGAATCCAGGAGTGCTGGGGCTGTATCCAACTCTTAGATTGTACTAATCTCTGCCCTTTCACCCCTCTGAAACTAACATGTGACATATTCTGTCCTATAGCCATGCAGGTTTCCCCGATGTAAAACCATTGAGTCAAACCAAAGTCAATTCAGGGTGGCATGGTGGCGCGGCAGGAGAGTTGCTGCCTTACAGCGCCAGAGACCCGAGTTCAATCCTGACTATGGGTGCTGTCTGTACGGAGTTTGCACGTTCTCCCAGTTTTATTCAGACAACTTTACAGAGGCCAATTAACCCACAAACCCACATGCCTTTGGGATGTGAGAGGAAATCGGAGCACCCAGGAGAAATCTATGCAGTTACAGGGAGAACGCGCAAACTTCACACAGAGAGCACCTGAGGTCAGGGTTGAACCTTGGTGTCTGGCACTGTGAGGCAGCAGCAGCTCTGTGAGGCAGCAGCAGCTCTGTGAGGTTCTGGAAAGGGACTGACCTGAGGCCAATTAGTGAAATGAATTGAACGGAGATTGAACAAGTGGCAAAGATTGAGAGGCTGCTCAGCTGATCATATGGATGTGGGTGGAGGTAACATTTGTATACCTTAACATCAAATGAAATTAATGACTTGTTTATAGATGATGGATGTAATAAATGCTTTCAATCTGTGGACAAGTGTAATAAATCAGAGGGGAAAAAAGAACCGTTGCTTCAGGTTCAAGTTCATGTAGAAAATGCTGCGTTGGGTATGTAGCTTAAACGTTAAATGGGAAACAGATGCCATTTGATTGAGGACATAAGGTGCTGACATGATTGCAAAGGCACAGATTTCATTCATTACTCCAGGCAGCAGCTGTTTCTCAATTTTCCTGGTTGATTCCAACACACTGCATACTGAAATCAGGGCAGGGAAAGAGTTACTTTTGTTTAGTTTCAATGTACTTGGGACAGGCAAAGCAGGGTTGGAAACCACCAGAGTCAAAACTGCTGGAAGCAAGTGTGTATTAAATGGAATGAGCCATGGTTCATTGTGGTGGTCATGCACGTTATTATCATATCATAACAATTCTGTTGTAAGATGGAACAAATTTAACCGATTAGTTCTGATTTGTAATAAACTGTAATAATCTGTTCATTACTCAAAAATACCATGGACGATTATTTTTAACATGCACATGGAGAATTGAGCATTTGATAAAAATTTGTACTGATCATTGCACTTCGCATTAGAACATTTATTGTTCTATGACATATGTGCAGCACAAGAATTATATGCCTGATGCACATATTCTTATAGTTGATGAAATAGATTTAGTTCTCAAAATATATCAGAAGGTGATTTTAAATTTAGATAACAAACAGAAGATGCCCTATTTATATAATCATTGTAATGACAGAGGGGTGATTCTCTCTCCTGGCATAGCCGGTAAATAGGTAACTGCACAGTAGTGTGAATTGGGTGGGTTAGGAATAGGGTGGAGGGAACAGCAGCACAAGAGGAGGTCATCTCTCATCCCTTAATCATTAAGCACATGAGGACATTAAGGACAGGCACGTATGCATGTAATATAAACAGAAGATGTTGGAAACACTCAGCAGGTCACGCCGATTTGCAATCTCTATGCATGTAATACAGTATGTTTGCTTAATGTGACTCTTCAAAGCATGTCAAATGTTAATCACTCTGCCTGCCCCTGTGGCTGTGGACTCGCTGCCTGGTGGATAGCAAGTTAAAGAATATGACATCTGACCTTCATTGATGCCTGAGATCCCTGATCGGCACACTTTTTTGAAGTATGGAGCAGGGATTCCAGCCACCTATATCTAAACCATTCAGCTATTTCCATTTCCATGCTGCTGCTGCCCATTTCTTCTTATGAAAAAATAAGGATGAGAAATACTGTCAAAGATGACCAGCCTGGGGGTCGGAATGTCAATAGGCCAGGATAGAGTAAATGTGGAGAGGATGTTTCCACTAATGGGAGAGTCTAGGACAAGGGTTCCCAACCTTTTTCGTCCCATTTACCCCTGGTAACTTCAGTAGCACATAATGTTATTTCACTTATTTATGAACAACTAATGATGAACATATAAAGGTATACCAGAACCAAACACAGTCAGTCAATGAGAAAAAATATGTACAAATCCAGAATCAACAAATTTAACCCCTGGGTAGGCGAAATTTACCCCAGGTTGGGAACCCTTGGTCTAGGACCTGTGGCCAAAGCCTCTGATTTTTAATTCCTCAGCCAAGGTAAATAGATGATTTATATTGACTGAATACAGACCCCTACAATTACGACTTCTGTCCAAAGAAAACAGCTTCAAACTATCCATTTCCTTTTCTCAAAGTTCCTTTTATGGGGCAACAGCAACGCAGCTGGTAGAGCTGCTGCCTCACACCACCAGAGACCCGGGTTTGATCCTAACCTCGGGTGCTGTCTGCGTGGAGTTTGCACTTTCTCCCTGCGACCGCATGGTTTTCCTCCAGGAGCACCGGTTTCCACCCACATCCTAACGTCGTGAGGGTTTTGTAGGTTAATCGGCCTCTATAAAATTGCCCCTAATATGCAGGGACTGGAAGAGAAAGTGGAATAACATAGAACTAATGTGAACAGGTGATCAATGGTCAGAGTGAACTCGGTGGGTGGAAGGGCCTGTTTCCACACTGTATCTCTACAACTCTAAAACTTTTTCCGTTATTGTCTTTTAGAGAAGGAAGTCTGCCATTCTTATGGGCCTGTCCCACTTAGGTGATTTTTTCAGTGATTGCCGGCGACTGTCATAGTCGCAGAAGGTCGTCGAAAAACCAGCGACTGGACTCCCCCTACGACAATGTCTACAACAACCTACCTCCTAGTCAACGTCAAGCTACGGCAAGCTACCGGCGACCATTAAGACGTCCACCTACGACCACACCTACGACGACTTGCGTCCACCCGCGACAAGCTACGACAAGGTACGACAATTCAGTCGCCGGTACCTGTCGCCGGTTGACGTAGATTGATGTAGGTAGTCACCAATGGAACTCACCGAAGTCAGCATCAGCAACAACCTACATCATCCTGGCAACAACCTACATCATCCTGGCGACAGCACCTATGTCAGGCTTCGATAATTGGCGTCAAGCCTATGGGCGCCGACTGTCGCCGAAAAGTTTTGAACATTTCTAAATCCAGCGGCAACCAGAAAAAAGGTACGACTCTTTGGGCAACTGAGGAGGCCATACAAGCGACACCCTGGCGACCATGTGGCGACAGCCTAGTCGCCTGTAATCACCTAAGTGGGACAGGGACATTAGCCTGTCTGGATGTGACTCGAGACTTACAGCAATGCTGTACTATTTGATCTTATTACCCTCTGACATGATTAGAAATAAATTGAGTTTAAGGACAATTAGGGATGAGCAATGATTTGTGATCTTACCAACCATGCCCATATCCATGAAAGAATACATTGTTAACAACCCTACCAGTTGCCGATATATTCAAAGCTCCCTTTCCCACATTTAAGTGGTGTGGCTGGCCCAAAACATAATATAGCATCCCTAGACTTGGACAATAGACAATAGGCAATAGGTGCAGGAGTAGGCCATTCGGCCTTTGAGCCAGCACCGCCATCCAATGTGATCATGGCTGATCATCCCCAATCAGTACCCCGTTGCTGCCTTCTCCCCATATCCCCTAACTTTAAGATCTTTAAGACCCTGTCTAGCTCTCTCTTGAAAGTATCCAGAGAACCGGCCTCCACCGCCCTCCACTGCAGACTCACAACTCTCTGTGTGAAAACGTGTTTCCTCATCTCCGTTCTAAATGGCTTACCCCTTATTCTTAAACTGGGGCCCCTGGTTCTGGAGTCGCCCAACACCAGGAACATGTTTCCTGCCTCTAGCGTGTCCAAACACTTAATAATCTTATATGTTTCAAGAAGATCCCCTCTCATCTGTCTAAACACCAGAGTATACAAGCCCAGCTGCTTCATTCTCTCAACATATGACTGTCCCGCCATCCCGGGAATTAACCTTGTAAACCTAGGCTGCACTCCCTCAATAGCAAGAATGTCCTTTCTCAAATTAGGGGACCAAAACTGCACACAATACTCCAGGTGTGGTCTCACTAGGCCCCTGTACAACTGCAGAAGGACCTCTTTGCTCCTGCACTCAACTCCTCTTGTTATGAAGGCCAACATACCATTCGCTTTCTTCACTGCCTGCTGTACCTGCATGCTTACTTTCATTGACTGATGAACAAGGACCCCCAGATCCCGTTGTACTTCCCCTTTTCCCAACTTGACACCCAACTGCCTTCCTGTTTTTTGCTACCAGTGGATCATCTCACATTTATCCACATTAAACTGCGTGTGCCATGCATCTGCCCACTCACCCCAACCTGTCCAAGTCACCCTGCATTCTCATAACATCCTCCTCTTATTTCGCACTGCCACCCTGCAAAGTAGGAAGCATTAAAAGGGTAACAAAAATGAATTGCAGGTGCTGGTTCATACCAAAGACAGACACAAAATGCTGGAGTAACTCAGCGAGTCAGCCAGCATCAATGGAGAAAATGGATAGGTGACATTTCGAGTTGGGACTGTCTGAAAATATCTGAAGAAGTGCCCCGACCTGAAACGTCACGTATCCATTTTCTCCAGAGGTGCTGCCTGACCCGTTGAGGTACTCCAGCAATGTGTGTCTATCTTTAGAATTAAAATGGTGTTACAAGAGTGAGCCAACAGACAACGAAACAGTGAAAATCAATAAGACTGCATGTTAGAAATGTAAAATAAAACAGAAAATGTTTGTCAGACCACACCCATGGGAAGTGAAAGTAAGTCAATGTTTCAGGTTGAAGACCCTTGGTCAGAACTGGCAGCACCCTAGGCAATGCACTCCGGGACTCTGGACGGCACAGTGGCGCAACAGTAGAGTTGCTGCCTTACAGCGCCTGACACGTGAGTTTGATCCTGTCCACGGGTGTTGTCTGCAGGGAGTTTGTACATTCACCCTGTGACTGCGGTGGGCTCCGGTTTCCTCCCATGCTCCAAAGCCGTACACATTTGTAGGTTAATTGGCTTTGCTAAAATTGTAAATTGTCCATAGTATGTAAGATAGTGCTAGTGTACGGGGTGACCACTGGTCGGAATGGACTCGGTGGGCCGAAGGGCCTGTTTTCACACTGTATCTCTAAAGTCTAAAGACTCCAAAGAGACTTCCCATCCTTGGAGACAAAGGGTCCCGACCCAAAATGTCACTTATCCATGTTCTCCAGAGATGCTGACTTTCCCACTGTTGCTCCAGCATGTTGTCTTTTTGTTTGTTATCAACCTGCATCTGCAGTTCCTTGTTGTTCCATTATAAGTTTTAATGCCTGAGTCACCATCATCTGCTCATTCGTAGACAATCATAAACCCTCAGAAACTCACGCCTAAAGATAAGCAACCAAATGGGAGCTTCCTAAAACAGTTGTGGGATTAAGTGTTGCAACAAGTGGTGAATGAAAATGTAATTCCAAATGGAGCTGACATGGAGCTTCAGAGGTAAAAATCCATGATAACTTGTATAATCACTGACCAAATGATGGTTGGCACAGTAGCATTACGGTAGAGTTGCTGCCTTACAGCGCTAGAGATCTTGGTTCGATCCTGACTACGGGTGCTTGTCTGTATGGACTTTGTATGTTCTCCCCGTGACCTGCGTGGGTTTTCTCTGAAATCTTCAGTTTCCTCCCACACTCCAAAGATGTACAGGTTTGTAGGTTAATTGGCCTGGTAAAAATGTAACCATTGTCCTTAGTGTGTGTAGGATGATGTTAATGTGCGGGGATCGCTGGTCGGTGCGGACTCGGTAGGCCAAAGGGCCTGTTTCCGTGCTCAATCTCTAAACTAATAAACTAAATGGTGTCAGTAAATAACACCTTTACCTACGACTGGTTGTGGCACAAGTCCCATTCGAAAGACTTGAGTCCAACTCCCTGGGACCGCATGGGTTTCCTCCGGGTGCTCTGGTTTTCTCGACGATCCAAAGACACGGGGTTTTGTGAGTTAATTGGCCTCTGTAAATTGTACCCAGTGTGTAGGGAGTGGATGCTAAAATTGGATAACAAAGATCTAGTATGAAGGGGTGAACAATGCTGGGCGTGGACTCAATGGGCCGGAACATGTTTCCATGCTGCATCTTACAATCAATCGCTTCCAACACTTTAAAGTAACTCATGGCCCCATAGCAGAAGCATGCATGTCGGGGGGCTGGAAACTGGAAGTATCCCGAGCTAATTCTACTACCACCATCATCTACTGCGACAAGTGATGGCTTCCACTGATTGTCGCCGGAAGCTTGCGTCCTTTTCAGGACGGTCGATGACAGCGAGGCCAACATTTGTAACAAGATGGACACGAAAAGAAGAAGAAGAAGAAAGTAACTCATTAGTTGTAATCTCCTGAAGTCATGAAAATTGTTACATAAACGTTACATTTGCCTTCATATTTTAAGGTCTGTTTTCCACTCCTGGCTAAAATCCATATGGACAATATAGTGCACAATAATCATGAACAGCTAATATTACGATGTAGATTTCCTCCCTGTTTTGCACTTTCAAAAGCTTACATGCAATGGTAAGGTTTAGAGGCAATATGGGCCAAACGCAGGCAGGTAGGACTAGTGTAGACAGGGGATCTTGGTCAACATGGGTAAGTTGGGCCAAAGATTCCCGTCATAGATGAGGCCCTCACTGGGGTCTCTGTGGTCTCCCGCAGCTCCGCTTTTGCTCCCCTCCCCCCAGTCATAACAGGGACAGAGTCTCCCAGTCCTCACCTTCCACCCCATCAGCTGTCGCACCCAGCACATAATCCTCCGATATTTTTGCCACATGCATTGGGATCCCACCACTAGCCACCTCCACCCCTTTTCGCTTTCCGCAGAGACCGTTCCTTCCACAACTCCCTGGTCAACTCGTCCCTTCCCACCCAAACCACCCTCTCCCCAGGTACTTTCCCCTGCAACCGCAGGAGATGCAACACCTGTCCCTTTACCTGCCCCCTCGACTCCGTCCAAGGACCCCAACAGTCTTTTCAGGTGAGGCAGAGGTTCACGTGCACCTCCTCCAACCTCATCTGCTGTATCCGCTGTTCTATGTGTGGACTCCTGTATATCGGCGAGATCAAGCGCAGGCTCGGCGATCGTTTCGCTGAACACCTCCGCTCAGTCCGCCTAGACCAACCTGATCTCCCGGTTGCTAAACATTTTAACTCCCCTTCCCATTCCCACACTGACCTTTCTGTCCTGGGCCTCCTCCATTGTCAGCCTGAGGCCCAGCACAAATTGGAGGAACAGCACCTCATATTCCGCTTGGGCAGCTTACACCCCAGCGGTATGAACATTGACTTCCCTAACTTCAAGTAACCCTTGCTTTCCCTCTCTCTTCAACCCTCCCCCTTCCAAATTCTCTGACCAGCCTTATTGTCTCCGACTACATTTTATCTCTCTTTGCTTTGCTGTTACCTTTTCCCAGCTAACAGTGATCTATTCTACATTTTACTTCGGAGTCACGTGAGTGACTACGTGAAGACCCCGTCCAGTACGCATGCGTGTCATATCGTCTATCGCATTGCGTGACGACTGGCAGGGTGAACGTGATTCTCCTGCCAGCAACAGACCTGAGGTAAGTTTTTTTTTTTAAACTTTCAGGTTAAATCTTCTTGCAGGAACCTCTACTTCGAGGTCCTGCTAAAAGTCCGGGGCAAAGTCGGGACGGAGGGGAAACCCCAGTCTCGAACTTCAGGGAACCCCGGTCACAGGGAATCCCGCCCACGGACCTAGGAGCTCGGAACCGCGGAATGCGGGTAGCGAGCGATGGTGGATTCACCTTTGAGCCGCTGGCAGTAGAACCAGCGGTTTCATATTGGTGGAGAACCCGCTCGGGAGACCGCGGGAAGCGGGGAGCGGACGGCGATGGATTCGCCTTCGAGCCGCTGGCGGTGGTGCCAGCGGCTTCATATTGGTGCCGGGGGCACCTGGACAGCTGCTCCAGAGACCGTGGAATACGGGGAGCGAACTGAGAACCCGCTCCGTAGACTGCGGGATGCGAGGAGCGGACGGCAGTAAGTCACCTACTGTGCCGCTGGCAGTTAAACCAGCGGCTTCATATACCCCCCCCGAAGCAGGATACCCCCCCCCCCCCCCCGACTTTGTAAATCGCGGCTATCCCTTTTATAGGGACCGCGAGGATATCCCGGCTGCAGTAACTGCGGGGATACCCAGATCGGGGGGGGGGGGGGGGGGAAGAAAGCCCCGACTGGAGAACACCGTGGAGAAGCCCTGTTATAAGGGGGGACCGCGGAGAAAAAGCTCGGAGGAGAAATAACCCGCAATGGAAGTGTTTCTACAAGGACCACAGAGGAACCCCAGCTGTAACAAACCACGACCATGAGACCAGGCTCGGGAGAAGCGTTGCCCCGCAGCAGAAGGTTTAAAAAGGACATGCAGGTAAATTCCTTACTCGAAGGTCGTTTTGTGCTATTTTGTGGGAATATGTTGCAGGAATGGATCGCATCCAGACTGACGGCGGAGGACCGCGGAATTGCGGGCAGTCAGCAGCTGTAGACTGCACCTGGATCGCTATTGATCAGCAGTCTCCGACCTGGCACCTGCACAGTCAGAATCGACACCTCAGACTGGTGGGAAAGCCAAACAGAAGACGGACAGGCCGAAGACTCGGACGAGTCGGGCTGTGAAGACTCACCGCCGGCGGGAGCAACTGTGATCGCATATCCTGCATGGAGCGGTTGATGGATCAGAAGCTCCAATGTGACATGCTCCGGTATATGGAGTCTAGTCACCAGGGGGTCCTGGGATGCCCATGGCAGCACCTTATTGAGGGCTGCATAATGCATCTCCCTCGACAGAGGGGAGCATTAGGAGTCACTTCTGGGCTGACTCTGAAGACAGGGGTTTGGCTGAAGAAACCACAAGTGTGCAGGGGGTGCAGGAACAACACTGCCAGCAGCAGGAGCTCGACGAGTGGCCATCGGGTTCAGGAAAGCCACATCATCATGCAAGACCTCACATCTTCGACGGCAGCACCCCTACGCACCCACCAGCAAACCACGATGAACTGAAGCTGGTGAAAGCTTGAAGGCCGTACAACCAGGACAAAGGTCTTTTTTAGGCCACAGCCCAGAACGGCCTTCCTGGAAAATGCGCCAACCTCGTACTCGAGCTCTTCTACCTCCCAGGAGCAGATGTAAAATCATGCACACATGTTTGAGGCAGCTCCTGGGTCGGGTTGCATAAGTCCTCCCATTCGGATAAAGGTATGGAACCACATCGATGATGTCTCCTGTCACGGATACAAGTTGGTAATATTAAACTGGTTTGAATATTTACACTGGTTTGGGATAACACTAGATTAGTTTATACTGCACACAGGTATGGTTGGAGTTGCCTTTCAAGACAAGGCTCACAAGAATGGGATGTGGACTGATCATTGTCAACAGCTTCAACCCGCATGTGCAGTATAGACTTTTCTGAATAACTTCCATGTGATCATTTCCGCTCACAGGGTTGAAGATATTTGAAATTTAACTGGATGAGGCAACGATACACTCAGTAGCGTTACAAAATGGGCTAACTCCAGTTTCCAGATTATTTACCAAATCACTACTATCAGTGCTTCGGCTGTACAGAGCTAACAAATAAGTAGCATGGCCAATCTGGATGATATTGAACATACTGTATTTTACTAAATTAGCCTTATCAGCCACATAGCTATATTTGAGGAATTGGTTCTCACCCGTCCAGTTAAATTTAAATTAAGTTGATACCAACTGAAACTATTGATTATTGGGATACAATCATCCATTTATTGGTCTGGGATCAGCTCTGAGACAAAAAAATTAGACCTCTGCTATTTTTAGCTGAAACAATCAAAGTCACAATGATGGACAGCTTTGCTCCACTAAAACCTCTTATCCGTAAATCTTCAGTCATTTCCAAACTGATGCTATTGCCCAAAGATGGGTAATTTACTAATACCATCTCTAATTACGGAGGCAGATGGGATTAGCATGAGTTATCAAGTGTTCAGTCATGGTATCAACTGCCAATGCACCAGGTGCATTCTGTACATTAAAGGGTATGCGGATATGCATATACGGCATGCACAAGTCCAAGGTGATACACTTTGGTGGTGGTATATGTTAATCACAAAGGTACAATCAAATCAAAGTATCCGGTGATAGTTTTACCAAACTGCATTTAGCACTGGTGTATTATTATGCAAAATCAATGACAACACAGAATGAATGTGTGATCACAAAGTATTTAATGACAATGTGGATTGATAGAACACTAACTATTGAGTTGCTTGCATCCAGTTTCAATCAACAGTGAACGAGGCATACGGGGCGAAGGGTGCATTCACGCTACACTAGGAAGGAATGTTCTTTTATGTCTTCCTCCATTTGGCCTCAATAGACGGGTCTTGCAAAATTCAGCAAGATTCCCGCTTCCGGGTTTTCATAGTGCCTGCCTGGGTTATATACCTATGGCTCCTGCTGAGGCGAAGAATGAACATAAAACTTTACATGGTTAATTCCGGATAAAAAGATGCTGGTTCAGTTGTGATGTTGAAACCATCCTCTGCATGATATAATCAATTCATAGACTTACAGACTCTGAGAGATCGTTTCTGCGGCTCGGGTTGTCAAACCATAAGCATTAAGAGTGCTCACTACAGATTGCAGGGATAGCACCAAATAGCAGCAATCTGCATAGGAGATGGGAAGCATTGTTTATGCTTCTTTACGTTTAACTCGGCACGGATGACTGACACATTAAAATTCAGTTTTATGGGATTATAACATTAAGTTACTATTCCATTACTGTGCCTTAAGTACCTCCTCATCATTTGGCTGAGGTGTACATAAACCACTCTGTCCGGTCTCACCCTCTGATATCCAGAATATGAAGGTATCGTCAGCTTAAAACCTCCCAGGCTTAGGGACGCAGAGATATGGGTTGTTAACATTGTACTACGTCACTTCACCGATGGGCACCAGCAACATCCCTGTCCATGGTCATACTCACGTACTAGTGATTATGCCATGGCACTGAGTTCAGCGCTACGGATCCAGTCATTGCAACACTGGATAGGATGATCATATCTGCAGGCTATAATAACATGTTTTGTTTATGATTATTCAAGCAGATTAGACAGGGACACAAGACCAAACTAGAGTTGCATATCCCATGGACCTTGGGTTGCGTGTGATCACGCATTTACACCAGTATGTCAAGGTTCCTAAGAGCCTTATGGGACTGACAGCAATATTATTAGTTACATAAAATCTTGTTAGAGGGAATCACTACGAACCTTCTCCAGATGGTTATATGGGTCTGGCATATACAGGAGTGTACATTGACATTGAGTCTCACTCCACCAGGACTGCTATACCTCAGCAGCATACCTCAGATGGACCACATCCTAGCGGTTGCAGGATGGTCAAACTATTGATCTGTCCAAATATTCAGAATAAACCTATTGCCAGATCAGGGGTATTTGCCAACTCTATGTTAGGTATGGTTCATACTTCCTCCAGGTTGAGGGAGGTTACTATTGCCACTATTATTCATTAATAGCATCAACATGTCTATATCTATGTTATGTCTGAATGCATTCTTAATGTTCACACATCATTGGCCTACTGATACAGTGTATGACGCCTGGACTCGGTTCCACGGCATGAAATCACAGAGCTTTAAAATCTTCACGTAGTCACTCACGTGACTCCGAAGTAAAATAGTAAGATTAAACGAGAATTTACCAGTTTGAAGTTTGATCTTTATTTTATGAGGAGTAACGTTGAGGGATTACGTGCCCTCCGCTCTCAGCCCTCTATCATAAAGTTCAACTGGTATTATGGTTCTCTTATCTTACTATGTTCAGTTCAATAACTGTTATCTGTGATTTCACACCACTGCTTTGAAGATTGACACGCATGCGTACTGGACGGGGTTTTCACGTAATCCCTCAATGTTACCCCTCATAAAATAAAGATCAAACTTCAAACTGGTAAGTTCTCGTTTAATCTTACTATTTTACTTGATTCGCATTCCCTTTGTCCTGTTTTCACACCTTACACTTCCTTATCTGTGTATCTCCCCCTCCCCTGAGTCTGAAGAAGGGTCTCAACCCGAAAAGTCACCCATTCCTTCTCTCCAGAGATGCTGCCTGTCCCGCTGAGTTACTGCAGCATTTTGTGTCTATCTTAAGTTGAGCCGAAGGGCCTGTTTCTGTGTTTTATGACACTATGACTCGATGCAGGCCATTCCTTCCGATTATGTATTCCACATCCCCCACTTTAGAATATTAGAATTTTTTAATATAAATTACTGGAAAAGTGAGAAATCATATTTAATCTGGACATTACTTATTATTAGAATCATAGAGTCATACAGCATGCCAACTTGCCCACACCAGCCATGTCCCAAAAATACTAGTCCCACCTGCCTGAATTTGGTCCATATCCCTCCAAACTTGTCCTATCCATGTGCCTATCTAACTTTTTTTTTAACGTTGTGATAGTCCATGCCTCAACTATATCCTCTGGCAGCTAGTTCCTTAGATCCACCAACCTTTGTGTGAAAAAGTTACCCTTCAGATTCCAATTAAACCTTTTCCTCTTCACCTTAAACCAGTGTCCTCTGTGCATCTACCTGATGCTCTGTGCATCTACCCGATCTATTCCTCTCATGATTTTATACACCTCTATAAGATCATACCTCATCCTCCTGCGTTCCAAGGAATAGTGTCCCAGCCTACTCAACCTCTCCCTGTAGCTCAGTCCCTCGAGTCCTGGCAACACCCTCATCATTATTGGTGCTATACAAACATTGTTCGCAAGGTGGATCATCTGGAATAATACCTGATCTAGGACTACTGTGCTCAAAATACATCTTAAAAATAATTTCAAGCATCAATATTACATTCAACATTGAAATAAATATTTGATTAGTCTGTTGCCAGTTATCGGTGTATACAGGCCCTCTTTGTGTAAGAATGGTTCCAGATAAAATCAGATCTATAATACTGTGTGGGGCTGGCTCTTCAAACATGTAAAACATCACCGAGCTGGAAAGTAATTTTACACAAATCCTTAAACAAATGAAGTCAAAATTCTTTGGCAGTTTGAGCCGAGTACTGGAATTCACATAACACACTTCAACATTTAGAAAGACAAACCCCTGGATGCTACTGAATCTTGTCACGTGTCAATAAACACTTTGCAGTCCAGTTTTTTTTTTTGGTCTGGCCAATAAAACATTGCGTTGGGCATT
Source organism: Amblyraja radiata (assembly GCF_010909765.2). Lineage (NCBI taxonomy): Eukaryota > Metazoa > Chordata > Chondrichthyes > Rajiformes > Rajidae > Amblyraja > Amblyraja radiata. Next base: position 26,349,686 of record NC_045978.1, on the reverse strand, counting down.
TGCATGGATTTCCAGTGCAGAGAGGAGATTTAGGGCAGGTGAAATTCAATTGAAAGTTTAACGGGAGTGATTCAATGCGTTGGTCAAATGGCAAGTCACCCAAACTTAACTCGTTTTTCAAAAAGAAATACTGAGCATGACCAGCTGGAATGTGAGGTGCAAACTAGACCGACAGCCTAATATAAATAGGTCACTGAATAAACTTGAAAAAGGGATTTAAGTACACTGAACGAGGCAAACAATCAACCTTCATTCATTCTGTCATAGTCAGCTATACCAACAATTAAAGCCATGCCTTCTACAGTACAAAACAAACACTTCTGATGTTAAATAGCCCTCAGGGATCTCCAAACTACCCATGCAGGCATGTTATACCACTTTGTGCCCTCATAACAAATTGATTCTCGGAGGCGTTGAAGAGAACATCTGCTTTTTCAGTCAATTCAGATAAAGTAGGGTGTTTAATGCCTTTGCACAGACCATTTCCATTCAGCCAGTTTGCAATAATTATTTGCGCAGCAAGTTCAAAATGCATGAAGATCGGGAACAAATTGGAGAACGTCTTCGACGTGTGTTTTTTTAAAACATTAATTTAATGATGTTCATAACTTAAAAAAACAAAAAGGCATTATTTTTAAACCGCAAGTAATTATACCATTCTAAAGTCCAACAGCATGTTATGATTGTACTTTTGGCAAGTTCTGACATCAATTACAGTAGATCCCCAAAGATTATAATAATACAAAGAAAAACTCGATTATTTACGTGACATTAATATATGAATGTTTGTTTTGAATATATGCATAGCTGATGCGTACTGATTCTTTCCAAAAGGCTAATGATTCACTAACACACCTATTTATTTCAGTCAGTATTGTTCAGGAGGATAGGAACACCCCCTGTCCCCTGTCTCCATCAATGGTGTGGATGTGCAGATTACCAGGGAGTACGAATATCTTGGAGTGTACTTGGACAGTAAACTGGACTGGCCCAGTTCAAGAAGGGACAGAGCTGCCTGCACTTTTTGAGAAGGCTCTACTCCTTCAATGTCTGCAGTCAGATGCTGCAGATGTTCTACCAATCGGTGGTAGCCAGTGCCATCTTCTTTGCTGCCGCGTGCTGGGACAGCAGGGCGAAGGCTGCGGACGCCAATAGGATCAACAAACTCATCAGGAAGGCTGGCTCCATCCTGGGGGCAGAGTTGGATTCATGGGAGATGGTCTTGGAGGGGAGGAGGCTCCTCAATTTGCGGACCATCTTGAACAATACAGCTCACCCCCTCCATGACACACTAGTCAATCTGAGGAGTACCTTCAGCAACAAACTTGTTCCACCAAGATGCAGCACAGAACGCCACAGGAGATCCTTGTTCCCTGTGGCTATCATACTATACAACTCCTCCACTTCTGTCATGGGGTAGACTGACTCCCCTCCAAACCTGTCCTATCCATGAACTACCTCCTCAGCCAGCTTGTTCCATACACATACCACTCTTTGTAAGTTAATTGGCCTCTGTAAATTGCCTCTAATGCACTAGGCGTGGATGAGGAGGTGGGATAACATAGAACGAGTGTTTCCCTGTTGTATCTCTAAACTAAATTAAATGTTGTTGTTTTATCCAAATCAACTACAGAAGTAAGAAAAATAAAAACAATGGGATGGCACAGTGATAGAGACCCGGATTCAATCCTGACTACAATTCCCTTTCAATTCTCATTTTGCACAGCCTTTACTTTTGGTGGAACCAAGCCCTGTTCCTTTCAACCAGGACATAGGGCTGTATGTTTTGTCCGTACGTTCTCCCTGTGACTGCGTGGGTTTTCTCCAGGTGCTCTGGTATCCTCCCACGCTGCAAAGAGATACAAGTTTGTGGGTTAATTGGCTTTGGTAACATTGTAAATTGTTCCCAGTGTTTGGGATAGTGCTGGAGCACGAGGTGATGACTGGTCGGTGCGGTTTGGTAGGTTGAAGGGCCTGTTTCCGTACTGTATCTCCAAAGTCTAAAGTAAAGTCTAAAGTCTAAAATTAACTAATTATCTTGCAGGTCACCAAAGATATCTCATCAACTAACCTCATTTTTCATTGCTCTATGACATAACAGCACTATTTTTCCATCCAGTTTAATATAGACTCTGGGAACTGATGGGTTAATAAAAATTAAATCTCATATATTTCTAAAGTGAGAAAGATATCATTTTCTTCTTAAACGTCAATCTTAATTTTATTGTGATATTGCAGATTGAGCACACCAAATGTTCTTCTAATACAAATGTATGATTCTGTAAAGTTTCATTGCAGTTCTGTTTGGGAATCAATATAATGGGCACCACGCATATTAAAAGTGGACTCATGCCAGTTTATCCAGCTGCTGTTGGAGTTAGATTTGGAGAAGTCCCATGCAGTGGCTCATGCACGCAAGTGGCAAGATTCATGACCTTTGCTGCCATTTCACGCATTAACCATGTAAATTAGTGTGTCATGCATGCCATTGCTAACAAAGATGTGCTATCAGTTCTCGACCCGAAATGTCACCTATTCCTTTTCTCCAGAGATGCTGTCTGACCCGCTGAGTTACTCCAGCTTTTTGTGTCTATCTTCAGTTTAAACCAGCATTTGCAGTTCCTTCCTACACTATCAGCTTGAATACCTGGACCTTTTAAACCAATGGTGCCAAACTGCAATGGCTGTAGTCAGTCATTGGTTAGATGAGGCTATTGGGAACTGATGCAACGTGAAAATGGTACAATGCACCATAGTTTCTGAATTACAACCTTGAGGATGTGGCAGTAGAGGCAATCTTCCAGAGAAAGGGTGGAGTCACAAGGAATTGCAGATGCTGGAAGCCTTGAGCAAAATGCAAAGTACTGGAGGAACTCGACGGGTCAGGCAGCATCTGCGGTGCAAATGGACATTTCGGATCGGGATCCGTCTTCAGACAGGCTCACACTTATTCTGTAGCGAAGAGAGAAAGTGGATAAGTAAAGAGAGGTGCTATGCTATTCACATCTGCTGAATCTGAAGTTGTGGAGGTTGTTTATGCTTCAAAATTCAAATTTAGAACAGCGAATATTTAGATTTTATCATGCAAATCAATTTTGTATACGAGTCTAGACTGCTGTGGTCAAGTAACCACAGAGAAGACTGTTGTGGTAACGACTTCTACATAAGATGGCACTAGAATTCAGCTAAAGCAGTAAATTGATCCATTTTACCCCATTTTCTAAACAAAATTGAAGCCTTTGGATCATGTGGGGACAGATGTGATTAATTTATCATGACATCATGTTTGGCACAGACATTGTGGGCTGAAGGGCCTGGTCTCTGTGCTGTACTTTAATATACTATGTTTTATGTCCTCTGTGGAGCAAAGATCCCACGTAACAAATGCTTGTTTGTCGACCTTTGAGAAGTTGTGTTAATTATCTCCTAATAATTACACAAAAATAATCTAATTATTTTTAAAATAAACTATGTCTAAAGTCTAAATCCAAAGAATAATTATTCTAAGTTTGCACTGTAAGGAGTTTCAATGGGGCATTATGCAATCTTACTGGCACTAAGGTGAGGGGGGAAAGATTTAATAAGAAACTGAAGGGTAACATTTTACAATAAGGGTGGTGGGTATATGGAATGAACTGCTGGAAGAGGTGGTTGAGGCAGGTTCAATCATAAGGTTTTAGAAGCATTTGGGCATGTACATAGATTGGATAGGTTTAGAGGGCTATGGGCCAAGCATGGGCAGGTGGGACTAGTGGGGATGGGATATGTTCGCTGGCGTGGGTGAGTTGGGCTGAAGGGCTTGTTTCCACGATCTATGACTCTATGACTCTATGACCATATTCCCAAGTCAGGGCTTGGTAGGCAAATAGAGATAAATCTTGGCAGAATTCCCACAGTCAGGATCCAACACGGCCAATTAAGAATCTTAGTCATCATTCAAAAGTACTTAAAAGGGAAAAAGCCGTAGTCATAGTTTCATGAAGTCATACTGCACAGAAACAGGCCATTCAGATAATAGACACAAAGTGCTGGAGTAACTCAGTGGTCATGCAGCATCTTTGGATGAAAAGGATAGGTGACGTTTCGGGTCAGGACCTTTCATCAGACTTCTTCAGAGAATCAGTCTAAGACCATCAAGCAATTATTTACTCTAATCCTGCAGAAATCTCTCACATTCCAATCAATCGCCCACTGATTCAACCTCTCAATGGCCAATTAAAGACGGTACACAAAATTGCTGGGGAAACTCAGCGGGTGCAGCAGCATCTATGGAGCGAAGGAAATAGGCGACGTTTCGGGCCGAAACCCTTCTTCAGACTGCAGGTACAATTAAAGACTGCAGGACAATTAAAGACTGCAGGTACAAAGAAATTGGATTTAAATCTCTGGTGGAATGCTTCCGGGTGTTATCTTTGGAACCTTCTGGGAGAGATGATTATTTGCACGGTTTGTTCCTACACAGATGTTTGCACACTGCATTCCACATTTACTAGCCCAGTTCAACACAAGAAGTGCCTGTGACACAAAAACTTCCACTGAGGTCAATCTACTGTGTCATAGTCATAGAGTCAAAGAATCATACAGCATGGAATCAGGTCCTTCACCCAACTTGTCTATACTGACCAAGATGCCACGTCTACACTAGTCCCATTTGCCCGTGTTTGGCCCAATCCCTCTAATCCTTTCCTATCCATGTACCTGTACAAATGTCTTTTAAATCTTGTTATAGTACCTGTCGCAACTACCTTCTCTGAGAACGCGTTCCATAAACCCACCACCCTCAGTGTGAAAACGTTGCCCCTCGTGTTCCTATTAAATCTTTACCCTCAAACTTAAACCTCTGTCCTCTTGTTCTTGACCAGAGCACCTCTGGTCTTCAGGATCCATGCTCCTACAGGCATTTGTAGCAGAAAGCAGGGAAGGTGCAGGGAGGATGGCAGAGTGAAGAGTTGCCATAGAGCAAGGCAGTCTGCTCTTATGTTTGCAGTAAGGATTAGCAGTGAAACATTTGGGAGGATGGCTCATGATAGTTTGCGCTCCCCACCCCACCCCACCTCACATCATTTTCAGACGAGAAACTAAACCAAACGAAGCAGGGTGGCACGGTGATGCAGTGGTAGAGTTGCTGCCTTACAGCGGCAGAAACCTAGGTTTAATCCTGACTATGGGTGCTGTCAGTACAGAGTTTGTACATTCTCCCCATGACCTGCGTGGGTTTTCTCCAGGAGCTCGGGTTTCCTCCCACACTGCAAAGACGTACAGGTTTGTAAGCTAATTGGCTTGTTAAAATTGTACGTTGTCCCTTGTGTGTGAGGGACAGTGTTGGTGTGCGGTGATCGCTGATTGGCACAGACTCGGAGGGCTGAAGGGCCTGTTTCCGCGCAGTATCTCTGAACTAAAACTAAACGAAATAAACACACCCTTTGATACTTTCTATTCATGCTATTCCTTCAACTATGCACTGCCTTGGTTCTGCATACATGTTACTTGCCCATTCAAAGTGCAATGCACAATCCAATCGAAACTCAATCAATGACAAACAAGGAAAGTGAGAATAATTGTTAAAAAAATTGCTGATGCTTTCTTGAGTCATTCACACACCCAAGGATCTGTGGTACAATATGTATGAGATGTGCTGCGGTCATGACCAGAATCTTTTACATTGAAAGTATCACTTCCAGTTTCTTTAAAGTGCTGAACTAATTTTTGAACTTCTGTGAGAACTTGGACTGTCATAGCCCCATGTCCTTGTTCAAAGGAACAACATTTGGTTCCACCAAAAGTAAAGGGCGTGCAAAATGAGAAATGAAAGGGATTTTGATATTTTTGTGCACGTTTCCTGCATTAAACACGTCTGCCCCAATATACTGTGCGTTGCACATAGACTGGGGCGTGCAATACTTCAAAAGAAAAATTGATGCTTTTGACAAAGGTATTGCCTAGAAAATGTCTGTTCCACACCTGTCTGGCATTGAGATCATCAGATAAGCTCTCAGTCCCCGCCTAAACGAAACACAAAGTTCTGGAGGAACTCAGCGAGTCAGGCAGCAACTGTGGTGGGAATGGACACAGGACATTTCGGGTCGGGATCTTTCCTCAGACAGATTGTAGTAGGAGGGAGAAAGCTGGAGGGGTGGGACAAAGCCTGGGAAGTGAAGAATGAATTTAGGTCGGGGGGGTGGGGGGGGGGAGGGAAGGTTGAATGGCAGAAGAGGGGAGTAAGTGACAAAAGCAAGTGGTGAAAAGGAGACAAAAGGGTGTCAGATAAGCAAAGAAGAGGAGGGGGGAAATGTAAATCCAGTTGGAGGGATATAGGTAGAAAAGGATAGGGAGTAGAGGAAAGTGGGAGGGGGGGGGGGAGGTTAAAGAGAAATGAATTGTGTGAAAGGCTTTTTCATACAAAGTGTGGTGGGTGTATGGAACAAGCTGCCAGAGGAGGTGGTTGAGGAAGGGACTATCCCAATGTTTAGGAAAAAGTTAGGCAAGTATATGGAAAGGACAGGTTTGGAGGGATACGGGCCAAATGCGGGCAGGTGACATTTCAGGTCGGGACCCTTCTTCAGAGTCTGAAGAACCCGAAACGTCACCCATCCTTTTTCTCCAGACATGCTGCCTAACCCGTTGAGTTACTCCAGCATTATGCGTCCATCTTTGACCCTGAAATTCTTCCCTTTCATTCTTTTCCACTTTGTCTGCACCTCAAAACTTGTGGCATTTTTCAGTTGTGCCCAAACATAATTGAGTCAAAATGTTAACTTAATTTCTCTTTTTTCACAGATGCCGCCTCAATACTGAGTATTCCCGACGTTTAATTTGGAACTCTTCCATGTTGAGGCCCAGAAACGCAAGTCCTATCACGTTTGGAATCCGTTCCAGAATTCAGTTTAGTACTGAGGCCTATTCAACAGTCCTGACGGTAGTTAATCCTTTATACAGTGTTTGGAAAAGCAGGACTATAATGGAGAATGTGTCTGAATCATAGCAGGACTCAAGTTTGTTTCCCCAGTATGAGTTTTTCAGCGATTTCTGTTCCCTCAATCGCTAGCAAGTTGAATTTTCTGAGATGTTATATTCTCATTACATTTGCCTCCAACTGCTGTCTGTCTGACTAATGTGTGAAAAACCTCTTCCGTTTCTTCTAAATTAAGCATATTTAATTAAGTATTTAAAATTCTCTTATTATATAACTCCGACAGCAATTAAGAGAGAATCACAGAAAATATGTTAGCTGAGAAAACCCTCAGATTCTTCCTTCTCTGCAAATTTTACAACAGTATCTCTCGTTAATGAACTCAAAGGCCCACTTTACTGCTTGCTGGCACAGATACCAAAAGAATCAAGCATTTCTTCCAGTGGTACACTGGCAGGGAGGTCAGGTCCGGGCTGTTTAATCCTCCCACGGAAACACTATAATCTTTTAAAAAGTCTGAACAAAATGCTCCCTGCGTTGGTAACAAATCTATTTACTTATTTTAACCATGTCGGCTGTGTATAGCGGGAGGTGGAGGGAGTGAGTGGGTGGGGGAAAGGGGGACTATTGTGGGCGGATGTGATGGAGTGGTTAATGGAATTAGGTAGGAATGAACTGCAGATGTTGGTTTAAATCGAAGATAGACTCAAAATGCTGGAGTAACTCAGCGGGACAGGCAGCATCTCTGGAGAGAAGGAACAGGTGACGTTACGGGTTGAGACCCTTCTTCAGACCGATCAGAAGATCCATCCCGAAACGTCACCCATTCCTTCTCTCCATAGATGCTGCCTGTCCTGCTGAGTTACTCCAACATTTTGTGTCTATAATGGAATTAGGTAATGCCTAATGGCTTTGACCGTTTTCGGTGAACCAATAACAGGATAAATTCAATTGCGAGTCTACAGGAACTTGAGACTAGAAGGGCTTGACCCCATGTATGGCCAGCAATGGAGTTAGTGAGTCTGTTAGTGGATTGATGTTGTAACAAACCTGTTTCTACTCTAAATTTAGGCTAAACAGTCGTGGCTAAATAATTTTCATCTATCTTCTTCCTGAACAGTTCATAAGTTCATAAGTTATAGAAGCATAATTAGGCCATTCGGCACATCTAGTCTACTCTGCCATTCAATCATGGCAGATCTTTCTTTCCCTCTTAATCCCATTCTCCTGCCTTCTCCCCATCACCCCTGACACCTGTACTAATCAAGAAACTGTCAATCTCCGCCTAAAAACTATCCATTGACTTGGCCTCCACAGCCTCTGTGGCAATGAATTCCACAGATTCACCACCCTCTGACAAAATAAATTCCTCCTCATCTCCTTCCTAAAGGTAGCTCCTTTTATTCTATGACCTCTGGTCCTAGGCTCTCCCACTGGTGGAAACATCCTTTCCACAGCCACTCTATCCAGGTCTTTCACTATTCGGTAAGTTTCAATGAGATTCCCCTCATCCTTCTAAACTCCAGCCAGTACCATCAAAAACTCATTGTGTGTTAACCCACTCATTCCAGGGATCATTCTCGTAAAACTCCTCAGGACCCTCCCCAGTGCCAACACATCCTTCTTGAGATATGGGGCCCAAAATTGCTCACAATACTCCAAATATGGTCTGGCCAGTGCTTTTTAAAACCTCAGTATTACATCCCTGTTTTTATATTCTAGTCCCCTCGTGATAAATGTTAGCATTTGCATTGCATTGCATATGTCTAAATACAGATGGAAATACAGGCTTTCTGCAATCTGCCTATCTTGTACAAACATTCAGGGCAACCGGTAGGGAGATTGTATGCTCTGCTGCGTATTTTCAGCATTGTTTTGTTCATAAATATAGACCCTGATCTCCTGAGGAAACAATTTTAGGTTGACGGTGACATTAGGTTTGAAGCTAAGACCATGATTTACCCAGCAACAATCTCCACCGCCGTACTCTTGCAGCTGAGACACCAAGCAAATTATTGAAGCCACTGAAAGCTTTGGAAAAATGCCATCCACTCTTCCCAAGGTAGAGTTTAACACAGCCACATAAAGCTGAGGTATTAACATCCTCTCCCAAGTAAACAAATATCAAATCGACGATCTTCGAGAACTTTACTGGGCTGGACAAGTTAAATGGCTGCCAAACCTCAGACTCTGAAAAGAAGCTCTGTATTGACTGAGATTTTGGCACATTGGCGCATCAAAATGGGAAGATGGTTACAGCAGAAGAAGCTGTTATGACCAAATTGACAATATAGAAATCCTCATCCAACATGGAAATGAATAGGAAGGAACTGCAGACGCTGGTTTACACTGAAGATAGACTCAATTTTCTGGAATAACTCAGCGTGGTCAGGCAGCATCTCTGGAGAAAAGGAATAGATGACATTTTGGGTCGAGGTCCTTCTTCAGACTGCATGCCTACTATATTCTGTTGTGCTGAAGCAAAGCAAGAATTTCATTGTCCTATCTGGGACACATGACAATAAACTCTCTTGAATCTTGAAGGTCTTGAACCAAAATGTCACCTACTCCTTTTCTCCACAGATGCTGTCTGACACGCTGAGTTACTCCAGCATTTTGTGTCTATCTACGGACATGAATAGCCAAATTGTAGTTGAGTCTCGGATCAAACTCTTCGGCCATCTTCATATTCAGGTTAAACTAGTTCATATTTATAGAGTTATAGTCATACAGCATGGAAACAGGCCCATTCTGACCAATATGCCCCATCTACACCTGCCTGTAATTGGTCCATATCCCACTAAATCTTTCATATCCATGTACTTGTCCAAATATATTTTTCCTTGTTCTTGATTACCAGTGAATAAATGTTTGCTAAACCAGCTCTCCCAATAACTATTATTGTAAGTGCAGAGAATTATATGTCAGGTATCATTGCTCGGGATTGCCATATCAAACCTCTCTAACTCCTACAGCAGAGCACTTTAGCTTGATATACCCTTCCAAAACGGTGTCCTCCATTTACTCAATGAATCATTCTTCTCCTGTTTTCAAGACACGGGGTATTGCCTTAAAAGCTGATGGAATCATTAGTTTCTGTTACTTTGTGCTTAATTGTGCTCACTGGATTAGAAGATACGATATCGGAAGATATGACGTTATACATGTAATGTGCACATTGATACACATTTCACTGGTGCTTTGAAAAAAGCAGAATCAGGATAGTGTATTTTGAAGAGTTTAGGCTTTGGACTTTAGAGGTGCAGTGCAGAAACGGGCTCTTCGGCCCACTGAGTCTGCGTCAACCAGTGACCACCCCGTACATTAACATTATCCTACACACTTGAGACAATTTACAATTTTACCAAAGCCAATTTACCTACAAACCTGTACATCAGTGTGGGACGAAAGTAAAGAACCTGGAAAAATACCCACACGGTCAAAGGGAGAATTTACAAACTGTGCAGGCAGCACCCGTAGTGAGGATTGAACCCAGGTCCCTGTGCTGTAAGGCAGCAACTCTGCCGCTGCGGCACTGTGCCACCCTCAAAATGAAGGTGTTGTTCTCTCTGTAGCTGTGTGTGTGTGTGTATGTGTGTGTGTGTGTGTGTGTGTGTGTGTGCGCGTGTGCTCGTGCGTGTGTTCAGAAACAAACCGATGGAGGAACTTAGTGAGTCAGTCAGCATCTGTGGCTTTTCGTTAAGGGCCTTTCCCACTTTGCATTTTTCTCGGCGATTGCGACTGTCATATCAGAGATTTTGAACATTTCATACGTCAGTGAATGATGCCGGCAGTCGCCGAAAAAGTCGCCTAGTGGGACAGGCCCTTTTGGCACCTGGATATGCTGGGAATGGAGGGGTGTGAATCACATGTCATCAGATGAGATTAGTTTGTCTTGTCCTTATGTTCGGTGCAGACATTGGGGCCGAAGGGCCTTTTCCTGTGCTTTATTATCTACTGTATGTTGCATGTTCTAAGGTTGGCATAGCTTCACAGCAACAACAAAGGGAGAAGCTTGGAAGTATGGGGTTAAACCTCTCAGAAGAGTTGTTCCATTGTTAGTTAGCACCTTAGCATGGGATCGAATTTTAAACACCGTTTGGTAATTAATGTCATATTAGACAAGATAGATCCAAGAATCATTTACTGGAGAAGAAAGGTCACTTTTTGTTCAACTTCCCTATTTACTAGCAGGAAACATCATAATCTCAGCTATTTGCATTTTAAATTATCAAGAAACTTTAAAATGCCAGTATTGGAAAAATAGAGTAATTGCAGGAACATTTGAATTGCATTGGCATTCTTTCCAGTATTTTAATGGGAAGTTGCTTATTACACAGTCTGTTACAGATCATTATATATTACCACTTTATCTTAATTTGGCATGTGTTGGACTCTCTGTTTGCTCGTTGGCACAGTTGCCAATAGAAGGATAATCTTTATTTCATTATTCGAGTAAGAGGTTTAATGCTCAGTGGCTCATGTAACATTCCTGCCCACAGTCTTTAACCCACTTAATGTAAACAGGTTAATAGCCTGTTCAAATAACAATGATTTGCATTATTTGGCACATTTTCCACAAAAAATTTCAAAGCACTTCACGCACAATAGATTTACTTTGAATTGCAATGATTAGTGTTGTGTAGCCAAACAGGGCTGTCATTTTGAGCAAAACAAGGTGCCACAAAGGGCACTGGGATGAAAGATCTGTAAATCTGTTTTTTTGGTTGATGGAAGAATATTGGCTGGGTTAACTCCCCGTTCATCTTTGATTGGTGTCACGGGATCTTCAACATTGATTTGAGTGAGGCAGGCTTTAGTTTAACATCCCTTCAGAAGGAATAAAGAAACGCAACACTCCTGGAGTGTCAGCTTGGGTCATGTGTTGGAGTAGGAATTAAACTCTCATCTATCTGACTCAATCATTGCTAGACTGATATACTGTATTCGCACAAATACTGTAAACAGCTCACCTTGTCATTTTACATGAATGTGTTAAGTACTGCATCACCAAAGGAAATTGAATCCCAGAACACACTTCACTACATAATCAAGTAGAAATTCATCGTATTTCCAACCACACAATAGGCGGAACTGCATCAAATGCCTGAGTATTGTTCTCTTTATGCATTTTGCAACTTGCTTTTATCACTAGAAAGATAAGCATTTATTGACGATTCCCAATTACCCTTGAGAACCTCACCCTTGCCAGAGCCTGACAACAGGCCTGACTCGTCCACAGCGGAACCAGGAACCTGCCTGTAGTCCGTGGCTCGTCTCCTGCTTGTCTCCTGCTCACCTCCGAAGACCAACAACCGAGGATGAGGGTGGAAGGAGTCGGCCACAGCGACGGACACTAGACAAAGGGCCACTAAGAAGAACCAGGGATCTTACCTTCCGCACTTTCAAGGTCGGCTGTGGGAGACGCCCCCGGGACGCAAAGGCTGACCGACTAACGATCGCTGTACACTAGCAGTACCCTACATACTAGGGACCAGTATACAATTGTACTGAAACCAATTAACCTGCAAAAAGCGTACATCATTGGAGTGTGGGGGAAACCGGAGCACCCGGAGAAAACCCATGTTGTCAGAGGGAGAAGGTACAAACTCCATTCACACAGCACCCATAGTTAAGATTGAATTACTGTCTGGCACTGTAAGGCAGCAACTCTTCCACTGCACCACCATGCCACCAGATTCACTTTCCAAACTTGGCCCATCGCTGATTTACAAGAATACCTGTACTCCAGGTTTTGGTTCCACAAACTCTGTTATAGTCCCTACTTCCCATTTGCCTAAGCTTGGCTTCCTAGGTGGGGTCCAAGACTGCAAACATGTTTCCTTTACTTGAAACTGTATGTCTTCTGATTAATGTGATAGTGATGTTTTTTACTTAACTGATTCTGTTCAGATTTAGAACCCAAATTTGGTTGGAGAAGGCTCAAGTGTGTTATGTTTCACAAAAGTTTATTTTAGTTTACTTTAGTTTAGAGATACTTCATGGAAACAGGCCCTTGGACCCATCAAGTCCACGCTGACCATTGATCACCAGTGGACACTACTTCTATGTTATCCCACTTTCACATCCACTCCCTACACAGAAGGGGTAATTTATAGAAGCTAATTAACCTGCAAATCTTATCATCTTTGGGAGGTGGGAGGAAACTGAAGCACCCAGAGGAAGCCCATGCAGTCACAGGGAGAACTTGCAAACACTGCACAGATAACACCCGAGCTCAGGATGAAACTCAATTCTCTGCGCTGTGAGGCAGCAGCCCTACCAGCTGAGCCACTGTGCCACCCACTTATTACTACAGTACAAATTTGTTCTATAGTTCTGCAAGAAAGTAATCAAATGAGACATTATGGGCTCCACCTTCCTCTGTCGCCTGTTACTGACCCTGCTTTGTTCTGGCCTTTTCTTACCTCCAGTTTCCTCCCCTATACATCCAGTCTGAAGAAGGGTCCTAACCCGAAACATGACCCACCCTTTTCCTCCAGAGATGCTGCCTGACCCGCTGAGTTACTCCAGCACTTTGTGTCTATCTGCAGTTCTTTTCAACACACTCAATCAATTAGAGTTCCATGTTCAATTTTGAACATCTCCCCAATATTTGATGAACGAGGATTTCCATAACTCTTCTAGCTGACCTCTCACCTATTCCATTTAAAGTTAAACAAGAAGAATGAATGTGACCATGATTAATGCCATCTTTCCATAAAGGTTGCAAACAGAGTAGGCCAAGACCAGGTCCATTATCGGAAGCAAGCTCTTCAGGTAAGCCACAACATACCCATATAAACCTCAGCTCACCGCTAGTAGATTTAGGTAGTGGTAAATAAAGCCATGCATTTCACTTTAATCCACTTTAATCATTACTGCAAGATTGTTATTTGTTTGCCGAAACAAGCAACTATGGATGCTGACTAATATGCAAAAGGACACAAAGTACTGGAGTAACTCAGATTGGATGATGTTTTGGGTTGAGACCCTTCTTCAGATTCAAGGTGACGTTTCTGGTCGAGACTCTGATGTTATCAGACTCCAGTCTGAAGAAGGGTCTCGACCTGAAATCTATTCATGTTTTCCAGAAATGCTGCCTGACCCGCTGAGTTATTCCACCATTTTGCGCCCTATTGGTATTTTTTTGTTCACCGAGTCTACATGTATTCGCTAAAAAGGTTTAAAAGGCTACGAACATGACTGCAATGAAGACTTGTCTTTGGCTTATTCCTTCAACTTTGGCAAATACTGCATTTGTTCACCAATGATCTGACTGGATTAATCAAGAGGCAGTAAGCAAAGCATCTTTCAATTGCCTTCATATTACATACACAGAATGAACCGGCAAGAAGTTCAACCAAATTCTTTTCTCTCAAAGTAGTGAGAGTTCCCAGTCTGACCAAAGTTAATTTGGGACCAAATATTGCTAATATTGGCTCAATCGCTCTATTATTAGGTTAAGGGAAGGGCCCAGTAAAAGCTGATGGAAACATTAGTTATTGTTAGAATTTCTCTTCCTGCTTTTTCTTTAAATGTGCTAACTGTTTTAGAAGATACGAGAGTGGAAGATAAAACATTGTACGTATAATGTCTTTCTCTGGCTTCACAATTTGCAACTCTTCAATCCTTTCTCACACAATCTGCTTTCCTACCTGGCCCGTGTCCCAGCCACAAGGGTGGCACAGTGGCGCAGCGGTAGAGTTGCTACCTTACAGCGCCAGAGACCTAGGTTCGATCTTGACTATCGGTGCTGTCTGTGTAGAATTTGTACGTTCTCCCCGTGACCTGCGTGGGTTTTCTCCGGGTGCTCGGGTTTCCTCCCACACTCCAAAGACGTACAGGTTTGTAGTCTAAATGACTTGGTAAAATTGTAAATTGTACTTAGTGTGTGTAGGATAGTGTTAGTGTGCAGGGAACGGTGGTCGACGCAGACTTGGTGGGACGAAGGACCTGGTTCTGCGCTGTATCTCTAAACTAAACGAAACTAAACTAAACTAAACTAAACTAAACTAAACTAAACTAAACTAAACTAAACTAAACTAAACTAAACTAAACTAAACTAAACTAAACTAAACAAATCTAATCTGCCTTTCAAAACTCCCCCTTGCCTGTGTCAACCTATTATCGGCCACATATTGTCCTACCTCTCACCAGATTTCTTCTCTCTTCCCCCCCACTTCCCCCCTCTTGGAACTGCTACAATAGATTATAGTTGAAATTTGCTTTAGCAACTCTTCAAGGTTGAGAATTTAAGATGGCGAAGGAATGGTCAAGATGGTCTCTGATGATCTTATGTTGCTGCAGCACAGGTACTGCACGTGACACATCTGTCCAAAAAGATCACAGTGCGAACACACTCCTGGTACAGAGAGAGCTGAACATTCAAGCATAAAGACACACAGACTTTAATTGCATTTTCACTGGCAACTTTGGTATACTTTGAAAGGGATGTGTAAGACATTCTTTCTCTGTACATTATCTCGACGCTTACAGGAATTATTTACACCTTCCTGTACAGGGCTGTACAGGGCTACCACAGGGTAATATTCTTATCATGCATAGTCACTGCAAAATCTCAATTCATTTTCAATTGGCTTTGCATTATAACCTCAGTTCATGTGACAACTGCTGCTTCCAATTCGGCAAAAAATATTTAAACTATGATCTATTGTAGAAGTTCCAATTTTCCTGGCACATGCTGCAAGATATCCTGGATGTCCAATGCCTTCATGCTAAAACACCAGTGAAAGCCTCAGAGAGCAATGTATTTTTGTCTTTCCCTCTCCCACAGGTCGGCTGATGGCACAGTTCCAGGGACCAAGCATGTGATAGCTGAGATTGCAACAAATGAACATTATCAGCCAATGACTCAAGTCTGGCCTTAAAAGGGTTTTGCTCCAAAACTGCTTTGACTTGTATCTCTTGTATTGTTCACCTCCCACTCCTCCCCACCCCACCCCTCGCTCCCCCTCCACCTCATCCCACCTCCACCACATCTCTCTCATGGTGACATTGAGACAGAAAAACCTAAGACTTCTGTATTTCCCTTAAAGAACTGCAGAACTTCTGCAAATTGTACTCAATTTACCAAGCCTTAAGTTCCTCCTCATCCTGCTATTTTATTTTACATAACTTTACAGTAAATGAGCAGAATCCATCCTCAGAGAGGCGTGGGTAGGATGAAAGTAAAATAAACTCGAAGTGAACCCAGGGCATAAGGCCAGTGAGATGCATGGTCTTCTTCCCTTCTGGTGACAAAGTCCAGCTCTCGTTTCATCTTCAGAGTTAATAATGCTTATCAAGTCCCACCCCGGCCACAACCCTCTTAAAATCCTACTTCCCGAAAGCAAGAGAGGTATACAGAACTCACGGGTTGATTTGACACATTGGTGGTTGAAGGTTAGCCCTTAATATGTTCAGAGATGAGTTAATAGCACAGCGGGATCTCAAACTAATTTTCTAGTCTCACTTCAAAATATTCTGCACTCTGTATCTGCCCCTGCTCTTCCTATTGTAAATGAGTTCAACTTGATTGCATTTATGTAGTATTATGTCATTTGATTGGATAGCCTGCAAAAAAAACGCTTTCCACTGTACGAATGACAAAAATAAATCCAAATGTAAACCAAAATGCTTCATGTTTTACACATATTCAGCTATGAAGATATGCGTATCTATTTCATTTTTGTATCATTACAAGCGATTAAGTAGGGTAGCACAGTGGTGCAGCGGTAGAGTTGCTGCCATACAGCGCCAGAGAAGTGGGTTCGATCCTGACTATGGGTGCTGTCTGCATGGAGTTTGCACACTCTCCCCGTGACCTGCACGGGTTTTCTCCGGGTGCTCCGGTTTCCTCCCACACCAAAGACGAACAGGTTTGTACGTTAATTGGCTTCCGTAAATTTGTAAATTGTCCCAAGTGCGTAGGATTGTGCTAGTGTACGAGGAGATTGCTGGTTTGCACGGACTCGGTGGGCCGAAGGGCCTGTTTCCTCACTGTATTTCTAAAATAAAGTCTAAAGGTCAGGCTTATTCTCTCTGCACCCCATCATGCAGATATGCCTGATATTGAATTACTTACTTGCCTACAAGAACCCATGGATTTTCACGGTGTTTATGAAAACATTCCCACTCAAAAAATGCACTTTTCTGAGAGTTTAATGTAAGAATGTCGGCACACTACACCGATACCGCAACTCCAATTCTCTTTCGGGTATTGGGAATGCTTAATTCCATTTCAGAGATTCAAACATATAATCCAGTTTGTAGAAGCAAGGAACTGCAGATACTGGTTCACACAATAATATTACAAAGTGCTGCAATAACTCAGCAGGTTAGGCAGCATCGCTGGAGATCATGGATAGGTGATGTTTCAATTTGGGATCCTTCTTCAGGCCAACCTGTTGCTCAGTGCTGTAATGCTATAATCATCCATAGTAGTCAGTCAGTAGTTGATTTCAAGTATCCCTTGCATTCCGTCTCTCTCTGTCCCCCCCCGTCCCCACCCCACCCATCCGTTCCCCCAAACCCCCCCCCCCCCCCCCCCCCCCCCCCCGCCCCCGTCCACACCCTAGTCATCCTGCTAGCTCCACTGCTGTTGTTGGGACGACAGATGGCACAATGGGCTAAGTGTTCGGCTGGCGACCGGAAGGTGGCCGGTTCGAATCCCGCTTGGAGTGCATACTGTCGTTGTGTCCTTAGGCAAGATACTTCACCCACCTTTGCCTGTGTGTGAATGTGTGTGAGTGATTGGTGGTGGTCGGAGGGGCCGTAGGCGCAGAATGGCAGCCACGCTTCCGTCAGTCTGCCCCAGGGCAGCTGTGGCTACAGAAGTAGCTTACCACCACCGAGTGTGACTGAGGAGTGAATGAATAATGCAATGTAAAGCGCCTTGAGTATTAGAAAGGCGCTATATAATTCCCATCCATTATTATTATTACTGCATCCATATATCCTTAGTTATCACCTCTTCCACTACCAACAATGGACCATTGTGGGTACCACTTTTCCTTGGTCATCGGTGTTGGCTTTGATTTGTCCTCAACCTTTTCACACCCTCTAGTTCCATACCTCTAGAAGAAGGGACTCGACCCGAAATGTCACCCATTCCTTTTCTCCAGAGATGCTGCCTGACCTGCTGAGTTACTCCAGCATTTTGTGTCTATCCTTGGTTCCTTCCTGCACCACAGTCAGGCACGCCACCTTTCAGAAATGAGGCCTCATCTACCATCTCCAATCCACAAACAAGATCACATTATATTGTTGGAAGAAGAGCAGGGGAGTTCCGTCCAACATCATTAGTAGAGATTAACTGCTCATCGATATTCCACTGATGTTTGTGGGAATGTGGTGTATACATGTCAACAGGAATGTTACTATGACAAAACTTCAAAAGTACTTTGTTAACATTGGAGCATCTCAAGGTCAGTAAAGGCTCTGCATAATTGCAATTCTTTCTTTTTGCCTATTCACTTCAAATGTTATAAGAAACTAATAACTCAAAGCAGACACGCATCCATGATTTGTAACTGTAAGTACAGTAATCCAATACCACCCAGTAAGAACTCAATGCTCAGAGTACACCAAGTGTGGTCTGACCTAAGTTCCATATAAAATTGACATTAGCTCGCTAACTTTGTATTTGATTCTTTGCAAAAGGAAACAGAGCACTTTATTTGTACAAAATAGGTCCTGGCTGGTCTTTAGACTTTCTTGGACCTCAGAGATACAGCGCGGAAACAGTCCCATCGGCCCACCGAGTCCACGCCTGCAGATGCTGGTTTACTAAAAAAAGCGAGAGTAACTCAATGGGTCAGGCAGCATCTCTGGAGAACATGGATTAGCAAAGTTTCATGTCTTTATCCTTCTTCAGACTGATTGTAGTAAGGGGGAGAAAGCTGGAGGAAAGATGGCGGTGGGACAAAATGGTAGCAACGGTGGCAAGTGATAGGTGGATGCAGCTGAGTTGTCTTTGTTGTCAGATGCAGGTGAGTGAAGGGGATGGGTTGTCAGGGAAGATAAGGGTGGATTATATTAGTGAATGCAAGGTAGAATTGAGTGACACATTTCACAGACTGTCTTGAAAGGCATCATGGATCACTGATCAGTGTCTCTTCACTTGTTAAATGAAAGAGTGTGGTAAAGGTAATTAATTTTTGATATATGTTGATTCATTTGCACCAGACTCTGTCTGAAGAAAGGTCTCAACCCGAGTCGTCACCTATTCCTTTTCTCTAGAGATACTCCCTGACCCGCTGAGTTACTCCAGCTTTTTGTGACTATCTTCGATTTAAACCAACATCTGCAGCTTCGTACTACACAACCTATTTAAGTATTTATCATTCTCAACCTCCTAAGGTTTAATATAAGTTGTGCATATCCTCATATCGGTCTGTACTGACATCAGATTTACAAAGGTGCTATCAAATGTTAAACCGTTCCCAGTGAAGGGTGACTTTATGAACTTTGGCAATGGGCTGAGCTGAAAGAAGATGGCCTATGTCACCTCGCGTAGAACTGTCTCTAGGCTCGTGAGCAAATTAAGATTCTTTTGACGAGCCAAATTTTTCCAGGTTGTTGGAAAGATCTCAGAGGTTAATGCCTTTTATTGCCAGTCAATACTTCAACTGTTACCATTGAACTTGGCCACATTGACTATGCAATCCAGCTTTCATTTTGCATGCCAGAGCAGGGTTTTTACATCCCCTTATGATGTTCACTGCTACTTAATATGTTGCAGCTTCAGCCAAGAAGTTGGCAAAAATGAGTGGAACAGCGACAAATCTAGAAAAGATTTATAAAAACTCTTTTAGATAAAAACAGTATCAACCCAGGCAAATTATCACCCCAATGAGATTGAATGTAGGATGAAATAATGATATCATTAGGAAGAATTATTTATTTGACAAATTTACCCGTTAACACTGAATGGATTGGTTTGATTTATTTTTGATATTCCCACTCTCATCCTGTACCCATTTTTCGAATCAAAATCTTTATTAACAACTATGTGTTGACTCAGAAAGGCAGACTATTTAAGGAACATAAATATCATGAGAGAAACTATATCAACTTCTCCCAATAAAAGCAGAGCAATTTTACAAGAGGAAAAAATGCAATTAGTGAAAGATAGTTGTACACTAATTATGGGCTGCTGTTCTATTTTAGTCAGAATAGTTTTGTGGTCACAATCTTCAATGAAGAATTACTCAGTCTCTCCTACTATGTCCAGGAATGGCATTGTTTAGTTTAGTTTCATGATACAGCATGGAATCAGGCCCTTTGGCCCAACGAGTCCACGCCAATCATCCACCCATTCATACTAGTTCTATATTATCCCACTTTTGCATCCACTCGCTACAGACCAGGGGCAATTTTCAGAGGCCAATTCACCTACAAACTCACAGATCGATGGCATGTGGGAGGAAACCGGAGCACCTGATGGAATCCCACAGGGTCAGAGGGAGAATGTGCAAACTCCACACGGACAGGATCTGAAATCACGATCGGACCCAGGACACAGTCGCAGTGAGGCAACAATTCTACCAGTTGTGTCACTGTGGTGCCTAAAGGAAATTAATCCTTTCAGAATAATTAATTTTTATTCTGTCTTTTTCAGAATTCCAATGCAGAAACAGACTATTTAGCCCAAAGGGTGTACTTGGTGTTCATATGCCAAAGGGCAAATGTTCCATCTGATCACTGTGCACTTGCTACACGGAACCATTGAAGGTGCTTAGAATTTAGCAAGAAAATATTATATTTGCTGAGCACCTTTCAGATGGTCAGAAAGTTAAATTACAAGCAGTTTCAAATCAAATGAACTAGTTTTGATCTGTTGTCAATTTGTGGCCATTTTGTGCACATCTCGATCTCACAAGCAAGTGTTGAGATAATGCAAAGAAGCTGCTCTAATATCAAATAACCCTTGCATTGCTGCTCTCTCCCCCCTCGCACACCCTAGACATCCTGCTAGTTCCACTGTTCGCATCCATATATCCGTTATCACCTCTTCCACAGCCAATAATGGCCGATTGTGGGCTCCACCTTTCCTTGATCATTTGTTCTGGCTTTGATTTGTTCTGAACCTTTTCATACCTCTAGTTTCCCTCCCTCCTGAGTCTCAGTCTGAAGAAGGGTCTCGACCCGAAACGTCACCTGTTCCTTTTCTCCAGAGACACCGCCTGACCCGCTGAGTTACTCCAGCATTTTGTGTCTGTCTCTGTTGAGATAATGATCGGATTATGTATCTTAGTGGTGTTGACCGAGATGAGTGCTGCTCATGGCATGCACTACTCCTTCAAAATGGTGGTGGGCCATCGTGAACGCTGGGTGGACCAAGCGGGAGGACCGCCGAGATCGAGAGGAGTCCCGGTGAGGGGCCGCCTGCTGCCACGTAAGGCGGCAGGCCTGGTTCGCTGCTGTGATGAAATAAGACTGTTCGATGAACTTTTTGTAACTTTGTCGGTGCCAGAAACATGGCGACTCTTTGTGTACTGCCTAAGTGAGGTCTTCCACATGATTTTACTTCGGAGTCACGTGAGTGACTACGTGAAGAAGGGCCGTCCGTCTGCGTGCGCGTCATTACGTCTGAACGCAACACGCACGACGGACTGGCAGGCACTGTGTCCTCCCAGCCGTCGGGATCAGCAGGTAAGGAGAGTTGAATCACTTACCTGCGTTCTTTCGGGCTTGAAGCTTTTTTGTAGTTTTCAGAGCCCATGATGTCGAGGAGACGGCCCGCGGGGATGTCGGCTGCCGAAGACCGCAGCATTCCAAGTAGCGGGCGACGGTCTTGTTCCCGACATTAGCGCCGACAGCAGAATCGGCAGGAGACTTTGCGCGGGAGCAGGAGCTCCATGGTTGTCCTGCGGGACATAATACCACCCGCAAGTCTAACAAACCCGTTGACTCAGATGAGTCCGGGGAAGAGGGATACCCTCCCTCAACGGAGAGCGTCTGAGGACGACTTCTCCCACATGGAGCAACTTATGGAGAAGTTGCTCCAACAATGATCTGCTCCAAAGGAGGGAGCAGTATCAGCCCGGCCTACAGCAGTGTCGGTGCCGGGAGCCTCGCACATGGGGCAGCCCAATGTCTTCCCCATTGGAGGGGGAAGTACATATGGAAGAAACCACTCTGAATCAGAGTACAAAAGAAGGGGGGGGGAAACCTTCCCAGGGACAAGCAGAAGAAAGGAAGTAAGTAAGTAAGTTTTACTTATATTGCACTGTTTAAGTCAACACCAAAATGCTTTATATAAAAGGAATAATAAGCTTCCATACAATCAACAGAAAATAAGTACTTCTGCAATCATCCAGGTTCCACTGGGTGCTTCCCTGGATGGAATCTAGCTATTGACAGCCCGGGTATTATGGAGAACCCGCAGGCAGCAGCACCTGTTTTCAGGGCTGCACAAATGTCTCCTGCTCTGAGGAGAGGAGCATTCATGGTCGGTTTCAGTCTGACCCAAAGCTAGAACCTCATTTAGGACCACTGGAAGGGCCATGTCAGCACAGGTATCCTCAGGGGCCTGCGGCAGCACCTGTTTTCAGGGATGCCTACGAATCTCACTCTCAGTGGAGGGGAGTGTGAGTAATCAGTAGGTAACTGATCTCGAATTTAAAGTATGAACATACTGAAGCACATGCATATGGCCTCAAGAGCCAGCAGTTGGCAGAATATCCGCACGCTACAATGCCGGCAAGGGAGCGCTATCAGCCGCCGAATCTTCTCTTCAGGTAAGACCAGAAGAAGGAAGCAAAAACTGTTGGACCAATCAAGGTACCAACGACAAGCAAATCATCAGTAGGCAACAACACACCCCACACCTCCATAGGGGGTAAGCGGTTCACTGAAGCCGGTGGTAGCTTGAAAGCTGGGCACGGAAATATGATCAGAGTCGTCTTTCAAGGCAGACTCAAAATAATGGCCAGAATTGTCCTACAAGGCAGGTTCAGTATGATGAGGTTTTCAGACCAGACCCAAGCAGAGGTCAGGAGAAACATGGAATCCACACTCCCTACCAGTCCTACTCCCAATCAAGGAGAGAAAAGGAATCCGCATCAGGGGCCTTTGGGCTTACCACAGACCACCAGTAGTCATGGAGGTAGGTGGGTCTGGGTTTACTGAAACAAGGGATTGTGGACCAGTTACATGTTGGTAATTTACTCTTGTGTTCTTGTTCAAAATGACAATAACATGAATTTTCAGAACTGGGTTTTAAAAAACAGATAATAACATGTGATTATTTTTACTGCACAACACACATAGGTTCCAAGCAGACTTGGAACTTGGTCTGGAGTTGTCTTCGAGGCAGGCCCAGTATTTTTGGGCAGGATTGCCATTCAGGACATATGACAGATGGAGGATGTCACTTCATCCAGGTTTAACTCATTTGTGCAGTACAGACGTTTAGAAACAATAATGTTTGTTACGGTCTAAGTACTGTTTTATAGGAGCTTCCTATAAAATGGTCACATGGCATGCATCGACCTCAAAGATGCATACTATTCGGTGTCTATTCACTAAGAACAGGAGATATTTGAAGTTTAACTGGATGGCATGGATCTGCCAAATGGATTGACATCAGCTCCTAGACTATTGACAAAACTACGGAAACCAATTCTGGGTCTACAAAGGTCTCAGAGCCACATAATAATGGCATATTTGGACAATTTCATTTTGGAGTCACCAAGAATTGGCAGAAGCATCAGTCAAAGCAAACCAAAACCCTGTTTGATAGAATTGGTTACCTCATCCATCCAGTTAAATCAAAATTGACACCTACAAGGGTAATTGATTACCTAGAATTTACTATCAAAAACAGTAAATATGTTGGTGACTTTGCCTAGGGGCAAACGATTATATTAATCAAGCCTGCTATGACCTGATAGTCAAATACTAGCCATCTATCAGGCAAACAGCGAGTGTAATTGGCAAATAGTAGCTGCATTTCCAGCAGTACGTACGGGCCTTTGCATTACCAGAATTTACAGCGAGCAAAGGAACGAACACTCAGATTCCATGCAGGCCAAATTGGCAAAACTATGGATTGCCAGCAGAGGCCATTGTTGAATAACTACGGTGGATAACGAACGTGAGAAAGCACAAGGTAAATTTTGCTTGAAAGCCATCGAGGGTTCTTCAGACCTATGCAAGCGGCTAAGGATGGGGAGCCACTAACACAGTCTAGAGCTGTGGGGGCAGATGGAATGAGCAGGAGTCTGTAATTCCCCAACACATGGAATCAATTACCCAGAATTGTTGGGGGCACAATTTGGACTCAAGGGTTTCTGTAGCAATATTGTTCAAATTCAGATTGATAACACCACTGCGGTGGCACATATCCATTAACAAGGGTGGTGTAAAATCTGTATCTTACGACAGATTGTCGAACCTCATTTGGCACTGGTGTATCAAGAGGAATATTTGGGAAATCTATGAGGTAGATATAACACGGTGACAGATACTGGATCACGAATGTTTAATAACAACACAGAATGGATGTTAAATCAGGCAGTATTTAACTAAATAACTACACGATTTGGCATACCAGATATTGATCTGTTTGCATCTAGACTAAACCATCAGTTACCTAGATATGTGTCCTGCAAGCAGGATCCAGGAGCAAAGGCAGTGGATGCTTTCTCCCTCAATTGGGGAGGATTGTTTATGTATGCTTTCCGCAAATTTGTCTCACAAACCGATGCTTGACCAAAATCAAGCAAGACTAAGCCACAAGATGGCTGCCGTGAAGAGAGAGTGGACGCTGGCACGATTTGGTTGCCGCTGCTCCCTCTTCACACTGTGTTTTTGATTTTCTGTTTTTGGATTGAATCCTGTTTTTAATTTGTGTCTCTGTGATGTCTTTATTACTAGTTATATTCCGATTATATGTTATTCCGATATACTATGTAAGGTGTCCTTGAGATGTTTGAAAGGCGCCCATTAAATAAAATTTATTATTATTATTACAGGCATATTGGTAGTGCCAGATTGGCCTACTCAAGCCTGGTTCCAAAAATTTTGGGAACTATAGTCCAGCCAGTTATGGCTGTACCCAAGAGCAGGGACCTCCTAGTGAACCCAGTTACAGGAAGTAATCATCCACTACACTAACGTATTAACTTGTTGGTCTGCAGATTCTGAGGAGGCCATTTCAAGGCATAGGACTGTCCGAGCAAATACAAGACAGTTCAGATAACAGATGTCTTGGAGTTTCCTATCAACTGTACTATAACTATAAACAGTTATAGTGCAATCTATAGTGCCAGAGGCGCACTCTCCTCCTATCTGATGCTGTAAGCAGGGCACGGGTCGATAGGAACGCACCCCTTTACAACAAAATTCATGAAGGGAATTTACAATTTAATACACCTAAGACCAAGGTACACGGACACATGGGATGTGAGCGTGGTACTAACCCTACTTTGACAGTGAGGACCGCCTATAACTAACCCTGAAGCCTATAACTAACCCTGTATGCTGACAAAGAGTCCAGACACTGCAAAAGCTACGGTTGGACCACATGACCACCAATGTGAACAACATAACATTCGTAATCAGGAACCTGATAAAACATAGCAGACCAGGAATGCCAGGGATGGAGATCCAGTTCTTGGCATATCCAGAGGACCTACGGTTGCGTGTGTGGTAACATACTAACACCACTATCTGAGAGTTACGGAGAACCTCAGAGGCTCAGAACAATCGGTCCTCATCAGCCAAGGTGTCAACTCAAACGATCTCCAGATGGTCAAAGGGGGTAATGGCAGTAACAGAGTGAACATTTATATGGTTAAATCTCACTCCACCAGGGCTGCATCTACGTCGGCAGCAAGAACAATGGACGTGCCTCTTGACGACATCCTAGTGGCTGCAGGATGGATGAATGAAATAACGGTCCACCGGTTTTATAACAAACCTATAACCGGACTGGGGGTGTTTGCACGTACCATTTTAAGTTCTGTCCCTTAGTTTACCCCCAAGGTTGGGAGGGGAAACTAGTTTTTTTTAAACTTTTCTTTCATTTAAAGCATCAGTGTCTTTACTTAACTACGTAATGTCTGAATGCTTTAATGATTACACGCATCCATGGTCAATCCATTCAGTGTGTGACGCCTGGATTCGTAACCGGCGTAAAATCACAGAGCTTTGAAATCTTCACGTAGTCACTCAACGTGACTCCGAAGTAAAATAGCAAGATTAAACGAGAACTTACCAGTTTGAAGTTTGATCTTGATTTTATGAGGAGTTACGATGAGCGATTACGTGCCCACCGCTCCCACCCTCATACTATCAAGGTCACATGGAAGTTCTAGTTTCTTTAATCTTACTATTCTCAGGTCTTCTTTTTATCTGTGATTTAACACCGCTGCTTTGAAGATTGACGCGCACGCAGACGGACGGCCCTTCTTCACGTAATCGCTCATCGTAACTCCTCATAAAATCAAGATCAAACTTCAAACTGGTAAGTTCTCGTTTAATCTTACTATTTTACCAGATTGCATGCAAAAACAAAGCATTTCCCTGCACTGAAGATAGATACAGAAAGCTGGGGTAACTCAGTGGGACAGGCAGCATCTCTGGAGAGAAGGAATGGGTGAGGTTTCGGGTCGAGACCCTTCTTCAGTGCAATTTCCCTGAACTGCCCGGAGTAACTCAGCGGGTCAGGCAGCGTCTCTGGAGAAAAAGGAAGGGTGACATTTTGTGTCGGAAACCCTTCTTCAGAGAGTGGGCATGTTACCAATGGGTGCTTGATGATCAGCATATAAATAGTGGGCCGAAGGGCCATGTTCCATGAAGTATGACTCCATGTCTCTATTTAACTCTTCTGCCTTAGGGGTTTCATTCATTGTCTACAGTTCCTTCCCAGCATTAAAAAAAATTGCCGCTACACATGAACGATCTTCAGATCTTTGTCACAAGCTTATCTAGCTAAAGATCTTTCGTCAGTTCAATGTTAAATATCCAAAGTATCTGAAGAACAGAAGAAACGGGTCACGATTTTTAAAAGTGAGGAAAAGAACAAATGATTTAGGGAAATAAATACATTAGTCATTCCATATACTGTAAGAGCAGACACGTTAAGAAAAAGAATGACAAAAGCAAATTATCAGTTTAGTTTATGACACTTGTACCGAGGTACAATGAAAAGCTATTCTGTTGCGTGCTATCCTGTCAGCGGAAAGACTGTACCTTATTACAATCAAGTTAGTAATGTTTAATGTATTTCAGGATTAAATAGTGTGTTTACTGTTTAACATTTAGGGTTAATATATTATCGTGCTTAACTCTTGTTTTTTGCGAACAGCTTTTTAACTGAATTACAAACTTTAATCTCAGAGTGGTTCGACTTTACAGGAGACGAGCTGAAAACTTACATAACCAGTCACCCCAGTGAGACAACATTTTTCCACAAGCTGCCAGACTTGAACATGTCAAATAATGGCATCTTTCAGCAGCATGCAGTAATGTCTGTCTCAGTATAAGTCTGTTCAGCAATCACTTGCTTGAACCTTACCACACATTTAACAGGTTGTAAAGTGCTTCAAAATCACGTTGGCAGCTTTACAGAAACAAAGCCATCACTACTGCAGCCAAGTGGTCCCACCTCATAAGTTAATGTAAGCTCCAGGATATAACTGGAGCCATTTTTAGGTCAGATTTGGTTGAAGTTTGGACAAGTTTACTGAGAGTCATAGTCATGGGGCTTAGCAGCTCGAAAACAGGCCCTTCGTCCCAATTCGCCAATGCTCACCAAGTTGCCCACCTGGGTCAGTTCCATTTGGTCCATATTCATCTAAACTGCAGATATAGACACAAAATGCTGGAATTACTCAGCGGGTCAGGCAGCATCCCTGGAGAAAATAAATAGGTGACGTTTCAGGCCAAAGCCCTTCTTCGGACCGAGAGTCAGGGGAGAGGGAAGTTAGAGGTATGAAAATGTACAAAGAACAAATGAATGAAAGGTATGAAAAGAACAAATCAAAGCCAGCACCGATGAGCAGGGAAAGGTGGAGCCCACAATGATCCATTGATGGCTGTGGAAAAGGTGACAATGAGTGGATACAAACGGTGAAACTGAGCAGGATGACAGTGAAACTAGTAGGATGACGAGGGTGGGGGAGGGACAGAGAGAGAGGGAATGCAGGGTTACTTGAAATGAGAGAAATCAAGATTCATACCACTGGGTTGTAAACTACCCAAGCGAAATATGAGGTGCAGTCCCTCCAATTTGGGTTTGGATTCACTCTGACGGTGGTGGGGGCTCAGCACTGATAGGTCAGTGTGGGAATGTGAAGGGGAGTTAAAGTGTTTGCCAGCCGGGAGATCATGTAGGCCAAGGCGGACTGTGTTCAGCAAAACTGTTCCTATCCATGATAGCCAGTCTTTTGTGCCTCCATTGTAATTGCACCTGCCTCTACCACTTCCTCCAGCAGCAAGTTCCAAATACCCACCACACTCTGTGTGAAAATCTTGCCTCTTGGGTGTCCTATAAATCTTTCCCCTCTCACCTTAAATCTATGCCCTCCACTGGAAAGAAGACAGTGACCATTCAACATATCTAAGCCCCTCATGATGTTGTAAATCTCGACAAGCTGTCCTCTCCATGCCCTCGAGGTCAGCTGCGGGAAACACCCCCAGAGTACAAAAGATGGTCGGGCGAGAAGGAGAACTTTGTTACGCTGAGCGATCCAGAGACTCGCCTGGATCGGGCCCCTACCCATAAGCCCTAGCGCACGGACCAAACATTGGAAATGTCACCAAATCTGGCAACTCGTAAAGAATATCACTGGGTTTTACACATGTGGCAACAGAGCACTATTGAACTATTCACTACAGGAGAAAATAGTCCCAGCCTATTCAATCTCTCTTTATGATTCTAGCCTTCCATTCCCGGTAACATCCTAATGAATCTTTTCTGCATTCTTTCCATCTTAACGCCATATAGCTATGCGACCAGAACTGCACACAGTACTCCAAATGTGATCTCAGCAATATCTTATACAACATAAAATAAAATTAGAAAATCTGGAAAATCTCAACAGTTCAGGCAAATCTATGCAAAGAGAACTTTTTGTCATCAAATGTTTCTGGCTATGTGAATTATTAATCAAATTTCAAATTCACATCTTTGCCTGTTTTATGCTGCCAATCCTAAAGTTAAGGCAATTACTAAGTAAGTATGTTACCTCACAGTTTTTAAGCCTATTCAGTATCTTACGTCAAGGGTCAGGAGTCAAGAGTGTTTAATTGTCATATGTACTGACAATGGAACAATGAAATTCCTACCTGCAGCATCATATCAAACGTAAACACAAGGTATACACACTCCATCAGTGCCTTCCCTAATGACATTTTTAATAACTTTGCAAAATGATTCTTGTAGATTTTCGAGATCCACTGGATCTGTGCGAAAAACACACCTTATCTGTGGAAAAACTTGCCTCCCCTATAAATTCCTCCCCCACCCCTCTCTCCCCTCCCATCCCTCCCCTCCCTCCCCCTCTCCTTCCCCCTCCACCCTCTCCTCCTCCCTCCCCCCCCCCGATCATCCCCTTCC
Source organism: Amblyraja radiata (assembly GCF_010909765.2). Taxonomy (NCBI): domain Eukaryota; kingdom Metazoa; phylum Chordata; class Chondrichthyes; order Rajiformes; family Rajidae; genus Amblyraja; species Amblyraja radiata. The sequence goes on along the minus strand of NC_045978.1, from coordinate 26,320,203 downwards.
CTGGTCCCACAGTGGTGCAGCGGTAGAGTTGCTGTCTTACAGCACCAGAGACCCGGGTTTGATCTTGACTACGGGTGCGTTCTGTACAGAGTTTGCATGCTCTCCCTGTGACCACGTTTTGTCCGGGTGCTCCGGTCTCCTCCCAAGTTTGAAAGGCGTGTAGGCTTGTAGTTTAATTGGCTTCTGTAAATTGGTCCGAGTGTGTAGGATAGAACTGGGTGGTTGATCGCTGGTTGACGTGGACTCAGTGGGTCGAAGGATCTGTTTCCATGCTGTATCTCTGAACTATACTCTCACCTTAAATCAATGCCATGTTGTTTGCAGAAACCATGCTGAATGTCCTTTATGTACTTATATCCTTTATTGATAGCGGGTCACGGATTACTCATGAGAACTATCTACTTTTAAGCCATTTGCATATCTGATTTCTAATTCCTCCATCCTTTGCCTTTTGAAAATCAGGATCAAAGAAGCTGCTTCCCAAAAGCTCAACACAGCGGCTGCATTCACGCCTGTCTAGAGAATCATCGCTGGTCACCCGGTCTACAAGACCCACATAGTATAAAAGTCAGTACATTGAATCTCACAGGCAGAATACATTCTCTGGAAGTCAATGAAATGAATTTAGGAAATAAAATACTGTCGACACAATTTACCATGTTTATTGCTACTGACTGGAAATGAATTTTGGATTCTTTATTTAACTAATACGTTTTCTTCTTAGCTTTTAGATTTAGATTTTTAGTGCCCATCTAAAAACACGACTCCTGTATCTGATTCCACCACCAACCCTGGCAGCGTGTTCCAGGCACCCATCACTCTCTCACCCGAAGTTATGACCCCTCGTCTTTGATATTTCCACCCTGGGAAGAAGGTTCTGACCGTCTATCTTATCTATGCCCAACATAATTTTATATACTTCTGTCAGATCTTCCCTCAGCCTCTGGTGTTCCAGAGAAAACAATCCAAGTCTGCCAACTTCTCCTTCTAGCTAACACCCACTGCACAGCCTGGGTCCAACCTGTTGTGTACTTTCAGAAAACGTTGTACTTCTTTCATATTTTCAACATCTGCAATGTTTTAAACAAGAGGAGCTTGCATTTATGTGGCATATTTCATGTCCATTTCAGGGCATTTAAAATCTTCCCACTTCGTTGGAAAATACTACTAGTAAGTAGACAGCAACTTACGGGTAGAGACCGAGTCAGGAGCACCAAAGTCGCAGAAGGTTCGACTAGCCCCGACCCGGGGTTCGGTCATCCGGCGCAGGGACCTGACATCCCCCCGATGCAGGAGCTTGATCGCCACGACGTGGAGGGCCCGCCGCCAGCTACAGGAGTCAAGATCGTCCCGTCAAGGGAGGGCTCGAGGCCCCCGACCGCGGGAGAACAAAGAAGGGAAGAGATTGAACTTTTTTTTCGCCTTCCATCACAGTGAGGAATGTGGAGGAGTCACTGTGGTGGATGTTTATGTTAAAATGTATTTTGAGTGTTCTGCTGTTTTTTATTAGTATGACTCGTATGTTGCAAAACATACATGGCTAATAAAGTATGATTATGATTATGATTATTATGATTATGACTTCCAATAAATATCCATAGGTAATACCTGACAGTGTTATCTAAGGTTCAAGGGTTCTTTATTGTCACATGCGCTGAGATACAGTGAAACCCTTCAACGTACAGTTCAGGAGGGTGAGCCGGGTTAATGCCTCCGGCATCTTCAAGGTCAGCTGTAGGAGGGCCCTACAAGGATGGCCGGGCGAGGAGAGGAGAGGGAACAACCGCTCCAGTACACTGAGCATGCGGGCCGACCGGAATTTGGACTTTGAATAATGGTGCCAAAAATGGTGGTGCCTGCATGTGTAATTTTTGCAAAAAGAATTTCTCTGTGCAGTTACATATTTGAGAATTAAAGCTCTCATCTATTGAACTACTGAGTTCAGCAAAGTATTACTATACATAAGCACAATCCTAAACTGTAGAGGATTATCTATCATCTAGGACACACTTGGCTCATTAGGTGTTCACTGGTTCTCACAGCATTCCCAACTGACCCATTCCTCCATTGAATTTTTTGTAACTTCCCTACTTCCACATGCTCATCAGCTTCTTCTTGATTCTCCTGGTAGCCACCTCCAATAAGGAACATTTCTAGTAACTACTTCGCCTACCAACCAGCACCTGCTTGGAATGTGGGAGGAAACTGGAGCTGGGAGAGAACATGCAAACTCCATTCAGACTGCGCTCGAGGGCAGGATTGAACCCTTGCTGCCGGAGATGTGCAATTGCAGAGTTAACAGCTGTGCCAGAGTGCCGCCCATCCCATACCCTTCTTCAAAGTAGTGCACGTGTCTGTCACACCTGTTGGAGAATTTAAGTGTAACATAAAACCAGGCAACCTGGTAATTTTTCCATTATCAAAGACTACTAAAGAAAATTACCATAGCATACTATTTAGAATGACATTGCATAGTGGAAATTGTCTAATTGTAATATCTTTTAACATGGGGTTGTTGTTATAACCTGTTACATGGGGTTGAGAGAGTGACAGGGAGACCGGGCCCTACTGCATGGATGTTAATGGCTTTAATGACTTACATATTAGAGTGCTCGCAAGTAGGCCCCATTCAGCCCTATTACATAAGACCATAAGACATAAGAGCAGAATTAGGCCATTCGTCCCATTGCGTCTGCTTCACCATTCAATCATTGCTGCTCTTTTTTACCTTCTTAACCCCATTCTCCTGCCTTCTCCCCGTAACTCCTGACACCCGTACTAATCAAGTCTATAATTAATTTTGTGTGTTACAGAAATCAGATTCATTCATTGACCCAAGAGAACATATTTTGGTCCATGAAGAAATACTTTGGAAATTGTAGCTATCGATAGAGCATAGCAGTACTGTTCTCACACCTCCAATAATTTCAGATCATTCCTGACATCCAGTGCCTCTAGTGACGTGGAGTTTGCATGTTCTCCTCGTGACTGCTTGGGCTTCCTCCAGAAGCTTTGGTTTTCTCCCACATCCCACTCGTGTACTGGCCATCCTAATGGCTTCTGCAAACTACCCAAAGTGGAGATAAGTGGCAAAGGAATGAAAGAGGATGATGATGGTGTGTAAAATAGAATAAATTACAGGTTTGGAGGGTAATGTGAAGAGGGTTAATGGTAACAATGGGATTGATTTGTTGGGCATCTATTGGGAGTGGACATGGACTTATGGGCTGAATGGTCTCCTTCTGCATTGTAATAAGTTGGAAAAGTCTAATCTATTATAATTGTGTAGGATGGAAATGCCGATTATTCAGGGGTTTTATAGTAAGGTGGAAGTAGCAGCCATTAATTCAAAGCAAGAACTAGACTTCAGAATATCTGTGTAGGAAGAAACTGCAAATGCTGTTTTACACCGAAGATAGACACAAAATGCCGATGTAACTCAGCAGTTCAGGCAGCTTCTCTGGAGAAAAGGAATGGGTGACATTTCGAGTCGAGACCCCGATGAAAGGTCTTGACCTGAAACATCACCTATTCCTTTTCTCCAGAGATGCTGTCTGACCTGCTGAGTTACCCCAGCTTTTTGTGTCTATTATAATTGGTTGAGAATGTTCGAAGGGATATTGGTTCAAGCAAGGTGGAGCACGCTTTATAAATAATGTTTGCATTTCCACCACGTGTGAGAAATCTAGTTACAATGTGGGCATAATTAAGTGAAATATAGTTTGGTTAATACTTCGGCAAGTTCAGTGAAAAACTGGATTGCTTTTTAACTGCATTCAAGCATGCCCTTGAAGTGCTGCACCTTAAAATGCCCAGCAAAACCATTATATTTGGGAAAACATAAATTAACTTGTGGTATTTTGATGGTGCAGCTGCAACAAAACGTTACTAATTATAAGACCCTCGCCCCCATCCACAAGTCACATATATAACAGTTTCCCACCAGTTCACAGGCTGTCATTCCTATTCAATTACAACAGCCTCTGACTCATAAATAAAATCTTGTGACTTTGCAAAATGTAAAGGGGAAGGAGTGGAGACACTGGGAAGCTTGAGAAGATGCAAGCCTGGAGCAGCTGCCAGTCCAGCACACTTGGATGTCTTAGCAAGGGCCGGGACGAACGCAAGATAATTCAGGTCAGGTCAGACACAAAGATTTAATGAAATCGTGGCTGACTTCATCTTCAGTTTCTTCTGGCGTGGAAAGGAACCCAATTTCTCACCAGAATAATGCACATTTTTATTGTCTTTAGTATAGTCTATGGAATTTAGTGGTACATTGCAGAAACAGGCCCATCGGCCCATACCCTCCGAGTCCTCTCCGACCATCAATCACCCTGTACACTAGAGGTATTCTACACATTAGGGACAATTTACAATGTTTTACATCTTTGAAGTGTGGGAGGAAACCGGAGCACCCAGAGAAAACCCACATGTTTACAGGGAGAACGTACAAACACTGCACAAACCGCACCTGCAGTCAGGATCAAACCCAGATCACTGGCGCAATAAGTCATCAACTCTACCGCTGCAAGACTGTGCCACCCTTTAAAGGGTTGGGGTTGAGAGGGAAAAATAGATCGGTCGTGATCAAATGGTGGAGCAGACACGATGGGCTGAATGGCCCAATTCTGTTCCTCTGCCTTTTGGCCTTATGTTTTGTATTATCAGATTTGATTGAGTAGCATGCAAAGCAAAGCTTTTCACTGTACCTCAATCACATGACAATACTAGACCTAAACATAAACCTAAGCCTTAATCTTCTCCAATCCTCATTCCATAACTGAAGCCTTGATTTTCTCATACCCTCATTGCAAATGAAAACAAAAAAAATCGACAGATGCTGGAAATCTGAAACAAAGACAGAAAATGTTGGAGACACTCAGCAGGTCAAGCAGCATCTGCAGAAAGAGAAGCAGAGTTATTTTTCAGGTCTAAGACCCTTGTCCCATCCATCGCTCCTGCACCACGTCTGCAAGTGAATGCTAAATTATTTTCTTAATTTCCCAGTTCTGATGAAGGGACTTCACATATGTAAAATGTTTCGGTTTTTATGAGTCTACATGGGTTTGTTTTTTGTTTCTGAGTTCCAGAATATGTGAAGATCACCGAATAACAGAGTAAATGTAATGAAGGTTACTATCTCCATGACAGGCCCTTACATAGTTCCATTTCAGCTTTCACTTCCATTACCCTGATCTATCGCTGTAGATCTGCAAATTATTCATTGTCTAGTTCCCTTCTGAATCAGCTGATCAACACTATTTCCACTATCCCACAGTGCAGATTAGATCATAACCAGGTCTCTGCTTCATAAAAAATAAACAAATCTCCACAAGTCTCCTATGTATCTTTGGGCCAAAAGTTTAGACCCATGCCTCCTGGTCCTTGGTTCCATCCACTAATGGGAAAACCTTCTTTCTATTTACCTCTTGTGATCATGTATGCCTCTGCAACGTTCTCTCAGCTTTCTTTGTTCATAGCGTTACAGATTAATGACTCATGCAGCATGGGAAGATGCCCTTCGGCCCAACTCATCCATGCCCACCAAGATGCCCTATCTCAGTCATTCCCATTTCCCCATGTTTGGTCCACGTCCCCCTAAACTTTCCTATCCAGGTTCCTTACTAAATGTCTTTAGATGTTGTAGTACCTGCCTCTACTATCTCCTCTGGCAGCTCATTCCATATAACTACCATTCTTTGAGTGAAAAAGTTGACCTTCAGGCCCTTATTATATCTTACCCCTCTCACCTTAAACCTACGTCCTCTTGATTTCCCTACCCTGGGTAATAGACTCGGTGCATTTGCCTTATCTATCCCCCTCATGATTTTATACACTTCTATAAGATCACCCCATCAGCCTCCTGCGCTCAAGGAATAAAATTCTAGCCTGCGCAACCTTTCCCTATAGCTCACGCTCTTGAATCCCAGCACCGTCCTTGTAAATCTTCTCTGCACTCTTTCCAGATGAAAGACATATAGCAATATGACACAGCATATAAACTTCCTATAGCAAGGTAACCAAAACTGAACACAGCTCTCCAAAAGCAACCTCACTAGCATATTGTACAACTGTGACATAACGTCCAAATTTCTAAAACTCAATACCTTGACTGCTGAAGGCCAATCGACCAAAACCCAACTTTACCACTCTATGTACCTGTGTCGCCACTTTCAGGAAACCTTGTACATGTAGTCCTAGATCCCTCTGCTCTGCAAATGTCTCAGGTCCCTACCATTCGCTGTGAAGATCCTGCCCTGGTTTGACTTCCTTAAAGGCAACATCTTGATTTACCTGCATTAAACTCTTTTAGGTGTTCCTCAGCCCACTTACCCAGCTGATCAAGATCCTGCTGTAATTTTTGATAACTATTTTCCCTCTCTATAATACCACTTACTCCAATGAGAACAGTGCCATATTCTTAAATATAACCATACAGATTTAATCTGAAACATATGTCTGAAGATCTAAAAGGACGGCTGCCAATTCCCTCCAAAGATGCTGTCTGACCCATTGAGTTCCTGTTGAACGTTGTGTTTTGCAGGAAGATTAAGACTCGCATAATTAGATTCTGAGAAATTTCATCTCCACCCTTAACATCCTTCCCAAAATATATGGTGACCAAAATTGGACACAATATTCTAATTCTGACTTAAACGGTGTTGAAATGATTTACGGGGAGGTTGCCAGGACTCGAGACCCTGTGGATGAGGGGTGATCTGATAGGGGTGTACAATATCACAGGAGGAATAGATAGGGTGAACGCACAGAGTATTTTACCTAGGGTAGGGGAATCAAGAACCAGAGTACATAGGTTTAAGGTGAGGGGGGGGAAATATTTAATAGGAACCTGAGGGGCAAAATTTTTACACAAAGGGTGGTTTGGGGAACGAGCGCAGATGGGCCATGTTAGTCGTCGTGGGCAAATTGAGCCTAAGGGCCTGTTCCTACACTGTATGACTCTATGCTGGTCAACAACAAAAACCACAAAGTGCTGGAGTAACTCAACAGGTCAGGCAACGTCCCTGGTGAACATGGATCAGTGATATTTTGGGTCGGGACCCTTCCTCAGACAGCATGGAAAGGTGATGTTTTGGGTCGTCACCCTTCTTCAGAACTTTAAATATCAGTAAAACTGCAATTAGTTAATGAATTTTCCTCAGCTTCAGACTGAGATTTGACAATGTTATACTTACTGAACAACATCATTCAACTGATTCACATACATTTGAACTATTGGCGATCTGAACTGCAAAGCACTAAACTAAAATAACACTAAACTGGGTTACCTTGCAATCCATTCTTCGACCACTCCCCATGTTTCACAACCCTTTGATTGAGCAATGTTGTTTGCCACAGAAGACTCTATATTAAGCACTTCACTAAGGAGATGGCTCCTTGAGTGCAATTGTGTGGCAGCCTGATAAAAATAGAGGAAGCAGTTCAAGTTCAGTCACAAGGATCTGAAATTGCCAAGTACTCAACACAGATTCAAAGAATGATTGAGAATTTCTGGTGCAAAAGTATTGCCTTATCATCCACTACTTCAGGCCTACAACCTGATCTGAGACCAGTGATTAGGTCTTCTGTCCGAGCGAGGAAGAGAAGAAGGGTCCCGACCCGAAACATCACCTATCCTTTTTCTCCAGAGATGATGGCTGACCTGTTGAGTTACTCCAGCACTTTGTGTCTATCTTAGGTCTTCAGTCCATTTGCTTCCTTTAGATGGAATGGGCTTCTTTCAAAAAATTAAGCTGTCAGTTAAAGCATTTTATTATTTTGATGACACTGATTGTAGATGGTGGAGGCTGTTGTCAAAAAATGCAGCAGGATCTCGATCGGTTGGGGAAGTGGGCTGAGGAATGGTTGATGGAATTTGATAGAGAGGAGTGCAAGGTGGGAAGTTTAACCAGGGCAGGATCTACACAGTGAATGGTAGGGCTCTGTGCTGTAGAGCAGAAGCATCTAGGAGTGCAAGTACGTGGTTTCTTCCAAGTGGCGTCACAGGTAGAAAGGATTGTCAAGAAGGCTTTCAACACATAGCCCTTCATCATTGAGTATTGAGAAGTTGGGAGTTCATGTTACAGTTGTACTAAACATCGGTGAGGCCGCGTTTAGAGTATTATGTTCAGCTTTGGTCATCCTGTTATAGGGACGATGTTGTTAAGCTGGAAAGGGTGCAGAGAGGATTTATAAGGATATTGGTAGGACTTGAGGGCCTGAGCTATAGGGAGAGGTTGAGTAGGCTACCACTTTATTCCTTGCAGCGCAGGAGGATGAGGGATGAACATAAAATTATGGGGAATACGTAGATCAGGTAAATGAGCAGTCTTTTATCCAAAGTTGGGGAAATCGAGAACCAGAGGACATACATTTAAGGTGAGAGGGGAAACATTTAATAGGAACCTGAGGAGCAACTTTTTCACACAAAGGGTGTGTGTCTGGAACAAGCTGCCAGAGGAGGTAGGTGAACCAGGTACTATCACAACATTTAAAATACAATTGGATAGGTACATGGATAGAATAGGTTCAGCGGGATATGGACAAAACGTGGGCTGGTGGGACTAGTATAGATGGGACACCGTGGTCGGATGGACTAGCGGGGCCGATGGGCCTGTTTCCATGCTGTACAAGGCTATAACTACTTCAGGCTGTTAACCCGATCTGAACCCTGAATCTTACTTTGCGTTAATGATTAGGTCTTCAATCCATTTGCTTCCTTTAGATGGAATGGCCTTCTTCAAAATTTTAAAATGGGATCATTACTCAGTAGACACTAATAAAATGCATTAACCTGAAGGTACCAGTTTCCAATGATTTGTGGTGCTCTTTATGGATTAAACAACCATTTCAAACTGTATTAATATAGCACAAAACATTACAAATTGCTTAATTGGAGCATTATCAAACAAGCTATTGATGCCAGGACAAATAATGAGATTCTAGAGTTGAGTCCAAGGCCTAGAAGATTGAATAGGTGATGTTGTATAAAGGACACAAAGTGTTGGAGTAACTCAGTGGGTCAGGTAGCATCTTTGGACGTCATGGATAGGCAACATTTTGGGTTGGGAGTCTTTTTCAGACTGTTGTACAAGGGGCTTCTTAAGGCAAGAGTGGAAGATACGCAGGGGTGTTAGGAGTAGGGGGAGGGAGAAGCTATTTCCAAAGTTAAGCTTCTTGGGGTCTGAAGACATGACCCCCGTTGGTGGCCAAACAAGGTTAGACCCGGAGGAGCACAATTATACTAAAAGATTATAGATGATGAAACGTAAAGTGCTGGAATAACTCAGCGGGTCAGGCAGCATCAGCGGATGGAATGAATAGGTGATGTTTTGGTGCGGGATTCTTCTTCAGAATATAGAGGATAGAAATAGTTATGGAGGCATGGAGGCACAAATCCATGGAAGGGTTTTAGAATGAGGCTGACAATTTTAAGTGGTCTATTGCTAAATGGAACAGATTGTAAATCAGTAAGCTAAAGGTTTATTGGTAAATAGAATTTGGGTGTAACAGTAACGTTTTGGACAGTAGATTTTGGATTAAAAATTTATGAAGGATACGTCGTAAATCATACAACATACAGCAAGTATTGAGGAATGGTGACGGTCATGGAGGACACTAGAAGTGGTGGCACGGTGACGCAATATTCTGCCTTACAGCGCCAGAGATCCGGGTTCGATCCTGACTACGGGTGCTGTCTGAACGGAGTTTGCATACTTGCCCTGTGATTGTGTGCGTTTTCTCCAGGTGCTCCATTTTCCTCCTACATTCTGAAGATGTGCAGTTTGTAGGTTAATTGGCTTCTGTAAAATGTCCCTAGTGTGTAGGATAGTACTAGTGTGTGGGTGATCATTGGATTCAGTGGGCCGAAGAGCCAGTTTCCACAATGTATCTGTAAACTAAGCTAAACTAAACTAAACAAAACTAAACTAGACATTATGGGCCAGGCACAGGAAGGGAATGCTCTGGTGGCGGTTTACTGACCACAGCTGAATGCTTAAGAACAGAACCAATTGAGAATAAAATTGTGCCAATGTTTCACTCCAGAGTAATTAATTGTGTTGCAAGAGCTATGATTTAGGATTATATACTTCATGTTGGATTCTAATGGTATGGCACATGTTTCACTTTATCTATACCTTCCAAATTATGACTGCCATTATTATTAATGGTATCAAATCAATAATATAAATAGAATAGATAGATGTAAGACAGATCTAACTTTCTTTCCATATTGGAATAGATCTTGATTTTAATTAGTGCTGTGTCGAGAGAGAGAACAATAACTGGTAAGATTCAGAGGAGCAATGAGAAACAAAGGCAGATTATGAAAGGTAGCAGGACAGGTCGACAACTTTTTGATAAAAGGCATATGTAATAGAATATAGAATACTAGTGGTGGCACAGTGGTGCAGCTGGTAAAGCTGCTGCCTCACAGCTTTAGATACCCAAGTTAGATGCTGACCTCGGATGTTGCGTTTGTGGAGTTTGCATGCTCTCCCTGTGACCATGTAGATTTCCTCTGGGTGCTTCAGTTTCCTCCCACACCCCAGAGACCTGTGGGTTTGTTGGTTAATTGGCCTCTGTAAATTTCCCCTAGTGCGCAGGAAGTGGATGAAAAAGCGGGATAACATAGAAAGGAGATGAGGTGGAACTTCTTTAGGCAGAGGGTGGTGAATCTGTGGAATTCATTGCCACAGAAGGCTGTGGAGGCAAAGTCAATGGATATTTTTAAGGCAGAGATTGACAGATTCTTGATTAGTATGGGTGTCAGGGGTTATGGGGAGAAGGCAAGAGAATGGGTTGAGAGGGAAAGATAGGTCAGCCATGATTAAATAGCAAAGTAGATTTGATGGACTGAATGGCGTAATTCTGCTCCTATAACATGAACTTTTGAACTAGTGTGAACAGGTGATCAATGCTCAGCAGGGACCTTGTGGGTTGAACGGACTATTTCCATGCTATATCTTTCAATCAAACATTGAAACAAAAATGTTATGTATCCATAAAATGTATGTGGATGTGTATATAGGGTGTATCTATACTATCTCTATGTCAAGAAAAAAATATTATTTTAGCTTAGATATATATGTGTGTGTATATAAAATGTATGTGTACATGTGTGTATGTATAAATGAATCAATTAATTAATTAATGTTTATTGGCCAAGTATTCACATACAAGGAATTTGCCTTGGTGCTCCGCCTGCAAGTGACAACATGACATACAGTGACAGTTAGGAATCTCTCTCTATATACGTGTGTGTGTATAAATATGAAATGTGCGTATGTATATATCGCTCACTCTCTCTTTAAAAATTAAATTAATATTATTTCCTTGACATAGAGTTCAATAACATGGGAAAAAGGATCAAACGTTATGGTAGAAGGGCCTTAATGTGTTAAGGAAAACAAAGATCACCAGTAAGTTTCTAGAACTCGCTGCCTACAGAGTAGTGGGAGCAGAAGCACTATCTGCTTTTACAACCATAACGTGTTGAGCATTTGAAGTTCTGCAGCCTTTAACAGTTGTTTTGGTTTAGTTTAGAGATACAACGCAGAAACAGACCCTTCGGCCCACGGAGTCCATGTCGACAAGTCATCCCCTACATACTGGGGAAAATTTACAATTTACAATTTTTACCAAAGCCAATTAACATACAAACCTATACGTATTTGGAGTGTGGGAGAAAACTGTAGCACCTGGAGAACGTACAAACTCCGTACAGACAGGACCCATAGTCAGGTTCGAAACTGGGTCTCTGGTGCTGTAAGGCAGCAACTCTAATGCTGCGTCACCGTGCCGCCCGTTGACACTTTTGATGCTGAGTCACTCAGTGACTGGGGTTGGTTGATATAAAAATCTTTATTCTTCAAGAGAAACAGACCTTATGTTAGAGGGTCTGAAGGGTCTCGACCCTGAAACATCACCCATTCCTTCTCTCCAGTGATGCTGCCTGTCATGCTCCAGCACTTTGTGTGTATCTTCAGTTTAAACCAGCATCTGCAGTTCCTTCCTACACATTCTGTTGGAGGGCCTTTTCAGTTTCGATAGCGATAATTATCTACTTAGCTTTAACATTTTGAGTGTCGACAGGTAAATTTGCAGAATTACATATTGACAATGGGAGTGCATTGTAGCTGCCAAGACATCTCTAAGTATTCAAACACCTCAGCTGAGATACAGTAATTCATGTAGATGGACTAAAAGCTTCTGAGAACAGAGAGCCCAAATGCCCCAAATTAGTGTTCTGGGAACTGGCTCTCCTGAGTACACAAAGACCCCAATATTGACAGACAGGCAAATAGCCCTTGGGCCAGGCTTCATGTAACAAGTGACAAAATAATTCTGGTGGACAAAAATGCTGGAGGAACTCAGCGGGTGAAGCAGCATCTATGGAGCGAAGGAAATAGGCGACGTTTCGGATCAAGGCCCTTTTTCAGACTGATGTGGGGGTGGGGGGGCGGGAAGAAGAAAGAAAGAGGTGGAGACAGTGGGCTGTGGGAGAGCTGGGAAAGGGAGGGGGAAAGAAGGAGAAAGCCAGGACTACCTGAAATTGGAGAAGACAATGTTCATACCGCTGGGGTGTAAACTACCCAAGCGGAATATGAGGTGCTGCTCCTCCAATTTATGGTGGGCCTCACTCTGGCCATGGAGGAGGCCCAGGACAGAAAGGTCGGATTCGGAATTGGAGGGGGAGTTGAAGTGCTGAGCCACCGGGAGATCAGGTTGGTTATCGCGAACTGAGCTGAGGTGTTGGGTAAAGCGATCGCCAAGCCTACGCTTGGTCTCAGCTCCTCTAGTAACTATGCACCGATGTAGAGCAGCTGACACCTAGAGCAGCGGATGCAATAGATGAGGTTGGAGGAGGTGCAGGTGAACCTCTGCCGCAACTGGAAATACTGGTCTGTTTCTGGTCTGTAAGCTTCCTTCATCACCATCACAATGGTGTGAAATAACCTAATTTGAAGATTTCAGAGATAGAAACAAAGTGCTAAAGTAACTTGGTTTGTCAGGCAGCATCTCTGGAGAAAGGGGATAGGGGAAGATTTCAGGTTTGATACAGGACAAATAGCATATTCCATTGTTTTACATTCAGTTGACACATACCAGAACAAACAGCCTGTCTGTTTGCAATGTACATTAGAACAGATATTCTGAGATCAAGTGATCGTTTCGCTGAACACCTACTTTCAGTACGCCTTGGCTTACGCGATCTCCCGGTTGCCAAACATTTTAACTCCCCTTCACATTCCCACAGTGACCTTTGTGTCCTGGGCCTCCTCCACTGTCAGAATGAGGCCACGTGCAAATTGGAGGAACAACACTTCATGTTTCTGTTCATGTTTCGTTTGGGCAGCTTACAACCCAGCCGTATCAATACTGACTATGTAACCCTTGCATTCCCTCTATCTTCGTCCCCCCCCCCCCCACCCTAGTCATCTCGTTAGTTTCACTGTTTATATTCCTTCATTATCACCTCTTCCACAGCCAACAATGGACCATTGTGGACTCCACCTTTCCTGCCTCCGCTTTGATTTGATTTATTCTGAACTTTTTCATATCTCTAGTTTTCCTCTCCCCTGACTCTCAGTCTGTAGAGGGGACCCGACCTGTTCCTTTTCTCCAAAGATGTTGCCTGACCCGCTGGAGGCCTTTCAGCCCATCAAGTCTCTGCCAGCTTTCAGAATATTCCTATCGTTTACACCCTCCTTTGTTTCCCTGTAATATATATTTTCACTCATCTCCTCCCCCTCATCCAATTTTCCTGCAACAAGCCTACACTAGGTGGTCATTTAAATCTAATGAACCCGCCTGCATGTATTTAGGATGCAGGAGGAAGCTGCAGCACTTAGGGGGAAATCCAAGCGAACACGGAAACAACCTACAGTTTTCGCACAGACAATATTAACTGCGGAACCAAAATGTCACCCAACCTCCCAGCTGTGTCAGCATTTCCGAAATTTATTTTCTAACTTTCCTATTTTCTGCTTATTCCTGGGATGAGAGGTTTAAACTGAGGGGCCTTGCACAACTGGTGGTCTTGACATCCAATTATCAAGCTTAAGTGGAGATCGGAAGAGGTGTTCAGAAATTAATAGGATAAACTTAGCCCACTGGTCGATCTGTTAGTGACTTCACAATCATCAGCAAAAACGTAAATTAAAAAGCTTCTATTTATTTCAAAGGCTGGAAGAACACAAACTGTTTAAACTTAGGTTGAACGGCAAGCTGTATATTTTATATGTTCAAGAAGGAACTGCAGATGCTGGAAGATCGAAGGTACACAAAAATGCTGGAGAAACTCAGCGGGTGCAGCAGCATCTATGGAGCGAAGGAAATAGGCGACGTTTCGGGGTTTCGGCCCGAAACGTCGCCTATTTCCTTCGCTCCATAGATGCTGCTGCACCCGCTGAGTTTCTCCAGCATTTTTGTGTACCTTGTATATTTTATATAATATTTTAAGGAAAAAAATGGGTTGCACAATGGTGCAGCTGTAGAATTGTTGCCTTTACAGCACCAGAGATCCGGATTCGATCCTGACTACGGGCGCTGTCTGTACGGAATTTGTACATTCTCCCTGTGACTGCATGGGTTTTCTCCAGCTTCCTCCCACATTCCAAAGACGTGTAAGTTTGTAGGATAATTTACTTCTGCATATGGTCCCAAGTATACAGAATAGAATAAGTGTCATTGGTTGTGTGGGCTCAGTGGGCCGAAGGGCCTGTTTCCACACTGTATCTCGAAACTAAACTAAAGTAAATTCAACTAAACTAAACTCAACTAAACTGCCTGAGTTGAATAAGGGAAATAAGTCAAAGGGGGAAAAAAGACTAAATAGTGGGAAAACTAATGAGAGTCAATGTGTAGGAAGGAACTGCAGATGCTGGTTTACACCAAATATAGACACAAGTTTCAGGTCGTGACCCGAAGAAGGTTCTTGACCCGAAACGTCACCCATTCCTCCTCTCCAGAGATGCCGCCTGTCCTGCTGAGTTACTCCAGCATTTGTGTCTGTCTAATTAGAGTAAAGGTCTTTTGGAGAACCAGCTTGTCATTGGACTGAATGTTATCTTTCTGCACTGTAAAATTCAATCATTCCAATAAAGTTCAGTACTAATAGTAGATGTCCCTCTTTGAACTTGAAATAATTTGCTTGTATGAATGTTGCCGTGATTTCTGG
This sequence comes from Amblyraja radiata, assembly GCF_010909765.2. Classification (NCBI taxonomy): domain Eukaryota; kingdom Metazoa; phylum Chordata; class Chondrichthyes; order Rajiformes; family Rajidae; genus Amblyraja; species Amblyraja radiata. The sequence continues at coordinate 26,305,016 of NC_045978.1, read as the reverse complement.
ATTGTGAGATTAATATTAGATTTGGTGCAATATCTGACCCGACCACAAATAAACAAGTTAAAGTTTAACAAGCTGGCTGTATGTTTCCTCCACGTGATAGATAGATAGCAGTTGTGAAATAGAAATTCTTGCTGACATTGTTTGTGTCTTTAACCCCCTTGTAGCTTACAGGAGAGTTAAAGTGCCATTTTTCATTGAGCTTTACTAGATCAGATATTTAACAGGGCCCGACACATAATGGATTGGAGTCTTGCTCTGGATCTCAATTCCAGACTTTGCAAAGTTTTCCAGAATCTGTAGGGCATAATTCAGAGAAAGACACAAAATGCTGGAGTAACTCAGTGGACAGGCAGCATCTCTGGAGAGAAGGAATGGGCGACGTTTCGGGTCGAGACCCTTCTTCAGACTGATGTCAGGGGAGTGGGCGGGACAGAGATAGATGTAGTCGGAGGCAGTAAGACAGTTGCAGAATTGGGAAGGGGAGGGAATGAAGAGAGAGGGAAAGCAAGGGCTATTTGAACTTCTCTAACTCCCATTAACTCAGGTCCTCGAGTACTAGCTACATCCTCTTGAACCTTCTCTACACTCTTTCCTCCTTGAGACTCTGTGCGTCAACCCGATCTTTTCTTCCCATGATTTTGGACATCTCTATAAGATCACCCCAAATCCTCCTGCGTTCCAAGGAATAGAGTCCTAGCCTGCGCAACACTAGTTGAACCCTTCACTTTTGGTATAGTGTGATATTTTTATTTAAACAATACTCATTGGAACAACTTGCCCAGGTTTATTTGACGCAACTTCTGACCTCACTACCTTTGCCACTGACTAAGATAAATGCAGCAGATATATGGGAACACCACCATCCCCAAGTTATATTTCAATCAGACACTGTGAACATTGTAAAATTATATCACTATTCCTTCACTGTTTACAACATAGAACAGTGTAGCACTGGGAGATTCCGACAGCTTGTTCCATACACCCACCACCCTTTGTATGAAAAAGTTACCCCTCAAGTTCCTATTAAATCTTCCCCCCCTCACCTTAAACCTATGTCCTCTGGATCTGTATTCCACTATTCTGGACAAGAGACTCTGTGCGTCTACCCGATCTAGTCATCTCATGATTTTGTACACCTCTATAAGATCTCTCAGCGGGTGGTGGGTAAATGGAACGAGCTGGCTGTCAGAGGAAGTAATTGAGGCAGATACTATCGGAACTTTTAAGAAACATTTGGGCAGGTACAGGGGTCAAGCACAGGCATGTGTAGATGGGACGTGTTGGTCGGTGTGGGCAAGTTGGCCAAAGGGCCTGTTTCCATGCTGTATGACTCTATGACTCTTCAAGGGTGCGAATACTTGTATAGCATTGACATGAAACATCGTCCCATTGGGAGACATCAAAAACAGGAAGAAAAAGAAGTGAAACTGCTTTGTGACGGTAGAACAAAATGGGCAACATCAAATTGGTTACCATCTAACATTCCATGTGACTTTCTGTCCCAGAATAAATTCAATGGTACCGGAAAATGTATAGAATAGGCTAATTCATTATCAGTTATTTACAGAGTGTTTTGGAAGAACAACCTTTGAGATATGTTCATTGAGATCGTTGTTGACCGATATGTCATTTATTCATGTTGGGGCAAGGAACTGCACATGCTGGTTCATACGGGTCTGAAGAAGGACCCCATCCCAAAATGTCACCTGTCCCTTTTATCCAGAGATACTGCCTGACCCGTTGAGTTACTCAAGCACTTTGTGTCTGTCTTTGTCATTTATCCATCTTTGCCTCATATGCCTCTTACACTCAGCGATGAAAACAAGTTTCAGATTTGACAATGTATTTGAATACCAAACTGCTGCCTTTGGATCAAGCTTCGATCTTACATGCAGCTTTTTGAAAAAAGATATACTTCCTTATTTAGCAAAGCACAAAGTGCTGGAGGAGCTGAACGGGTCAGGCTGCATCTGTGGAGGACATGGTTAGGTAATATTTCGGGTTGGGACTTTTTGTCAGATTTTCTTGTTTCACACTTTAATGGCTAATAGTTAAATTTAACATCGTCCTGTCATCTTTTTATCACCTTTTAAACTGTTATCATTTTCAATGCTGCAATTACATCAATGTTACCTTGCTCATTGCGTGTATATGAACAAAGCTTATTTAACTTCAACTTATCAAGTCGATCGTCAAGAGTGTAGGAAGAAACTGCAGGTGCTGGTTTATACCGAAGATAGACACAAAATGCTGGGCTAACTGGCAAAAAGGAATGGGTGACGTTACAGGTCAGGATACTTCTTCAGATCCTGACCTGAAACATCACCTATTCCTTTTTCTCCAGAGATGCTGCCTCACCCATCCAGTTACTCCAGCATTTTGTGTCTATCAAGAAACAAGAGTATTTTATTATTATACTGTATGTCCTGAAACGCGACAATGAAATTCTTACTTGCAGCAGCACAACTGTTATGTGAACATAGTGCTCTATATGTTTATTTAACTTAAACTTATGTTAGCCCTTTAAATCTGACCCGCACTCCTGTACTCTATCCACTATCTCCAAGGCCAATATATCCATGCTGAGGTCCAAAATCTAACACTACCATTTAATTGGAGTCAGACGACATATCACTTTCTCACATTTTAATTCCCTTCATGTTGAGGCAAACATTCCATTTGGTTATTTTTCTGGCTATGTACACAAGTGAATGTGATCTGGATAAACACATACGTATACCTGTGTCCCTTTCTCTGCTACAGTCCCAAATCTTACCGTTAAACATTCCAAGGATGTTCTCTCATTTCTCCTCATCGAGCTCTGTATGCCAATGTTTGCCTACTTGCATATTCTCTCCATGTCACTTTATGCCAACCTGCTTATTGTACCTTCAAACCGTCCCCATACTAAGCCCAACGACTCTCTTTTCCTTCATCCGTAGATTGTTCTGAAGTGGGACCCCAAGAGAGATTCCTGGTCTGCACTACTTGTTAAATCCTGTAAGTCAAATGATTCCTTCACTCTCTCTCCACCTTCTGTTTCCTGCCTCCCAACCATTTATCAACGCAAGTTACAAATCTGAGCATCTTTTTGATTTGCTGTTAATCCACAGTGCACAGCTTTATAAAGTGTCTTGTAGAATTCCATAGACACCATTCATTGATCCTATCCACTGTGATGACGGCCACCTCAAACGACCTCAATTAGTCTGATCCTTCACAAATCCTCTTTGATCTAATGATTCTTGCCTAACTGCTCGGTCACTCTCGCTCTGATGATAACTTCTCTGTGTAGAAGGTACCTTTATATTTATTTTTTCAAAGCCAACATCGAAGGGATCTACAGGAGCAACGGCCTCAAAATGGCAGCCAGAGTTGTCAGAAATCCACACCACCCTGGCCACACTATCATATCACTCCTGCCATCGAGAAGAAGGTATGGGAGCCTGAAAACTGTAACACCCAGGTTCAGAAACAGCTTCTTCCCGACAACCATCAGGCTCTTAAACACTGCAACCTCTAAATAAGCTCCAAACTACATAGACTTGGGAGCATTGTTTTTGTCTAAACACACACACACACATGTATGTGTGTGCGTATGTTCATGCATGCGTGTGTGTGTGTGTGTGTGTTTGTGTGTGTGTGTGTGTGTTTGTGTGTGTGTGTGTGTGTGTGTGTGTGTGTGTGTGTGTGTGTGTGTGTGTGTGTGTGTGTGTGTGTGTGTGTGTGTGCGTGTATGTGTGTGTGTGTGTGTGTATGTGTGTGTGTATGTGTGTGTGTATGTGTGTGTGTGTGTGTGTGTGTGTGTGTGTGTGTGTGTGTGTGTGTGTGTGTGTGTGTGTGTGTGTGTGTGTGCGCGTATGTGTGTGTATGTGTGTGTGTATGTGTGTGTGTATGTGGGTGTGTGTGTGTATTCTGAACTTTTTTTATTGCTTATTTATAGTGTGTACAGTGTACTATATTTACATGTCTGTTGCGCTGTTCGCAAGTAAGAATTTTGTTCTATTTCGGGACATATGATAATAAAACACTCTTGACTCCTTTCCTTTATTACCTGTCTTTGGGCAACAAATGATGTTTTTCTCCTGGGTTACAGGCGTCTGGATAATATCTCAAATTAGCCGATTCCATTGTCTCTATCACATTACACATTTTTGTGTGTCGTCTTAGACTCCTAAACCGCATCTGCTCTCAGCCCTTAAAACTACCAATTCTGCTTTTACAGACTGTTTGTGTAGAACTACAATAAAATAACTACATATATTACATTCCAAAATGTTGCCAATAGCTGTGATACAACACAACCTACAGGTTCTAGGAGATTGGAGATCGACAGACATTCAAACTGCAGTGGAGTTAAGGGCAAGGAAGGGAACAGAAAATTGGTTGAACCATGTAGACACAAAGAACACCAGACGCTGGTTTATACCCAAATATAGACACAGAGTGCTGGAGTAACTCAATAGGTCAGGCAGCATCTCTGGAGGAAATGTTTGGGTGACATTTCGGATCCGATTAAAGGTCCCAACCCGAAACGTCCACCATTCTTTTTCTCTCGAGATGCTGCCTGACCTGCTGTGTCACTTCATAACTTTGTGTCTACATTCAGTCAACCATGATAGACACAAAACCCTGGAGTAACTCAGCGGATCAGGAAGTATCTCTGGAGAAAATGGAAAGGTGATGTTTTGGCTCGGGATCTTGCCTCGGATCCAAAATGTCACTCAAGCCTTTTCTCCAGAGATGCTGCCTGACCTGTTGAGTTACTCCAGTACTTTGTGTCTATCTTTGGTATAAACCAGCATCTGTTGTTTTTTTAATTTCGACATGGTTGATGGATCCCTTCTTCAGACTGATTGTAAGTGTATGTGTGGGTGGGGGAGGGGGGGTTGTATGGGGGGGGACTAGAAGCAAGAAAAGACCAGGATGAATCAGGGTTGGCAACAGATGACCTCAGGAAGAGGGGTTCCCTGATAGGCAATTGTTGGGTAGGGATGGTGTGATCCCAAGAGGGAAACATCATTGCGATCTGTGGAACTCATTAACCAACTTTTACTGGAGGAAGGGGGCATGGGGGGAGGGGCAAGGGGGGAGTGGGGAAGGGGGAGGGGGGAGGGGGGAGGGGGGAGGGGGGAGGGGGGAGGGGGGAGGGGGAGGGGGGAGGGTGGAGAAGGATGTTTGTAGCAGTTACCCAAAATTAGAGAATTCAACGTTTATACCGCTGACCTGTCAGCTACCCAAGCAAAATACGAGGTGCTTCTCCTCCAATCTGTGTGTGGCTTCACTCTGGCAAGGGAAGAGGCCTTGAGGGACCGAGCATAAGTTTTCAGCGAAACGTCACCGAGTCTACGCTTTCTCTCGCCAATGTACAGGAGCCCACATTTTATTGCATTGGGTCAACCATGATCTTATTCAATCTTGAAGCAGGCTCAGGGAGTCATTATCATACTCCTTCTTATTCTTTCCTCCTCTGTTCCTATGAGGCCGTTTCTGCCAATATCTCCATGAGGTATTAGATATACAGCAAATCATTTCCAAGAGCATAGCTCCAGGCGTAATGTCTTTGCTTGCTTGCCTGACTTTCATACTATATTTGGATTTGGCACCAGTCATTAGAAAGGAGATTTTTTAGTTAGATTAGTTTAGTCTAGAAATACAGCACGGAAACAGGCCGTTCGGCCCACCAAGTCCATCCCCAAACACTAGCACTATCCTACACACCAGGGACAATTTACCATTTTTACCAAAGCCAATTAACCTACACAGCAATACGTCTTTGGAGTGTGGGAGGAAACCGGAGTAAACCCAAACAGTCACGGGGAGAACGTACAAACTCCGTGCAGCCAGCACCTGTAGTCAGGATCGAACCCGGGTCTCTGATGCTGTAAGGGAGCAACTCTACCGCTGAGCCACCGTGGTCAAGGGTTTTCTATCTGTAGGTTATTTGTCAACACACAACAAATGTACACATGCATGGAGTATACACAAGGAACTGCAGATGCTGGAACCTTGAGCAAAACTCTGGAGGAACTCAAGAGGACAGGCAGCATCTGTGGAGTTAAATGAACAGAAGACGTTTCGAGTTAGGACGCATCCTCAGACTGATTGTATTTGGGGGATGTAAGTTTGGAAAAGATATGTGGCTGGGGTGAGTTTGCACGTTCTCCCTGTGACCACGTGGGTTTTCTCCGGGTGCTATGGTTTCCTCCCACATTCCAAAGACGTATGGGTTTGTAAATTAATTGTCTTCTGTAAATCGTCCCTAGTGTGTAGGATAGAACTAGTGTGCGGGTGATCATTGGTCAGCATGTACTCGGCGGGCCGAAGGGCCTGTTACCATGCAGTATCTCTGAACTAGACTAAACTAATCTGACCTGAGCCGTAACGAAGCAAGATTGCAATTGTGTGGCAACAATATTTTATGTCATCCTTTTATAAACATGTCAAATTTTCCGCATTTGGATCACCTCTTACACATAACCTGTCCGTTCTGTCACTGTCACAACCACTGCCTGGTACATTTCTGCCATCAGATTCCACATGTCACATTCTAGAGGTCAGGCTGCAAGGAACTTTATGGGATCGACTTTCATACTGAATAAATCAGGCTTTAATTTCTTATATTTGAGTAATCTATGGTATCCTGCCTGCTTTCTATATTCCCTGAATAATATAATTGATAGATCGTGATTTTGTACTACCAAGCTAGTGGCAGCTCAGTGGTGCAATGGTGCCTTATACCTACCACTGTTGGTGTAAAAAAGTTGCCCCTCAGGTTCCTATTAAATCCTTCAAACTCTGCACAGACAGCACCCTTAGTCACGATCAAACCCGGTCAGGTCTCTAGTGCTGTAAGGCAGCAACTCTACCGTTGCGCCACTGTGCCATCCCTTGGAGCACAGGAGGATGAGGGGTGATCATATAGAGATATATTAGATCTTAAAAGGAATAGATAGGGTAAATGCACAGTCTTGTGCCCAGAGTAGGGGAATCAAGAACTAGAGGACATAGGTTTAAGGTGAGGCAGGAAGGATTTAATAGGAACCTGAGGGGCAACATTTTTACACCAACAGTGGTAGGTATAAGGAACAAACTGCCGGAAGAGCTGTTTGAGGCAGGTAATATCGCAATGTTTAAAAAACTGTTCCAGAGACAGAGTCTAAAGTCCATAACGGGAAAGGTCAATCAGACAGTCGCCTAGCTTATGGAAGGACTGAAACAGTGAGGAGTCCAACTTCCAGTCAATATTCCTGCGCACATCTTGCACTGGATCAAAGGCAGATTTCTCTCCCAGTGCCATTATGTTCTGTCTTCAAATTGCATGCATTCATTGTTAAACTCAGTGGAGCTGTGCGATGCAGCCACCTCTCAGGCATAGATGAGACAGGGCAGTTCTGTGGGATAACTTGTCACATTTAATCTTTCTCATTCATAAACTAAAACAAACACACCACTGAATGTACCTCCCTCCTCTGTTTGTGGAGCTGGCTTCACACCAATTGTTCAATAAATGACCTAATTATGTACATACACAATGAGATACAAGGCAACTCATGCCTGCAAATTTATTATTACTGCTATTTGAAGTCTCCGAATGTCTACCAGCAGTTTCTGAATTACATAATAATATCTTTATTAAGGTGTGGATTTGGTCCAGTAATAAAGCTCTTAGCCTATTATGTTTCATCAAAATCAACTATGATTTAATATAATTAAGTATTGCTTATCCTACCCTTGTTACACAGCAGCAGTGTTAATCTCTGAGTGTTTCTCAGTATTAATTACAATATAATTATATGTCTGGAATATATCTAATTACAGCTCATGGTTCGAGATTTCTCTGGGTTGCAATTATTTCCCGTGTGGTACATGATATAAAACACAGCTGAAACAGACAGGAACAGTAAGACTGTCAAAGCCTTATTCATTACCTGAATGTGTTCTCATGATTCATTAAGCTAGCATTTTCACAAAAGGAGATAGCGCACCAAATTGCGATCATGTTTCTGCAATGTTTTAATGAAGGCCCCATCAAGGGACAAAACTATTGATTAGTTTAGTTTAGTTTAGAGATACAGCATGGATACAGGCCCTCCAGCCCACTGAGTCCACTCCGACCATCGATTACCCGTTCACTAGTTCTATGTCATCCCACTGTTACAGCCTATACACTACGGGCAATTAACAGAAGCTAATCCACCTACAAACCTGCATGTCTTTGGGATGTGGAAGGAAACCTGAACTCCTGGAGAAAACCCACGCGGTCACAGGGAGAACATACAAGCTCCGCACAGAAAGCACTTGTAGTCACAATCGAACCCGGGTCTCTAGTGCCGTGAGGCAGCGGCTCTACCACTGTGCCACTGTGATGCCTGATTATTCTAGCTTAAAGAAGTCAAAAGTGTAAAGAATATTCCGCACTTTCAAGATAGGGAATTTGCACCAAGTATCAATGAAGGCAGATGTAGGTGACGTTGGCTTCACCATCTTCAGGATGGAGTTCTTGTTATTTGGGTTCCAGTTCTGAACATATTTGGAATATTGTGAACAGTTTTGGGCCCCATACCTGGTGCGAAAGCATTTTGCTGCTAAAGCATTTCCACCATCATTTGAAAAGGGACATGAAGGGTGGTATATAAATGCAAATTGTTTTCTGCCTAGTTTCCAATATAATCTGCACAGAAGCAGTTGCGGCAACCCGCCACAGATGCTGCCTGACTTGCCGAGTTCTTCCTGCAATTTGTGATTTTTCAAGATTCCAGCACCTGCAGTTCCTAGTGTAACAAAATAAATCTGCTGAATTGGTTTGATACCTCTACTACTCCCACCTTCAGCCCATTAGATGATAATAACTTCTGCTGGGTTACAACTCTTTTGACACTCTCTAACCTGGTCATTGAGTTTTGGTAGAAAACACAATTGCTTCCCATATCCTGACTGAACCCTTTATTTTCCATTCACATACAGGCTTTTCAGTCATATTCATAAGAGGACAATGAGTTAAAATGAACCCTAACCGGTTTTACCTGCCTCGCTCTAACTTCAAATCACTAAAACCAAACAAGTCGATCTCTGACCCACAGAAATTAACACTTTTGGCCATAAATCAAAACCATGCCGACTGGCATGCAAGAGAGTATTCTTAGAACATTACCTCTCTAGCTTGCACTGCTATTCAATAAAAGTCATGAATGATCAGTGACTTAATCCTCACTAGCTACCTTTTTCCTGCCACCCCACAAAACATTTGGTTAATAAATATTCAGATTTAACGCTAATAGCTGAATGTACATCTAATTGCCGATTGTCAAAACGATAATCAAACTTTCAATACCTTCCGCAAACAGAAATATTTACTAATGCCTGTCTCTAAGCCCCATAGGTGTATATTCTCCAGGCAGAGGAATTAGTTTTGGATTATGACCCGAAACCTTATTATTCATGTTCTCCAGAGATGCTGCCTAACCCGCCAAGTTACTTGTGTTTAAGAAGGAACTGCAGATGCTGGAAAATCGAAGGTACACAAAAATGCTGGAGAAACTCAGCGGGTGCAGCAGCATCTATGGAGCGAAGGAAATAGGCAATGTTTCGGGCCGAAACCCTTCAAGGGTTTCGGCCCGAAACGTTGCCTATTTCCTTCGCTCCATAGATGCTGCTGCACCCGCTGAGTTTCTCCAGCATTTTTGTGTACCTCCGCCAAGTTACTCCAGCACTTTGTGTCCTTTTGTGTAAACCAGCATCTGCAGTTCCTTGTTTCTACAGAGGGATCAGTTTGTCTACTTTATCAGATCCCCTCAATATCCAAAAGCATCATCCCAAAAACCTTCTACATTCCAGGAATACAATCCCAATTGACGTCATCTTTCCTTGTTACTTGAGCTTTGGAGTCCAGGTATCATTGTTCTAAAAGTATAGATTGGGGCGGCACGTTGGCACAGCGGTAGGGTTGCTGCCTTACAGTGCCAGAGACACCAGGTTCAATCCTGACAACGGGTGCTGTACGGAGTTTGTACATTCTCCCTGTGACCGTACGGGTTTTCCCCGGGAGCTCCGGTTTCTTCATACACTCCAAAGATGTACACATTTGTAGGTTAATTGGCTTTGGTAAAGATTGTAAATTATCCCTAGTGTGTAGGATAGTGCTAGTGTACGGGGATCGCTGGTCAGTGCAGATTCAGTGGGTCGAAGGGCCTGTATCCGTGCTGTATCTTTAAACTAAACTAAACCACACTGCTGACTACCAAGGCTTTTACATTCTTATGAAGTTGATGTTTCCTGTAGTGTTGTCCAAGCAGGAATCTGCACTTCAGCTGTGTGTTTTCTAGGGCTTTGTACTCCAGTATAGATATAAACACCACTATATCAATGGGATTTTTGATTTATTTTTTGTATCTAGCCACGATCCCTCAATGAATAATGCTCCTGGTCCTCAAGTCTTTTCCACTTCTAACTTTCCTCAAAATAATCAACTTTGCGGTTTATTTGGCAAAGTTTGTCCATTCTGTAAGGAGTATAGAGTCATAGAGTCATAGTCATAGAATGATACAGTGTGGAAACAGGCCATTCAGCCTAACTTGCCCACACCGGCCAACATGTCCCAGCTACACAAGCTCCACCTGCCTGCGTTTGGTCCATATCCCTCAAAACCTGTCCTTTCCTTGTACCTCGCTAATTGTTTCTTAAATGTCTGAGTAGGTGAATCGAGGACCAGAGGACATGGGTTAAGATGAAGGGGAAAACATTTACTAGGAATCTGAGGGGTAGCTTTTTCACACAAAGGCTGGTGGGTGTATGGAACAAGCTGCCTCTACTACCTCCCCTGACATCTTAAAAACTCTTGAAATCATAACAGAATGCTAGGTAAAGAAGCTAATAGAAATATATACTGCAATCAGCACGGGAGCACCTCAAGGCTGCGTGCTCAGCCCCCTGCTGTACTCACTCTATACCCATGACTGCGTAGCCAACCACAGTGCGAACTCCATCATCAAGTTCGCTGGCGACACCACTATTGTGGGGCGTATCACTGATGGGGATGAGTCAGAATATAGAAGGGAGATCGAGCAACTGTCCATATGGTGCCAGCGCAATAACCTGGCCCTCAACACCAGCAAAACCAAGGAACTGATTGTGGACTTTGGAAGGAGTAGGAGGGGGACCCACAGCCCCATTTATATCAACGGGTCGATGGTTGAAAGGGTCAAGAACTTCAAATTCCTGGGCGTGCACATCTCTGAGGATCTTTCCTGGTCCGAGAACACTAACGCAATTATCAAAAAAGCTCATCAGCGCCTCTACTTCCTGAGAAGATTACGGAGAGTCGGTTTGTCAAGGAAGACTCTCTCTAACTTCTACAGGTACACAGTAGAGAGCATGCTGACCGGTTGCATCGTGGCTTGGTTCGGCAATTTGAGCGCCCTGGAGAGGAAAAGACTACAAAAAGTAGTAAACATTGCCCAGTTCATCATCGGCTCTGACCTTCCTTCCATCGAGGGGATTTATCGCAGTCGCTGCCTCAAAAAGGCTGGCAGTATCATCAAAGACCCACACCATCCTGGCCACACACTCATCTCCCTGCTACCTTCAGGTAGAAGGTACAGGAGCCTGAAGACTGCAACAACCAGGTTCAGGAATAGCTACTTCCCCACAACCATCAGGCTATTAAACCTGGCTCGGACAAAACTCTGATTATTAATAACCACTTTCTGCTATTTGCACTTTATTAGTTTATTTATTCATGTGTGTATATATTTATATCATGGTATATGGACACATTTATCTGTTTTGTAGTAAATGCCTACTATTTTCTGTGTGCTTAAGCAAAGCAAGAATTTCATTGTCCTATACAGGGACACATGACAATAAACTCACTTGAACTTGAACTTGAACTTAACAATAGACAATATTGTTATATAGACTTAACATAATATAGATTAATGGGCCTGTCCCACTTAGGCGATTTTTCAGCGGACTGCCGGCGACTGTCAAGTTCCCGGCACTCGCCTGAGAAACTGGCAACTGGAACGGCGACTGTCAGAGTGGAACACACACACACACACAAACACATCGCTTCCTTCACCAGCACGTGTGAATTTTTTAGAAAACGCTTCCCCTGCTTACCCTGTCTAAAAAATTCACACGGTGCAAAGCCATGGTGATACAGACACACACCGCGATGAACAGGAAGGTTGCGCTATAATTAAGACAGCTAAAGCACAGTGTACGGTAAGTCCTTTAAAACAGGGTGGGGGGATGGTGGGGTTGAGTGGGGAGAAGGGGGGAGAAGGAGTGGAGATAACTTTTAAGAAGCCAGAGAAACACGGCTGTGAAGCGTATCCTTGGTTCTGAAAACTACTGCTTACCTTTTATTCCCCCAATGAGCCAATGAAATTCACTGGTCAGCACCGGCTACAACCTACGAGAACCTCCAAGAACCTTCGACCTCCTGGCAACCCACTAGGACCTGCTGGCGACCCACCTACGGCTCGAGAATTCTCGCTACTCTTCATGGCAGCTTCATTCTAGTCGCCACTAATTTTTCAACATGTTGAAAAATTCACGGCGACCATAATGAGGCCGCGACTAGTTCCTAGAATGCGGGAACTCCTCACGACCATGAAGCCGACTCCCCGGCAACCACCCGCGAACATGTGGTGACCATGTGGCGACTGCATAGTCTCCTGCAATCGCCTAAAAAGTTGCCTAAGTGGGACCGTCCATTAACATAACAATAGACTTAACATTCTGACACGTTTTTAACTCTGAATATATAGATAGCTCCTTAACAAATCGCTGATAAGGAAATCTTCAATGGCTGATGCAGAACACATCAGGATTACATGTGGTCAGCATTAATTTGATGTTTTGGATGGAAAGGATATGATTTCCACATGTCCTCTAGATTATTTCACTCACAGAGAAAGTTTAGCATACATTTACAGTGGGGGGAAAAAAGCTATTAGATACAGCAGTTGAGAAGTGACACATTTTAAATGGATCCAAACCCCTCTTGACTGAATTAGAGGGGCCAATTCTGTCCGTCCATCCTCTGTATTTCCCTGGATAGACACAGAATGTTATAATAACTCAGGCAGCATCACTAGAGAAAATGGATAGTTGATACTTCGAGTTTGACACAAAACATCACCTTTCCATTTTCTCCAGAGGCGCTGCCTGTCCCGATGAGTTACTCCAGCATTTTGTGATTATCCTTGGTATATTAAGCAACATCTGCAGTTCCTTGTTTCTACAGAGGGATTAGTTTGTCTACTTCATCGATTACCCTCAATATCCAGAAGCATCACTCCTAAACCTTCTAAATACCAGGAATACAATCCCAATTGATGTAATTTGTTACATAAGCTTTGGTATGCAAATATCATCATTACACTCACTATTTCCGTGGTCAAACTCAGCTGATATATTCAGAAATCTTGATAATACCATGGGCGTATATTCTACAATGAGCTCAGGCAGTGGGACATTAAATATGTTTCAGTATTGATGATTATTGCTTCAATCCTACTGTGTGTTCACTTTGGTACAGAAATAAAACTGAAGTGATCTTAATCATATTGCTGTCAGGTTGAATCAATAACGCCCACATTAGATCAGATTTTTGCAATTCACTTGATCTATTAATATCCCTTTGTAACATTATGCTTCCATCTACACTGCGTGCAGGGCTGTCTATCCTTACACCATCGGCCAACCTGGATATGCGACCTTCTTTCTCATTGTTTATAAATAGTTGCGAGACTATTGCAGAATCTTGCAAAAACCTGCTCGACGCAGCCTGCAAATCCGAGAGCCTCCTTATTATCTCTACCTGTAAGTTCAAATGTTCATAAGTTCATAAGTTCTAGAAACAGAATGAGGCCATTCGGCCCATTGAGTCTACTCCGCCATTGAGTCCATTCCGCCATTATTGGTCTATCTTTCCCCCTCAACCTCATTCTCCTGCCTTTGCTCCATAACCTCTTCTACCCGTATTAATCAAGAATCTGTCAATCTTCACCTTAAAAATATCCACTGACTTGGCCTCCTCAGCAGTCTGTGGCAATGAATTCCACAGATTCATCACCCTCTGATTAAAGACATTGCTCCTTATCCTGCTGCTCAGCTCATCAATAACTAGCTCAATAATTTGCCTTCAACTCTTTGAGCTTAACTTTTGCTAACAGTCTCTTCTAAAGTGAAAACTGAAAATGCTGGAGTTACTCAGCAGGTTAGGCAACTTCTGTGGAGGGACTGACAGAGCTAACGTTTCAGGTCAATGCTTTTTATCAGATAAGAGCCGACTGGTGAAAGGCATTCATATTGTATTGTCTTTGATAACTTAATATTCCCATTTTCTAGCTCATGCTATCTTCATCAACACCTTTCACTGCTCTTTGAATCCCTTCCAAAAATCAGTAATTCTAAACAAAAGTGATACTTTCTTTCTTTCCTTTTGGTAGAACTGCTGTTTTACAGCGCCAGAGCCCGGGTTCAAACCTGGCCTTGGATGCTGTCTGTTTGGAGTTTGCTCTTCTTCCCTGTGGGGTTTCCTCCGGCTGCTCTGGGTTCCTCCCACATCGCAAAGACGTGCGGGTTTGTAGGTTAATTGGCCTCTGTAAAATTGCCCCTATTGTGTAGGGAGTGGCTGCCAAAGTGGGATAATATAGAACCAGTGTGATCGGGTGATGGATGGTAGGACGAAGGGCCTCTTTCTACACTGAACATTGAATTCTCTAATTTTAAGTTAACCCTCACACCCACCCCCCTTTCTCCCCAAGACATCCCCCCTTTCTCCCCAAGACATCCCCCCTCTTCCAACCCCCCACCTCGACTCCCACCTATATATCCCTCCACTCCCGTCCCCCCTTCCTGCCAATTTCCTCCCCCTGCCATTACAACTCTTTACACCTGTCTCACACCTTCCCTCCTTTCTTATCTCTGGCCTTTGTTCCAACCATCTGCCTATCAAAACCCCCTCACCTACGTTAGTTGCTACACATTGTCCTGCCACTCCACTCTTCCAACTTTCTTCTTCCCCCTTACAATTTCAACCCAAAACATCATCTATCCGCTCGGTTCGCAATAACCAACCTGATCTCCCGGTGGCTCAGCACTTCAACTCCGCCTCCCATTCCGAATCCGACCTTTCTGTCCTGGGCCTCCATCATGGCCAGAGTGAGGACCACCGTAAATTGGAGGAGCAGCAACTTATATTTCACTTGGGCAGCTTGCACCCCAGTGGTATGAACATTGACTTCTCTATTTTCAGGTAGTCCCTATTTTCTCCTCCCCTTCTCAGCTCTCCCTTAGCCCACTGACTCCACCTCTTCCTTTCTTCTTCCCGCCCCCCCCCTTACATCAATCTGAAGAAGGGTTTCGACCCGAAACGTTGCTTATTTCCTTCGCTCCATAGATGCTGCCTCACCTGCTGAGTTTCTCCAGCATTTTTGTCTACCTTCGATTTTCCAGCATCTGCAGTTCCTTCTTAAACATCATCTATCCATGTTCTCCAGAGGTGCTGCCTGTCCCGCTGAGTTACTCCAGCACTTTGTGTCCTTTTGTGTATTAGCCAGCATCTGCAGTTCTTTGTTTCTACAATTAATCCATGACTTACGCTCTATCATAAATGCTCAAAACAAAAGACCAATTTATTTTTCACCATGCTATTCAGGAAATAATGTGGAGGGGACAATTAGAGAGGTTTGTCGAGTTAATCTAGCTTACCCATGTCACTGTTCTGCTCTGATGCTGCTACATATCACCAACGACCCGGGTCCGATTCTCACCTCCTTTGTTGACTACTTGGAGTTTGCACCTTCTCCCTTAGACTGAGTGGGGCTTCCCTGGCTGGTCCGGTTTCCTCCCATATCCCAAAGATGTGTGCGGTTGCCACTTAATTGGAACACTGTAAATTGTCTCCGGTGCATGGGAGAGTAGTAGAAACTAAAGACAATTGACGAGAATGCGGCGAAAATGAAATGGGATTTGTGTTGGATTAGTCTGAATGAGTGCTTGGTGGTCAACATGGACAAGTGGGCCGAAGGGCCAGTTTCAGTGGTATTTGACATTATAACAGTTATTACAGGAACAAAGAGCATTGCATGAGAAAGTTGCAACTTGATGCACAACTGTGACCTTGCGCCCCACTCAAGGTTTCCGTGAGGTTCCCGGAAGTTCCCGGAGGTTTTGGTCACTCTCCCTAATGGTGGAAAGTGGTTTCCGCGTAGTCGAGGCTACTTCTATGTTCCTGCGATTATTTAAAAAAATTCAAAACCGGCCTCGACAAAAAATAGGTTGCCGTTTGGTCGAAGCCAGTGGAGTGGGGTTGCTATTTACCGACAGGCAGTCGAAGGCCATCTCCTTCGCTGACCGGCCATTTTGATTGGCTCATTGGAGTTTTCAGCAAAGATCCTGGAGGATCTTTGGTTTTTAGGACCTAGAAGGTCCGCCGGAAGGTAAAATGCCCACTTTATTAAACTTCTTACAACTGTCTCCACTGCTTCTCCCCCCCCCTTCTCTCCCCTTCTCTCCCCTTCTCTCCCTCCCTCCCGCGCTCTCTAAAGGACTTACCGTGCTCTGTGGCAGCCGTTTACCTTCCTCTTCATCGCACAGACAACGCTCCTCCGCTGTCCCTGGCCCCCACCTTCGCGATGTGTTAGTGTGTGTGTGTGTGTGTGTGTGTGTGTGTGTGTGTGTGTGTGTGTGTGTGTGTGTGTGTGTGTGTGTGTGTGTGTGTGTGCGGTCGGCAGCAAAGTTCCTGTAGGATCTTTGGTCAGTAGATGCAGCTCACGCTTCGGTCGAGGCTTTCCAGGCAAGTGACCAAAACCTCTGGCGACTCATGGAAACCTTGGGTGGGGCGCAAGGTCACCAGAGTTCAGGTTTCCTAAGTGGGACAGGGGCATTAGTTCACTTTCCAGAGTAATATATAACAACACTGAAATGGTCACAATAAAATCATTGCACTATGCTATGTTCATGTTTATGGAAGTAGAGAGCAGTCCTGAGCTACTATCCACCTCATTGGAGACTCTCGGACTATCTTTGATCGTCTTTACTGGATTTGATCCTGCACTAAATGTTACTCACGTTATTCCCTTTATCATGTATCTGTACACTGTGGATGGCTCGATTGTAATCATGTATTGTCTTTCCACTGACTGGTTAGCACGCAACAAAAGCTTTTCATTGTTCCTCGGTACGCGTGACAATAAACTACATAACGCAATCAAATTTCTGAGCTGAATTGCCCAAAATCTTTTACGTGAAAAAAGATATTTAAAGTTTTAATAATTGAGCAGTGTGTTAAAAATAGCATAGAGTAACGACATGTAACAGGAAGAGATTAATATTACAGAATATCCCCGAGAACACAAAAGTTTGTGCATGGTAAAAATTAACCTTCAGCAAAAGCTTGTAAACAACGTCATAAAATGTGTTCAAAGGTTCAGACTGTAAATGAGCTTTAAAACTCACCCATATGCATCACGCATTGTTGTGGCACCCTGAGGTAAATTCCGAAACATGGAAACATCTTCTAAGATGCCTTGTAGAACGCATTTTATTGGGATGCATCACAGCATGGTTTGGGAACATCCAAGACCACAAGAAATTGCAGCCCAGACTATCATTTGGATACAAACCAACCTCCCTTCCACTAACTCTATTTGCACTTCATACTGCCTCGGCAAAGCCAGCAGTATAATCAAGGATGGATATCACTCGCTCTTCTCCCCTCTGCCATCAGGTATAGGGGTATAGGTGAAAATGCACACCTCCAGTTTCAAGGAGAGTTTATTCCCACCTGCAGTCAATCAACTGAACCATCCTATCAACAAGTAGAGAGTGGTCCTGAGCTACTATCTACCTCATTGTAGATGCTCGGACTATCTTTAATCGGATTTCACTGGACTTTATCTTGCAGCAAACATTATTCCTTTTTATCATGTATCTGTGCACTGTAGATCATCTTTTCGATCGTCTTTGTGATCGTCTTTTGCCGCTGACAGGTTAACACAGCTTTTCGCTGTACCTCAGCACACGTGACAATAAACAAAACTAAAGGAATATCTATGTTAGAGCATAGAACAGTACAGCACGAGAACAACCCCTTCGGCCCACAATGTCCGTGCCGAACATGATCCCAATGCCATCATTTATATACCAGCCAAAACCCGTATCCCTCCATTCCTTGCATATTCATTTAGCCATCAGGTGGACCTGAACATTTCCACGAATCTTGGAATGCAAGGTGCTATCCAGTCTCGGAAAATAGATCACTGCTCACAAGCATCACATCATTAATTTTGGGACCCCTTGTTAGGTGTGAATGAGTTGATGCATTTCTAACATCACAAGAGTGAGGGACTGTCTCGCTTGACGATTTTTTCGGCGACTTCCGGCGTCATATCAGTGTCGCCAAAAGATTTTGACCATTTCAAAATCCAGCTGCGACAAAAAAAAATTTGCGGCACTTGAAAAGACACCGCGCACCGCATCACATCGCATCACGCCGCAAATTTTTCGGTGTCCTGATACGTCAGTCAATTATGCCGGCAGTCGCCGAAAAAATTACCAAGTGGGATAGGCCCTTGAGTATCCTTCAGAAATATTTTGGTGCTCAAGCATTTTCACCACAATTTGAAAGGGACGTGAAGGGTGGTATATAAATGCAAATTGTTTTCTGCTAGTTTCCAATATAATCTGCACAGAAACAGTTGAGGAAACCCTCCACAGATGCTGCCTGACCTCCTGAGTTCTTCCAAATTCCAGCACTGCAGTTCCATGTGTCTCTTTAAGTAAAAAAAAGAAATCTGCTAAACTGTTTTGATTCCTCTACTACTTCCACCTTTAGACCATTAGATGATAACAACTTCTGCCAGGATAACAACGCTTTTGATACCATCTAACCTGGTCATTGAGTTTTGGTAGTAAACACAGCCCACATCCTGCACAAACCCTTTATCTTACATTCATATGCAGGCATTTTAGTAACAGTCATAAGAGGAATTATTTTTAAATTCTTTGAAATGCCACTAAGATATCTGCTCCAACCACCACCCACAGCAGTGTGTTCCAGGCACAAACCGCCCTCTGTGTAAAAATGTTAACCCGCATATCTCCTCTACACTTTGCCCATCTAACCTTAAAGAATATGCCCTCTAGTATTTGATTTTTCAATCCAGGGAAAAAGATTCTGACTTTCTATCCTGTCTATGCCTCTCATAATTTTATATATTTCTATCAGGATTCCCTGTAATCTCAAGCATTCCAAATAAAACAATCCACGTCTTTCCAACCTCTCCCTGTTGTTCATTCCCCCCTAATCTAGACACCATTCTGGTAAACCTGCTCTGCACCATTTCCAAAGTCTCCACATCCTTACGGTAATGGGGCAACCGGAACTGCGCACGATACTCCAAATACGGCCTTACCAAACTCCCAAAAAGCTGCAGGAAAAATGTTCCTGATGTCGGGGAAGTCCAAAACTAAGGGTCACATTTTAAGAATAAGGGGTCGGCCATTTAGGACTGAGATGAGGAAAAACTTTTTTACCTAGGGAGTTGTGAATCTGTGGAATTCTCTGCCACAGAAGGCAGTGGATGCCAAATCACTGGATGTTTTCAAGAGAGAGTTAGATTTAGCTCTTAGGGCTAAATGAATCAAGGGATATGGGGAAACAGCAGGAACGGGGTACTGATTTTAGATGGTCTGCCATGATTATATTGAATGGCTCGAAGGGCCGAATGGCCTACTCCTGCAACTATTTTTCTACGTTTCTATGTTACTACATGAAATGTTTATATTTATTTACATCATCTCTCCCTACACAATTTCAAATATCCAGCAAGTATGTCACATCACAGGAAAGTGGAACTTAAAACTACCCCAAAATAAATCAGATTTTGGTAAAAAAAATATTGAATACACTCACATGTGAATGACTCTAAAATCTTTTCAGCGGCAAGTTTTAATGTGCAAATCAATGTTATATTAATCAGTTCTGACAGATTTGCAACCTGGTTGGTTTAATTGGCTTCATCTATCTGCGGCCCCCCCCCCCCCCCCCCTTTAAATGATTGATTAATAAAAGTGACAGTCTCCTGACCCAGACAATAAAATGGATCTTTCTTTCAAAGCTTGAAAGCCGAGAAGTAGACTGAAAAAAGGACTGTTTTCTTAAATGTTGGCTTGTGCTTTAGTACGTGTCTGAGATTTTAATAGATGAAGATGTGAGTTATATCGGAGAGAGCTGTGGAAAGAGACAGGCAAATACTGGAGATTTTTCTCACAGGATCCAGTTTATACAACAATAATGCTTTAAATCAAAATGAGTTTAGAGTCAGTTAAGTTAAGGGAGCAATGTTCTGTCAGATGGGAGAGAATCAAAATTAATTCCCAGTTCATAGCCAGGTCAGCTAATCTCAGATGGATAGTGATGAAGAACTACTCTGACCCCACCACCCCTGAAATGAGAGGGACAATTTATATGGTATTCTTTATATCCATTTTTGAACAACCCAAAGCTCTAAATATCCAGTGAATAACTCTTGAAGAATATCCGCTGCTGTAATATAGGAACACCAATTTGCAGGCAGTAAGGTCCTACATACAGCAATGTGATGGAGATCTGTATGATAGTATTTTTCCTCAACTACCTCCTCCAGCTCACTCCATACACCCACCACTCACTTTGTGTAAAGAAAGTTACTCCTTAGGCTCCTATTAAATCATGCCCCATCTAAAGTAGTCCCACCTGCCTGGTCTTCGCCCATATCCCTCTAAACCTACCCTATCCATGTACCCGTCTCTCCATGTATCTTTCTTAAACAATGCAATATTACCTGCCTCA
Organism: Amblyraja radiata; assembly: GCF_010909765.2. Taxonomy (NCBI): domain Eukaryota; kingdom Metazoa; phylum Chordata; class Chondrichthyes; order Rajiformes; family Rajidae; genus Amblyraja; species Amblyraja radiata. Next base: position 26,284,168 of record NC_045978.1, on the reverse strand, counting down.
ACTACCTCCTCCATACACCCGCCACCCTTTGTGTAAAAAAGTTATCCCTCAGGTTCCAATTAAATCTATCCCCCCTCACCTTAAACCTATGTCCAACCTGGTTCTCAATTCCACCAACTCTGGGCAAAAGATGCTGTGCATTTACCCTATCTATTCTTCTCATGATGTTGTACAGCCAAAACATGGCAGCCAGCGCCTACATGTGTAAATATGCAAAAAGAATGTCACTCTGCAGTTGCACAGGCGACAAATAAACCCCCATTGAACCGCTGACAATCTCAGCACGATCGCAGCCCAGAAAGAGGAGACTATGTGGTCTGACAAATGAACGGCAAGGACTTTGGAGTGGTTTGACAACATGTTTGTGAAGTGCTTTTGAAAGAGGTCATAAACTCATTTTCTGTGCCCAGAGGGATAGGAGCATACTGGTTATCTGAGAAAAGTTCTTATCTTAACCATCGTCAAGAAAGGAAGCAAGAGTGATTGTGCATACACACAAAATTCTGGTGTAACTCAGCGGGACAGGCAGCATCTCTGGATAGAAGGGATGGGTGATGTTTCAGGTCGAGACCCTTCTACAGACTGAAATCCAGTCAGACCCAGTCTGAAGAAGGGTTTCGACCCGAAAAGTCACCCATTGCTTCTATCCAGAGATGCTGCCTGTCCCGCTGGGTTACTCCAGCATTTTGTGTCTATCTTCGTTGTAAACTAGCATTAGCAGTTCCTTCCTACGCAAGTGTGATTGTACTATTAACGGAGGGAACTCTATGCTATCTTTCACAATGAGTCATTGCAATGATCTCCCTGAATGGCTGAAGATGTGCTTTCAATGTTGCAAGGCACTGTTCATTCAGCAAGGGATACAATGCATGTGGCGTGCCTAATAGAGGGCAAGGTCACTGCTGTTGGTCATTTGGGGTGTTGACCTTTAAGTATCGTTAGCCATCCATCAAGAGGTTCAACGGAGGTGACATTTATAACATGAAAAATGCAAGAAAATATATATATCAACATCTTGCTATGACCTTTCACATCTCACAAAATACGTCAGCTCTGTCAAGCAAGATGGATTGCAAAGGATCATTCTCAAATTTGGCCATTCTCAGAAATGTGGTACCACTCTATATCTGCTACCTGCAAACTGTGACCCTAACCACCAAGTCCACCACAGATCGGATTCCAGAGCAGAATGTGTTCAGGCAAGGAAAAGTGTATCATCGCACAAAGGTTATTTTCAGTCTTCCTCATAACAGTGATCCATCTCATGTTGACCAATTCCCCATTAGAGTTTACTGTCTGTGTAGGTAATTGTTCAACCTTTGCAATCTCCACTCCAGAACCAAGTTCACTCCTATCTCAGTCACTGAAGTTTAAGACGTAAATGATGCTTGCATATGTGCACACCCAGAGGCTGAATTCCTCAATGTTTCCTTCACTCAAGTCCATTGGTAGATGTCCTCACACTAAACATCTGACGGACAAAGGTCTTTGTTGAACCTGCACACCACCAGCCCCCCAACAATCAAGAACCATGACGAGATATTGGAAAGTGAAGATTCTCTTTAATGATCTTGATGGCCACCTCTTAGCAAAGGTAGACATCAATAACGATAATTATATCCACCTACAAAGCGTAAGCACAGCCTTTGGGTGCCCAAGGAGAAGATACTCAGTCAAGACACCAAACGAGGTTTACTAAGCAACATTGACCTTGCCCTCTAATGGGGACATCACCTCCATGGTACCTCGTGTTAGACGGATGGTACATTGCAACTTTGTGACTTTGAGAAGGTATCTCCCACTAATCTGCAGTAGATACCTCAAAGCATGAAATGTACCACCAGTGCCGTCTGCGTACACTCTTGCAATCCCTTTGGCAGGATAGGTGTGAGAACAAACTTGCTCTGCCAGCCAACAACCCCATCAAGGTCCTCACCACACTGAACCAGCTCCAGTGAATGGACCATATCACATACCTCAATGCTTTAGGGTCACACAGTGGTGCAGCTGTAGAGTTGCTGCCTTACAGCGGGGGAGACCTGGGTTCAATCCCGACTATGGGTGCTGTCTGAATGGAGTTTGTACGTTCTCCCTGTATCCTGAGTGAGTTTTCGCCGAGATCTTCGGTTTCCTCCCACACTCCAAAGACGTACAGGTTTGTAGGATAATTGGCTTGGTATAGGTGTAAATTGTCGCTAGTGTGCGTAGGACAGTGTTAATGTGCGGGGATTGCTGGTCGGTGTGGACTCGGTGGGCTGAAGGGCAGGTTTCCATGCTGTATCGCTAAAACTAAAGCTAAAATCTAAAAGCCTGCCTGACATCGGAGTCGCAAATTAAGCTGTCTACACATGGCAAGGGTTTTTCAGGAGAACAGGAAAAAAAAATACATTCTCAAAGTCACCATGGAAGTAGGTAAAATCGTCACTGGACTAGGAGAGTCTGTGTTCCATGACCACTCAAAATGGAGCAACCAAAAAGGCACTGAGCTTGCATCTCTCCAACTGGTACACAATGAGGACAAATGGAAAACAGAAAGAGGAGTTTACATTATCCCAAATAACCTTGGCCCATCAAGCATCATCCAGAGCATCGCTGGAGAACATGGATAAGCGTTTGAAGAAGGGTCTCCACCCGAAAAACATCACCTATTTATTTTCTCCAGAGATACTGCCTAACCCGCTGAGTTACCCCAGCATCTATCTTCAACATCATCTATCCCTGAATCTACTGATGTCCAGCTACCTTGGAATCAATGGAAGTGACAGTGTGAACTGTGAAGAGGATGTTAGGAGGTTGCAGGGTGACCTGGACAGGTTAAGTGAGTGGGTAGATGCGTGGCAGATGCAGTATAATATAGATAAATGTGAGGTTATCCACTTTGCCGGCAAAAACAAGGGGGCAGATTATTATCTCAATGGGGTTAGATTAGGTAAGGGGGAGGTGCAGCGACACCCGGGTGTCCTTGTACACCAGTCACTGAAAGTTGGCGTGCAGGTACAGCAGGCAGTGAAGAAAGCTAATGGAATGTTGGCCTTCATAACAAGAGGATTTCACTATAGGAGTAAAGAAGATCTTCTGCAGTTGTATAGGGCTCTGGTGAGACGACATCTGGAGTATTGTGTACAGTTTTGGTCTCCTAATTTGAGGAAGGACATCCTTGGGATTGAGGCAGTGCAGCGTAGGTTCATTAGATTGATCCCTGGGATGGCGGGACTGTCATATGAGGAAAGATTGAAAAGACTAGGCTTGTATTCACAGGAGTTTAGAAGGATGAGGGGGCATCTTATAGAAACATACAACATTATAAAAGGACTGGACAAGCTAGATGCAGGAAAAATGTTCCCAATGTTGGGCGAGTCCAGAACCAGGGGGCCACACACAGTCTTAGAATAAAGGGGAAGCCATTTAAGACTGAGGTGAGAAAAAACGTTTTCACCCAGAGAGTTGTGAATGTGTGCCACAGAGGGCAGTGGGGGCCAAGTCACTGGATGGATTTAAGAGAGAGTTAGATAGAGCTCTAGGGCTAGTGGATCAGCCATGATCACAATGAATGGCGGTGCTGGCTCGAAGGGCCAAATGGCCTCCTCCTGCACATGTTTTCTATGTCTATGTCTATATCTATGTCTATGAAAAGGAAGTAAGTCACTCTTAACCTCAGGGAATGTTTAAGAAGAAATACCTTTCACACAAATACCTTTCCAATTACATGTACCAATCCTCTTCCAGTAGTCCTTCAACCTCTTGTCCTTTACCCACCTACCCCCAACTCACATTGAATCTTGTAGAAACAATGAACTGCAGATGCTGGTCTACCAAATAAAGGCACATAATGCTTGAGTAACAACAGGTCAGGCAGCATCGCTGGAAACATGGACAGATGACGATTCGGGTCAGGGCCCTTCTTCAGACTGAGCCATGACAGTTTCTGCCTTAATCTCTACATGAATTCCATGGCTTTGCATGGCAAATGTCTCTCCCTCTCTGTTCCATATCTATCATACTTATTATCATCCGTTGATCCTGGCTGCTGGAAAAAACAATTTGTATCTATTCCCTCTCAGTCTCTCATAATTTTAAATATATCTGTTAAAACATCTGATAAATTGACATTGATTGAATGAGAAAAAGGATCCGAAATTTACAAGCCTTACAGCTTCTTTGTTGCTCTTTTTCGCAGCCAGTATTTTAGCAAATCTGTGTTGTGTCTTCTGTAAAACCTTAATATCCTTCCTGTAATGTAGAGCCTGAAACTGCACACAATACTCGAAGTGAGGTCACTTCAAGGTCTTATTCACTCATCATTATCAGTTAGCTTTTACATTCCGTACCTCTCGAGATAAAATCTAGAATTGTACTAGTCTGCAGGAAAAATAAAGTCTGCTTGCAAGCCGGCTACGGCACCTTCCAAGTGTAAGGGAGAAATGGGGGGGGGGGGGGGCGAGGGGGCAGAACAATCATGGGCTTTTGCTAGTAAGACAGATATTAATTGAAAAATGGATCCACTTCAATTGAGGTCACATTGTTCATAGTATTCAGTTGGTCTGAATCTGTTCTTTCGAAACTATTCTCTTGCTTTCACCTTGACATCACTTTATGTGCCTTAAGAACATAAAATAAAACACAGGAAGAGGCCATTCAGCCCCCTGTGCCTGTCCTATCATTCCATTAGATCATGGCTGATCTTTTCCCACACCACCATTTTCCCTGCACTTATGCCTCATGCCTCTATTCGCATTATAACCAAGAGTTCAAAAAAACTATTGATCCCTAATGTTGTTTCTCAAAACCAATGCTAAGATTCTGTCTGCTGCCAGTTTAGTTCTCCATTCCATTCTCACGTCTTTAAAGTGGGTGTTTGACACTTATGAATCTGAAGAGTGGTCCCGACCCAAATCGTCGCTGATCCATGTTCTTCAGAGACGCTGCCTGACCTGTTGAGTTACTCCAGCACTTGGTGGGGTTTTTTCATGTAAACCAGCACCGTTACTTGTGTCTATGTTGTCACTTTTGCCATATGGCTCAACCTATGTTGGGTCAGAACACCCATTTCATATTTCGGATACAATCCAGACAAAATATTACCAATTCATTAAATTCTTTTGTTCAAGTTCAATTTATGGTGAATATAAAATCAGTAAGATCAAGAAGTTTTAGAAAATTATTGTCTTTTATATTGCTACACGCACTGTGGTATGTTTTAGTAATCTGGTAGCATTTATTAATGCAGATATAAGATTGGTTTAACTGAACAGTAAGTCATATTTAATATTATCCTGAGGCCTTGACTGCTGGAAAAAAGATAATTTCAGTCTGGTCTCTCCTATTCATTCATTATATTAAAGGGAGTTTCAACAGAGTAAGCAACCTGAATGTGGCAAGCTAATAATTGACAAGTACTTTATAAAACTAAGAATTATTTAATTATTTCATTAGTATATAATAAATGTGTGTCGAAAGGAACTTCAGATGCTGGTTAATACTGAGGATAGACACAAAGTGCTGGAGTAAATCAACGTGCCAGGCAGCTTCTCTGGTGAAAAAAGTCCCCCAACTTTGAAGAAGAATCCTGACCCGAAACGTCACCCATTCTTTTTCCCGAGTGTTTTAAATAATATTTAAATATGTGGGTGGCATAGTGGTGCAGCTGGTAGAGTTGCTGCCTCTCAGTACTGGAGACCTGGGTGCTCTGGTATCTCTCCACATCCCAAAGATGCGGGGGGGTTGTAGGCTAATTGGCCTTTGTAAATTGCCCCTAATGTGTAAGGAGAGGGAATCTAGGGTGACATGGACCAAGTGTGAATTGGTGATCGGTGGAAGGCGTGGACTCGGTGGGCCGAAGGGCCTGTGTCCATGCTGTATCTCTTAACTAAATTGAACTAAACTAAAAAAGCTTAATTTTAAAAGTATCCTCGAAAGTCTCCGGACAGATGCTGAAATTGGAATACAAAACTGAAACAATGGTACAGCATTGCCATTCCTGTAATCCTCTGAAAACATTCCTGGAGTTAGAATTTGGTGAAATGATGGTCAGATCATCTGCAATATTCTCTCTCGTTTTGTTTTAACATCCTTCTTCTAAATCAAAATTGCCTCTTATGTTTTTCTTCCACAGTTACCTAAAACTAAACTGACAGAATGCTTAAGAAACTACTGCAGATGCTGGATAAACCAAAGGTAGACAAAAATGCTGGAGAAGCTCAGCGGGTGAGGCAGCATCTATGGAGCGAAGGAATAGGTGACGTTTCGGGTCAAGACCCTTCTTCAGACTGATGCGGGGTGGAGGGGGGGTGGGGGGGTGGGGGGGGGCGGGATGCTTGTATGTTCCTGATCGCCCCATTACTGGAAGGATGTGGGAGGTGCTGCCTGGATTAGGGAATATTAGCTAAAAGGAAAGATTGGACAAACTTGGATTGTTTTCTCTGGAGGTTGAGGGGAGACTGATAGAAGTATATAAAATTATGCGAGGCACAGCTAGGGAAGACAGTCAGAAATGTTTTCCCAGGGTAGAAATGTCAAAGACTGGAAGGCGTAGCACTAAGGCGAGAGGAGCAAAGTTGAAAGAAGATGTGCAGAGTAAGTTTTTTTTATACTGATTGGTGGGTGCCTGGAACGGCAGCCAGGCCTGGTTGTGGAAGAAGATAAAATAGCAGCATTTAAAAGGCTTTTAGGTAGGCACGTGGATGTTAATCGTTCATAAGTTACAGGAGCAGAATTAGGCCATTCGGTCCATCAAATCTACTCCGCCATTCAATCATGGCTGATATATCTTTCCCACTCCACCCCATTTTCCTGCCTTCTCCCCATGACCCCTGACTCCCGGGTGCTAGATGACAACCAGGGAATGCAGGGATATGGATCTCAAGCAGGCAGAGGCGATTAGTTTGACTTTGAATCATGTTCAGCGCAGACATTGTGCGCTGAAGAACCTGTTCCTGTGCTGTACTATGTCTATGTCTGCCATGCACGGAAGGGGTTTAATCCATTAGAATAGGTGCACACTCTGAGCCTGGATGTAGCTCTTGAGTTCCCCACCAGAGTGAGGGTTCCTAGCTCCATGTGCCTAAGATAACAGGACTGTGGCAATTAGACAGTGTACCAAATGACTGAGATACACAGACCATCAGAGAACAAACTAAATGTGTAGGAAGGAACTGCAGATGCTGGTTTAAACCGAAGAGAGACGCAAAAAGCTGGAGTAACTCAGCGGGTCAGACAGCATCTCTGGAGAAATGCAATAGGTGACATTTCGGGTCTAAAGAAGGGTCTCAACCTGAAACGTCACCCATTCCTTTTCTCCAGAGATGCTCTCTGACCCGCTGAGCTACTCCAGCTTTTTGTGTCTACCACCAGAGAACAAGGTCCTCTAACTTCCCTTTTCACTCCAAGTTTCAAATACTGCACTGACTCAAAACCCACCATGTCCCATTGCACAATAGTTTCAATGAATCAAGTGTCACGTGTAGGATGCATCTATGTGTCAAATGCTGATGATTAATACCTTCCATCTGGAGTGATTGTGTGGCTAGTATGATGAAAACATGGCTTATGCATCATTACTAATGGCGCTTCTAAAAACAGAAGTGTGGCTGGATTCAATGAATTTCCAGCTGTGTTCCTATCATTTTTTTTTTTTTGCCTTTGTGACAAAGAGAGCTGTTACAGGAGCTAAAATACACATCAGCTCCACTCGTACAGATGCAGCTCAGAACGGGAGAAAACATAGATTGAATGGTGGGGCGGCACAGTGGCGCAGCGGTAGAGTTGCTGCCTAACAGCGCCAGGGACCCAGGTTCAATCCTGACCATGAGTGCTGTCTGTACAGTGTTTGTACGTTCTCCCCATGAACATGTGGGTTTTCTCCAGGTGCTCCGGTTTTCTCCTACTGTCCAAAAACATACAGGGTTGTAGGTTAACTGGCTTTGGTAAAATTGTAAATTGTCCCTAGTGTGTAGGATAGTGTTAGTGTGCGGGGATCGCTGGTTGGTGCAGACTCAATGGGCTGTTTCTGCACTGTATCTTTAGACTTTAGACTTTGGAGATACAACATGGTAATTGGCCTTTTAGCTCACCAAGTCTGCACTGACCAGTGAGCATCCAGTGAATGAGCACTATCCTACACACTGGGGACAATCTTTTCAACTTACTGAAGCCAATTAACCTACAAACCTGTACATCTTTGGAGTGTGGGAGGAAACCGGAATTCCCGGAGAAAGCCCATGTGGTCACATGGCGAACATACAAACTCCATACAGACAGCCCCGGCAGTCAGGATCGAACCCGGATATCTGCCGGCGTAAGGCAGCAACTCTACCGCTGCACCACTGTGCTGCACCACCATTCACTCTGTGTTTTCTCTCATTCTGAGCTGCATCTCTACGAGTGTAACCGAACTAGCTCATGCCTTCCACAGATGGCACATAATTTACCAAATTGTGGACGATGACTGTGAAATGTCAAGGAAAATCCTTGAAGTGTCTGCCTGTCCCCTTCCCATGGTAAATTAGAAATATTTCAAGATATTTATTCAACCAGCATCATTTTCATGATTAATTGTATCCCAAGGCATTGCATAGCATTGACTCAGTGGTAGTACTTTTATCCCCATTTGTGCTTTCAAATCCCTGTTAAGGGACAGTGCTCATTATGTAGGCCAATATTTCTTTTATAATACTGAGACAAAGTAAATAGGAGCAGGATCAATCCACTCAGTCGATCCTTCAAGCCCGCTCAGTCATTCAATGTGAACATGGCTCATCCTCTCTCTCCTCATACTTTTGATGTCTAGAAGTGTATTTCCTTAGAACATTGAGCATAGAACAGCACAGCACAGGATAAGGCTCAGGGTGTGCATCTATACTGATGGATTAACCATTCGTTCCATGCGTTCTCCTTGTAATCATGTGGGATTACACCGGATGCGGTTTCCACCTGCACTCCAAAGAAATACAGGTTTGTAGGTTAATTGGCTTCTGCAGATTGTAATTCGGCCCCAGTGTGCAGGATAGTACGAGTGCACAGGGTGATCGCTGGTCGCCGCAGATTTGGTGGGTTTTCTCTAGGTGCTAAGGTTTCGTCCCACGTTCCAAAGACGTGCAGGTTTGTAAGTTAATTGGCTTCGATAAATTGTCCCTCGTGTGTGGGACAGAACCAGTGTACGGGGTGATCGCTCGTCGGTGCAAACTCCGTGCAAACTCGGTGCAAACTCCGTGCGCCAAATTGCCTGTTTCTACGCTGCACCTCTAAATGAAACTAAACTGAATAATGGTTAAACCAATCTCATCTGCCTGCCTGTGAATCCAGATCCAGATGCATCTGACTGTGTACCTTATCTGTGCCTCTCATAGTTGTATATACTTCTGTCAGGTTTCCTTTTAAAACATGTTCAATAACCTGCCCTCCACACCCTTCTATGGTAGAGCACTACAACAGGTTCCCAATATTCCTCCATGTGAAATATTGCTCCTCATCTCACTTATCTTACCCTGAATAATGATTTTAATGAGCTTGATTAAGGCCCCACACAGCCAGGTAAAAAATATTCCCCACATCTGTGCGGTGGAGAGGCAGTGATGCAGTAATAAATTAAATTAAACTAAACTAAACGGCCCGAAACATTGCCTATTTCCTTCGCTCCATAGATGCTGCTGCACCCGCTGAGTTTCTCCAGCATTTTTGTCTACCTTCGATTTTCCAGCATCTGCAGTTCATTCTTAAACTATGTCTAAATGAGATGCAATGTATCCTTATGTGGTAGAGGTACAGAAGTGTGAAAACGCATACCTCCAGATTCAGGGACAGTTTCTTCCCAGCTGTTATCAGGCAACTGAACAGTCCTCTCACCAGCTAGTGTGCAGTCCTGACCACCCATCTGCCTTATTGGAGACTTTTGAACGATCTTTAATCGAACTCTAACTAGCACCAAATAATATTCCCTTTATTCTGGATCTGTACACTGTGGACGGCTTGATTTTAACCATGTATAGTCTACAGGTTGAATGGATAGCACGCAACAAAAAAGCTTTTCACTGTACATCGGTACACGTGACTAGGATAAAGTCAACTAAGCATTCAAACTCGTAAAGGATATCGTTGGAAAGAGAAATTATTGCAATCAGTAGAGACATTTAAAAAAGTCTTGATTACAGATGTCAGGGGTAATGGGGAAATGGCAGGAGAATGGGGTTGAGAGGGAAAGACAGATCAGCCATGATTGAATGGCAGTAGACTAGACGGGCCGAATGGCCTAATTCTGCCATTTATGAACATGAAAACATATATGATTTATGAACATGAAAACATTTGTGGGTAATTTGGCAAAGCCACAGAAAGTACAATTTAAAAAATATTTTTAATGCATACAGTGATTAGTGTCTGGAATACATTAACAGGTGTGGTCGTGAAGCAAGATTCAATTACAGCTTTCACAGAGCTCAATAGGTAACCAAGGGAAAATAATTTGCTAGATTATAAAGAGAGGATGGGGAGGAAGATTAGCTGAGTTGCTCTTACATAGAGATAGTAGATTCAATGGATTAAACGGCCTTCCTTCTCTCAATGATTGCCATGCTCGCTCATGCACTAAAGTTCTTTTCTACATGAGGGGTCCATGTGTGGTTTGGGAATTTTCTTTGCGCTTCCTTCCTCCCCGGCTGCAACAGTCAAGGAGCATCTTCAATCTGCACGGACGTCTGGTAATGCAAACGTGGAAATACAGCTGGTCCCCTTCCATCTGTCACTGAGATTCTGGTCGCTTGCAAGGCGAAGAGTATAATAAGGAATATTAAGAAGAGTGATTGAAGAGAACTGCTGAAAATGACAGGTTAGGGAACTTCATGCATATTGATGAGGAACTTTAAGAAATCCATAATTCAGTTAATCTTTTAACTTGCCATTAAAGAAGCAATGCTTGAATTATCAAGGATTTGAACCTGACTCTCATTTCTATAATTTAGCATGGAGCAGTTAGGAAATCAGTTAAGATATAAGCATCATGGCCATTTTAGTGTAATCCCACTCAATCTTCCCCCTTTGGCTCTGTTTTTGCAGTAAAACCCATTTTTCCGTCCAGTTACAAAATTGCATTGTCTTTTACAGCTGAACGTAGCTGAAGCAACTGACCGGAATGCAAGGGTTTGATGATCAGGGCAAAGGAACGGGGTCAGACTCCATGTTGGAGTTGGGTTGGGGATGGTTGGGGGCTCTCGAGATGGCGCGCCTACAGTGTGGGCTAAAGCTGTCACATCTGCAAAACCCAACAAGATTGTTGTGAAGTAGAACTTGAATTTGATTTAGTTTTTTGGCCAACGATCGCCGGTGATTTATGGTATGAGAAGGGAAGTGTCATCCAACAGATGGTATTCAGCTACATGGGATAACGCTGATCTCTCTCTGGTTTTAATGACCACACCTGGAGCGAAAACGCAGGATGCACAGCAGGCAACCATGCAATAGACAAATTCTTGCACGATCGAGGAAGTCCTGGAAATCCACAATGGACAAGAACCATGGAGGATTCTACAAAGGCCGAAGCTATGAGTAGAATAAACACACTCCCTCCTTCTCTCGGGGGTGATGTGCTTTAACTTTGTTCAGGTTTCCACTTGTGAGGGAAGATTAACTAAAGATCATAAAAACGTGACAATCACCAATAAATCCAATTGGGAATTGAGAAGGAATTACTTTTTCCAGAAACCAGTTAAAACTTAGAACCTGGTGCCACTTGAGGCTAACACAACTTGAGGCTTGAGTCTAGCACAAGACATGTGACATAAGAGGTATCTTGGAATCGAGGAGCAGAGGTCACATGTTTAAGTTGAAGGGGAAAAGATTGAATAGGAATCTAAGGGAACTTTTTCACATAGGTGTATGGAACGAGCTGCCAGAGGAGATAGGTGAGGCAGGGCTATCGCAACATTTAAGAAACAATTAGACAGGTACATGGATAGGACATGTTTAGAGGGATATAGGCAGGCAGGTGGGACTAGTGTAGATAGGACATGTTGGCTGGTGTGGGTAAGTTGGGCTGAAGGGCCCGCTTCCACGCTATATGACTCTATGACTGTAGTTAGGAAAGTGAGTTGCCACACAATTCAACCAGTTTACTCCACTGGTCAATAAAGTAAAGGCTGATTTTGTACTCTTGGTTCCAGTATTCAGAAGTCAATCGATCTCGGTCTTGAATTTAAGGAATGCCAATATCTACATCCAACGGAAGATGCTTGAAAATGTGGAATCCATAAAGTGAGAAAGTAATTCATAAATCCAGTGACGAATTTTACGGAAAATATTTTGCCCGGAGAATGGTCAGAATGTGAACTCCTCACCCCATGGAATCATTGGGAAGTTGAACAAGCATGCAAGGGATACTGTCTCATGATAGGAAGCATGACTCCAGAGCCAAGAGCGTTTATTTGTCATATGTACCACATTGAAATAATACAATTCTTACTTGTAGCAGCACAACAGGTTTGTAAATACAGTACTCAATAGATAAAAAAACAAGAAAAAATTTAATAAATTTTAAAAAAAGCAAAAAAAAAACAAAAGCCTAAAGTCCCGAGTGCAACCAAGACAATTCATAGTTCAACGTTTAGTTGGTATTTGTAGTGTTCCACAGTCTGATGGTTGTGGGAAGAAGCTGATCCTGAACCTGGAGGTCACAGTTTTCAGAGTTCTATACGTTCTTCCCGATAACAGGAGTGAAATGAGTGCATGGTCAAAGTGGTGTGGATCGTTGAAGATGATGGCCGCCTTTTTGAGGCAGGGCCTCCTATTGATCCCTTTGATGGTGGGGAGGTCAGTACTCGTGATGGACCGGGCAGTGTCCACCAGCTTTTTCAACCTCTTTCATTCCTGGGCTTAGAGCAGTTTAGTCACAGGGCCTGCTTTGGCATTATAGATTCTATATTTCTTTTAAATCATCAATCCTTTTAACTATTGCTATGTTGGTGTTATAGTAAATGCACGCACAATGTGGCAAAATGAGTAACGGTTAAAACTGAGTATAATGGGATAATATACTTGTCAGATATTGCCTTATACTTCTTAAAAGCAGTGGGACATACTGGCAGATTCATCAACATGTTTGTCAGAGAACTCTTGTAAAGCAGTGCGTAAGTGTTCATTCGAGACCATGTACTTGTTAAGTCATTTTTCCAAAGTGTACAGTTTTATGCGTATTACAGAGGATTTAGTGACAGCTGTTACCAATCAAATCGATGACACAGATCCAACAAAGCCTTATGTGAATGGAAAATCAGCTCTGATAATATGGATGCCTGTTTCATATGCCATCAACTCTTCTGAAGTTCCTCCATTTGAGACCATGTGGAACCCTGGCATCTCTTCAATACTATTTTTAACGCAAGCATAACTCTTTGTTACTTTCCAGGTTCAGCCACAAATCGTAACTAGAAGCAGGTGATATCATAATAAGAAATATATTATCTGACTTCCCACAAGAGTTCTAACCCCATCCAGTATTTTTAAATGCAGAGAATAGACTATAATCGGAGCATATGGGATTGATAGGCCACATCTCTCCTGTACTGCTGGGTAGCTGATTTTAGTCCAAGGTCAATACTGGGTATCACCCTGGGTCTGGGGTAATGACAAGTAATTAGGAAGGCTAATGGAACACTATTGGAAGGAAGATGGCGTTTAGGAGAGAGGAAATTCCGATCCAACTTCACAACGCACAGCTGAGACCACACCTGAAGAACTGTCGAGTTATGGTTTTACACTTAAAGAAAGAAGGACGATCTACGGAATGGTTTAGGCTTTAGACACTTGAGATACAGTGCGGAAACTGGCCCTTCGGCCAAACCGAGTCCATGCCGACCAGTGATCACCCCTGTACACTAGCACTATCCTGCACACTAGGGATAATTTACATTTTTACAGAAGCCAATTAACATTCAAACCTGCACGTCTTTGGGGTGTGGGAGGAAACCAGAGCACCCACACGGTCACAGGGAGAATGTACAAGCTCCGTCGCAATCAGACAGCACCGTAGTCAGGATTGAACCGGGTCTCTGGTGCTGTACAACAGCAACACTACAGATGCACCACTGTGCCACCCCTATTTGCCCAGGAAGCACTTCAGAAATAATGTACTAGATTGATTCTCGGGATTAAGGGTAAATGTATAAGGAAAGGTTGAGCAAGTTAGGCCTCTATTCATTAGAATGTGAAATTGTATTTTGAAACATGAATGATTCTGAGTGGGAATAGTGGATGTTTCTAGACTGAGGCGCTGTTGTTTCAGAATAAGGGATCGCACGTTTAAGATGGAGATGAAGATAAATTTCTTCTCCAACAGGGTCAGGAGTCAGGAGCCTTTGCTATTATCTACCCTGAGCGGCAGAGTCATTGGGTGGATTCAAGACAGAGATTGTAAAACACCAAGGAAGACAAGGAGAAAAGAAAGAGAGTATGAAGTTGGTGCTGGGGCAAAGACTGGATTAACTATGGACTTATCAATGGCAGTGTAGAGTTGGATGGGCAACTGGTAGATAGGGTGGTCAAAAAGACTTTTGGCACATTGGCCTTCATCAGTCAGAATATTGAGTATAGAAGTTGGGAGGTCATATTGCAGTTATGAGGCTGCATTTAAAGCATTGTGTTCAGTTCTGGGCACCACATTATAGGAAAGGTGTTGTCAAGTTGGAAAGGGTACAAAGAAGTTTTACGAGGATGTTGCCAAGACTAGAGGGGCTGAGCTACACGGAGATGGTTGAGCAGGCTGGGATTCTATTCCTTGGAGCGCAGGAGGTTGAGGGATGATCATACAGAGAGAGGTATATAAAATCATGAGAGGAATAGATCAGCTACTGTAGATGCACAGAGTCTCTTGCCCAGAGTTGGGGAAACGTGAACCAGAGGACATTGGTTTAAGAAGAGGGGGGAAAGATTTAATAAAAACATGGGGGTCACTTTTTTTTAAACAAAGGATGGTGGGTATATGGGACGAGCTGCCAGAGGAGGTAGTTGAGGCAGGGACTATTGCAACGTTTAAGAAACATTTAGAGAGGTACATGGATAGGACAGGTTTAGAGGGATGTGGGCCAAACACATGCAGGTGGGACTAGTGTATGTTGGTCGGTGTGGGCAAGTTGGGCTGAAGGGCCTGATTCTACGCTGTATGACTCTATGACTCTAACTGGCCTGTTCCTGCCTCAGTTACTTACATTCTGGTTGCAGACCTTGAAGCCATGCAACCTTGAAGTTTGCAGAATTAGATTCCACTACAAAGCCTTGTACATGTTAATAAAAATGAAATGCTCTAGTACTGTAGAACTACTACACTCATTGGATGCCCCTACTTTATTCCCACAATTGCCAGTAAAAGTGAATATTGTTAAAACAACAAAAGATTATCGCTTAATTTATGTGGTGATATTGGTGAAGATGAGGCGGGTTTTTTTATTCAAGTGAGGAGATTCAGTTGAATGCCATAGAGGTGTAGCTGGTAGAGGTGCTGCCTCACAGTTCCAGAGAACCGGGTTTGATCCTGACCTCGGATACTGTCTGTGTGGAGCTTGTATGTTCTTTCTGTGACAATCTGGGTTTCCTCCAGGTGCTCCAGTCTCACAGGGCATAGAACATAGTATATACAGTACAGTACAAGAAGAGACCATTGGGCCCGCAAGGTCTCTGTCAAACATAATGCCAAGACCTTCACTTATCTTCTTGCACATAATCCATATCCCTCCATCCCCTGCATATCAATGTGCCTTACCAAAAGTCTTTTAAATGTCACTATGTGTCTGCCACTGCACATCATCCAACAGCCTACAGATATGTTGGTTTGGCATCTATAAACTGCCCCTAATGAGTAGGGAGTGCGTGAGAAAATGTAATAATGCAGAACTAGTGTGTACGAGTAATCGATGGCCAGTGTGAGCTCAGTGGGCCAATGGGCATGTTTCCACAGTCTAGTCTGTAAACAACTAAAGGAAGGTTTTCATTGAGTGTAAATTATTTTTACAACCTGGAAAATCAATTATTACAGGACATAGATTGACAAAAGAATCAGGAAGCATATTTCATGCAACATGGAAGGTGGCAAAGCAGTAGAGTTCCTGCTTTACAGCGCCAGAGATCAGGGTTCGGTACTGACTATGGGTTCTGGCAGTATGGAGTTTGTACATTCTCCCTGTGATCCCATGGGCTTTTGCTAGCTGCTCCCACATTCCCAAAGACATGCAGGTTTGTAGCTTAATTGGTCCTGTAAATTTGTGTGTAGAAGTGTGTAGAATATAACGACTGTGTAGAATAGAACTAGTGCATGAGTGATCGTTAGTCCGCACAAATTTAGTGGGTCAAAGGGCCTGTTTCCATGCTGTATCTCTAAACAAAACAAAACTAAGACCATAAAGACCATAAGACATAGGAGCAGAATTAGGCCATTCAACCCATCTAGTCTACTCTGCCATTCAAACATTGCTGACCTATTTTCCCTCCCAACCCCATTCTCCTGCCTTCTCCCCATAAACTTTGACACCCTTCCCAATGAAGAAGCTAGCAATATGCTTTAATAATACCCAATGACTTGGCCTCCACAGCCGTCTGTGGCAATTAATTCCACAGGTTTACCGCCTTCTGGCTGAAGAAATTCTTCCTCATCTCTGTTCTGACCCCAGGGAGAATGTGCAAGATCTACACAGATAATGCCCGAGGTCAGAATCGAACTTGGAGTTGTGAGACAGCAGCACTGGTGCACCATTGTGCTGGCCGAAGATGAAAGCAGATGAAGAAAATTACGTTTAAGAAGGAACTGCAGATGTAGACAAAATGTTTAAGAGTTGTTTAAGACTTTGCTGAGTTTCTCCAGCACTTTTGTCTACCTTCGCTAAATATCAGCTGATCTACATCGGTGAGACAAAGAGTAGGCTTGGCGATCGTTTCGCCGAACACCTCCGCTCGGTCTGCAACAACCTACCTGATCTCCCGATGGCTCAGCGCTTCAACTCCCTCTCCCATTCCGAATCCGAGCTTTCTGTCCTGGGCCTCCTCCATGGCCAAAGTGAGCACCACCAGAAATTGGAGGAGCAGCACCTCATATTTTGCTTGGGCAGTTTATACCCCAGCGGCATGAACATTGACCTCTCCAATTTCCGGTAGCCCTTATTGTCTCCTCCCCTTTTCAGCTCTCCCTCAGACCCCTGGCTCCTCCTCTTCCATTCTTCTTCCCCACCCCCACCCTACATCAGTCTGAAGAAGGGTTTCGGCCCAAAACATTGTCTATTTCCTTCGCTCCATAGATGTTGCCGGACCCGCTGAGTCTCTCCAGCACTTTTGTCTACCGAAGAAAATTACCTGATCAAGAACAAGGAATGGAAGCTGATTAGCCACAAGAGGAAATTGGACAAATTTTCAGATGCGCACAAACGAAAGAGCTTTTTCTAATGGCCACCTCCTTTACATAGATTAATTTTATACTGTTTATGAGGCAGGTTGCTGTATTTCCTCCTTTACCGAAGCATCTATTCTTCCAAAGCACTTAATTGCTGTCAAAGACACTGTAACGTCACAAACGGTTCTACGTATTGCGTGGAGATACAAAGAACAGAAGATGTTGGACAATTGAGTAAAACACAAAGGGCTGGAGCAACTCATTACATGATTACACTCAAGCCGTCCACAGAGTACAGAAACAAGATAAAGGGAATAATGTTTAGTACAAGATAAAGTCCAGTAAAGTCTGATTAACGAGGGGATGTTTTCCTGAGGATTATTTAATATTAACTGTAATCTATCCATCTAGTCTTTTGGGCCAAAATGTTATGATGAAGCATCAGGCATAACAGGTAGCGTAGCCAAGGCTAGGCCAGTACTGTGTTAGGAAGACATCAGACTGGCAGATCTCCACTTTCTATATTCTCCTCTTTCCTGCATTGTCTGTAATTTGAAGCACGGCTTCAGTCTGTGTCTGAGCATTGGTCTGTTGCAGCAGTTCATCATTTCTTGTACCTTACATTGTGACATTTCAGATAACATTGAAATAAAGGAAAAGTGCATCCTCTCTGGGGACAAGACACAGAATGGAGCAACAGGCTGAACTAACCAGATGTTTCCAGCACTGCCGATGTCTCGCCTTCCTGTTAATCCCAAGATAAATAGCAGCTTCATTATTTAGCCATCACGAAGGGGGGTGCCTTACAAATTAGAAAAATAAATACATGCACCCGCTCAAATATCTCCCACTGTTGCTTTGTGATTCTTGATTGTCAAATAGCTAAATATGCTAAGATACTTCCTCTGCACAAGACAGAGGGTCAGTAAGTCTTGCAGCTCCACACAGTTCGAACTGATCGCAGTATCCTGCTCTATGTCTTTGTGAAGACTGCAGATTAGCTTCAACATTAGTGTGTGATGGACAGATAAAAATGTGTTTGCTTGATCGGACTTTTATTATGATGAACCGTCTGAAGAATGCTTCGAACTAATTTAGATTTTCTCCCATTAACAGAGAGTGCAAAGAATGAAAAGGTTACAGATGCTGGAAATAGAGTCATGGAGTCATACAGCATGGAAATAGGCCCTTCGGCCCAACTAGCCCACCTCGACCAATATGACCCATTTGCACCAGTCCAACATGCCTGTGTTTGGCCCATATCCCTCTGGACTTATCCTATCCATGCACATGTCTAAATGTTTCTTAAATGTTATGATAATACCTGCCTCAAACCGGCAGCTCATTCCATACACCCACAACCCTTTATGTAAAAAAAAAATTACCCCTCAGGTTCCTATTAAATCTTTCCCTTCTCACCTTCAACCCATGTCCTCTGGTTCTCAATTCCCCCAAAAGACTCTGTTTGTTTACCTGCTCGATTCCTCTCATGATTTTATACACCTCTGTAAGATCACCCCTCATCCTCCTGCTCTCCAAGGAATAGAGTCCTAGGTGCTCAACCTCTCCCTATAGCTCAGACCCTCGAGTCCTGGCAACTTCCTCATAATTCTTCTCTGCGCCCTTTCTAGCTTGGCAATATCTTTCCTATACCATGGTACCCAAAACTGAACACAATACTCTAAATGCGACCTCTCCAACGTCTTATATAACTGCAGCATGGCCTCCCAACTTCTATACTCAATACTCTGACTGATAGCGGCGACATGGTGGCACAGCGGTAGAGTTGCTGCCTTATGGCACCAGAGACCCAGGTTCGATCCTGACTACAGGTGCTTGTCTGTACGGGATTTTGCACGTTCTCCCCGTGACCTGCGTGGGTTTTCTCTGAGATCTTCGGTTTCCTCCCACACCCCAAACACGTACAGGTTTGTAGGTTATTTGTCTTGGTATAAATATAAAATTGGCCCTATTGTATGTTGGGCAGTGTTGGGGGGATCGCTGGTCGGTGTGGACTTGATGGGCCGAAGGGCCTGTTCCCGCGCTGTGTCTCTAAAACTAAAACTAAAATGAAAGCTAATGTGTGCCACTAGCTCCACTGTTCGCATCACCTCTCCTCTTGCCAACAATGTGCCTAAATGGGCTCCACCATTCCTTTGTCATCTGTTGCCGGTTCAGCTTTGTTCCGCTCTACCCTTTTCCTACCTCCAGTTCCCTCCCCTCTACTTTCAGTCTGAAGAAGGGACCCGACCCAAATTGTCACACATCCTTTATCTCCAGAGATGCTGCCTGACCCGCTGAGTTACTCCAGCTCTTTCTGTCTATTATTAAAAAGAATAATGATAACACCTACAAGTGCACTTTTTTTGTTTAAATTGCACACACGCTGTAAGCCTGAAATAAAGGCAGAAAACGGTGCATAGGCTCGACAGCTCGGACAGCATATGTGGAAAGAGAAACTGTCCAATATTATGGGTCTGCGATCCTTTGCCAGAATTGTAAAGTGAAGTCTCATTCTGGCAATGAGTTGCACAGTCGAAACATTGACCGTTTCTCTTCAGGCGGATGCTACCACAAATTTTCTTGCATTTCCTGATTTCATTCGCTTCAAAAGTGCTCTTGATGTGCTGAAAATGTTTCATTACAGCTGACCAGTTTGTTATCCCACGACTACTTGTGGGATCTTGCTATTCACTAACCTGGAAATCCCCAACAGTGCCGACAGTCCATTGAGCATAGCGGGCTTTGTAACTTTCTGAGGCTGTGAACGTGGTTCTGTCCATATAAATCTTGTTACTTTCTCAACTCTTGTATCAATCTGAGTTTCCTATTGAATTCACAAATACTCAAATGGAAACAAAAAATGTTTCGAATGGTGATCAGGTCAGGCAGCATCTGGGACGAGAGAGAACCCGCGCTAATATTTAATGCCTGTCATTTTACACTAGGGGCAGCACGCTGGCGCAGCGGTAGAGTTGCTGCCTCACCGGGTTCAATCCTGACTACAGGTACCGTCTGTGTGGAATTTATACCTTATCCCCGTGACCGCGTGGGTTTTCTCCAAGTGCTCCAGTTTCCTCCCACACGTCAAAGACGTACAGGTTTGTAGGTTAATTGGCTTTGCTAAAAATTGTAAATTGTCCCTTGTGCATGTCAGGATCACAGGTCAGCATGGACTCGGTAGGCCAAAGGGCCTATTTCCCCGCTGTATCTCTAAACTAACCTAAACTAAATTAATAAAACTAATAATCTTCTAAGTATATCCAGTATTTTCGGTTTTAATTTAAATTGGCTGTGTTTGCAATATCCCGCTTTTGAATTATTAAGAACTACAACATGATTGAAAGCTTCAAGGTGGGATCTCTGTTTGTAGGAGACACTAATTTCTCAGTCAACGCTGGGCCAAAGACTTTTGTTATAGATACAATCAGTATTAGTACATTCAGTCCTGTTACAGATACCGTCAGTAATTCGTCACGTAATATAGACGTTGGACATGGGGCTTGTTGACAGAGTTATGCATCCAGTCAGTACAGCCATCGTTACTTTTAATATATACACGTGCAGAACTGTAACATACAGCCAGGATTAGGCCAACAAGCCCTTCTGAAAGAAATAGAATAGAGTTTGCACATTCTTCGTGTGGCAACTTGGGTTTCCTCGGGGTGTCATAGTCATAGAGTGATACAGCGTGGAAACAGGCCCTTCGACCCAACTTGCCCACACCGGCCAACATGTCCCAGCTACACTAGTCCCACCTGCCCATGTTTGGTCCATATCCCTCGAAACCTGTCCTATCCATGTACTTGTCTAACTGTTTCTTAAATGTTGGGATAGTCCCTGCCTCAACTACCTCCTCTGGAAGATCGTTCCATACACCCACCACCCTTTGTGTAAAAAAGTTATCCTCAGGTTCTTATTCAATCTTTCCCCCTTTACTTTAAAAGCACCTTAAGGTGCTCTAGTTTCCTCCCACACTGAAAAGACATGCGTGTTTATAGGTTAATGGGCCTCTTTGTAAATTGCCCCAAGTATGTAGGGAGTAAATGAGAAAGGGGGAAAGCATAGAAATAGTGTGAACGGATGGATGATTGATGATCAGTGGGCCAAAGGGTCTGTTTCTTTACTGTCTCTTTCATACAATCAATCCTATAGCATAGAAAAAGGCCCCATTGGCACTACAAAGACACTGCTCAGAAAAGAGGTCGGAGCGAGTTGGGCCGAGGTTGGAACCACAAGGCCGGAGTCGGGGGTGGATAGTCTGGGGGGAGGCACTGAGAGCAATGGGGAACCTGACATATATATATAAACATATATAATGCATATATTTATATAATGGTATATGGACACACTGATCTGTTTTGTAGTCAATGCCTACTATGTTCTGTTGTGCTGAAGCAAAGCAAGAATTTCATTGTCCTACCAGGGACACATGACAATAAACTAACTTGGACACATGACAATAAACTAACTTGAACTTGAACTTGAACTTGAACTTGAACTTGAACTTGAACTTGACACGTGGGGGCCACCAGGAATAAAGGGGGACCCGGCATGGGGAGATGAAGAAGGGATGAGTACTTTTTTGTAACTTTGACCATTCCTTTGTGACGACTCATGTGTGTACTTTGTTTGCAAAAACAAAGATTTTCATGGTACCGAGGTACGTGACAATAAAGTATCATCATTACCAGAGGCATCATCGTATAGTCACCATGAACTATCTAGTTTCACTAATCCAGCACAAATTCCATTTTTATTCTATCTTATTGCCATTAACTAACCCCCGACACTACCATTTGTCTACATGGTAGAGGCAACCTTCATTGGGCCAAAAAATCCACTGCTCACGCGACATTGAGACGCAGGAGGAATCCAGAGCACCTGGCACGGCGTTCAAACTCCGCACACAAAATCACCAGAGGTCAGGATTGAACTGGGTTCATTGGAAATGTGAGGCAGCAGCTCTTCAAGTTGTGTCACTGGGGGACGGTTACTGTTATTACACTGCGATCCCTGCTCAGATGAACAGTGCTCTTATTCTGTGTCAGTGCTGGGACAGGCCGTTCTGACACATACAACATCAGGCATTCCAGTGCGTGTTCAGTTACTAGTAAGTATGTGGCCTGCCTCGATCCCTAGGAAATGGTATGCATTTCCAGCAGTGTGATGCAGATTTGCTGCCCTTGCCATGGCTTCCACAGCATTTACATCAAACAGAAAATCAGAGATCTTTATGCTCTTCTCATCGACAGATCATTTGCCCTAAAGACCCTTTCCTTTGAAAGCACCCACCTGATTTGCTTTGCTGTTGGATCTTGCTATCGACATGATCTCACAGCAGAACAAAACAAAATAAAGCAGGTTTTTGAAGTTATTTTTTTTAAATGCATTGGAGGAAGATTTTCAGTCAGTCAGAATCCTCGTCCCAATTTCAAGTTGCAACCCGAACTAGTTTATTTTATTTTAGTTTAGTTTAGTTTGGAGATACAGCGCGGAAGCAGGCCCTTCAGCCCACCGAGTCCGCACCGACCAGCGATCCCCGCACACACTAACTCTATCCTACACACACTAGGGACAATTCACTATTTTACCGCAGCCAATTGACCTACAATCCTGTACGTCACTGGAGTGTGGGAGGAAACCGGAACACCCGGAGAAAACCCACCCATAGAAAATGCCATGGGGAGAACATGCAAACTCCGAACAGAGAGCACCCATGGTCAGGATTGAACCCAGGTCACTGGTCCTGTGAGGCAGAAACTATACAGCTGCGTCACCATGCCGCCCCAAACTTTAGTTTTGCTTAGAGATACAGCGTGGAAACAGGCCCTTCGGCCCACCGAGTCCACACTGATCAGCAATCAACCCGTACACTCGTTCTATCCTGCACGTGTAGGGCCAAAGTCTTCTGCACCATATTCAATGATGACAGGCGCCTACACTCAAATAAACTCTTTGCACTCGTGTGAAGGTGAAAGTGTTTGCAAAATTAGCAGCGCAGTTCTTGATGGGCATTCTTTCCCTTGACCCGGTGTCATTGTACTCCAGAGATTGAGAATGGAATGCAAAGCAGGAGACGTGATTGGAAGATATATCACACTAAATATGTTTTTTTTTTAATGTTTCTTTTTTTTTTAACCTGAAATCTGCACCTTCATCAGTTTTAGACCCTTCATGCAGCAGGTCAGTGGGGAATCTGAATATATATTTAGCACAGCCAAGGATTTCTCCTTTACACTGTAGAACAGGATGCCACGATATTTTAAATGACCTGCTGAATTTGCTCTTGATTCCACGCAAGCCCATAAACTGCATTTTACACTCCAATAGAAATGATGGGGAATATAGTCATGCAATAACTTGATACACGTACTAATAGGCCAAATAAACACAAAAAGAAAAAGAATATTTCATTCAAACAAACATTTATGCCAATCTTCTTCCACCTTTAATTAATTGGTCCTGCGCCCAATTTCAATACCCTAAAAGTATCCACTTAAAAAGGGTGCACTGAGAGTGAAATTTGCACGTCACCCAGCCCTGGTATATATTACACTAATCAAACTATACTGCAGGGTGTTGGCAGGGTGTAAAAAGGGTTGTAAAAGATGTGATTCACGATGTTTCAATTTGTATAATCACATGTAAGTTATAGCCTATCGTGCATAAGTGTATCAGTGCAGCTTTATTAAACTGTTAGGTGCTCAGAATTAATTGAAAAATATTATCTGTTGAAATAATTTAAGATGGGTGGATATCCAGTTAAAAAGAACCCAATCATATCCTATGGATTAACCCTGTGAGGTCAAAAGCATGATTGCTGCTCCAGCGTCAATCAATATGACAAGCAATAACCTTCTTAGATTACATCTCGAGTAATGGAGATGGTGCAAGCGTATTACTGAGAATTATCATTCGGGAAATGCAAAGTGCAGAACATGCAAAAGTGATCGAATCCCA
Organism: Amblyraja radiata; assembly: GCF_010909765.2. Classification (NCBI taxonomy): domain Eukaryota; kingdom Metazoa; phylum Chordata; class Chondrichthyes; order Rajiformes; family Rajidae; genus Amblyraja; species Amblyraja radiata. The sequence goes on along the minus strand of NC_045978.1, from coordinate 26,259,849 downwards.
AACCTTTACATTTTGTGCAAGGCATTACGCTGCAATTTGCAAGCAGGGAGGAGATCAATATGTCTAAATAAAGGTCTGGATAGAGTGGATGTGGAGAGGATGTTTCCACCAGCGGTGGGGGTCCAGGACCAGATTCCTAGAATAAAAGGACGTACCTTAAGGAAGAAGGAGAGGAGGATTGCCTTTAGTCAGAGGGTGGTGAATCGGTGGATTTCATTGCCACAGAAGGCTGTGGAGGCCAAGTCAATGGATATTTTTAAGGCAGAGGTTGATATATTCTTAGTAGGAAAGAACTGCAGATGCTGGTTTAAATCAAAGGTGGACATAAAACGCTGGAGTAACTCAACGGTACAGGCAGCATCTCTGGAGAGAAGGAATGGGTGACGTTTCGGGTCTCGACCCAAAGCTTCACCTATTCCTTCTCTCCTGAGATGCTGCCTGGCTATCCCGCTGAGTTACTCCAGCATTTTGTGTCTACCATTGATATATTCTTGATTAGTACGGGTGAAAGGGGTACTAATGAAAATAGGTCCATTGTGAAAACACAAAGTGCCAGAGTAACTCAGCGGGTCAAGGAATGATATCTGTGGAGAGAATGGATTGATGACATTTCGATGGGGATCTAGTCTGAAGAACACTCCCAACCTGAAACGTCACCTATCCATTCTCCCTACAGATGCTGCCTGACCCGTTGTTACTCTATCATTTTGTGTTTTGCTCAAGATTCCATCGTCTGCAGTTCCTTCTCTCGATTCACTGTTACCATTGTGAGAGCACCACAGTGGTGCAGCGGTAGAGTTGCTGTCTTGCAGTACCAGAGACCCAGTTTGATCCTGACTGTAGGTGCTGCCTGTACAGAGTTTGTAAGTGCCCCGGTTTCCTCCCTTACCCCGAAGATGTGCAGGTTTGTAGGTTAATTGGCTTCTGTAAATTGCCCCTAATGTGAAGGATGCAAAACTGGGATAACATAGAATTAGTGTACATGCGATTGTTGGTCAGCACAAACTCAGTGGACCGAAGGGCCTGTTTCCACACTGCATCTCTAAACTAAATTAAATCTATGACAAAAGCTCTCTCAATTATTTAGAAGATAATGGGGCAATGTGCGAATAATTGAAAGAGATCCCCTGGGCTACTGGGGAGATCTATTTCCCAATGCAGTGCAATGATACAAGCCAACAACAACTTTCATTTCTGTAGAGCCTTTCGCATAGTAAAAACTTCATGAGGCTATTAATTGGTCTGTTATCAAAATATGTTGACTCCCAAATATGTTTGCCTCATGTTAGCTGATCGGTAGACAGCTCGAGCATGGAAACAGGCCCTTCGGCCCCCAGAATCCAAGCCAACCACCGATCACCCTTTCACACTAGTTCTATGTAATCCCACTGTCTCATCCACTCCATATAACCATATAACCATATAACAATTACAGCAAGGAAACAGGCCATCTCGGCCCTACAAGTCCGTGCCGAACAACTTTTTTCCCTTAGTCCCACCTGCCTGCACTCATACCATAACCCTCCATTCCCTTCTCATCCATATGGATATCCAATTTATTTTTAAATGATACCAACGAACCTGCCGCCACCACTTCCACTTGAAGCCCATTCCACACCGCTACCACTACACACTAGGGGCAATTTGCAGAAGGACAATTAACCAATAAACCAGTACATCTTTGGGAGGTACACAAAATTGCTGGGGAAACTCAGCGGGTGCAGCAGCATCTATGGAGCGAAGGAAATAGGCGACGTTTCGGGCCGAAACCCTTCTTCAGACCCATCTTTGGGATATGGGAGGAAACCCACGCGGTCATGGGGAAAACGCGCAAACTCCACACAGACTGCACCCGAGGTCAGGATCGAACCCGGAGTCTCTGGCACTGTGAAGCAGCAGCACTACCAGCTGTGCCACTGTGCCACCCCCAAATTAAGAATGGGTATGCAAAGAAAATAAACACACCTCCGGGAATTACAAACTTAATTTCAGACTTTCTCTGAAGATGGTCAGAAAGTCATTCCGACTATTATTAAAGTGTCAAATCTACACTAGTCACGAAAGGGTTAACCTTTGCTGCACAGCCTGTAATGAGAGATCATCTGTCTGCTGTTCTTGCAACATGCAGAAAAAGCAACCTGCCTCAGTGCTGTTTTTCCGATTTTCTAATGCTGTCAAAGTTGATAGTACAGTTTGGAAGGCTTCCAAAAAACAAATGTAACTTTTATTGTGCTCGCAGAATTTCCTCCTCCCTCTACTCCCAACCCCATGCTGCCCCACCCCCCATCTTTTCAATGATAAAAAAAAGCTCCTTTCTGCTTTTATATCAAGGCCGTGGCAAATCATCTGCTGGCTTCTTGAAGCAAAGTAAGCCAAGCCCGTGCCACATTAAACAACAGCATTTAAGAAAGCACCTTTAACACTGCAAAAACATCCCAAGGCTCTTCACGGGAGCATTAGCATACACAGTATTGGACTTGGGCAGATGACCAAAAGCTGATCAAAGGAGGCAGATCTTAAGCAAGATCTTAAAAGCAGAGAGGGGAAAAAGGGAGAGTGAGACCATGAGAGAATTCCAGAGTTCAAAGTAACGATGAACCCAAAGGCCCATCCTTAATGGCAGATCAATTAAGTCTAAATTTGCACAGTTATTTTGCCAGGTTATGGGGCGGGAATAACACACAGAGGTAGGCACCATGGAAGGATTTGAAAAGGAGAATAGGAATATCAAAATCAAGCTACTGGTGAACCCAGAGATCTGTTTAATCTGTGAAACATCAACACAAGGAGTTTAAATTGATCATTAAAGAATCAGGTGAGTGGGACACATCACTACACCCACCAGTCCTGATGCATCAATCAGGCATGGCTGGACTTGCTAACTAACAGCCACACCCCCGGAAACCAGTCCTCGGGTCAGCCACAGCCCGAACTGCTCAGTAAATCTTCTCGGAAAAACCTGCCGCTGCCTAATTATTGTAATGTATCATGACTGCTGCTCCGTATGCACTGATTAGCATGAACATAACCAATTGCATTGTAATTAAAGAGCCGTTGACAAAAGAAAATAAACAAAATCTAAAATGCATTTCAACATGATAAGAACAAAAAAAATCATTGCACGCTTAACGCATCACATGAAATTAAACTGACAGCAGTCAAAACAGTTTATTTGTCTGAAGAAGGGTCTCGACCCGAAATGTCACCCATTCCTTTTCTCCAAAGAAGCTGCCTGACCCGCTGAGTTACCCCAGCATTTTGTGTCTATCTTCAGTTTATTTTTAAGACAGGTTAACTCTTTCCAATAAAATACTGGAGAGAGGAATTAATTTGAAAATTCAGGTCAGCCTAGTTGGGGTTTATTAGCGTTTTCTCGAGGGTGAGAGATTTCTGTTGCAGGTTAGGACCAGGGAAGAGGAGGTGTTCCCCTTCGAGCAAAGGTTGAGATGGAATCTAATTGAGGTGCACAAGGTCTTGACTGGTGTAGTGGGAGACACAGAGGGAAGCTGGTCCCATTGATGAGGCATTGATTTACCATTTTGGATAATAATTACAAGGGGATTGAGAATAAAGAAAGTAAACAGAGAATAATTGTTATCCAGACCTCATTGCCTATATGGTTGGTGGTAACATATTCAGCGCTTACAATAGTGAAAGCGAGAGAGATTTCAAAGTGAATTTCACAGTGGTGCAGCAGTAGAGCTGGTACACAAAAATGCTGGAGAAACGTTGCCTATTTCCTTCACTCCTAGATGCTGCTGCACCCGCTGAGTTTCTCCAGCATTTTTGTGTACCTTCGATTTTCCAGCATCTGCAGTTCTTTCTTTAACACAGCAGTAGAGCTGCTTCCTTACAGTGTCAGAAACTCCGGTTCGATCCTGACTACGGGTGCTGTCCGTACGGAGTTTGTTCATTCTCCCTGTGACCGCGTGGGTTTTCACCGGGTGTTCTGGTTTCCTCTCACATTCCAATGACGTATGGGTTTGTAGGTTAATTTGCTTCTTTAAATTGTTCGAACTGTGCAGGTAGTGTAGAGATGATCGTTGGTCGGCACTGACTCAGTGGGCCGAAGGGCCTGTTTACATGCTGTATCTCCCTAAAATTAAAACTAAAACTAAATTGGCAAGGTTGTGTGAAAGGACAAGGGAACGGGACTGATGGAATGGTTTTTATTAGGAGTCAGCATACACTTGACGGGCCAAATGGTCTACTTTTTGTGCAATGCAATTCCCTGATAAACAAGTACTTGGACACAGCATTAACCAGAATGACTAATTGACAGGGTGAGATGAAGGTGGCTGAAAGGAAGTTTGAGGGTACAAATTGAATGTCTTAGGAAAGCTGACCTGACTCTGCACTGTGGATTTTGTTAATTCTATACTAACTCGTAAATAAGCAACATTTCCAGCTAAGACTTTAAACCATTGCAGCAGAGTGTGGCTACATTTATAGCCTGCTTTCATCACAAACTGTTGGCCATGAACTGTTCTCCCACAGTCTCTGAGGGGCAATAGCTATCATTTTGACTTTGTACAATAGCATAAACACATATTCTAATCTATTCTTCAAAGTCAATAGAACAGAAACAGAGACTGCTGTAAAAAGAGATACATCAACTCCTCTCTCGGCATATGCTTCTGTGTTCCACCAAGTCTGGCTTCTTGTGAATCCTTGATCCACATCACAGTAACGCTGGCACCATAGAAGGAATGTATCGCACCCTGGCATGACAACTGCTCTGCCTCAGATCGCAAGAAATTGCAGGGAGTTGTGGAGGCAGCCCAGACCATCACGCCCACCATTACAGGGTGGCACGATGGTGCAGCGGTAGAGTTGCTGCCTCACAGCGCCAGAGACGTGGGTTCGATCCTGACTAGGGTTTACTGTATGTGGGGAGTTTGTGCGTTCTCCCTGTGATGGAGTGGGTTTTCTCCAGGTGCTCCAGTTTCCTCCCACATACCAAAGACGTACAGGTTGGTAGGTTAATTGGCTTCGGTAAAAATAAATTGTAAATTGTCCCCAGTGTGTAGGATAGTGCCAGAGTACGGGTGATCATTGGTCGGCACGGGCTCGGTGGGCCGAAGGGCCTGTTTCTGTGCTGCATCTCTAAAAGCCATTATCATATCTGTCGCCACCACCACTACTGGTGTTGGTGTTCATGGTGATCCTGAGAGACAGGTGAAAGACGGCAGCCAAGCCAACTCATACTGCTTTGATTTATCCTCCGGTAGTTAGTTGCAAACAGGGCAAACTAAAACCTACAGGTAGTTCACTAATGTGACTTTTCACATAGTTTACAATTGATTATACAAACATGAAGATAGGGAGGCAGAAAATAAGGAATAGCGGCAATGAGTAAAACTAATCTAAGTGCTCTTAAAATTCATCATGGGCTGTGAGATCAGTCAAGCAGGGAGTTATTATGTTACAAGTGTTAGCTCTGTGATTGAATATGACACTTGATCCCAAAAGGTCAGAAGGCTAAAATTTTATTAGGTCCAGAACTTGGCTTCAAGCCTTTGAAAGTTGCTCCAGTCTATTTCCACCTTTCTCCCAAATTGTAGTTTGCAGGGAGCTCGAAACGCAGATGCAATCAGCGAAAATCTTGGCCCCGCTAATATTTTCACTAAGTTGTGAGAACATGCTGTGGAAGTTGTGTAATTTAAACTGTACAAACTGTTCAGTCAAAGCACTTCTGGTGAATTTTGTGAACATCAGATAAGGACTGGGTAAACACTGGATAATTCCTTGATTGAAGGTGCTAGTAATGGAGCGCTTGGCAAAGATAATCGTAGCAGCCCCGATGAAAGTTGCAATTTCATGCCATGTGCAAGTAAAATAGGACGAGAGAGATAGGGGTTAAAAGGTGCGGGTAGTCAAACATTAATGCAGGCTGCTCGCTGTGCTGGACAAGCCTGAGCCAGTCTGAGTCCCAGCGATCACTCACTCACAGCAAAGCAGAGGAACCTGTTTAACTGGCTGGTCTAACCGACCCTGCATTGTGGTGTACAATATCAGTGGCTGGGCCTAAAGATAAGCCGGGAGGTGAAGGAAGACCCGTAAAAAAGGCATAAACAGCAATTATCAATGTCAGGCTACCATTTTCAGCTCTCTGCCCTGAAACTGCTGAAAGTTGAGACTAGCTCTACGTTTCCCACCACTTTCCACTGGCAAACCATTCACCTTCACCCCTCCACTCAACGACTCCCCTCACTCAATCTCTCAATAACCGCCACTGCAGTAAAAACGAGGCACAAGGAACCGCAGATCTCGAAACTTGAGGTGGCACGGTGGTGCAGCGGTAGTTGCTGCCTTGCAGTGCCAGAGACCTTGGTTCGATCATGGCTATGGGGTGGTGTCTGTATGTAGTCTGTACTTTCTCCCTGTGATCGTGTGGGTTTTCTCCCGGTGTCCTGGTTTCCTCCCACACTCCAAAGACGTGCAGGTTTGGAGGTTAATTGGCTTTGGTAAAATTATAAAGTTGTCCCCAGTGTGTAGGATAGAGTTAGTGTACGGGATTGCTGGTCAGCATGGGCTCGTTGGGCCGAAGGGCCTGTTTCCATAATGCATCTCTTCGCAAGAAGGAAAAGCAGATGCTGGTCTATACCGAAGATAGACACAAAGAGCTGGAGTAACTCAGCAGTTCAGGCAGCATCTGTGGAGAACAGGGATCGGCAATGTCTAAGGTCTGGACCTAGATCCTGGGCCTCTTCTGTTGCCAGGGTGAGGCCACATGCCAAATGGAGGAGCAGCACCTCATATTTCACTTGTGCATTTTACAGCTCAATGGTATGAACATTGAATTCTCCAACTTTAGTTACATGCCTCCCCTCCCCCCCCCCCCATCTCTTCCCTGTGCCCCACTCAGGTATGTCCCCAATTCTCCCACTATCCCCCCACCCCACCCTCCCCCCAACCCCCCACCCCCATTTACCATTCCCCCAGTCCCCTACCACTCATATCCATCCCTCTGCATTTACATTTCACTCCTTGTCTCCTTTTCATATCTGTTTACCCTTCTGCCAGTCAAACTCACCATACCTATATCTACCCATCACTTAGAGTCATACAGCATGGAAACAGGCCCTTCATCCCAACTGGTACCTGCCAACCATGACGCTCCATCTACACTAGTCCGTGTTTGGCCCATGTCTCTCTAAACCTTTTCAATCCGTGTACTAGTCCAAATGTCTTTTGAACTTGTCAGGGTTTGAACTGCCCACCTCTATTCCAGCATATTTCCCTTACAGTAATCAGCCTGAAGAAAGGTCCAGACACAAAAGTCTCTTATCCATGTCCCCCAGAGATGTTGCCGGAGCCACTGAGTTACTCCAGCACTCTGTGTTCATGTTTCGTAAACCAGCATCAGCAGTTCCTTGTATTATCAATCAACTTCTCTTCATTCCCCTGAGTACAAGATCACTTTGACCCATGAAGAAATTATCAAAAAAATAATTATCTTCATCACGCTGCCTGCCTGGAGGAGATTTTCCAGTTAACTCCGATGTTGTGAGTGAGATGTTCAACATCAGGCCATTTTTTTAAACACTAAATTCCAGCTTTGTTTGTTAATGATCATACCCTTAACAACGCAATAAATCAATAAAATTCATTGGACATTGCGTAGTATACTTGCAACAGAATAATGCCTGATTACATAATGCTTATATGGAACTTCATATTTTATATTCATTTATGAATATACCATGTGCAATTTTACATTTATTGTTCATCCCAAATTGCCATGAGGTAGCATGAAATCAAAAATAATGTAGACACAGGAAAACTGAAATTAAAAACAGAACTTGCTGGAAAAACCCAGCAGGTCAAGCAGCATCTGTAGAACGAGAAACGGCATGGTGGCGTATTGGTAGAATTGCTGCCTGACAGCGCCAGAGACCCGGACTAGGCCCTGACCAGGGGTGCAGCCTGTACAAAGCTTTACGTTCTCCCCGTGATCTGTGTGGATTTGCTCCAGGTGCCCTAGTCTCACCCCACACTGTGGCTTCTGTAAATTGTAAATTACCCCTAGTGTGTAGGATAGTGTTAGTGTGCGGGAATCGCTGACCGGCAAGGACTCGGTGAGCCAAAGGGCCTGATTCCGCGCTGTAGCTCTAAACTAAACTAAACTAAAGAAACAGAGTTAACATTTCAGGTTGAAGGCTTGTCCTCCCATTTAAACTTTAGAGAAACAGTGTGGAAATAGGCCCTTCAGCCCATCGAGTCAACGGCAACCAGTGATCACCCTGTACATTAGCACTAGGGACAATGTACAATTTACAGAAGCTTATTAAACTGCAAACATATACGTTTTTGGAGTGTGGGAGAAAACTGGAGCTCCTCACAGTCACAGGGAGAATTTTACAAACTCCATACCGACAGCACGCATAGTCAGGATCATACACGGTTCTCTGGTGCTGTAAGGCAGCAATTCTACCGCTGCACCACCGTGCCACCCACATTTATTTTATATAGCTTCAACTACACAACTTCCACAGCATGTTCAGATAAAGGGTCTTCACCCTCAACCATTAACTCTTTCTTCTCTTTCCACAGGTGCTTCCTGATCTGCTGAATGTTGACTGCATTTTCTGCTTATGCCAGAGGTAGTACTTTGAAGCAACTGAGTGGCGTGTTAGGCAATGCCAGAGGCCAATTGTAAGACCAGAATCTTGAATAATCCAGACTGAGAAGCAAGGCAGGTTTTCCTTAAACGACAGTATTCAACCAGTCTACTCACATTTAGAAAGATGAGCATTTGACGGCACTGAGCCAGTACTCGCTGGAGTTTAGGAGGACCTGCTTGACGAGTCTAGGATGAGGGGCCATAGCTTCAGAATAAAGGGACAAACATTTAGAAAGGAGATGAGAAGGAATTTCTTGAGTCAGAGGGTGGTGAATCTGTGGAATTCATTTGCACGACGGCTGTGGAGGCCAAGTCAATGGATATTTTAAGGCGGAGATTGACATATCCTTGATTAGTACGGGTGTCAGGGGTTATGGAGAGAAGGCAGGAGAATGGGGTTGACAGGGAAAGATAGATCAGCCATGATTGAATAGTGGAGCAGACTTGATGGGACGAATGGCCTAATTCTGCTCCTAGAACTTATGAATGTACTAATTTTCTGCTCAGTTTTTTTAATGTAAGATTGATTCACATTCCGTCAGATGTTTAGTCCAGATCTTGTGATTACTTATCCACTTACTGCATCTAACCGCTGAAAACCTAGCACTGGGGCTGAATTATAACACAAGTTAGTGAAAATGACTATAATAAGAAGCGGCCGATTCGGAACTCCTAGCCGCTGAGTATGTTCTTCCGTTCCGACGTCGGAGTACCGATCATCCCGGCGAGAGGGCCTGAACATCGGGCCGCCCGTGGCAGCGACTGCGGAGGGCTTGGGAGACCCCGACCACGGGTGAACAAAGAGGAAGATGACTGAACTTTATTGCCTTCCCTCATAGTAGAAAACGCTGATTCTGCTGTGCTGGGATGTTTATGTTAAATTCTATCGTGTTGTGTTCTTTTCTTTTATTCATATGGCTGCGTGGTGACTCAAATTTCACTGTACCAATTGGTGCATGTGACAATATATGTAAACTTGAACTTGAACTAATACTGATGTTAATTAAATAGGCAGCTTGCAATGTGCAAGCATATTGGTGCCTGGTGCATCATTGCACCATGCAAGGCTTATTATGCACAGTGATGCATGCGTTACACAGTGGCACCGTTGGTAGAGCTGCTGCCTCACAAAGCCAGAGAGCCAGGTTCGATTCCGACCTCGGGTGCTGTCTGTGTTGAGTATACATGTTCTCCCTGTGAGCGCGTGGTTTTCTCCACATCCTCTCACATCCTCTCACATCCCAAGGACGTGCAGGTTTGCACGTTAATCAGCCTCTGTAAAAATTGCCGCTAATATGTAGGGAGCAGATAACAAAGTGGAATAACATATAACCAGTGTAATCAATGGTGGGCCCGAACTTGGTCGGCTGAAGGGCCTGTTTCCTTGCTGTATCTCTAAACAAAACTAAAGTGGGTGTAACTTTAAACTTGAGACTGTTGGCTCAACTGCTCCAAGTACTTTCACACCCTTCGGTGAAAAGTGACACGGGTTGCTATTTCAGATGATTTACTGACCAGCATCAGTAATGTGATATGTTAAACCAGCCCTTCCTTCAAAATTTAAATATCATTGGGGATCATTAAGAGAGCACTAACCGACGCACTTGAGATTCCCCCCAAAACTTCACCTTTAACATCTGCCTTCCAAAACGCTCCCAGCATTTGGTGCATTCATTAAGAGAATGCATGGCACATTTCTGAGCCATGTCAATCCTGCTTCTTGGAATCTTCCCCCAATCGAAACTCGAAGCATTCTTGTTTGTCACTGAATCATGCGTCGTGTTTGTGGGTGTTGAGACCATTTTAACAGAGAGTTCATTTTTAATATGTTAAACAAAACACCTCCCATTGTCCCTGTTTAAAATTGTAACAGTTGCACAGAGAATTATGAACTTTATTTTCCTGTGTTGTGCTTTCCACTCAACAAGGCAACTTTTATTTTAAACTTGACAAAGTCAGGATGACATCATGAGGGAAAGATTTTGCAATTAAATAGCTTCTTTGACAATCTCTTTAACAGTGGACGATTTACAAAGTGTAGTCACTTCTGCGATATTGCAAAAACCAGAAAACAATTTATAAACGGTGAGTCCCCACAAACAGCGGTGACGTAATGCCTGCACGATCTGTTTACTATGATGTTAATAACAGCTGCACTCTCTACTCCACTTTCAAACCTTAATTCTATTCAAGATATTGGAACTGAATTTCGGAAACACAGCTACTCCCAGCAAGGGTTGACCTTTGAGGCAGATTGAGGTACGATGCTAAAGTGAAACATAGAAACATAGAAACATAGGTGCAGGAGTAGGCCATTCGGCCCTTCGATCCTGCACCGCCATTCAATATGATCATGGCTGATCATCCAACTCAGTATCCTGTACCTGCCTTCTCTCCATACCCCCTGATCCCTTTAGCCACATCTAACTCCCTCTTAAATATAGCCAATGAACTGTGGCCTCAACTACCTTCTGTGGCAGAGAATTCCAGAGATTCACCACTCTCTGTGTGATAAATGTTTTTCTCATCTCGGTCCTAAAAGATTTCCCCCTTATCCTTAAACTGTGACCCCTTGTTCTGGACTTCCCCAACATCGGGAACAATCTTCCTGCATCTAGCCTGTCCAACCCCTTAAGAATTTTGTAAGTTTAAGCAAGTTTAAGCACTCCTTGGGTGGACTTTAAAACTTTAGACTTTAGAGATACAGAGTGGAAACAGCCCCTTCGGCCCAACGAGTCCGTGCCGACCAGCGACCACTATGTACACCATCACTATCCTCCTACACCTTAGGGACAATTTACAATCTTGCCAAAGCCAATTGAGCTACAAACCTGCATGCCTCTGGAGTGTGGGAGGAAACCAGAGCACCCAGGGAAAACCCACGGGGTCACAGGGGGAACATACAAACTCCGTACAGATGGCACCCATAGTCAGGATCAAATCCGGGTGGTCTCTGGCGCTGTAAGGCAGCAGCTCTACCGCTGAGCCACTGTGCTGCCCTAAAGGATTTGTGCTGACATAAAAGATTCAATTGCACTGTTTTGAAGAACAGGACAGTCTAAGAAGAACTGGTGTCCTCAAAAATATCTTCCCCTCAAACAAGCAATACTGAAATTGATTATTTGTTCAGTATCATAGTCATAGGGTTATACAGCACAGAATCAGGCCCTTCGGCCCAACTCGTCCATACTGACCAAGATGCCTAATCTAAGCTAGTCCTATTTGCCTGCCTTTGGCCCAAATCCATCTCCACCTTTCCTGTCCATGTATCTGTCCAAATATCTCTTAAATGTTTTAATTGTATCTGCCTCAACTACTTCCTCTGGCAGCTTGTTCCATATATCCACCACCCTCTGTATGAAAAAGCTGCACCAAGGGTTCCTAATAAATCTTTCCCCTCTCCCCTTAAACCTATGGCCACTCATTCGTGATTCCCCGAGAAAATCAAGTGTATTTTGATCTTGGGAAAAATACCCTGTGCATTCACCAGTTCTATATCCCTCATGGTTTTATAGACCTCTACAATATATCCCCTCAGCCTCCTGCACTCCAAGGAATAAAGTCCTAGCCTGCCCGAACCTTCCTGATAGCTCAGGTCGTCAAGTCCTGGCAACATATTCTTAAATCTTCTCTGCGCACTTTCCAGCTTGATGATAGGTTAAAAAGGCACATGATATGCCTGTCTTCATTGGTGGGGCATTGTGTATAAGAGTCAGGAAGTCATGATGCAGCCCTATAAGTCTATGGTTGGGCCGCATGTGGAGTATTGTGTGCAGTTATGATTTCCCCATTGCAGGAGGAATGTGAAGGATTTGGTCAGGGTGTAAAAAAAGTTTCACCAGAATTGCCTGGATTGGGTGGCATTAGCTACACGGAGAGGTTGAACAGACTTGGATTGTTTACTCTGGAACACCAGAGGTTGAAGGGAGACCTAATAGAAGTATATAAAATGATGAGATGCATAGATGAGTTAGACAGTCAGAACCTTTCTCTGAAAGTGGATATATTGTAGACAAGTAGGCATAACTTTAAGGTGAGAGGTGCAAAGTTTAAAGAAGATGTGCAGGGCCTGCATTTTACACAGAGGATGGCGTGTGTGTGGAATGTGCTGTTAGGGGTGGTGTTGGAGATAGATGCAATGGTGATGTCTAAGAGGCCTTTAGTTAGGCACATGGATAAGCAGTGAATGGAGGAATGTGCAGGCAGATGAAATTAGTTCATTTTGGCATCACAGTCATTACAAATATTGTGGGCTGAAGAACCTGTTCCTGTGCTGTCTTGTTCTATGTTGTATGTTCCGTTCTAACATGGACCTCAAGGAGGAAATGGAGATTTCCTGCCTTGAGGTCCAAATAACTTATTTTTGGCCAACGTGAGTTTCAGTGAAACAGGTAGTTGTGCAAAATAGATAAGAGAAGAGTGGCAAATTGGATCCAAAGTTGGTTTCAGTGGCAGGACGCAGTGAGTAATGATGGACAGGATTCTGTAGTTTGAAGACCTGTGTTCGAAGGGGCCCAGTACTAGTTCATTTGCACTTTGTTGTATATGTTATAATGGAATGTTAACAGCTAAGTGTCACATGGGGACAATTACTTTTTATTTGTATATGTTGCTGGAAAGGCCAACGTTTATTGCCCTGCGTTAATTGCCCCTGAACTGAGAGACATGTTGGGCCATTTCAGAGGCTAGTTCAGAATCAACCAAGCATCCAGGTTCAATCAGGAACGAATGCCCAGGCTTCCTTCACCATAGTATTTCAGTGATATAGATAGAATATTTAAAAAATAAAATTGCTATTTAACTGCTTCGTTTTCATCAGTGAAAGTGCTCCCTATTTAAATTCCAGATTTATTTCTATTACTTAAATTTAAATTTCCTACTGCGAGGAGTTGTTTTGTCCTATAGTTTAGCCATCAAAAACTGGTGCAACAGTGTAATGCATGTATCTGTGAGTTGTAATATAATACCCAGGGCCGTTAACAAACCAAACAGAGCAGACCAAGGTTTAGGACCTCAGCAAGTACGACACATGCCCCCTGACTTTACAAAGAAATTAACAGGTCAGCCAACTGGACAAATTGATCAATAGCAGCTGAATGGTTTGGAAACCAAGCAGAAAGTTCCATTAGATAAGAGAGATAAAGGGAAGCTGTTCCCATTAATCGGATGGTTCAAAGGGGCAGAGGTTTAAAACCCGGGGCAGAGGACACAGCTCTTTCATTCAAAATCATAATGATCTGGAATTTACTGCCGGCCAGAGTGATGGAAACAGAGTCACTCTGTAACTTTGGAAGGGAGTTGTACAGGCATTTGAGAGAGAAACAACTTGCTGGGCTGTAGGGAAAGAGCAGGCAAGTGGAAATGATGGGATTGTTCGCCTGGGAAATGTCACAGACTCAGGTTATGGCCCGCCTGTGACAATGTTCATTCATCAGTCCCGTCTCAGCGGCACACTGGTGCTGTTGGCAGAGCTGCTGTCTCACTGCAGCCAGAGACCCGGGTTCAATCCTGACCTCGGGTGCTGTCTGTATGGAGTTTTCACATTCTCCCTGCAACCGTATGGGATTCCTCCCAGTGCCCCGGTTTCCACCCACTTCCTGGAGACGAGTGTTTATGGGTTATTTGACCTTCTGCAAATTGCCCTTAATGTGCAGGCAGTGGATGCAAAAGTGGGATAGCATAGTATTTGTGTGAATAGGCGATAGATGGTTGGCATGGACTCGGTGGGCTGAAGGGCCTGTTTTCATGCTGTATCTTTTGAACAATTATGGAATAGAAACAGTAAATGCCAATGTTCATATATACCCACCCACATCATCTCAGAAAACCCCAAAGAACTTGGCAACGGTGTAGGTTGTTTCTAGATAATCAACAGGTAAATCAGAAGTGCAAAAGGCTGAGGAGTGATCTAACAAAGGTGTATAAAATCATAAGGGGAAAAGATAAGGTGATTGCATAGAGTCTTTCATCCAGCGTAGGGGAATCATGAAGCAAAGGACATATGTTTAAGGTGAGAGGGACAGTTTTGTTTAGGTTAGTGTTACGTGTACAGAAGTACAGTGAAAAGCTTTTCTTTCAATAGGAACATGAGGGACAGTGTTTCGCTCAGTGGCTGGTGGGCATATGGAATGAGCTGCCAGAGGAGGCAGTTGAGGCAGGTGCAATAACAACATTTCAAAGACACTTGGATAAGTAGATGGATAGGAAAGGTTTAGAGGGATATGGTCCAAAAGCGGGCAAATAGGACCAGCTTAGATGGGGCATCTTGGTCAGCATGGACAAGTTGGGCTGAAGGACCAATTCCACGCTGCATGATTCAGTGACTCAAAATGAATTCATAGACAAAACATCTCCAGGTCCAAATATCACCCGTTTCCCCTTTAATGCGTATTAAGAAATATTCTAATTGAGAAGCTTTAATCTCAGCCTAAGGATCCTGTCATTAAAAAAAACGTCTTCATTGCTGTAGAGCTCAAAAGAGCCGTAGCCTGTAAGATGATGGATAACGAGGTGAGAATGAATCTAACAGGCCAAGTGATTAACATGGTGGGTCAAATGTTGTATTTCTCAGCCTTTAATTTAGACGATTCTCTTTATGTTTTCTTCTGCAAGACGGGTTTCGTAAGTCTTCCATTTCAGTTGAGGTCATGATGAATACATTGTTATCCACTTTTCCACAATGAAAATGGTGGTCAGACGATGTCAAGCTGAATTCAAAGGACGCGGGTAGAGGCCCTGACTGCCCCCACAAAAATGTAACGGGGCCATTTATAATATGGACCAAGGTTACATGGTGTAAACATATGTCAAAACCCAGCGGTCTTCAGCCAAACTGATGTGGTTTAGTCAGATTCATTCCAGATCTCATCAAAGACTTCACGATTGCCTGATATTCATCTTTAAAATCTGGGAGGGGCACGAACAGGAATTTACGTCTCACATTTCCTTACAATATAGAAGGCAGTCATATGGTCCCATTGAATCCAAGCCAGCTCTCAGAGCAAACCCATTCTCCTACTCATCTCTCCTCCCCTCATTCCCATGGACTGTTATACGCACAAACGTCAATTAGGCATTGGCCAGTCAACCTACCAACCTGCACATCTTTAGTTCCGGGACCGCTGGGCTCCGCAGGGTGTAGAATGTATCCTCAATAAGGTTTGTATCATAATTGTATAATAGATTATTATGGATATATGTTTGTATTGTATTATGGTGGTGGGTTCTGGCTTGTTTTATTGTAGTGTAAATATTATTTTTTTAATAATTGAATAAATGTTTTGATTAAAAAAAAACCTGCACATCTTTGGAATGTAAACTTACCTACACGCAAACTCACCTACACAAAAAGGGCAATTGACAATCATCCTACCAACCTGCACGTTTTTGGAATGTGTGAGGAAATCCAGCATTCAGAGGGAGAACATGCAAACTCCACACAGACAGCATTGGAGGCCAGGACTGTATCTCGTAGCTGTGCCATGGTGCTTTTGAAAGGGCAAATTCATGCCAAGTCATGTTGAGTTTATTGTCCTTCACATAAGTACGGTGAGATACAGGTGCAATGAAAATCTTGCTTTCAGCAGCATCACAGACACCGACAAACGTACGGACACATAAATAATACATAAATTACCATGAAATTCTGCAAGACAGTAAAAATAAATAGGACTGCAAAAAAAAAACAAGGCATTAGTCCAAAACACAATTAGAAAGCAAAAGTATGGCGAAGTGACGCAGCGGTCGGGCTGCTGCCTCACACCACCACAGACCCGGGTTCGATCCTGACTATGGGTGCCGTCTGTGCGGAGTTTGTACGCTCTCCCTGTGACCACGTGGGTTTTCTCCGGGTGCTCCAGTCTCCTCCCACATTCCGATTCTGTAAATTGTCCGCAGCATGTAGGATGTGAAAATGGGATAAACTGGAAACTAGCGTGTACGGGTGATCGATGGTCGGCAGAGACTCGGTAGGCCGAAGGGCCTGTTTTTCTCGACGCATCTAAAAGTAAGTCCATGGCGACTCAAGGACATTATGCATAGTTTTTAATTGTCAAAGTAGGATTATGGTTAAGAATACGCACAAGACCATGCACTAACATGCTTAACTGCACATCCTTAAATATGGTTAATGATTTATTAGAGTGGGTGGCAGGGAGAAGTGTTCTGTTGCCACCCACTTCTGCATGCATGCACCGCCCCGGCTATAACCCACCTTTACTCAATGAGCTCTAGATGGCGAAGGGTTTCTTTTCTCTTATCAAAACCCTGCATTGCTCAATCTCCCCAAGTTTCTAAAAAATGAACTATTAACAGGGAGCACTGATGCATTCAGGATATTTAATGAATCAGCTGGAGAGAAGAAGAGAATGCTGGGTTTGCAGCCAAGAACACGGAGCTAAATTAAGACAATTGCCTTCGAATTGTTAAAACTCGGAGCCCCCTCGTGCAGTTTGCTTTTGCCTTTTCTGATATATTTAACCACATTTACTATTAATGACGGCTGGATGGATTTGGTTGTGACTGAGAAATGTGTAGATTGCAGAAATTTATTCAGGTTTTAATTCAAGATATAGACACAAAAAGCTGGAGTAGCTCAGCGGGACAGGCAGCATCTCTGGAGAGAAGGAATGGGTGACGTTTCAGGTCGAGACCCTTCTTCAGACCCATTCGTGAGAGTCGGAGTTTCTGGTAAAAAGTAACAATTTGATCATTAATGCTCAGGACGACTTTCCTCGCCGCATTTAAGCAAGCATTGGCTTTCAATTGTATGCGGACAGCTGCATTTTATTCTTTACGGTGAGAAGGGAAATGGAAATTAGAAACTATGAATAGCAGATTTTGTGGCCTTCGCATTGCCTGAATTCTTTTTCATTTGAGCTGTCTGTTTTATTTTACTGTGATGTTTTCCACTGCATTTCCTGCAGAAGGATCCAGTCGGTATCCAGCACTTCTGCCTGGGCATTTTGGTGTGCATCATATGCTTCAAATCGGATTCAGCAACTTCTGTAACTGTTCACAAAATGGACGCTGATAGTTCCTCCCAATCTCCATACTACATGGAGATCTCACCACCACGTGTTTGGCTTCAAAACCTATTCAATAATTCAATAACCAACAATCCAAACCTACAATAGAGGAGCACATTTGCTACATTAATCAACTCGAGAACAGGGCTGGCCACGTGAAGCTGTGAGTTCAGATCTCACTGCAGCCTCTGGGGAATTTAAGTTTGATATTCGAGAATGGGAAAGTCGAACCATGGATACTAGACGCAGAAAATGACTTAAATGGAATGAATTTTGGAGGAAGGGTATGACGTGTTAACGTCCAGAACCAGTGTTCTGGGAAGTCCTTACAACTGTCTGCACTCACACATGGTGGAATATTGTATTTTTACTAGAGGAGGGGACATGGAACTTAGAACAGTGCAGCACTGGAACAGGCCCTTCAGCCCACAATGTCTGTGTTTAACAAAATGCCAAGACCAACCCTTATCTGCCTTTACATAATGAATACCTCTCTATTCCCTGCACATCCACGTATCCATCCAAAAGACATCTAAAGTCCACTATCATATTCTGCCTTCGTCACCACCCCCGAAACACGTTCCAGGCACCTGCCACCCTCTGTTGGGAAAAAAAACTTGACCTGCATATCTCCTTTATACTTTGCCCCTCTCACCTTGAAGCTGTGCCCTCTTTAATTTGATATTTCCATGCAGACGAAAAAGGTTCTGACTGTCTACCCTATCTATGCCTCTCATAATTTTATATACTTCTATCAGATCTCCCCTTAACTTCCAGTGTCCCAGAGGAAACAATCCGAGTCGGTCCAACTGCTCCCTGTTCGACAGACTTGGATTGTTTTGCTCCATCAGGAAGCCAGCTCTGTTCCACTGCTAATGCAACAATGTTTCCTGATTAGCGGTACTGATCGGGATGCGTTTCTGGAAACCTTCTGAAATGGCCTGGCAAGCCTTTCCGTTCAAGGGCAGCGAGTGATGGGCATTAAATGCACGCCTTGCCAGTCGTTCCCGGATCCCATGAAAGAATGAGTAAAAAAGCCTCAAACCTAAGGCCTTTTCCATATGTAAGCATGCCATACTATTAAGTTCATGTTTTGCTTGGGCAGCTTACGACCCAGTCGTATGAACAATGATTTCTCTCAATTCAGGTAGCCCCAGCATTCCCTCTCTCTCTATCCCTCCCCCACCCAAGTCACGCTCGCTTCCTGTTTCCACCCAACAAACAGCTAACAATGGCCTGTTTCCCTTATCATCGTTACTTTTTTGCATATCTTTTACTCATTGTTCTTATCTCTCCACATCACCATCTATATCTCTCATTTCTCTTATCCCTAACTCGTCTGAAGAAGGGTCTCAACCCGAAACATCACCCATTCCTTCTCCCCAGAGATGCTGCCTGTCCCGCTGAGCTACTCCAGCCTTTTGTGTCTATCTTTGCCATACTATTAATGACTGTAATCAATTCTGCATCAAGTGAAAAGAGATTATGTCCAGGCACATAATGGTATCTGCGACTTCAAAAAGTGTCCAAAACTAAGGTTGGATATTATGCTGAAGAGGACACACAATGTTGGAGCAGCTCAGCGGGTCAGGCAGCATCTCAGGAAAACATGCATAGTTTCGGGCGGGGACCCTTTTTCAGAATTAGTCTGAAGAAGTGTTCCCGACCTGAAACGTCACCTATCCATGTTCCCCTGAGATAAAAACAAAGAACTGCTGCTGCTGGTTTATACCAAAGACACAAAGTGCTGGATTAACTCGGCAGGTCAGGCAGCATCTCTGGAGACCTTTCTTCAGACTCCAGTGACTTCTGAGATGCTGCCTGACCTGCTGAACTACTACATCAGCACTGCATTTGTTTTTCGTAAAGCAGCATCTGCAGTTCCTTGTTCCTCCATCTCTTGGAAATTAAATGCTGATTCCCATGTTTCCAGACAACTGCTCCTATGTTAACTGTCCATCTGCTAATTTACCAAAATGCTTGGGAGCTGCACAGTACGGTGTATTCAATTAAGAAATACAAATAACCTTCCTCTGATCAAACTGAACCATCCTACCAATAACTAGAGAGCAGGCCTGAGCTACTATCGACCTCATTGGAGACCCTCAGACTATCTTTGATCGGACTTTACTAGACTTTATCTTGCACTAAGCTTTATTCCCTTTATCATGTATCTGTACATTGTGGATGGCTTGACTGTAGTCATGTATAGTCTTTCTGCTGACTGATCAGCTTGCAACAAAAGCTTTTCACTGTACCTCAGTACATGTGACAATAAACTAATCTAAGAAACACAAGTAACCTTCCTCTGATCAAACTTTCTTTGGTGTCTGCTTGCAGATTGGATGCTGCCAAATGATCACTTCCCCTGTTCATTTGTATGTATCGATCAGTTTCACTCATGGCCTTTAACAATAAAATGAAGCACCATTTAGCCTGTTTGATCTGTTTTGCCTTTTAATGTACGAACGCGTTCAATTTACACTGGATGATGCTCATTTGGTGAGAGTAGTTCTTTTGCGTTAGACTGCTGTGGCAACACAACGCAATGGCAACACAAGAAGCTGCATACATTTTGTCCCGAGTGAAACGTTTCCTTTGCACGTTGTCATCCCTACACAGAATGCAACCTTTAACAAAAACAAAAGCAAATTCCAGAATTATTTCTGGAATACCAAATTACCCAGTTCCAAAGCAAATGAAAAGATGTTTACCTGGCTTATGGCATGGAGCGCAGTGGCTGCTTTCTTGTGCATTTCATTGGGAATCTGTGTAAACGTAAGATATAAAATCAAAAGGTAGATTACGCTTACTTTCAAGTGATCTTGTGGAATGAAAGACAGGACGGACAAATGGTTAATGAAATGCACCTGTTAATGAAACAATGCATCCGTGTTTACTAACCTGAGATTAATTGGATGTACAAGGATAGGAAAGGTTTAGAGGGATATGGGTCAAACTCGGGCAGGTGGGACTGGTGTAGATGGAGCATCTTGGTCGGCATGGGCGAGTGGAGCCGAAGGGCCCGTTTCCGTGCTGTGTGACGCTATGACTCTAATTAACTGTACCAGTGTACTGGAGGCTGAAAATAATCTGGTTATATGAGTCAACAACAACAATGTCGTATTAGTGTAGCTTCTCAAAATGTCCCTTGGTGCTTCACAGGAGCTTGTGGAAATAAGATTTGGCAGCCTGGAGATAATCTCCTGGAGATATTCAGCCAGTCTCTTGGAGATATATTGGGACAGGTGATCAGAACCTTGGTCGGAGTATATTTTAAGGAGAGCCCTAAATAGAGATGCAGAGGTGGATAGGGTTGGGTAATGGATTCCAAAGCTTACGATCTTGGCAGCTGAATGGATGCTAGCTAACAATCGAGCAAACAGCTCCGGAGATGACTAGGCAAAGGATTTGGAGGAGCTCAGATGTTCTGGAGGGTTAAAATAAAAAGAGCGACACCACAGTAGAATCTGAAGGAAAAAGTGTAATTTATTTTAAATCAATGTGTTACTCGACTAGTTAGGTATTACGTTTTTCCTCACCGTGGTTTTGCCATTGAGTCATGCAGCACAGAAGCAGGCCCTTCGTCCCATTGCATACGTTCTAGCCATCAAACACCCATCGATGCTAATCATCTCACTTTCCTTTTCCTCGCACATCTCCCTTAAATGCTAAATATTCCCCACAACACCTCCTCCCTCCCCCTCCACTATCCATTCTCCTGCCACCCACCATACTTTGGGCAATTTAGGTGTTTACGGTGAGAGCGCTTGGGAGAAGCACAAGAGGTGTGAGCCTCCATGCCTTAAACTTTATTGATTCAGTCCGTGTAGCCGAGGTGGTTGTTAGCACCAGAGGTCATTAAACAAAAACCTATCATCAATGATGTGGATGAAAGGATTCAAAGTAACATTAGCAAATTTGCAGATGACATAAAGCTGGATGGCAGTGTGAACTGTGAGGGGGATGCTATGAGAATGCAGGGTGACTTGGACAGGTTGGGGGAGTGGGCAGATGCATGGCAGATGAAGTTTAATGGGGATAAATGTGAGGTCATCCACTTTGGTATCAAAAACAGGAAGGCAGATTACTATCTAAATGGCATCAAGTTGGGAAAAGGGGAAGTACAACGGGATCTGGGGAGTCCATGTTCATCAGTCTATGAAAGTAAGCATGCAGGTACAGCAGGTAGTGAAGAAAGCAAATGGCATGTTGGCCTTTATAACAAGAGTATAAGAGGTCTTTCTGCAGTTGTACAGGGCCCTAGTGAGACCACACCTGGATTATTGTGTGCAGTTTTGATCCCCCAATTTGAGGAAGGACATTCTTGCTATTGAGGGAGTGCAGCGTAGGTTTACAAGGTTAATTCCCGTGATGGCGGGACTGTCATATGCTGAGAGAATGGAGCGGCTGGGCTTGTACACTCTGGAGTTTAGAAGGATGAGAGGATATCTTATTGGAACATATAAGATTGTTAAAGGTTTGGACATGCTAGAGGCAGGAAACATGTTCCCAATGTTGGGGGAGTCCAGAACCAGGGGCCACAGTTTAAGAATAAGGGGTAAGCCATTTAGAACGGAGATGAGCAAACACTTTTTCTCACAAAGAGTTGTGAATCTGTGGAATTCTCTGCCTCAGAGGGTGGTGGAGGCCGGTTCTCTGGATGCTTTCAAGAGAGAGCTAGATAGAGCTCTTAAAGATAGCGGAGTCTGGGGATATGGGGAGAAGGCAGGAACGGGGTACAGATTGGGGATGATCAGCCATGATCACATTGAATGGCGGTGCTGGCTCGAAGGGCCGAAGGGCCTACTCCTGCACCTATTGTCTATTGTCTATTGTCTATCTCTCCAGCCACATGAAAGACCACTGGTCCAAGCAAGATGAGTGCCTGTGTTGCAGAGTAAACTTTCTTCCATTCTTCCCCAACTGTATGGCTGAGCTGCTATCTCAGAAGAGCACCCTCCTCTGCAGAAGTATGGTACTTCACTTCAAAACACAGGCTTCTCTGCGGCCATGCTTTTTGCCTGGGGCTTTGGCAATGAGCACTAAATTACCGTCAATTTTCTGCGATCGGCACGAAACTGCGATGAGGCTGACCATGTCGTCCTTCACTTGACACCTTCCACTAAGGCCGTGGAATGACCTAACTCTCATACCATCAAGCTACACTAGTTTGAACTTTGTGATCACGATTTATAAGGACAGTGGCATAGACCAGAGTATTGGAGACAATCCTCCAGTGTTGACATTTCAGATGCTGTTATCTATTCAGATCTGAAAAGCAATCTCTGTGCTTTGTTTCTGATGTCACCTTAACAGCCAAAAAGGATATCTGCCCAGTTTTGTTTTAAACCACCATTTAGCAACTTTTTTTAAACATACTTTTTGGCTCACTGCCAGGCGGCCTGTCATTTTACTGATAAAAATAGCCTGTTGCAAACCTGCAAGATTTTTATTAAAGTTAGAGGAGATTGGCCTTTCTTACCAGCCATGTACACAAAGTGCAAAGGTGAAATTATATCAGCACTGTAGGTAGACACAAAGTGCTGGATTAACTCAGCGGGTCAGGCAGCATATCTGGATAAAAAGGAATAGGTGGCATTTCAGGTCGAGACCCTGTGTTTTTCTCGTGCTTTCACGCACAGAGCAGGAGAAGAAAGATAAACCAAAAAAAAAAAAGTGCTGGAGTAACTCAGCAGGTCAGGCAGCAACACAGGAGGATGTGGATAGATGATGTTTCATGTCAAGACCCTTCTTCAGAAGAGAAAGGCAAGTGGGTGTACAGGATTTTTAACAAGACCATTTTGGAGGGATGCAAGCAAAATGTTTATTGAAATAAATGAATGCATATCTATAAACTCACAGTATATTGTATCCTTGAGATTAGGTGGGAACCATCTGTATTTATTACAACATGAAAAGAGGTCGTTTGGTTCATTGGGTCCGTACTGTCTCTTGGGAGAGCAATTTGATCAATCCCATTTCCACTCACTTTATTTCCATGTAGGCGGGCAATTTAGACTCTCCCGTACACCCACCCACTCTTTTTTTTTGCAATTTTAATCCCGCACTAAGGGATAATTCACAGCTGTCAATTAACCTACCCGCATGACTTGGAGATCTGGGAGGAACAAAAGTGCCCAGCGGAAACCCATGGGAATAATATTCAGATTCCGCAAATTGCTCAAGATTGAATATGGCCCGAAATCCTGGAGTAACTCGGCGGGACAGGCAGTATCTCTGGATAGAAGGAGTGGGTGACGATGAAGAATGAAGCCAGGTCGCTGGACCCGTGAGATAGCAGAATTATCGTGCCATTTCCTTCCCTTCTAATTAATTCCATTTAATTTAGAAATATTCAACGTAAAACTTTCTGCTAAAATATGCGTGTTTGCAGGTTGCACGTGGGTTGGTCAGAATATGTGTGTTTGCAGGTTGCACGTGGGTTGATCAGAATATGTGTGTTTGCAGGATGCACATGGGTTGGTCAGAATATGTGTGTTTGCAGGTTGCACGTGGGTTGGTCAGAATATGTGTGTTTGCAGGTTGCACGTGGGTTGGTCAGAATATGTGTGTTTGCAGGTTGCACGTGGGTTGGTCAGAATTTGTGTGTTTGCAGGTTGCACATGGGTTGGTCAGAATTTAGATATCCAACTGTTGTAATCTCCCTTTCCAAATACCCAGTTTATGGGATCTGGACATCAGCTGACACGTTGCTTCACAAGGGCAATTAGAGATGGACAATCAGACTTTGGGTGGACACAAAACGCTGGAGTAACTCAGCAGGCAGCATCTCTGGGGGAAATGGACAGGTGACGTTTCGAGTCGAGACCCTTCTACAGACTGATTGTGGGATGTGTATGTGGGGGGGGGGGGGGATGGAATTGGCAAAGCAAGCACAGACCAAGTCAAATCAGGGCCGGCGACAGATGACCTCGGGCAGCGTGGTTCCCCTGGTTGACCGGATTGTTGACTAGGGATGATGTGATCCCAAGAGGGAATCAAAAATAAACGTTGGCCTTGCCAGCAATATCCACATCGCAAGAATATATTTTTTAAGGAACTGCAGAGTTTTGTTCATTATTGGTCATGTTATCTAATACTGGAGATTCATCCCAACTGGTTTGACTATCTTTGTGACATGCTAACCATTAAAGACCAGTGGCAATGGCTGATTTATTATGCAATCAAATTAATAGATTTGTTTCCCCTCGTGCTTTTCCTGCGGCAAATGTGAAAAAGCAAATTGTTCGCGCATTAAAGAAAATGTCATCCGGGGTGTTACCACATGACTAGCTTTCTGATAAAGGCTAAGTGTAAGTCTGGCACAATAGATCAGTTTACATGAATGTAGCATTGCGTAGCGGCATAGCAAGCAAACAAACGCCTCCTTTCTGGATGAAGGATTGAGTTTGAGGTTATTTGAACTTCATGAAGCATATTAAACATGCACAGTTTATTTATTTCCTCTGGCTTCACAATTTGCGTCCCTTCTATCCTAATCTTTATCTCACACTTCTTGCCTTTTCATCTCTGGCCTTTGTCAAACCATCTTCCAATCAAACCCTACCTTCTCCTCTCACCTGTATCCACCTATCACTTGCCAGGCTTTGTCCTGACCCCACCTCTGTTCCAGTTTTCTTCTCCCTCCCCCCTCCCCCCACCACAGCCCAAAGAAGGGTCCTGACCCGAAACGTCACCTATTCATGTTCCGCCGAGATGGACCATTGTCGACTCTTTGGCCATCGGTGCCGGCACTGATTTGTTCCGTACCTTTTCCTCTCCTCTGACTCTCAATCTGAAGAAGGATCTCGACCCGAAACGTTACCTATTCCTTTTCTCCAGAGATGCTGCCTGACCCACTGAGCTACTCCAGCACTTTGTGTTTTTTTGTTTTGCAAACTAGCATCTTCAGCTCTTCTTTACAGAAGAAAAAAAACTCCAATGATTAGAATGACATTGACAGGTATTTTGCTGTGATGTAGCAATTAATGGAATGTGAAGTTTTCCTCATCCATAGGGCAAGCGATTCGATGTGGTGCAAAATTCTGAGAATTTCAACACTTACAACACGAATGTGCATGGCAATTACTGCAAGCTCTACACATTAACTCCCAAAGGCAGCAAGATTGCCAGTTTGCACTGTAGATCCGAGCAATAGCACATCACTTACTGCGACAAGCAAATCACGTGACCCACTCATTATCAACAAAAAAAAAATCACATGCATTCACTCACACATGCACCTCATTACGTATATTAACCAGCAGCAGTGACTAGCATAAATAACATGACGAACTAAAACAAATAAATCCCTTCCACTTTAAAAAATTCTACAGGCAATACGATACTAAGACCAACACTTGACGTGTCTTTTTCGTTAATACATTTACTCCACAAACTATTCCTTTTTTTCCAGTATTTATCCAATTAAGAGTTACTGAATCTGCTTTGCAGACACTGCATTCTCGATGATAGGAATGATTGATGTTCCTGCTCTATCCCGTTTTCGACTGCCCATACAAAAAAACAAAAGTTCCAGCCAATGTTTGTGAGCATAGTGTCGCCGCTGTTTCAAAGAGGATGAGCAAAAGCGGAAGAGCGCGGAAGATATTGTTCTTTACCAGAACCGTCAAGAATGCAGGGGATGGGATTGAATCAATGTATGAAAGATCATTTTGTTTTAGTATAGGTAGGGTATCGATTTGTTGTGTTCGCTATACGCGGCGAACTATCGCGCAGAACATTTTCTGTTACGCAGTGGCCAAAGCTTTTTAAGTGAATCTCTCAAACGATTATCACCTCCCGTCGCGATAAAACGGAATTTCAAGTCTGCGGGTTTACAAAACATGGAGAGGATTATTTCCGCGGTGTTCCATTGGCATCACTCTTGGTGATGTTCTGATTCAAAAGCTGGGAAGGTGTTGCAGGTATGATGCCATACGGTAACGCAGATTGGACGAAGGCTCTGCGGGAAGTTTACCCGTGCTCGCACTATGGGCAAAAAGGGGCAGATCAGCAATGATAAAATAAAAATCACATTCTGCTAAACCTGCCCATCGCACATTTTGTGGGGTCTGCAATTATTTTTGCATTGTGAATAGCAATTGCTCCTTCAGTTTGTAAAAAATGTTATCTGACATATCTTTATATTGGTCACAATAACTGAATCAAACATTAGCTTTTAACTTGGGTTTTGCATCCATTATAATCATCATTTTATTAAAAATCTTAATGCATTGTGAGCACTATATTACTGCTAGTTTCTTTTATTCAAAACTAAAATGAAAATATTGGAAAATATTATTCGCGTTCCATGATGCCCTGCAGATATTGTCGTCAAATAGAAATAGTGGAATGGTGGAAAGCTTACATTATTCCCAAATAGGAAAGTAACATTTACTGTATACCACATCTCCGAAAAACACGAGGATCATAAATTCACCAACATTAATGGTGGCCTCACTTTTAAATAATTGATTCCCTTAAACTGTTGTAATAGAAACAATTCTTTCAATATCATAGCATTTGTGCATGGTTAATTTTATTAAAGGCAAATTATCAGTACATTGGTATAAATTGCCTTAACTACTGCAGCGTCAGCTATTCTCTTGTGGTAGCTTTTTGATTTCAGTCTTGCTTTTCATTTGTTTCACTTCCTATTACAATACATTTTGGCCCAGAAAATGTTCGACTTTTTCCACATTTCTGCTGCGTTCAATATTTTATATGTATATAAAATCTTCTACTAATGATATAAAGAGACTCCGCCACCGACAGTGCATTCTATGGTTCGCTCACTGTGTCAACCCTGAATGTTTTTCACCAGAGTAAACCCCTTTCTTTGCTGAAGTCAGGCCCAAACGTTATCTCTGCTGTATCTCGGATCAGTAATTTGACACCGTCAACTCCTGAAGAGATGTCCTGACCCTTCAGTGTCAACCATTAGTAACCAACCAGCCTGCTATAGCAAGTCAAGCCGACACTAGTGCTGCTGAAAACTCAACCTAAAACAGCTGGGAACATTTAGTTCCAAAGTACTAGCTGGGAGAACTAGTGCACGCTGCTAAAAATCACAGCATTTAATAAACCCACTGGTTAGAGATTCCAAAAGATGAAATCTCCCAAATTGTCAACTCTGCACTATATTGTTCACGATCGTTTCTTCATGCAGCCCTGCGGTTTATGTACCACATATATTTTGTATATGTGTCTGGTATAATTAATCTGAATAAGATTGTTTCAATCACGACAGTCAATGGGTTCTGAAATTATTATAAGATAATGTTGTGATAGCTCTATTTAAATAGAGGTGAGCGTGTATCTGTGCTTTTAATATGTTGGAGGGGGCCATTGAATTTTAGGGTACAACTTTACAAGCTTAAATGTTTGTGCAAAATTATTTTATGAGATGCGCACCTTCTTCTGAAAACTGTGTGCATTGCCCGTATCCAGAAAAGCAAGATGTGTATTTAGGAAAATTCCAAAGACTGGGTTTAAATGATCACTTTCTGAAAGATCAGCTATTTGCCGCCTCTCAAATTTCTGCTGCAATCAATGCATCCTGTTGAAATCCTGCCTGCAACATGAATTTCATCCAATTTACAGCATTGCACAGTTGAGAGGACCACGGGTCTCTTTGGCGTAACCTTGAGACTGTACCAAATACTTGGAAGTTTACAGTTGCTGCAAACAGGGCCACACAAGGACAAGGCAAGAACACATTTAAAAGCAACACTACTGCGACTTTGTACATTATTCACCTATCTGGTTTTTTTTTCGGTTCAGGATTTTCATTAAATGCAGTGTGCTTTCTTGGCAATCTACTAACTGGAGGGTAAGCTTCGCAACCTCGTCACTGTTCCCACCATTTGAAATGTCCATTTCAAAATTAAAATTAAAATTCATAGTGGTTACTGATATGACATTAACTCCTCCTCCAAAAACGAACTCCAACCTCCATAAAACTTTCCAGCCACACAGTATTCAAACAGAATACACCATGCTAAACATACCACGACCTTTTCTTTCTATTTTCTTATTACTGTTGTTCAATTAGCCCCACTGTTTCATTCACTGCATGCATGAAAGGACATTAATATGCATTGGCAGTTCCCACAAACAATATTCCTCTCAGGCTTTTCCAAGCTCGCATCTAATAACTGGCTCACAGAGTGGTTTAAAATCGTCAAAATAATGTCCATCCAGTAACTGTGCTCACACATGCAGAGAACAAAAATAAAAATATCAAAATTTGAACTCTAAGCTTAAGTACTGGTTTTACAACAGTAAACATATCTAATATGTTACAGATTAAAGGCAATGATTTTCCAGTGACATTAAAAAAAAAAACACAAATCTGTTATTACTGTGGAGTTTCAAATATAAATTCTTGGCATATTGTCAGAATGAATTCTGGGGCCAAATGCATGTTAAAGATGAGGCACCCAGAGTGATAATGGTAATAGATAACACAAATGGGTGTGTGACAGTAACAAAACGGATTTAAACTTATGTATTATGCAGCACACACTCCCAGTGCCTCTTGACTTTTCCCCCCACACCTGAATTTATTTTCCAATACTCAGCAAATTAAAAACAAAGGATCAAGTGAAGGTGAGAATAAACGACATCAAAGAAGCATGTCATCAAAATAAATGCCATTTGAATGACTTTAATAAGCATACAATAGAAAAGAAACAGTCTTCACAGAACCAAAGAGAAGAGACAGAATCCATTTCTTTTTTTTTTGGGGATAACACTACAATAATCCAAATTGGAACAGATAATTAAAAGACATTATCATTTCCATAAGCGATACCTTTATGATCCCTTCAGAATTTATGAGATAAATATTTTGTGTGTCTGGTATAATTAATCTGAATAAGATTGCTTCAATCACTACAGACAATGTTTTCTTTCTTTTTCGGAAAAAAAGGCTTTTTTTGTAAAAAAAAAAAAAAGTTAAGCTGCACAATGTTGTCACGCCTCCCCATAATTTAACATTAATTTGTCAAATTATGATTTATATATATTTTTTTTTCTAAGGCATGAAATACACACAGACGCGCGCGGGTGGAAAGCTGTTTGCACCCGCTCGTGAAAGCGAGTTTACAGAGTTTGGAATTTGGTCAGGTTGTCAGTACCCATTGCTTACTAGTCTTGTTCAAAGACAGACCAGGGTTCATACTGTCCAGTTATTTTTTTTTTCTCTCTAAACAAAAAGTGTACATTTTAATCGCATCGCTTTTTGCATGAAAACCTGCATTGGACAACTTGGTGAAAGGAACATTTTTCCCACACTGTCAGCGATGAAAAAAAAAGCTCCAATTTCAATTGAATCAACATTTAAAAAAAAACTAAAACATTCTCACTGCGGTGACTGGATATTTTAATAACAAGCGTTGAATTTACAACATACAGAACTTGACCTTCATTACTTTCTCCAACCCCCTCCACCACCCCCCCTCCCCAGTTTGGAAAGCATTTTAAGAAATAAACCGCATTTATAAAACAAACACAGTTCTCTGCTGCGTGACAGTTTACATTTCAAAGAACGAAGAAATCAAACTATTTTACCAGAGAGTGTCATAGTCTCAAATCTAAATTCTGAAGCAATCGCCGCCCATTTCAAGGGCGCCAAGTAAAATTAACACGTTAATGGCATTTTTTTAAACAAAAATGATTGTTGCTAATCATGGTTTATGTTCCACATCTGTCCGTTTCTTTTAAATTCTGCAACAACTAACACAAGAGGAAAAAAAAAGTAACCAAAACAACAGGAGAAAAAAAAAATTCGAGGCGTTGAAATTACACAATGTTGGTTTCTGATGAAGCGGAAATTTGCCCTCCATATCCCCCCCTCCCCATTCCCTTTCCACCCCTCGCCCCGCGAAAAAAAAGGTTGTTTCTCCTTTCTTTTTAAAAAAAAACTGTACTGAAATGGATCAGTGCATATGGACACAAGTTCTTGTTGCAAATATTTACAAGCTGTTAAAATCGTCAGCTGAAAACCGAGATCGGCATAAGCAGTAAAATAGTTCAACTATCCCGTAGTAACTTCTTTCAAATAAAACGCCATGCCGAATGGAAAGTAAACTGGTACAAAATAGAAATTATTACCGTACATGTCCAGCATGCAGGATTAATATTTTTTGTGTGTTTTAAATGCAAGTTTTCTGTAATTCTTTCTATACAACCACACAGGCAATATATGAATGGGGCTATGTTGCTGATAGTTCGCTCTCGCTCTCTCTCTCTCTCGCTCGCTCTCTTTCGCTCTCTCTCTCTCTCTCTAACAAATCTCAAGCAGGCATATGGATGGGGTGTTATAGATGGAGGATGGCAGGCGACTGCAGACTCACATGAAGAACTCTGGAGACGGCGGGTTGTCGCTGGTGGAGACAGCTTCTCTGAAGCCAGTGGTGGCGAGTTTCTCACACTTGATTTTGTAGGCGTCTCGCTCTCTCATCAACCTGGAAACCTCTTGCTTGAGTTGTTCTACCTGCTGGATGAGCTGGGTCTTCTCGTTCTCCAGCAGGTGTTTCTGCTGCACACGCTTGTACCTGCACGACTGAGCGTAGCCCCTGTTCTTCAAGGTTCTCCTCTTTTGCTTCAGGCGGATCACGTCGTCCTTGGTGAAGCCTCGGAGGTGCCTGTTGAGTTCCCGCACCGACATGCTGACGAGCTGATCGTCGGAGAACCTGTCCTCGGCCAAGAGGCCCTGGTGATGTGGGGAACTTTGGATCTGCTGAGAAGTGGAGGAGATGGAGGAAGCCGGAGAGCTGTGCTGTTGGTGGTGGTTGTGATGCTGATGGTGCCCGTTGCTGTTGCCTAGCTCGTCCGGGTTGACCCCTTGGAATTGTTGTTGGTGGTGGTGGTGGTGGTGGTGGTGGTGGTGGCCTCGGTAGCTGTCGAAGCCCTGCAGTTGCTGCTGGACGGCGTGCGCGTTGCCAATCAAGGCTTCCACCGCGTCCTCGGGGGTGAAGTTCAAAGCCTCCGGGTTGAGCTGTTGGTAGCTGTTCGCCATCCAGTACAGATCTTCCAGGTGAGTCTTCTGCTCGGTGGGACTGAAGCTCGGGGAAGAAGGCACCGAGCTGCAAGGGGTGCTGATGGGGGTAGAGGACACAGACCCTGCCGGCTGTAAGCGGTTACAATGCCTCACGGTGCGATCGGTCCCTAGTGGCTCTTTCTTCACGTCGAATTTCATCAAGTCAAAATCATTGACATATTCCATGGCAAGTGGGCTGGTGGGCAACTCTGTATTAATGGCCAGCTCTGTAGTCATCGCTTTAAGTCTGTTCTGGAGGTTCCTGATACTTTAAAGTCTCTTGCCTTCCTTTCCCCCGTGTATGTTATCTCTGCGTGAGTCTTCAGAGTATCTCGCTCTCTCGCTCGCTCTCTCTCTCAGAGCGGGTTTCTTCCCCCCCACCGCCTTCTTTCCTCGGAGCCTCTCAGCAAGTAAAACTTCTTTGAATGACACAGTACATGGAGAGGAAAGGAGTCGGCTCTTGCCTCGGCGTGGCGTCCTTGTCACGGCGCTGCGATCCTTCTTAAACCAGCCGGGCTGGCATTAAGAAACAAGCCTCTTGTCTTGACAGCTTGCCACAGACGAGAAGAGAGGGGGCGAGAAAAAAATCGCTTCTTTCTCTTAAAAAACGAGGGGGGCATGAAAAAAAAATCAAGGGTTGAGGGAGGGGAGGAAAAGAGGGAGGACGTGCTCCAGCGGTGCAGAGTCTTATGAAAATAGTTTCAAGTCCTCCCCTCCCAAAGCAGACAAAGTGAAAAAGCAAAAAGCTTACGTTTGCAAAGCAGAGATACTGCCTGCCGCTGCTTCGCCCGCCTCTCTGCGAGAACAGAATTAATATAAATATTAACAAAAAAAAAATCACCCACAGCCAATCTGCCTTTGATCAGACAGCTTTTAGCACAGATTGCAAATCTCCTTCTTTACTGTATATACCCCCACGGCCTCCGTCAGCAGCCGGGAGGCAGGGCTCACGTTGCACCTCGCCAATCAGTTCCTCCGCACGCCGGGATTAGCATAATAGGATAGAAACAAGGCAAGTAGACTTTGACAATTGGAGCCAATCAGCTGATAATCAGCTGGGCAGCTCGAAGCTGCCATCCTGCTCCCGCCCCCCTCCCTCCCTCTCTCCCCTCCCCTCCCCTCCCCTCTCCTCTCCACCCGCTCATGTACAACAGATCCCTTCTCTCTCTCTCTCTCTTTCTCTCGCTCTCTCTCTCGCTCTCTCCCCCCCCCCCCATCTCTCTCTCTCAGAAGTCCATTTACTGTGAACCCGGGTTCCCCTCCCCCCCCCCCCCCCCCCACACACACACACACACACCCTCCACCTCTTACCCACCCCTTTCCCGTTCCCGTCCCCGTCCCCAGCTCAGTTTTAAAGCAATCCCCCATCCACAA